>NW_028258336.1:4524398-5150579 GCF_053883595.1 Heterocephalus glaber
AATCAGCATGGAGATACCTTAAAGAACTAGGACTACAGGTCCCATTTGACCCAGGTATTCCCCTACTGGGTATCTTCCCCAAAGAATTAAAAGAATCATACCACAGCGATATATGTGCACCTATGTTTGTAGCGGCACAGTTTGTAATAGCTAAAGCTTGGAAACAGCCCAAGTGCCCATCAACTGGAAACTGGATAAAGAAGATGTGGTTTTTTTAATAAAATGGAGTACTACTTAGCCATAAAGAATGAGAAACTACAGACATTTATAGCTAAATGGATGCACATTGAGGCCATACTCTTAAATGAAATAAATAGGACACACATGTGTAAATACCAAATAGTTTCTATAGTGTGAGAAACTGAAAGTATAAATAAGGATGAAAATGATGAAAATGAATAATTGATACTTGGAAATAAGAAAAGGTCCAAAGGTGTAGGGGTGGCGGGAGGGCAAGGGGAAAGGGAAGAAGGGAAAGGAAAAATTATGAGAAAGAAAAAAAATGGAAATAAAGTCTATGTAAATAGGAAAGGGTGGAGGGGGTGAAGGGCGCACAGGTAATGGGGCAAAAAATAAGAACTAAGATACATCATGTTCAGGTACAAGCACCCCATGATAAATGTAAATGTATTGTACACCTCAAATGTACCAATAAATATTTAATAATAAAAAAAAAAACTTCAGAAACTTAGCTGCAGTCCCCTCAGAAGCACATGCAGCCAAAGTTTGAGATGACTTCTCTTAGCACAGGTCAACCAGAGAGCAAAAGGTGATACCACATGGAAAGAACACTGGAGGAGGAGACAGAGAGCTGTTTCCTACCCCTGCCTCTGCCATCTGTCTGTGTATCTCTAGTATCAGTTCCCTTGGGGTTAAGTGGAGTTCACACTTGATCTTAGCCAAAGGCCGAGAAGCAATTAAATGGAGTTCATACTTACCTTCCCATGTTGATGTGAGGCTCAAATGACATCCTGTGTGTCAAATGTAAGCTCTCCTGGGGCTACTCTGCCATTGCCCTGGTTTGTGGTAGATCTCGAATTGGTCCTTTCTACCATTTTAGTCACATGTAGGGCCCTGGCTTTCCACCTCATACTCCATTCCTGAAGCCTCACAAATGTGCTGCATCTTTGGATATTACTGTAGGTGAATCATTGCTAGTGTCAGATGATTGCCAACTAGTGACAAGATCAGTAATCTAGTGTATGCTGCTATGCCCAGAGAATGTTTTCTGGATTCCAATATTTACTCTACTTCAAGCAAATATACTGAAGATTCTGGCAAGACTTTGAATGTCTCCCAACCTTGCCCCAAAGAATCATTACTACAGAAGATCATTTGATGAATCTCTAGAATCAGCTATTATGGTCATATTAGTGGAGACACTTAGATGGAGCAAGTCAGGAGACTCATCTTAGCAGAAGCTGAAGAATTCCTAATTCCATGACAAATGCACCAACAACCACAGCCCCAAGACATCTGCTACAGGAGTAAACCTTTATACAAACATTTTTAAAAATCTTCAAAGGATATCACAGCCCAGGTCCTTCAACTAAGGCTTTACACAACTAGTTTCCCAGCTACAACCCTTACTTTATTATAGAAAATAGAACACCAGTCCTACTGGATCTGTAATTTCAAAAAGATAAGTCTTTGATGAGATGAGAACAAGTTCACATATATGCATGTATACTGTGATACACACAGCTGAATATCAGCTGAAGGATCAGCAAGATGAAAATAATAACATGAAAATTATGCACACCACAGGAGAAAGCCTAAATAAAGCAGAATATAGCATGAGAAGGCAGATAAAAGAACCCAGGGCTGGTGATGTAGCTCAGGGGTGGAGTGCTTGCCTAGCATTCGTGAAGCCTTGGATTTGATCCCTAGAAGAGGGGGAAAATCAATCAAGACTGAGAAAAACAAAATTCAGGGAATAGAAGAAAATTCTCCATGAATGCTTTTTTCCATACAAGTGATTAATAAAGGAATATACTCAATAAAGCTCAAATATAAGATAATAAAAATATAAGATAATAAAAGGGAGAGATATGGAAACAAGATGAAATGCAAGGCAGATCGCCACAGGCTGGCCAAGGGTAGCAGACACTGAGAAAGCATTCGGTGAGATTTCTTGTGGCTTTGGCCCCTTTTGCAGCCAATATTGTTGTTTCTTAACCCCAACTGGTCATCCTCAAGGCCTGACAGATGGCCACAGGCAGCACCTCACATCTCCCTTCATAAACAGTTGTCCCACTTGCCACCCAATAGCATTTGTCTGATGTTGGAATTGTTGAACACGGGAAAGCAGAGGGGAATTTGAGGGTTAGTAATATTATTTTTCTTTAGTGTAAGGGCCTTTGTAGGGTAAGGGTGATCAAACAGAATTGTGATCTCTATTCCTGAAGAGAGAGAAAATTTAAAAATAATTTAATTAGGACATTTGGGTTTAATATTAACAAGTTCAAAAGTTTTCCAGCACCCTTCCACAAAGCCTCTCAGCCTCCAAATGACTTCAGCTGCTCCAGGACAACCCACTATGAGTCTGGGGCATCAATTTGATTTATAGAGCATTTCAAAATATTTATATATTTTTTAGGGTTTCCATCACAGCCTCAGCCAGTAACCTGCTGTGTTTGAAAATGTCTGGGCAGTAATTGTCATTGTTTGCAACAGCTATTTTGGACTCCAGCAAGCTCCGTGGTATTTTGTAGAATCTAGGAATGCAATTACCAAGTTGTATACATAATCCAAGTGACCTCCTGGCTTCAGAAGCTCAACCTCTAAGAAAAAAAGGATGACAACAGCAAAACGTTTGTTTAATTTTTCTTCTGTAGTTGGTTAGGAGTAGGTGGATTATATTATGGCCAATTTGGCAAAAAGATGATTAGTGTAACAATTCCTTATAAGTACAAAACAATGTTGCATTGAACACAGAAGAAGGAATATGACTGGGATGATGGACTCCTCTGATCGACTGTCACACCTTCGTGTTTGTGGAGGGAATTAGATACCCAGGGGATGTCTGGGTTCTGGAGTGAGCCATCCTTCATAATGCAAGGGATTGCTGTGTATCAATTAAAAGCGGGCACTTAAAAGTAAGGCATTTAAAAGTAAGTTGCTAACAGTAAAGTCAGTAAGTGAATATGAGTTGCCCTGCATGTCTTTAGGGACTTAAGTTTCTTAGATTTTAGCCATTTCTGAGAAGATCAGGTTACTCTCAAATTATTCTCTCTCCTGTTTTCTTTTTCTTTTTTCTTTCCTTTATTTCTTTCTTTCAGATACTAACTGGAAACTGCACTGCTAAAGCCCTCTGGTAGTGAGAAACAGTCATTGAACTGAAGTAAGGAGTTAATAAACAGAATTTCTCTCTCTCTCTCTCTCTCTCTCTCTCTCTCTCTCTCTCTCTCGATGCTAAGGATGGAACCTAGGGCCTCAACTCATTCTAGGCAAAGTGCTCTACCACTGAGCTACAGACTCAGCACTGATAAACAGAATCCCTTAATTTCCAAGCAGAAAAGTGGTTTGAGTAACTAGTGGTAAAAGCATGGAATTATCAAGAAAGACCTTAAAATTTAAGTAAAACAAAAACTACAATAATATATCAAAATAGAAATATCTATGAGAGGGGTCTGAGTGCAGCTCAGTACTAGAGCATGTGCTTAGGAAGGGAAAAGCAGGCCTGGGGTCAATCCCCAGCACTCCTCACCTCTAATAAAAATGAAAGAAAAAAGAAATGTCCATGATCATTTTGCAAGTACTTTCCAGGCTCAGTACACCGGCTCCTGTCTCTTTCCTGTCTGACCTGTGTGTGTACCTGTGCATTTGAAACCCATGGTAAGCCCTCCAGTTGAGCGCTTTGTGGATGACACTGCTCCTTATGCTACCCAGGGCCTTTTCTTGATGGCAATCTTTACTTTCCAACTGGTTTTTAGACTATCACGATGGTCCCAGTGGACCACAATGAAGCTGACCCTGAATGGGTCCGCTGAAGGCCTGTGAGGTCCTTAACCTCCCTGCAGTGACTCCAAGCCAAAAAGAGGGCCTGGACACCCACTGGGCTCTCTTGTTGCTTAGAATCCATTTTTATTTTTCCTAATTCTTTCCCAACCCTTTCACTTCACCCCCACCCCTGAATCTAAGTACAGACAACCCCCTACCTCTGTCTCCCTTTCCCAAGAAACCACCCGTTTGTTCTGAAGCACTGCTGTTAACTGCCCGCCAGACTCCCCAGACGTCTAGGACAACAGCACACGCCGCGCCAGGAGCACACACCGGCTGTTTCCAAAGGAGCGCCGCGCCAGCGAGGCGGGAAGGGGGAAGAGCTTCTGCACCACCGCTAATCATTCCCAGTCCAGCTGGAGGCCGCGCCACTGCGCCTGCGCAGGCAGCAGTCCCGGCAATGGTTCACCCGGCGGCAGCCGCGGAGCCCGAGGGAGGGTTACCCAGCCCAGACTCAGGGGTGCTCAGAGAATGGTCATCATTACTAGATCTAAAATGTCCACCATCTAAACAGGCGACTTCATGTCCCTTGATAAATCATCCCTCAGGAAGTTGTCCTCAGGGAGGATCTCAAGGGATTTTGGATTTTTTTAAGCTATGCATATGACCAAGGTAAAATATCCAACCGACTACCGTTTACATAAATTATATGGCTCTGAAATGCCAATTTTGTATCCAGACAGGCCTATCCTTCAGCCAAAGTCGCTTTTATCATGTAAGCTTTACTAGGTACTTCCTCTCTCTTTCATGTATACTCGGTTACTCTGGTGTGTCTTTTATGACTGTGAGAGTGGCTTTTGATTCCAGGAAATGAAAGCTTTGACATTTTGGTTCATTCATTCCTTTTAAAAGGAGACTGATGCTTTTGTGATGTAAAGATGTTTCCTGGGAAGCAATGACAGGCCTTCGGGAAGAGCGGATTTAACAACAAATACATTATTCTTGCAGAATTTTCCTTGTGCCAGGAGAGCAAAGTGAGCTGAGCCTCACAGGGGAGAAGAGCTGCAGTGCCCAGAGGAATTCAGGCGGCAGAACGGACCCCCAGCCCTTCCTGCCTTCACTACAACCATGGCTGAAAATGCTTCACACCACGAACTAGCGTATTACCTCTTTGTCATGTCCTTAATTCTATTTAAGTGTAGCTACCTGTTTGGGGAGTGGAGGATAGAAATGGAGAGGCTACAAATTTATCATCATCATTCACGTCTGAGTCTGAAATGAAAGATTAAAGAGCACAGTTTGATAGAATGAGGCCGTATAATATGAGTTGAAAGAGTCTGTAGAGAGCGTCAAAGCCAACATACCAGTCTTAGATTATGCCTTCCTAGGAGGCCCTTCAACAATACCAGTCACTCAACGTGATGAGTCTGTGGCAGGGTTGTTTTTTGGGGAAGTTTTAGGAAAGAAAAAGTAGTATTTTTCTTAGCCATTGCAAGTTTCATGGCCGACACTGGTGAACTGAAGTTCTCTGAAAAAGCACATCTGTATTAAAGATTGCTTGACCTTGGCTGAGTACAACATCGTGATCACGGAGAGGCAGAATGTTGTAAGTCAAAAGCCAAAATTATATTGGGTTATCTTAGGTCCTTTAATAGCCATTTACCTTAACTTTTGTATCTGACCTAACATTCTCCTGGCTAATAGATAAACTTTTAGGGATGTACCACTAAGCTTAGCACACTGCTGGCCCCCCATCCACTCTAAAACTAAGCAGGCTTTAAGACAACATCTGAAGCCTGCAGAAAAGACTTCCCTGCTTTGCTGTCACCCACCTTCCTGATGCTCCCCACTAATGTAAACTGTATGTGTTTGATTTATGACTTTCTCTTGTTCCATCACTATGAAAATCACATAAGCTCTTCCACCATGGAACATATTCAGAGTAACTTGAATCCATGTTCCTAGGCCATGAACACTCATATCTGGCTCAGAAGAAACCATTTTCTTCTTTCCTGTAAAGCAGTCATTATTTTACATTGATATACCTCAATAACAAAAGACAGATTAACAAGAGAAAAGCATAAGAAATTTATTTAACCAAAGTTTTATAATACACAGTATTATTGGCAGGTAAATTAGGTAGAAATTAATAATACAGTGAGAGAGGGACTGGGCCCTCAAGGAAGTCAGCACGAAAAAATAGACTTCAGAATTGTGGTTGGAGGCATATTGGAAGAAGGCCAGGCCTCAAGATGAAGATGCAATGACCAGGCCTACATGCCTCCCTTGGGATAAACAGTAACTTAAAATTATACTATAATTAGCACCACCAGATTCAATAAGTCCAATAGACATCAGTCAGCCAGCGTATCTGGACCCATCCCTTCCCCAAAATGGCCTTGTTTTTCCCATGTAGCCCTGCTACATGACTCATTTTCTCTATTGGATCAATATTAGCTAAGTAGCTATACTTGTAAACCTATAGGTTGATTGTAATTTGACTCACATTGTACCCACATGTGGCTTGACTGTTTAAATTACCCTTGACATAGGGCCTCAGTGGCCCCTCACTCAGGTCTCCTAGAAATCTAAGAGCTATTCTTCTCTCCTTATTTCCAATAAAACTCTCCTAACTTCTTTCTCTGGTTTACAACTTCATACCTTGATGTTTTGGGACCATGAACTCTGCACATTTGACATCTAACAAGTCGGGGATTATATTTTCCTATATCAATAGGAGCCTAAATACTCAAGTGAAATAAATAGGACACACGTGTAAATACCAAATAGTTTCTCTGGTGTGAGAAACTGAAAGTGTAAATAAGGACTAAATGTATAATAGGTAATGTGAAATAGGAAGAAAAGGGGCAAAGGGGAAGGAAGTGGGAAGGCTAAGGGAAAGGATAGAAGGGAATGGGATTAATATGAGAAAATGGAAAAATAGGAACAAAATCTTTGTAAATAGGGAGGACTGGGCAAGGGTCCTTGAAGGGAGGGCTGGGCAAGGGTGAAAAATAAGAACCAAGAGAGACTATGTAAAGGTGCAAATTTCCAATCATGAATGTCATTATATTGTATTCCTAAAATGTACCAATGATTAGAATGAATAATCGACAATGTCAAATAGGAAGACAAGGTCCAAAGGGGTAAGGGTAGTGGGAGGGGCAGGGGAAAGGAAAGAAGGGAGAGGAAAAACTGATGAGAAATGGAAAAAATGGAAATAAAGTCTTTGTAAATAGGGAAGGGTGGAGGGCATGAAGGGAGGGCTAGGAATGGGGAAAAAATAAGAACCAAGATGCATTATATAAAGGTACAATTCCCAATGAGAAATGTAATTGTGTTGTATACCTACAATGTACCAATAAAATAATTTAATACAAAAAAAAAATAGGAGCCTAAGGAAATGAAGACCCAAAGACCCAGGGAAATTGTATTTTCATTCTGAGATTGATAAAGAATGAACAGTCATGCATCAGTATGATTGAACAAAAAGGGTATCATCTAATGGTAATAAGCTGGGGGTGGGATTTAGCACTGCATGTTAGTTCAGATTCTTCTTGGCTTTTCTGTATAGCCTTTCTTCCCTCCATATATTGGGCAGGACACCTGTCACATATAAGTCTTAAGAGAGGAGGCAGGGGAAGTTCAGACTTTTCTACTTCTGCAGTTTTCTCGATATCCTTCAGCTTAAAAAATTCAGTATGCTATGGGGAAATATTTGGGGCCAGCATTTCCTATACCCCATTAAAATCCATAATCAAGTGATACTGTTCCTATTCTATTGTTTGGAGAAAAATACAGGTCATTATATTTTTTATCTGAGTCCCTTCAAATATTTGAGGATAGCCACCATGTTGCCCCTTAATCCTATATGCTCTATGTTTTAGTCCCTTTTCTTGAAGCTTTATCTACCTGGTATAGTATCCAGGTCTTTCATGTCTCCCAACCACCAAATGGACTCTCAAATGGTTCAGTGTCTTTAAAATGTGGTCCCTGGAACTGAGCACAATATTCCAGGTGTTCTATGGCGCAGAGAGGGTCCAATTGAAGGAGATTCCCAGTGGCATGCTGGAAAGATTCTGTACTGTCAATATCTTATTCAATATTATTATCCACAGTTTAGGTAAACAGATGTAGAAGATCTATTTGTCTCATTCAAGAATCACACAGAACTAATGTGGATAACTTTGAAGATATTGTGCGAAAACAAACTCAATGTCAATTTCTTCTACTATCTACTTACAACACATTTTCAACAACAAATGTCTGTATGTTTCTCCCATCCACTAAGCAAGCAATTCTGCAGCAGTGGACACCAGCTGAGTGTTCTTTAATTCAGTTCAGTTCTGATGCTAACTACCTGGAGATAGCTTCAGGTCCATGGATTGAGGAGATTGTCCATATTCACGTTGATCAAAGTCCTTTATATGTATCTTTGCCCCAAGAGGAAAAATACAAAGGTCTTAAAGTCAAGGGGTGAAACCTGGAGTAGCCCAGTGGAGGATGATGTCCAGCCAGGGCTCCAACTCTGTATTCAGTAGACTGTTCTAATGTTTTATCAGCGTAGGAGCTTCAGTAGTATCTTCTTTGCTATAGTGAGGGCTGCTGGTCTAATGTGATGTTATGTAGATCTCATGTCAACAGAGCCCCAAAAGATCATAGATAGGACTGAGGAAGGCTGCATGGACAGAAAATGCAAAGCCATAGCCAGGCTATGTGTATATCCCTTTCAAAATGAATCATTAGCTCTTCTAGTGTACTTTTTTTTTTTGGTACTGGGGATCAAACTCGGGACCTTGCTCTTGCAAAGCAGACAGTGGAACCACTGAGCTAAATCCCCAGCCCCTCATTAGCCCTTCTAAAGTGAAAGAAACTCAATGTAGTCTACTAAGTGAATCACTGGTCTTGTGAGGGATGGACCCATATCAATGACTGAATATTGATCTCTGTTGCTAGCAGGCTGGACATTCAGCAGAAGCAGTGGCATTAAGATCAGCCTTCATAAATATCTCGCATATACATGATCATGATATCATAGATTCATATGATGTTAGGCAGGATGTCCAGAGAGTACTAATTTCTTAGACTATATTATGATACAGCCCTGGGGAAACACTGTGATTCTGCTATTTTTTTTTCCCGGTACCAGGGATCAAACTCAGGACCTTGTGCTTGCAAGGCAAGCGCGGTGCCACTGAGCTACATCCCCGGTCCTCATTCTATAATTTATTCTATGTGAATGTAAATTATTTCCAATCCTCTTTTTTATTTTAAAATTTTAATTAATGAATTAATTTTTGCGGTATCGGAGATTGAACTTGGGACCTTGCACTTTCGTGGCAGGTGCAGCGCCACTAAGCTAAATCCCTGGCCCCTCCAATCTTCTTTTTAAATAGGGATATAAAATAATATATCTTTCAAATCATCAGTTAAATACTATATACTCAATACTATGTTAATCTGCTCTGACAAGCTTACCACATCTTTCTTGGTGGCTGTAATTGAGACCTACTACTACACCGAGTTTATAATAGCTTTCTGTTTCTTCCAGAATGAGTCTGATTTCTGCAAGAGCCAGAATGGAAAATCAAGTGAAAGTATGATGGTTATAACCTTAAACCTAAGGCAATTTCTTGTATTCTCTTAGGATTCAATATTGCCTTTGATTCACTATTTAGAGGATAATTTCAAAGATTGTTATTTTGCCTTCCCCGTAATAATATCCCTTATCCCATAGACTAATGTGATTATGTGCCAACTACTAAATATATCTTCCCTAATTATACATTCAGGGATGGATCAAATGTCCTTGGACCCTGTGGGCCCACTGTGAGCTGGAGCTTGGCCCACATTCCATTTATTATTTCCTCTACTGCTATGGTCTGAATGATTGTGTGGTCCCAAAATACACATGTTGAAACTGAATTCCAAAAGGAACCTGGTTAGGTGCTTCAGTAGGTGATATGACCAGTGGGGGCTTTGGGAGGTGATTAGGTCACAAATGGGATTAGTACCTTTATAAAAGAGGTTTGGGGGAACATTTTCTGTTTCTCTGCCATCTGAGAACCCACCAAAGAGGAAACATTATGAATATTAACGTGGGTCCCCACCAGACACCATATCTGTAATCTTGGGAGTTCTCAGCATCCAGAACTGTAAAAAATAAATTTCTGTTGTTTATAAACTACCCAGTTATGATATTTTGTTATAACAGCACAAATTGACACCTATGTACTCCTATACTAATATAGGGCCATGGTGATGTTTTGAAACCCTGTTGGCAATGTCAGCTCAGACCTTGTGTCTAACAGTTCTCAAAATTTTAAGCATTGCCCTTTCCCTAGTGTGCAGTCACCCAATTGAATGTTAGTAGGTCCCTTTGAGGAAATATTTGCAGAATCATTACATGTACATTTGCCAAGGTGTTGCATGATCCTCCTACCCTCCTTTATTTTAAAGATTCTAGAACTGAAAACTGGCTCAGATGTGGAAACTGGGTGAGATCATCATAGCTTTTCTTTTTTAAAAAATTCTTTAAGTTTATTGGTATATTTTAGGTATACAGTATGATGACATTCATCATTGGGAATTTGTATCTTTATATTTGGTACAGGGGATCAAACTTAGGACCTTGTACTTGTGAGGCAGGCTCAGTGCTATTGAGCTAAATCCCTGGCTCTATACCTTTACATAATATATCTTGGTTCTTATTTTTTTCCCATTCCTCTGCCCTCCCATCAACCCCCCCACCCCTCCCTATTTACAAAGACTTCGTTTCCATTTTTTCCTTTTCTCATAGTTATACATTTCCCTTCTTTCCTTTTTTTTCTTTTTTTAATACCGGAGATTGAACTCGGGACCTTGTGCTTTCAGGGCAGGCAGAGGAACCACTGAGCTAAATCCCCAGCCCATTTTCCCTTCTTTCCTTTCCTCTACCCCTCCCACTTCTCCCTCTTCTTCCCCTTTGGACTTTTTCTTCCTATTTCATGTTATCTATTATACATTTTGAACCTCATTTACACTTTCAGTTTCTCACACTAGAGATATTATTCAGTATTTATGCATGTGTGTCCTATTTATTTCACTTTAGAGTATGGCCTCAATGTGCATCCATTTAGCTATAAATATCTCTAATTACTCATTTTTATGACTGAGTAGTACTCCATTTTATTAAAAAACTACATCTTCTTTATCCAGTCTCCAGTTGATGGGCAATTGGGCTGTTTCCAAGTTTTAGCTATTACAAACTGTGCTGCTATAAACATGGGAGTGCATATATCACTGTGGTATGATTCTTTTAATTCTTTTGGGGAGATGCCCAGCAGGGGAATAGCTGGGTCAAATGGGACCTCATCATAGCTTTTCATTGGGATGATAACTTTTTTCAGGCTTCTTATCATCCACTGTTGGTTCTAATAGTATAAACAGAGCACTATCTTGTTGATTCCACCTCCATTTTGCCTTATTGTGAAGATTAATTTTATGTGCCAACCTGGGTGGGCCACAGTGCTCAGATATTTGGTCAAACATTATGGTTGTTTCTGTGAAGGTGTGCTATATTTTGATGAGATTAACACTGAAATCAGAGGATATTTAGTAAAGCAGATTGCCCTCCATAATGTAGATGGGCCTCATTCCATCAATTAAAGGCGTTTTAAAACTGACTTCTCCAGACAAGGAAAGAATTCTACTATAAGACTGTCTTTGGATTCAAATTGCAACTCTTCACTGGGTCCCCAGCCCACTGGCCTATCCTGCAGATTCTTGACTTACCAAGATTCCATAAACATGTGAACAGATCCCTTACAATATCTCTTTTACTCTGTCTATATATTTACACCCATCCTCCTGGTTCTGCTTCTCTGGGGATCCTGACTAATATATCCATGTTCTATAGCTATCTCCATAACTCTTTGAGAGTAAGACCCTCTTGACTACTATTCAATATTATCTCATTGCATTACTTTCATCCACAATTATTTTGTGGCTTCTGAGAATTACATGCCACCAACTCAACTATATTGTTTCAATGATATCACATGCTCAATGCTATCAGTTCATCTAGTTCTTGACTGACCTCTTCTACCCTCAGGCTGGGACATAGACTAACCACTTTTGAATCTCAGTGATACTGGAGCCCTTCTCATTACAGTGATAGTATTGGCTTTAATGTATCATTGCCTTAGAATTTTTGGGCAGTTCTAATAAAATACCATAAACTGGGTAGCTTATAAACAACAGAATTTATTTCTCACAATTCTGGAGGCTGTAAAGTCCAACATCAAAGCTCTGGCAGATTCTGTGTTTGGTGAAGGCCTACTTCCCAGGTGGCAATCTTTTCACTGTAGCCTCATATGGACAAGAGGCTGAACAAACTCCTCACACCTTTTTTATAAAAGCATTGATATCATTCATGAAAGTTTCACTTTTATGACTTAATCACCTCCAAAAGGCCCTCCCCACTAATACCATCATCTTAGGAGTTAAGATTTCAACATACGAATTTTGGAGGACACATATATTCAGACCATAACAATGATGAATTTTCTGGACCGTCCCTCAAAACACAATAATTTGATAGGTTTTCCAGCCTTACACAGTATATCTACTCCATTCAGCATGCCCATCTCCTAGAGTCTAATAATCCCTCCTTTACCATCTGATATAGCAATTCTGACACCACAATCTCACTTCAAATCACCATCACTCTTTCCATGCTTCCACAAGCCATTCTAGTAGTGAATTTATTTCCTCTCCTAGTGTCCTTGCTAAGGCATTAAACTCTGTATTTAATCAATAAATACTTTTATCCAACCAGTAAACTCTCCCATATTCAAATCAATGAACTCTTCTTTACCTAATCTTATATTCTAGTCTTCTCAATCAAAGACCTTTATAATTCAGATCATGTACATCCTACATGCTCCTGCTGGTGTGTGCTGGCTCAGCCTTGTAGTTCCTTAGAGGTATAGACCTTTCCTCCCTGTTAGGACCAGCAGGTTCCCTATTGTTATTTTATATACCAGGTAGAAAGGAAAGGCATTGAGCTCCTGAAGGAAGAACATGTGATCTTGTCAGTAAAAGCCCTCTTTGTTATTTTCAAGAAAGGAAAGGATGCTACATAATGGGATACAGAGGAATGGGCCATTTCGGAGAGTTCAGATGGCTCCAAGGAATCTGTGGTTCCGTGATTTTTCAGGGCCATCAATCCTATTGTTCCTAGCCATTGTATCAGGGTCCCATTCTTTCCTAGTTAGGGTCTGCATTTCGGCATAACGTATTTGCCACACGGATGGAGGCTCAGCCTTCTTTGGATTTGGGCAACTTCACAGATTAAGCCTTGGCCCTCTGCTGTCTCTAACACTCTGCTAAAGCTGAGAACCACTGGGTAACACATGGGAGGCTCTTTGTTTCACACTTCTCTTTCAGTTGCATGTTATTTGCTCTCAGACTTTTATTATCTTTTCCTAGTGCCTATGGAATTTAGCAGCAGTCATATGATTTCATTGGCCTTGGAGTTACTATTTGCCATACACACCTCCAAAGACTGCTTTGGCCTCTATATTCTCTTCTCAGGTATAATATCCCAATTCACAAATAAAGATTTTAACAATTGGGCTTCTACCTTATTATGCCTTATGCTATTCTGTTCCACTCACCACCAGCTAGGCCATAAGTGATCCACCTCCAAAACCCATATCATCTGTGTTTCCAGACCTCTCAATTTGTCTGTATTGAAAAGAACCAAGACAGTTTATCAAGCATGATATTTACTACAGTATGCTATTGGGAATGGTCCCAGCAAGATTTGGCAAAAGGAGATGAGCTATAATGCAGGCATGACGGTAGCCACATCCACAAGGAGCTCTGAACTGAAATCACCCATGATAATTCTCCAATGGTGGGCAGGGATGGCCAGGCTTTATGGCCTTCCTCAATCATCCTTGGATGTAGACATTCAAGAAGTGTAAGACCTTCTCTACAGTTGAGGGTATCTTTGAAGAGCCTCACAACTGAAGCCTGTCCACTGACAGCACTCCCAACAGCTAGGACAATTTCTTCCTTGTCACCCTCCGTAGGAGTCAATATCCAGATTGTGTAATTACCTATTAAATTTTTAAGATACCTTCAGGCTTTTGAAGCTATACACAGTATTTTTTTCTGACCTTCCTGAAATCTGATGTAACTTTAGGAAACAAGACTGAACTTTCATGGGCTAGACTCCACGTACTAGATAAAGAAATATGGTACAAAGTACAATAACCATAATTTGGCATAATATAAAGCAGTAATTAAAAGTTCATATGTGGGCAATCAGTGGAGTGTAGCACAGTGGATTTTCAGGTGAAGGTCATGGTTCTAATGACCATATGGGAACAAAGGATATTAATCATGCAAAATAATGTTCAAATTTCAAGAGCTGTTTCAGTAAATTAAGAAATGTAAGAATTTAACATAACATTTCTCAATTTATTTTATGATACCAAACCACACAAACACATTAGTAGATAAGAAAACTAAAGATCAGTATCCCTCCTGAACACAGAAACCAAAAAAAATAAAGAAAAAACTGTAGCCAATAGAACTTACACAAGATAGCTATATATAAAATGGAGGAAACACCATGGCCAAGTGAAATGTACCCCAAAATTGCAAGATTGGTTTAATATTTGAAAATCAAAATATATAATTCATTGTATTAAACTAAAACAAAGATAAGATCATTTCAATAGCTACATACAGAAAAAGCATCTGACAAAAATTGACATCCATCCATATAAAAAAACTCTTGGTAAACAAAGAATAATCGGGAACTTTCTAAACCTGATAAAACCTGAATAGAAAAAACCTTAAAGTTAATATTATATTTAGTGGTGAAAACCAGAATGCTTTCTCCCTAATGTCAGTCAGACAACAATGTCCATTTTTTCTGATCTTACTCTTCATAGACTAAGAGAAGAAACCTCTGTAATAAAGCAAGAAAAATAGATCATATGGTTTGGAAAGGAAAAAGCAAAGCTATTTGTAGATGACATGCTTACCTACTTAGAAAATCAGCAAAATAATTAATAAAATAAATATATACATTCATTACAGTTTCCTGTTATAAGATCTATATACAAAAATTGTATTTCTATATTTAATAAAATTGGAAATTAGAATTGCAAAATATAGCTTTTATAATAACATCAAAAATAGAATACTTAGGGACCAATTTAACACAATATGTATACAACCTGCTTAATGAAAACATAAAACACTGCTGAGAGAAATTAAATATCTAAATATATTGGGATATATTATGTACATAAATCTGTAGACTCAATATTGTTGTTGTCAATTCCCTCAAAATTAATCTTTAAATTCTACAAAATCTCAATCAAAATTCCAGTAGATGTTTTTGTAGAAACTGACAAGTCTCAATAATGTTGTTTTAAAAAATTTAAAGGTGGGCTGGGGAATTAGCTTAGTGGTGCCACCACTTACCTCACAAGCACAAGGTCCTGAGTTTGATCCCTAGTACCAAAAAAAAAAAAAAATTAAAGGCAAGCACTAAAAGCATAGTGAAAGGATTAAAACTTCCAATGAATGTGAAAATTTACAACAAAACAAATCTGGATCAATCCAAAAATAAGAAGGAAAAGAGAGGTCACAAAGGAAAAGAGGCAGCAGAGATAAAACAGAATTGGATGGTTGGAATAAATTAAAATATATTGGTAATCCCAGTAAGACTAAGTAGATTAAATTTACTCATTAAAACACAGCAATTCTCAGATTAGGTTATAAAAACAAATCCCAGCTATTTGATCTTTCAAGTGATTGAGGAACTCATAGGTATACAGAAAGTTTGAAAGTAAAGGAATGGAAAAAAATATAACAGGCAAATTGAACATGAAATAAAGGTAATATAGTAATAATTATACCTGAAAAAATATATTACCTGAATAAAACCATAATATAAACTATAGTAATATGGACAATTTGCTCAACTTCAGTAAATATTAAAAAACTATTGACTTAATGATAATATAATTTACTCAGTGGAAATATAAAATTTTTATTTATGGTATTATTCATTATTTTCTAGGAGAATATAATAATCCTGAATCTACACATCTAATAGCATTCCATATATGCAAAACATACAAGAAATTGGTAAGGTATTAACTCATTATTCAGAAACTAGTAAGATCAAAAAGACTAAAAACTATTTAGATAAAGAATATTTTAACTATACAATTCATTAACCTAATTCAATGAATATATATTAAATTCTGTATGCAAACGATAGAAATGTACATTGTCTGGACAAAAAGAATATTTAAAACTGAACCCCAAAATAAATCTCAACAAACACCAAATAATTGATATAATACTTATTCCATCCTTTCACCACATTCCAATAAAACTAGAAATCAGTAATTAACTAAAATCTGTTTTCCTAAAGTCTAAAAGAAACACTTAACTATGTCCCACATTATGATTTCACAGATGATTTATGACTTTTTCTGAAGGTTTTTGTCATTTATTTCCCCATCACCAACCAAATCCTTCTTGACCAAAATTAAGTCCAGAATAGCAGCTTCCCTGTTGTTTACTTATTCTTTTGAGAGATTAAATTGTAAGTAAAGAAAGGCCAAAGTTTCACCAAATATTCTGCTTTTAGTTGAATAACACTTCTAACATATGTCTTCAAGCTTAAAACATTTCATTGCTATTGCATCAGTTTAATAATCTGTATTAAGAAAATATTATTAAAAAATAAAATATTTCTCATATGCTCAGTCTGGCCAGGCTGTCTGCAATATGCTCCTGTAACATTGTCACTTACATTTTGGAATTCTTTTTATTTTTGATCCAGATGTTCTTTGCCTTGGTTCTGCCTTCAATTTTATGAGTTTCCATACCTTCTTGACTTAAATGTTTTCCCCCAATCCCTAGTGCTATTTGATGCTTCTCTATTAAATTATCTTAATTCATTAGAGTATGCAGTTTCTTTATATATGTCTATCACACTTTTGAGGTAATTCTTATGTAAGCTTATGTTTCTAAATTTTTTGATTATTTTATTGGTTTGATATGTTTGTCTCCACCCTCAGTTCATTGGCACACTAATATAAAGCCAAATGTTGTTTCTCAGCCTTTTAAAATTTTCTTTTCAACAAAAGTTTTTGGGTACATTCTTCAGTATGCTTCTTCATAGGGAACCATAGGATTTCCCATTGGGTATACTTTTATAATTTTTTTATTTGGTTTTTTAAAACTTCACTTTTCATCCAGACTCTTCCACTCAAGAGCCTTGTTTTCTTGAACAAGTACTTTCTATGCTTCCATTTCCTCATCTATAAAATGAGAATTATAGAAATACCTACTTCATAAGGTTGTTGTAAGAATTAAACAAGTGAATACATTTAAAATGCTGTTGTTAGTGCGCACTGTTCAGCATAAGAATTAGCTGTTATTTAAATGATTTGCTTTTAAAATTGATTTATAACCTCCTCTTGATTTCTTTGGTGAGTCTTCTGCCAAATACATCCTTGCAGGACTTTTTATGGGATCATTTTGTCGCTTGTTTTCTGGTTCACAGTCCAGGAAACTGAACTATTTCTTGACACCATTGGCAAAGTCATTTGTTTATCTTGCATAGTCAGAATCATAAAATAGATGAAAAGATTTAAAGAAAAATCTGTCTCTAAATCCTTTTGTCTCCTACCCTGTATCTCAGACAGTGAAAATAAGTTTCAAATTTTTTTCTGACTATATCTAGTTCTTAAATTGTCAGAGCTCACAGCTGAGGTTGCTTCTATATCCCTTAGAGTGGAGGAGAGATGCCAGCCAAGAGAGTCCCTGTGCTCTAGGCAGATGCCAGAATTATTTTGATCAGATTATCTTTGAGACACTCTTAACTGTCTGCTGTTCCAGGCTTCAAATTCAAGTTGAAGCAAAGGTCACTTTTTTTTTAAAGTAAAATGTTTATTAGTACATTTAGGATATACGTAATGATAATATTTGTTGTAGGAAATTTGTACATGTACATGGTATATCTTGCTTCTTCTTTTTTTCCCATTTCCCTCTCCCTTCAACCCCTTATCCCCTTCTTATTTACAAAAGCTTTATTTCCATTTTTCCTTCTATTTTCGCTTTTGTTTCTTGTCTCTTCTTTTCTCCTGTTCATTCTCACATTCCCCTTCTCATTTGAACATTGTCTTTCTGTTTCCCAATATCTATTATACATTTTAGCCCTTGTTTCCATGTTCAATTTCTCACACCACAGAAACAATGTGGTATTTAAACATGTATGTTCAATTTATTTCACTTAAAAGTATGGTCTCACGGTGCATCCACTGAGCTAAAAATGTCTCAAGCTTACCCTTCTTTATGGCAAAGTAGTACTCCATTACATAAGAAAAAACCACATCTTCTTTATCCATTGGTCAGTTGATGGGCATTTGGGTTGTTTCCAAGATTTAGTTATTATGAACTGTGCCACTATGAACATAGGTGTACATATATGTGTGTGGTGTGATGCTTTTAATTCATTTGGAAAGATATCAAGAAGGGGAATAGCTGGGTCAAATGGAAAACTCTAGTTTTAGTTTTTTGAGGACCACATTGATTTCCACAGTGGTTGCACCAGTCCACACTCCCACCAAAAATGGAGAATGGTTCCTTTTACCTGCAGCCTGCCCAGCATTTGTTATTGGCTGATTTCTTGATAATATCCATTCTTTATTGAATGAGATGGAATCTTAGCATTGTTTTAATTTGCTTCTCTCAAATGACCAGTGATGATGAACATTTTTTCATACATTTATTTTCCATTTCTACTTCTTCATCTGAGATGTGTTTATTCATTTCAGATGCCCATTTTTGGACTAGGTCTTTAAATTTGGAGGTCTAATTTTTTTGAGTTCTCAAAGTAAATTTTTTAAAAAGGGCAGGAGATATAGTTCAGTGGTAGAGAGCTTGCTTAACATGTGTGAGACTCTGGATCCAATGCCCAGTAAAAGCTATCAGAAGTAATTTTATTGGGACTCTGGAAATGAATCAAAAGTTTTCAGCAATCAAATGAATACTTAATGAGAAAAACAAGTAAATCTTGATAAGATGAATAGTTTTCTTGTCCAGAACCATGGAAGGAGGTCCAAGCCAATGGCCTGCCCAAGAAAGAGCTGCATAGGCACACAAGCTTCAGCCAGAGGCCTGCCCAGATACCATTGATAAGTGCATGGAGATCCTAGCCAGAAGCCTGTGCAGACAACAGGAACTGTGGTGCACAATCCCCAGCCAAATGTCCTCCCAGACAACAACTACATAGGGACCCCAGTGAGAGGCACACCTAGATACCAACCCAAGTGTGCAAAGGCCCAAGCTAGAAGCCTGCCCACACAACAGGTCAGCTTAGGGATCCAGGAGGCCACCTCTCTGAACTCAGGAATTGGTGTACTGATGAGGAGCAGAGTAAAGGCTGCTTGGTGGCTTGCTGAGAATTGAAGACCGCTGGGTAAGCAAAAAGTCACCTCAACAAAGGCACAGCAGGCTGCATGTGATGAAATGAGAAGACACATAAATAAGACTCAAAACCAGACTTCTAGATCACCTAAGGCAACTCCAAAGAGAACAAGATGGAACAATCTAATACTCAAAAACCTGGACTCCCTGAACTGGCATTGAAAGAGGATCTGGAAAAAATGAAATCAGAAATGATTTCTCAGACAACAGCAGAGATTATGCCCACAGTACAACACATGATTAATAAATCTACAGTAGGCACAGATTAAAAAATAGAGGAGCTGAGGAACATGATGGAATCACAACATAGGAAACAAATGGAATCCATAAAACAGATGCAAACAGATTTCCAGGAGATTAAAATCTCCACTGAAAGTCTATGCAGCAGAATGAGCCAACATGAGGACAGAATTTCAAATATAGAAGATAAGATTGCAATTAGTGACCAGAAAAAGAAAAATTGCTTCAAAATAGTAAGGGACCATGAGAAATCAATCTAGCAGCTGCTAGACAATGCAAAGAAGAATAACATAAGACTGATCAGAGTCAATGAAGAAACAGGATAGAGTGCAGATGGCATAAAAAAACTGTTCACAGTAGTGGCAGAAAACTTCCCAAGCAGGGGAACAGAAATAAATATACAGATAAGTGAGGCATATAGGACTCCAAATAGCCTTGATGAAAAATAATCTACACATAGGCATATAATAGTTAAGATTCCAGAAATTGAACAGAAGAACAAAATTCTACAAGCAGTTAGAGAAAAGAAATAAATCACATACAAAAGAAAGCCTATTAGAATCACAGCAGATTTCTCAGTGCAAACCTACAAGGCAAGAAGAGCTTGGAGTGACATATTCCAAGCTCTAAAGGAAAACAGCCTCCAACCCAGATTGACGTACTCTACAAAACTATCTTTCAAAATTGATGGAGAAATTAGATACTTTAATGGCAAAGAGCACCTTAGGAAGTTCATGAATACCAAATCAGCACTCCAAAAAATTTTAAACAATATCTTAGGAAAAGACAATGAGGATCACAACCCCTGGAAGCCTAGCAGAATGAATCCACTGGGCCCAGCAAGAAATTAAAAGCAAAGGGGGAGGAAAAAACAAAAACAAAATGTCACGACAAGGATGAGTCAATACATATCAGTTATAGCCATCAATGTTAATGGCCTCAATTCACCAATCAAAATAAATAGACTAGCAGAATGGATCAAGAAGCAAAATTTTACAATATGCTGCATACAAGAAACACACTTAATTCAAAAAGAAACTCATAGATTGAAAGTTAAAGGGTGGAAAACAATATTCCATGCAACAGGAACCTGAAAATAAGCAGGAGTAGCTATCCTCTTTGTAGATCAAGTGGATTTCAAACCAACACTAATTAAGAGAAACAAAGAAGGACACTACATCCTTGTAAAGGGAACAATCCAACAGGAAGAGATGACAATCATTAATATATATGCACCAAACACTAGTGCACCCAACTATATAAAACAAATACTAACAGACATGAGAAGTCATATATGCACTAATACACTAGTAGTGGGGGACTTCAATACCCCAGTGTCACAAATAGATAGATCAACTAGACAAAAAATAAGTAATGAAATACTAGAACACAATCAAACTCTGGACAAATGAACTTAACAGATGTTTACAGAGTGTTCCACCCCACAAAATCAGAATGCACATTCTTTTCAGCTGCACATGGGTCGATCATCAAAATAGACCATATACTCGTTCAGAGAACATGTTTAAGTAAATGCAAAGGAATTGAAGTTATGCCCTGTATATTATCAGACCATAGTGTGATGAAATTGGAGATCAATAGCAAAAGAAAGCACAAGAATTTCATAAACACATGGAAATTGAACTACACACTTATGAATGACCAATGGGTCACAGAAGAAATTAAAGAAGAAAGCAAACAGTTCCTACAATTAAATGACAATGCTAATACAACATATTGGACTCTATAGAACATGATGAAAGCAGTCTTACCAGGGAAATTCACAGCAGTGAACACTCATATTAGGAAAACAGAGTAGCTCAATTAACAACGTGATGCTAAACCTCAGGCTTCTAGAAAAAGAAGAGCAGGACAAACACAAAGCTCATACAGGGGAGGAAATTATAAAGATCAGGGCACAAATCATTGCAATGGAGACTAAGAGAACACTACAAAAAAATCAATGAAGCCAAGAGTTGGTTCTTTGAAAGAATAAACAAAATCAGGCTGGGGATTTAGCTCAGTGGTTTTGCCACCTGCTTTGCAAGTGCAAGGACCTGAGTTTGATCCCCAGTACCAAAAAAATAAAAAATAAACAAAATCTACAAACCCTTAGCCAACTTTATCAGGAAGAGGAAAGAAAAGGCTCAAATACATGCAATTAGGAATGAAAGGGTGAAATTACAAGAGGCCCAGCAGAAATCCAGAGCATCATCAATACCTACTTCAAGAACCTATATGCCAATAAGATGGAAAATGCAGAAGAAATGGACAGATTCCTAGATAAGTGTGAATTACCAAAGTTGAATGAAGATGATGTAAAAATTGTAAAAAACCCAGTATCAATCAATGAGATTGAAAATGTAATTAAAAACTTACCAACTAAGAAAAACCTGGGTCCTGATGGCTTCACTGCTGAATTCTACAAGACATTTAGAGAAGAACTACTCTCACTACTGTTTAAACTTTTCAGTGAAATTGAGAGGGAAGCAATATTCCCAAAATCATTCCTGGAAGGAAGCATCACCTTGATCCCCAAAGCAGAGAAAGATCCAACCGAAAAACAGAACTATAGGTCAATCTCACTCATGAACATAGATGCAAAAATCCTTACTAAGATACTGGCAAATAAAATGCAGAAGATCGTCAAGAAGATCATACACCCTGATCAAGTGGGATTCATCCCAGGGATGCAGGGATGGTTCAACATATGCAAATCAATCAATGTAATACACTATATCAATAGAGCCAGGGGAAAAATATCATATGATCATCTCAATAGATGCAGAAAAAGCACTTGACAAAATCCAACATGCATTTATGATAAAAACCCTACAAAAAATTGGAATGGACAATCTCTACTTCAATCTGATAAAAGCTATCTATGAAAAACCAACAGCCAATATCATACTAAATGGTCAAAAACTGAAATCCTTCACACTAAAATCAGGAACAAGATAAGGATGTCCACTATCACCACTCCTATTCAATATAGTTTTGGAAACATTAGCCACAGCAATTAGACAAGAGAAAGAAATAAAAGGAATAAAGATAGGAAATGAAGAAGTCAAATTGTCATTATTTGCAGATGACATTATATTCTATATAGAAGACCCCAAGAACTCCACCAAAAGTCTTCTAGACTTAATAACCAAATTCAGTCAAGTACCTGGTTACAAGGTCAACACACAAAAATCAATAGCTTTCCTCTACACCAATGACAGACTCACTGAGAGAGAAATAGGGCAAACAATTCCTTTCACAATAGTATTCAAAAAACTGAAATACTCAGAAATCAACATAAGAAAAGAAACCAAAGACTTCTTCTCTGAAAACTATAGCACTCTGAAAAGAGAGATTGAAGATGATATCAGAAAATGGACAGACATCCCCTGCTCCTGGGTAGGAAGGATCAACATAGGAAGGATCAACAATGGCCATACTTCCAAAACTGCTATATAGATTCAATTTAATCCCAATTGAAATCCCAGCAGCATACTTCATGGACCTTGAGAAAACAATCCAAAAATTCATTTGGAACAAGAAGAGACCCAGAATAGCAAAAGCAATTCTAGGTAACAGAGACATGGCAGGGGGTATCACAATCCCCAACTTGAAACTATACTACAAAGCTACTGTGATCAAAACAGCATGGTACTGGCAAAGAAACAGACTTGAGGACCAGTGGAACAGATTAGAAGATGCAGAAACAATGCCAGACACACTCAGCCATCTCATCTTTGACAAAGGAGCCAAACACCCTCAAAACCTGGAGGAAAGATAGCCTCTTTAATAAATGGTGCTGAAAAAATCAGGTTTCAACTTGCCAAAGATTAAAACTAGACCTATGTCTCTCATCATGCACTAAACTAAAATTGAAATGGATTAAGGATCTAAATATTAAAATAGAAATGCTGAATCACCTGGAACAGAGGTTAGGTAGAACTCTTGAAGACATTGGTGTAGGAAAAGATTGTATGAACAAAACTCCAGTTGCCCATGAACTAGCACAAACAATCAACAAGTGGGATCTCTTCTTACTAAAAAGCTCCTGCACAGCAAGAGAAACCACCAGCAGTGTGAAGAGACAACCCACAATGTGGGAAAAATTTTCACCAACGGTCCCTCAGACAAAGGCCTACTATCTGAAATCTATAAAGAACTTAAAAAAATCAGACCTTCCAAATTTAGAGACCCAATCCAAAAATGGGCATCTGAAATGAACAGACATTTCTCAGACAAAGAAATAGAAATAGCAAATAAGCATATGAAAAAATGTTCAACCTCACTGGTCATTCAAGAGATGCAAATGAAAACAATTTTCCACCTCACTCCAGAAAGAATGGCTGTTATCATGAAATCAACCAATAACAAATGCTGGCAGGGCTGTGGGGAAAGAGGAACACTGTTCCACTGCTGGTGGGAGTGTAGACTAGTGCAACCACTTTGGAAATCAGCATGGAGATACCTCAAAGAACTAGGACTGGAAGTCCCATTTGACCCAGCTGTTCTCCTGCTGGGTATCTTCCCAAAGGAATTAAAAGAATCATACCACAGTGATATATGTGCACCCATGTTCATAGCAGCACAATTCATGATAGCTAAAACTTGGAAACAACCCAAATGCTCATCAACTGGAGACTGAATAAAGACAATGTGGTTTTTTTATAGAATGGAGTACTACTCAACCATCAAAAGTGAGAAATTAGAGACATTTATTGCAAAATGGATGCACATTGAGGCCATACTCTTAAGTGAAATAAACAGGACACACATGTGTAAATACAAAATAGCTTCTCTAGTGTGAGACTGAAAGTGTAAATGAGGACTAAATGGTTTAACAGATAATGTGAACTAGGAAGAAAAGGGGCAAAGCGGAAGGAAAGTGAGAGGGGTAGTGGAAAGGAAAAAAGGGAATGGAATTAATATGAGAAAATAAAAAATGGAAACAAAATCTTTTTAAATAGGGAGGGATGGAGAGGTTGAAGGGAGGGCAGCGGAATGGGGAAAAAATAAGAACCAAGAGAGTATGTAAAGGTGCAAATTTCCAATGATGAATGTCATTACATTGTACACCTAAAATGTACCAATAAAATAAAATTTAAAAATTAAAAAAAAAAATGAAAAGAGTATCTGAGGTGGAACTCTAGGCAGCATTAGCATCAAAAGGGAGAGAGAAACCTAAGAATCAGGGGAGAGGTAAAGCAAGAGACAATCCTATTGCTGTGTGAATTCTTCACAATAGATGGGAGATCTGATTTAGGAAGATGAAAATGCTGGTAGCAAAGGGGGAAGGTGGGGGATATACCTCCTAGTCTCTAAGAAACTCACAATCTCAATGAAACAGAACAAAACACACCAGCTACCAATGAGAACACTATGTATGATAGGTATCAAAATGAGTTCTAGGAGGGAAGAAGAGAGATGGAGCTTTACAGATTGTGGTAGCCAGAGGAAACAGGATTTAAACAAACCCTTAAGAATTTGGTAAAATTTAAAAGATCCTTAAAAATGAGTAAGATTGGATAGTTGGATAGTAGGGTTGGTGGAAGGAATTACTGGTTGGAGGATTTCGTACACAAAGGAGGAATTATACCAGGAATCTTTGGGAGATATGCTTATGTTAGGAATTGGTGAGAGATTATCTTTGGAGGGTAAACTCAGGACAGATGGAATCCTTGAATGTCAGAATAAGACAACTGACAATAAACTTCAGTGACTAGGGAGGCTTCATCAGTTTTGCAGCTCCCCAAAAGAAATTGTGCTGTTATTTATTTTTTCCTTCGAAGTATCCCTGTGAGACCACTCTGTTAGGCAAGCTTCTCTCCTATCATGTTGTCTCTCTTTGTTGACTTTGTTTAAAAAAAATTAGGTGTGACTCTAACACTTCTGGTGTCTGGTATTGTTCAGAAGCTTTCTCCAACAGGTAGTTGTTTTCTTTTCTTCCATCCTATTACTTCCAGTTACCTCCCTCAGGGACCACGTGAAACGATTCCACTTCTCATGTTTATATTCTGAGGATGCTCACAGAGTTCCCACATTCCCTCTGCTTTGAGCTCAGCCAAGGTATACATGTTTAATTCTTTTAATCTCTCCCCCTAAGTCACTCCCTCTGGCCCCTTAATCATCTTAATTGCTCTTCTCTGAATGGCAGCCAGCTCATTATGTGCATCTTTCTTGGGAGGCGATGAGGAACATAGTATTCCCCTTGTGGGCTCACTAGACTCATATATTACCTCCCAGTTTCATCGTCCCACGGCTGGACATGTGGAGCTGCACCCCACTGCTCTCCCCTCCCCACAGAGCATCCGGGCGGGCCTCAGTAAATCCCTTATCTCAACAGGTTATCTCCCAGTTTCCGGGTGGCCTCTCCCAAAGCTTGGAATCTGTGTGCACCATGTGTTCTCTCCCAAGCTCCCATCCCAGGAGGTCTCTCACTGGGAAAGGTGGCCCAGGACCAGGCCGAGAATCTGTGGAAAATCGCAGCGAAGTTTGCAGAAGTCAGCCTTGGAAGGGAAGAGGCAGCCAAGTGCCCAGAATCAGAGCACACGGCAGCCTGCCCTGAGCTCTCTGGCCTGTTGGCCTTGACAGTGTTAAAGAAGGTGCAACTCAGAGGTTGCTTCTCTGTTTCCAATTATTCTTTTTATCTCTCTTCTAGTCCCTCTCCTTACCCAAGTGTTTTCATAGCTCTCAACCATTACTATCCAGCTTTGTGAGGATGAACGCAAAACCAAACAATTTATAAATATCCTCTTTCAAAATGTGCTATCACCCTCTGAATAGAATCCCCCAGAAGCCTGTGTCTTTTGAAAGAGCCAATCCTTTTTTTTTTTTTTTTTTTTCAAGCTTTGAAGAAGAAATCCCTGCCACTCTAAGGATGTGGTGGCAGAGGTTAAACTCCCTTTGAGAAAGCCAAATGTTTGGATTTCACTGAAGGTTGACATGGAAACCCACCTGAGGCTTCCTCGGTGTCTGGGGAGGAAATAAAACCCGAGATGGATGTCCCGGTTGCCAGGGGAAGAGCAGCAGTCAGTGGGGTGGCAGGTAGGGCCGGCCTGGTCTGCGGCGGAAACTGCCCGCCCGGCGAGGAGAGGGAAGTCTGGGCGCGCGAACATAAAGCCGGACAGGACACGACCGAGCTTGGGGCCGGGGCGGACCTCGGCCGGCCGACCCAGGCCTTTCCAGGGCGGGGGCCTGCGCCGCTGCTGACAGAAAGTGCTTTTGATTCTAAGCTCTTTCTGTGAGCGGGTGGACGGCTGGACAAGGGACAGCTCAGAGAGGAGTGGCACTGTACCCCGCGGGGTCGGGACCCAGTGCCCCACCCAGTCCTTCTTCAAGCCCCTCACATCCGCCCTCAGACGCGAAGAGATTTGTCTTGTGTTGGTCTCTTGAGGTGGAGGAGAGGAAGGAGGCGGAAAGGAGAGAGCTGTAGGAAGAGGAAGCAGGACCTGCTCTCTCAGTGCAGGTGGCAGGGCTCCTTGGGGGCAGGCCCGGCTGGTGCGACCCCGCTGCTCTGAGCACCTGAGGTTGTCCCTGAAATGAAGTTGGAGAGCTAATCTTTGGGATTTTGAGAGCCTCCGTTTTGGGCAGTCACTGATTCTTCCAAATCCGGGCTATCCTTTCAGGATAGGGCTGCCAGAGGGAATACAGCACACTCAGTTTAAATTGTCTATCAGATAAACAACACCTGATTTTCATTATAAACATATCCTATACAATTGTGGGGTTTTGTTTGTTTGCTTGTTTTTCTTTTTTTATTGTCTTTTTTTCTTTTTTTAACTGGGGCTTGAATCCAGGGCCTTTGAAGCCCAGGCGTTTTTATTTAAATTCCCCAGGTAGGGCTGGAACTCAGGATCCTCCTGCCTCAGCTTTGCAATGCTGGGATTACAGATGTGCACCACCACACACGGTCTGCACAGTATTTTTTGTTTGTTTTGCTAAATCTAGCAACACTAATCCAGTATTTCTGAGTTTTTCAATCCAATTTCTGTCCAGACAGCAAACGTTTAAAACAGGAAACCCTCTTAAAAAGGAAAGGGCTTTCATGGCAGCACCACTAGGCACAATTTCCTGCCTGCCCTTTGTCCCCTCTCAAAATTCGTACATGTTCAGCAGCAGGCCAAGTCCTCAGGGATTTTCTGAGTCGTTTCCCTAGGTGGAGAGAGCAAGGGTGAAGTAATTAAAGGTCGCCTGAGCCAGCAATTGGAGTTTCCAACATGAGGCAGCATTACTACTAAGATCTGTGGTCTCCTTTATCTGAGGAATTTACAAGATGGGCTTTGAATGTAAGAGTTAAATAGTAATTGCTTTTTGTAAACAGCAACTCTAAGTGAGGTTTACATTTGGGATTAATAGTAAACTCCCCAAGCCTTACTGACAGAAGAATGTAGTTGCCCAAATAAACAATATTTTGAAGAGGACTCAGGACCAAACCTCGGAGCACTCAGCCCTCTTCCTAGCAAGGAGCATTTCCCAGCTCTGAAGTAATCTGTAATGTGCTGAGGAAACATTTTCAAAAAATGGATATCTCAGATACCATAAAAGGGAAAACAATTCTCTCTTTTGAAGTAATAAATACCATTTGTAGTAGAATTCTTTCAGTTTGCATTTCTGAATTATTTCTTGATAATGCTAGGCTTATGGTGCCTGACTGGTGCCTACTGCCTAGTAAGGAAGAGTCTCATGGAATAGTGCAAGTGTGGGGATTACTGTTGCACATTCTTCTTATACGTAAATCCTTCCTACTGATGGGATTACTGTGGGCATCATGGAGCTGGCCTTTCATTCAGGCTGAGTGGAAGGCCTCTCAGACAGTGGATTTATGTCACACTGTCTCCTGGTGGTCACTGGTCCTTCAGCCGCCCCCATGAAAGACTTAGGAAACAGTTTACATCTCCCCATAGCACTGTGACTAGAAACCAGAAGTGCTGAGGAAACAGGTTGCTTTCCTGGGAGGTCTGAAGATCTCCAGGACCTGAGGACACCCTCAGGAAGGCCTAGTTTCAATCTACTCAGATCTGCTGCTTATTCTGCCGGTGAGGATTTCTGCCCCACGTCTAGGTGACCGTAGCTTTGGAGAATCCTGCTTCCCAGGGCCAGTGACTATTTTTCACTCTGTCTCATGTGCTTAGTTAAGTTTTGAGGAAACTAATGTATTGGATTCCCTTCCAATTATCCCTTCGATATTTGTTGATTACCTGCTATGTCCACATAACTCTTTGCCAAGCTGTCAAGGGATTCTGAGACCTGATGGGGAGGGATGAGGGTCAAGATGGTGAGAACAGGAAAAGGTTGTTGCAGGAGTTAGCAACAGTAAAGCACTATGTACCTGGCATCTCAAACTGTGGTGGCAAAAAGCAGCTGCTCAGAAAATATTTGAAGATAACATATTCTGGGGGATTAATTTTTTTTATTATCCTTAAGGTAACTCCTTTTCAGTTCACCAAATTCCCCTTATCATTACAGCTTTAGCAATGTTGTATACCAAGAAAAGATGATTTTTTTTTTCTTGAATGGTTAACCTTACAGTATGTCTGGCTCATTGTTCTGGTCTTAGACTGTGACTGCCTGGGAGTGAGTCCTGTGAGTGGCATGTTGTGGGAGGTAGATGTGACCCTACAGCGCTCCAAGGGTGGTTTGGCTTTTTTGAAGAAGTAGCCTGAGTTTTCCTACTGAGATACTGTATGTCATTGGTGTGATGTATGTGTTTAGGGCAGGATGAGAAGGCAAGGGAAGCACTTAGCTAGAGAATTGGTACTTCTCAGGAGCCCTGCTAATGAATGCAGCGTGGCTATTTATCCATGGCAACATGCAGGCTGTTCAGGTTTGCTGGAATAAAGTGAATGGGCCTCTCCTTAGTCTTTAGTAAGAACATGTTTGAGAAAGCCCCATCAAGTCCACCTGGGCTTGTGCAGAGGGCTGGTCCCTCTGCAAGAGAATTTATGAAAAAGTGTGCCCAGGAGTTGGCATAAGAAACAATGTTACTGTCTATTCAAACAATTAAATAATTTATTGCATCCAGACTGTGAGACATTCCATGGTGTTCCATGTGGTGGGAGATGGAGGAGGACAGGGCTGTGTGTTGGAACTTCTTATGCAGCTGAGGACTTGAAGCTTACACATGCAAAACAATCAAGTACATTACAACAAAAGAACTGTCACCAAGGGCACCTGGGTGGAAGTGGAGAGACTTGGAAGGCTAGGAGAAACTTGAGCTGATGGTGATAATAAAAAGTAGGTGAAGCACTGAGCTGAACAGAATGAGTAAATCATTTCTGTTTTATCTTCCCACCAGCTCTATGATCTCTGTAATGTTGTTTCCCTTATTTCATACATGAGGAAACTCAGGTTTAGAAAAGCATAGTAAGTTGGCCGAGGTCACCTTGCAAGTCAGTGGCAGAGCTGGGACAAAAAACATTTGTACTGGAGAAGGGGGAGAAAATTGTAATTTAGAGGGAAAACAGCTTCCTCCCATTTAAAGTGCAGGTTACAATACTCACCTTTCAGGACTGTAGGGCTGGATAAATGAGTATCTGTGCAGGGTCTCGGAATACTGCCTGGTGCTCTTGGTGGGAAGTCAGACGCATTAGGGGGAATGTGCTGAACACAGACGTCTCACAGAGGGAGCTGTGACATGACTAATGCCAGTCATGGGGGATACATTTGGAAGGGTAAAGGGACCAAGTTTATAGAGGGCCTTAAAACCTAACTGAGAGGGTGGGAATTGATATGGTATTACGTACTTTCATAAGAGTCACTTTCTGATTTTAAAAGTAATAAAAAAAACCCCATGAAAGTACAAAGATGAAAATAAAATAATCTAATACCCAGAGACAATTGCTTATAATCTTTCTTGCATTACTCAATTTTGATTCTAACTATGACAAGTGTCCTAAAGCATGAAATTTGGCCCCAACTTTATGAAATAGTGTTTATGCATTCATAATATGTTACTTATTCTTTATGGTTATCCTGTATAATAAGCTTTGCTTTTTTCACTCATTGTGAACATTTTCTTCATCAGTAGAAATTATTTAACAAGATTTAAGGCTGATATTTAACCATTTCTCTATTATTGGCTATTGAGACTGTTTCCAATCTTTCACTATTAGAAATAGCACTGTGATGAATACCCTTATACACAAAACTTTAACTGCATTTAAAAAAATTATTTCTTTAGGCTGAATTCCTAGAAACAGAAACACCAAGTCAAGAGTATAAGTGTTTTTAAGTCTCTTGATTCATATTGCCAAATAGCTTTCCAGAAAGGTTGAATCAATTTATACTCCCCCCAGCAGTGCATGCAAGTGCTCATTTTAAAGAACCCTTGCCAATAATGAAGGTTTTTTTTAAAAAAAACTTTGTAAATTTGATAGAAAAAATTGTATCTTGTTTTAATTTGTATTTTTTGGATTACAAGTGAAGCAGAGCCTTTTTTGTCGTAGCTTATTGGCCATTTGTACTTCTTCTCCTGTGAATTTTCCCTTTGTTTTCTTGACCATTCTTCTAGAACAGCTCTGTCCAATAGAGGCCCAATGAAAACCGCATGTGTCATTTTAAATTTTCTCATGGCCACATTAAACAGATAAAAAGAAACAGGTGAAATAAATGTTTATATTGGTAATAAAAACCTTCATAATAAAATTTATTTAACCAATGTACCTAAAATATTAGCATTCAGTCCTAGCACCAACAGCATTCTAAGTGCCCTTGTGAATAGCGGCTACTATATTAACAGTGCACATTCAGAACATTGCCATCATAGCAGAAAGCTCAATTGGAAAGCACCAACATATTACTATATCTGATATTTATTTTTTTATTTATGTTGTAAAAACTTAATCTTATTGGTATATTTTAGGTATACAATATAATGACATTCATCATTGGAAATTTGCACCTTTACATAATCTCTTTTGGTTCTTATTTTTTTCCACTTCCTCTGCCCTCCCTTCAACCACTCCACCCCTCCCTATTTACAAAGACTTTGTTTGATTTTTTTCATTTTCTCATATTAATTCCATTCTCTCCTCTCCTTTCCCCTAACCCTCCCACTTCCTCTTCCCCTTTAGGGCTTGGAATATGTCACTCCAAGCTCTTCTTGTCTTGTAGGTTTGCATTGAGAAGTCTGCTGTGATTCTAATAGGCTTTCTTTTGTATGTGATTTATTTCTTTTCTCTCACTGCTTGTAGAATTTTGTTCTTCTGTTCAATTTCTGGAATCTTAACTATTATATGCCTATGTACAGTTTTTTTGGGATCAAGGTTAGTTGGAGTCCTATATGCCTCACTTATCTTTATGTCAAGTTCTTTTCCCCTGCTTGGGAAGTTTGTTGCCATTACTTCTATGAATAGTTTTTTATGTCATCTGCACTCTGTCCTGTTTCTTCATTGACTCTGATCAGTCTTATGTTATTCTTCTTTGCATTGTCTAGCAGCTGCTGATTTGATTTCTCACGGTCCCTTACTATTTTGAATCAATTTTTCTTTTTCTGGTCACTAATTGCAATCTTATCTTCTATATCTGAAATTCTGTCCTCCCATTGGCTCATTCTGCTGTGTAAACTGTCAATGGAGTTTTTGATCTCCTGGAAATCTGTTTATAACTTTTTTATGGATTCCTTTTGCTTTCTATGTTGGGATTCCATCATGTTCCTCAGCTCCTCTATTTTTTTATCTGTGTCTACTGTAGATTTATTAATCATGTGTTTTACTATGCACACAATCTCTGCTGTTGTCTGAGAAATCATTTCTGATTTCATTTTTTCCAGATCCTCTTTCATTGCCAGTTCAGGGAGTCCAGGAGGTTGAGTATCAGAGTGTTCCATCTCATTTCCCTTTGAGGTTGCTGTAGGTGATCTGGTAGTCTAGTTTTGAGGCTTGTTTATGTGTCTTCTCATTTTGCTGGGGGAGGGGGGTGTGGGAAGGGGGAGGGGGAGAGTTGTTGTTGGACCCCACATGGCTCACCTCCTCTGTGCTGGGAGCTGTGGTAGGACGGCCCAGAAGCCTTGTCCTCTGCACTGGGAGTGGTGATTTATCTGATATTTATTTAAAAGGGAAATTTATATGGTTAGTCATTTGTCCTAGTTGTTGTAACTTTTTCAAATATATTGTTTCCCTTTTAATTTTATTTTTTACAATTTCATATTTTAAAGTTATATAAGCAAATATGTTGTTGTTGTTTTTTTTTGAGAGGGTCTCACTACGTAGTTCAGGCTGGCCTTGAACTCACTATGTAGCGCAGGCTGACCTCAAACTCTCAGCATTCTTCATGTCTCAGCTTCCTAAGTGCTGGGATTATCATTCTTTCCATTTATTGTTTTTCTATTATTTTTAGATGTACCTGCCCTGGATAAGTTAAAATTTTATCTATATTTTCCCCTAGATTTAAAAAACGATTTCATTTTAAGTACAATTATTTAATCCCGTAATCATTTGCCTCATGTTTACTTTATCCATCTATCTATCTAACAATCCTTCTATGTATTTAGGTGCTGGGGCTTAAACCTGGGGCCTCACACATGTTAGAAAAGCACTGTACCACTGAACTACATCCCCAAACCCCAGTAATTATTTTAAAAAGCACTACTGCTATATGCATATTGATTTCTCCTTATAGTTTTTATCTTACATATTTCATTGTTGTATAATTTAGTACATAAGAGTTCATGATTGTTGATACTTATAAAAAGGAATATGATTCTTTTTGCTCTTTGTAATTTTTATTATTTATTTATTTATTCATTGGTACTGGAGATCAAACTCGGGTCTTTGTGCTTGTGAAGCAGGCAGTGGAACCACTGAGCTAAATCCCTGGGCTGGAATTTTTATATTTTAACTCTACCTGAAATTAATATTGTCACCCTTGATTTTGGTGTCTGCATTTGTCTAAGAAATCATTACTCAAGCTGGGTGTGGTGGTGCACATCTATCATTCCAGCATTCAGCCTGGGCTACATAGTGAGTTCAAGGCCAGCTGGAACTACATAGTGAGATTCTGTCTCAAAAAAAACAAAACAACTGAACGAACAAACAAACTCCAAGCCTCAATTTTTAAGCTCTCAATTTTACTTTGATATAGTTTTATAATTATCTTCCCAACTCATTTAATCTTTTTTTTTTGATACCAAGTTCAAACTTGGTCCTTGTGCTTGCACAGCAGGCGACGAAACCATTGAGCTAAATCCCTGGCCCAACTCATTTAATCTTAATTTTGTTGTTCCTGGTTCTTTTGGTTCTCAGTTGTTTTGGCCCTTTAATATGACAATAGCTCCCATTTTTAAGTTCTCAATTTTGTGATATCAGGCAGCTGATATATGCTTTTGGGCAATTATTTTCAAATGCCAATCTTAATGTATAACTATAGCTATTTCTAAATAAGAATAAATAAATGAGTGAAAGGTGTCAAACCTATCAGCACACCATAGAATGTCCTTTTGTTACTGTCATTCATAAATGACAATTCAGTTGAAAATGAAATTCCTCCTTATCATTCTATAAACATACAAACATTTCTTAAATATCAATTAGTAGAATAGCAGAAAATTAGACAGCAGCACAGTTTTTGTTCTGTGATAAATCTCTTCTTCCTCTTCCTCTTCTTTCTTCATTTTTATGGTACTGGGGATTGAACTCGGGGCATTCACACTGAGCTTTATCCCTGGTCATTTTTTAAATGAATTAATTAGGATTTTATTTAATGTATGAAATTGAGAAAAATGTACAACTTATAAAAGAGACATTTATTTCTCTCTCACGTAAGAGTACAAAGACATGTGGTCTTTGCATGAAAATACACTGATAGGACTGTCCTCCCCAAACACGCCCATTAAGAGCATGTTCCAAAAGCAATGCAGGGCTGAGGTGAGAGCTGGGGGAATGGCCTGAGCAATAGAACGAAGATACCATAGCAAGGCAAGTGTGCAGTTCTGGAAGACCTTCTGAGGCAAATTGCTTGCACAGCTATTTCAGCTCTAAACTTTTATGATTTCACATGTGCTGAGGAACTAATAAGGTGATAATTTATTTTTAGAAGCTCTTGGCTGCCTCTCCCCAAAACCTTTACTCAAGGAGAGTCTCTTGATTTAGAATGAATGTCTTCAGACAAGAAAGCAGGTGAAGTAATTTCTAGCTGATTGAGTCACAGGAACGGTGGTGCAGAGATGGGGAACCTTGTTGGCCAGCCTGGAGAAGGACCAGCAGCGTGTCTGGGTGACAGGGCTGAGGGGTAACTTGACCAGGAACAACCTGATCTGACCCTTCTCTTTTTCCCATGGCTGCTTCTCCTTGGCCCAACCTTTTAAGCTCAAGTCTCCCCAGTCCTGAGTTAATTCACCTTGTATGGCTATTCCTCAATCTGTTGGTGTCCTCTTTTTCTCTTTTCTTTCCCTGCCCTCTTAGCCTCCATTTCTTCCCTTCTCAATTCATTCCTCAGTCATCTGTTGTGCACTAGGTTCTCTGTCCATTATTTTCCTAAAATGTACTTACCCCGGATCACCACTGGCTTTTTGGTGGCCAGAGTCCATTGCCCTGTTTTGTATTTCTTTGTCACTGCAATACTTAACCTTTTTCCATTTTTTCCCGAGTTTTTTATGCCATTATTGTCTGCCACACTCTTGAGGCTCTGTGAACTTTGGCAGTTCTCTTCTGCCCATTCCTAAAATTTGGTGTTTCAACTTTTTAACATTCATTTCTGAACCCCTTTCTTACAATCAAAAGCTTTCTTTGAGTAATGCCATTCACTCTTGAGTTTTCAGTTTTTCCTCCTAATTATTCTAGTAGTTTCCAACCTTCATTTGTGGCTTCTGCCTCTTTCCTTAGGATTCCAACTCACATTTCCCTTTTCCTACCAAAAACTCCACTTGTCTGTCCCTCAGGTATCCCCAAGTGAATATATCTCAAATCAAATTCTTTATCTTCTCCAACAATCCTATTTCCCATATCCCCTATTTCCATTCTAATTTCCCAGAATTTAGAATCCTGAATTGAAACCTGAGAGTGATCCCTTACTGCCTCCTTCTCTCTTTTCCATATCAAATTTGTCCATAATTCCTTTTATTTCTATTTTCTACATTTCTTCTGAGTTGATTCTCTCCTTTTTCTCCATTTCACCATTAGATGTCCCAAACAGTGTTCACCTTGATCAGCTTTCTCATTAATGTCTTTGCTTTTCCTTTTATGACCCTCAAATCTATCCAGCAACATCCTAAAAGAGTGAACATCCTAAAATGCCAATCTGATCATCTTACATCCTTATTTTAAAACATATACCTAGGGGTAGGGGTGTAGCTCAGTGGTAGAGTACTTGCCTAGTATATTTGAAGCCCTGAATTCAAGCCCTAGTACCACAATGGGGGAAAAGTAATTAATTGGTATTACTTGAAACAATAATTCCCAATTCTTTTAGTATAGAGCCTTTTTCATGTCCAAAATATTGTGGATGCCCACGTGAGGTTGATTAAGGAATAAGGCAAACTTCAATCTTTATTTCTGCAACAACTTCATAGCACTTCATGTATCATCTCTAGCAGGGGACCATAATGCTGTGTTGGAATATTTTTCACATTTGTCACTCTCACCATATTCTAGGCTCCTAGATGGTGGAGACTGGGTCTTATTTATCTTTGTATCATGGGCTCTTAAAACAATGCCTAGTACATAATAGGTGCTCACATGAGAGAGATGTTGGTTGATTCACAGTGACAAAATATATTTGACAATCACAAAAACAGTTTCCTGGAGGAAGAAGAAAAGCAAAATAGTCTTTCTTTTGATGTTTAATGTCTTTCCTTGTATCAGTCTATACCAAATAATAATAATACTCAAATCTTACATTTATCTATAAAACTGTAGAAAGCTAAAAAGGACTGTAGCTATCATCCTATATGACTCTTTCATATTACACATCAAGAAAATGTCAGCATTGAGTTTTTCCTTTTCCAGATTCAGTAACACAATGTTCAGTTTCATTTATATTCTGGCTCTTGAGTCCTTTTCTTTGGATGCTGACTCTCTGACATTCCTTCTAGGATGTAAGACTAAGTTGCTCATTTCCAAAAAGTATAAAGGAATTTTACCTAGTCACCAACCTCAATGTCTGTAATCTATAGATAATTTATATTTTAAAATGATTTTGACATGTTGGCATTCTTCATGGCCAAGTCCTTCACCAGGCAATATCTAAGAAGGAACGAAATTCACAGATCTGATTCTAACTTCATCTACTTTTCTTGCCCAGGCTTTTGTGGAGGTGCAAATGCACAACAAAGTGCCAAGTGGCCTGTGGCCAGAGGAAGAACGGCAACTTGAACATTTAAGCTCTAGAGAAATAAAAATCCACTGGAACCCATTATTGGCCCAGAGATTAGAACCTGTCTGCCTGGTTTTTATAACTTCTGAATGTTGAGCCTCCAGTGCCAGGTGTGAAATATGAGGTGGATATTTTTGTGACAACAAGGATGTATTGTTTGGGGAATGGTTCATATGCAGTTGTGAAGTCAGTAGCTTAGGGAAGACTAGGGAGAAAATTGGTTTTTGGCAAAATGCCGTACCACCGTTAATTTTTAGATATAGAATATCCCCCAAGAGTCTCATGTGTTTGGGGCTGGAGCTTGGTTGAAAGAGGAGGATCACTGGGAGCATGACCTGGAAGAGTATATTCTTGTTTCTGGCTTTTCTCTTTTTTTTCTCTTTTTCCTGGCCACTCTAACAGCTTTCTTCCACCAGGCCCTTTTGCCATACTGTTTTTGCCAAGGAGCCAACCAACCATGGTTTAAACTCACTGAAACTGTGAACCAAAATAAACCTCTCCTCCTTTATGTTGCAGATGTTGGGTAGTTTATCATATCTACAGGAAAGTGACTGATTCAGATTTTGGTACCAGGAATGAGATTGTTGTTGTGAGTGTACCTAATCATATCTCTTAGATGTCTGAAACTGGTTTGGGGGAGGAATTTGGAGAGATTTGGAGATGCAGGCTAGAGAATCCTTAGAATGCTGTAAATAGATTGATGAGAGAGTCTGGTCAGAGCTCAAAAAGCCAGGATGCTGAAAGGAATGAGGCCAAAGCCCAGGGTCAAGATGTTTCAGATGGAAATGTGGACTCTACTGGAAACTTGACTAGAGCCATATATTCTGGCAATGAACTTGTCTACATTTTGTTGATGTTCTTGGATTTTGTGGGAAGTTGAACTTAAAGATGGTGGACAAATTAATCTGGTGGAGGAAATTTCAAGGCAGCCCACTGTTCAAGATGGGGTGTGGGTACTGCTGGCTGCTTTTAGCCAGATGTACAGTGAGAATTAGGTCCAAAAGCAGATGTGAAAAGTTTACAGTTTCACCAGAATGGAAGTGCCTGCAAAGACAGGACCATGGAATGGGTGGCTGCTGAAAAGATCAGTATTAAAAAGAAGCCAAGTACTTTGTAAAAGGACAATAAAAAAGAAGCATTAAGGCATCTAGGAACTGGCCAGACCCTATCCTTCACAAGCTCAAGGGTGCAAAAGTTTAAAGGTAAATTCCTTTGAAAAACTTTGTTTTGAAAAAAGTTTCAGAGCACCCTGCTAGATAATTGGTTGCCAGGGATTCATTTTATCATGCTCAGGCATCCAAGCACTCAGAGTTCACTGCAGGCATGGTCTAAGGGGGCCCAGATACTTTTAAAGCTGGCAGTAGGCCTTAGCATCATCCATGTAGTGCTGGTTTTTCAGGCATGCAGGATGCAAGAGTTTTAGGGTCATGGAAGCTTCCACCCAGATTTCAGAAGAAGGCCTGGAAGAGTGAGCAGTGTGTGAAGCTGCAAGAGTTAAGCTAAAAGTTCACTGGAGACCCCAGGAAGTTGGAGGTGCCAGAAATATGGAAAGTCATCTGAGGAAAACTGTTGTTAGTGAGCTGAGTTAGCCCGAGAGAGATCATGTGGGCTACAACCAGCAAGGCTATAGGGGTAAAGCTGACTTTGGAGCTGTCTTTGGAGCTCAAATTTCACCAAAATAGGTGCCAGGTGCTGGATATGGAACTATAGGGCTTAATGTTTGTTCTGCTGGATTTTGGTCTGCTTTGATCCAATGTCTATCTTTTCCCTTATTCCTCACTTTTGGAATGGGAATGTTTGCCCTGTGTCATTGTATGTTGGAAATGTTTAGCTTTCTTTTGGATTTTCACAGGGGCTCACAGCTGAGAGTTGGCTTTGAGTCTCAGAAGTGACTTTGGGTTTGGACTTTTCAGCAATACTGTAACTGTTCAGACTTTAGTGACTCCTAGAGAAGGAGTAAATGCATTCTACATTTTGAGAAGAACATGAGCTTTTCAGCAGCCAGGGGCAGGATTTTATAGTTTAGTTATAGAATGTCCCCCAAAAAGTTTTATGTATTTGGAGGTACATAGAGCCTTGTTGGAAGAGGTGGGTCACTGGAGTCATGACCTGGAAGGGTTACTTTTGTTCCTAGTTCATCTTTTTCTTTTTGCTTCCCGGCTGCCATGATGTGAGCAGCTTTTTTCTGCCCTAGCCCTTCCAACATGCCCTTCTTCTATACTTCCTGTACATGGAGCCTGCTGACCATGGACTAAACCCACTGAAACCGTGACCCAAAATAAAGTTCTCCTCCTTTAAGTTGTGGGTGTCAGGTATTTTGTCCTAGCAACAAAAAATTGACTAATACATCCCTGAAGAATCTTCAGGACACTGAGTGTAACATGAAAAAAATTAAAATATCCAACCAACTGCATGATCACTGTGAGAACAATAAAGTGGTAGTTCTTAAAGACATGTATAGAAGAAAATTTAGAAAAAGCAAGAAAAAAGCTAGGAGGTCTGAAAACCCTGCTCAAGGTCTAAGCTTTATTATTGCCTCCCTATAGAAGGAAAGCCTGGTTATCTCTGAATTTAAATGAAAAATTACTCCTGGTCATTAAAAATGAAAATACTTCTAAACTCAGAAGCCTGTTGGTATTTAAGCCTCTTTGTCAATCTGTGTTCTATCTTCTGGCAAGTAAATCTGACTTGCACTCATCTATTTATATTTTATTCAAAACTCCTAACTCCATGGGATAAAAATTGTCAGCCTCTCAAATTCAAATCTAGAGGAGTTAAAAATCCTGATTATTTACCAAGATTGTCTATCAAATGGAGCTGGAGTTAATTAACTCTGACATCTTTAAATTAATTTTGCATATTCAATGGTTGCTATGAAAAGCTGGCTCTGAAATAAAAATGACACAGACAGCCATTAAGCAGGATGTAGGCAACACATATTTTTACTTGGATTGCTTCTGTTACCAATCAAATTTGCAGACATGAGACAAGAGCGTTTCTGACAGAAAGTCCCACGAAAAGATGCTGTTCATTTATTTTGACAGTGGGCTGTAGTTGTAAGAAGGCAGCTGTGCATGGCAGACTCTAGCATTATAACTCACAGTCTATCTTGTCTTAGCATTGTGAAACACTGGATTGTGGCATTTTAGATGGAGATAGTACAGATAGAAGAATACACCAAGAAACATAAGTTAAAATATTATGACTTGTAAAATCCTGTATGTGCAATACAATGTTTTCAATTATTAAAGTGAGTATAATTTAAAGGGAAATTTACTTTTACTTAATTGTATGATTGTATATGCTTAACATATTGGTCAGTTTCATTTCTTTGTAGGTAGTTTTCAACTTGGGCAGTTCAATAGTAGCAAATGAATATGTTTAAGTCTCAAGTTGCATTATTGATGTAACCATTGATAATATAGAAATTCTAGTGAGGAATGTTCAAATTATATTAAGTTCTACTAATGCCCTATTTGAATAGAATACTCTGGACATAAAGCAAGCCAGCACTACAATAACTGAAAACTGAGCTTTCATTTTCCACCTGATACCCTTCTGGATAAGACAATGTGAGCTGTCTTTGTGGGGAGTCCAAGGTGCACAGGAAAATACCCATGTATATAGCCAGGGACAACCTCATCTGCCATGAAGAGGATGGCGCTCTTCTAGTCTCACGTGACAAAAAAATTCATATGCAAGTAAAAATACACCTTTTTCTTTCTGGGTTTTGGGAGGATGCCTATTATAAACTGACAATAGCCTGTGTGATAAGAATTGGAAGGGGAGAAGGAAAGAGAAAATTGTGATATAGTGGCCCAAGCATTTTTTGCTCTTTTCTCCCAGCACCAAGAGTACACAGAGTACAAACTGGGAGTTTGTTTCTTTTATAAGTTACTAGGCAAATACATGGCTATCTTTATGCACATGCCAATCAACTGCTTTGGTAATGCTTCTAAAAAATAAAATATTACTACCATCTGGGGTCACAGATACACATCTTTGCATAGATGCATGTCTTTGCATATGTGCTGCAGTCTAATCCGTTGTGCCAAGTGTATAGTTGTATCTGTATTTTATGGTGTTGGAATAAAGACTTTAGTTTGGAATTGAGATCTACCAATATTGGGGTTTTTGTTTCTTGTTTAAAAAAATTCTACTTTCTTAGATTAGTCCCTTTTTTCCACCCTGCTTTAGATCAGACAATCCTAAAAGAGTCTGTACTTTGAGCAGACTGGGCATTGTTGGGGTACATGCTGCAATTCCATGGAAACTGTGTCTAGGAGTCAGAAGCAAACACCAGACCTGTTGTACTGATACTATGATGTTTGTTTCTAATGTAACACCTGACATGTGTGAACTGGCCAGACAACTCCCCGAAGAGTTGCTATACAGAATGCTGTGAGGGTTGGAGCTAATTGGAAGTACAACCCTTCACTGTCTGGGGAAGGCAAAGTCATACCATCCTAGAGGCAGGCCCATCGCTTCTGCTTCTCAGTGGGGATCCTGTTTCTTAATAGTGCTGATAGCTTTATTGCAGTAAGTGGAAGACAAGAGGCCATTTGCTTCCTGCACATCAATCACTTATGGCTGAGACCTCAGGGTATGTTCATGGGAGGAGGGCACATAGGCCTCTCTCCTGATTTCTTGGAGAGTTCTCAAACAAGTCAGCTAACAGAAAACGTCCAATTAATCAGGTTCTGTAGTGGGAGCAAGTGTGAAGAAAACCTCAATCTCTTTGAATGATTAAGCAAAACAGATTCCTTCTCTGTTGTCTATGGCATCATGGCCTGCTTCACTCCAGAGGATTGCTAACTTGGGCCTTGGCCTCTTTTTGTATGGCACACAAACTAAAAGTAATTTTAAAGGGTTGTTACAGTGATGCTTTAAAAAATCTCAGAGCAAAGGATATGGGACAGAGATTGTATGTGGTTCATAAAACCTAAATGACCATAGGACATTTTCCAGAAAAAATTTTAAGCTCTGAAGATGCAATGATGAGAAGTTTCTCCTTTCTAGCTGCCACACCAACCTCGAAGTCCATTTCCATTGTCAGTGGACCCAGGGGGTGAGTTTGACTTAAGGAACTCTATAAAAACTATATGCAATTTTAGGGTTTCCTGCACCACTTTCAGGTAGGCCCTCTTACATCCAAGGATATTTTCTCCATTGTGTTCATTAGGTAATGGGGTGGAGAAGTAGGGATTACAAAAATGTAGACTGAACATGGATTAGAATGATTCCCTTTAACTTGCTAGTCTATCATAGGACTTTGAACACAGCCTGCCTTTCAGCAAGCACACATGTTTATCAGATCTTTTGAGCCATTTGATACTTTAGTGTTTTTCTTCCAATACCTTTCTGTAAGAGCTGGCCCACCTCCAAGGTTTTGGGAAGATAAGATTCTAAATTAATTTCTAAAGTTTCTAGTTAGATAGAGACTGCCATTCAATTCAGGTTCTTCCTCTTTGTTCTTTGATCTGAATCCCAGGAGAGTCATGAATGTTTCTCTGGCTACAGCTTTGTCTGAACATTGCTGAATGAGTATCTTCCATCTGCTAATGTTCCTAGGCTGATTTTATGGAGATGTTGGGGAGGATAATGAAAAAGGAGAGCATCCTTTGTTTTCTCTTTGGGCTGACTCTCTCTCTCTCTCTCTCTCTCTCTCTCTCTCTCTCTCGGGATTAAACCCAGGAGTACTCAATCACTGAGCTATATCCTCAGCCCCTTCCTCTTTTTAAAATTTTATTTTGAGACAGGGTCTTGCCCAGGCTGGCCTGGAATTTGTGATCCTCCTGCCTCAGGCTCCCAAGGAGGTGGGATTATAGGTGTGTGCTACCAAGACTAGCCAAACATATTCTCTCTCTCTCCCTCCCTCTCTGTCTTTTTCTTCGGTACTGGGGATCAAACTCAGGACCTTGCATTTGCAAGGCCGGTGGCGTGGTGCCACTGAGCTAAATTCCCAGCCCTAACATTCTCTTTTTAAAGGAACACAAGTCTTAAGGATGCTGTGGGGAGAGCAATCATTGAGCCCTGATGCTGGGCATCCCCCATATCCACAGACTAAGTAAAAACCTAGGAGTCAAATAAGCTCTGGTGTTGGTCTCTGTCTCCATCTCCCTCTGACTGTCATTCCCCTAGTGCTTCTTCATCCTCTTTGATGGTGCCCTGGCTCAGGCCTTCACTATGTCCCAGTGGAACAGAGCAGTGGGCTTATTGTGATGACTCCATTCCCAAATCAAACGTGGTCTAGCCTATGCTCTAGGAGCTGGAAACCTGGCCATGTCACCAAAGGGTGGAACTATGCTTTTGACTCCCCATGGTTTACAGAATAAAAGCTCAACACTGCCATTTTGAGTTCTGTCACCTTCTGTAGTAGATCTGTGTGCTTCCTTACCTGAGCTCCAGTTTGTGCCTACTCTTCAACCGTGGTTACTGAGAGGGGTGAGGTTCCTTATGTAGATTGCTTCATCCAGGTGCTTACTGGTGCCAGTCCTATCAATTGAAGTACTTTCAGTTTGCCTTTTCCTCAGTTTGCTTCACTAAGAGCTAGTCATCTTCCAATTTGGGGCCAAATGTTGAATTGTATCTCCCCAAAGGTATCGAAGTCCTAGCTCACAGTACTTGGGAATGTAATTTTATTTGGAAATAGGGTATTTGCAGGTGATCAAATTAAAAATGAAATCATTAGGGTGGGCCATAACCAGAAATTTGGACCCAGATAAATATACATAGAGAGAAGACAAAGTGAAGATATATGGAGAAAACAGCCATCCACAAGCCAAGGAATGATTGAATGGTTGAATCAGAATCTAGGAGAGAATCATGGAACTGATTCTTCTTCACAGTCTTCAGAAGGAAGCAACCCTGTTAACACTTGCATTTCAGATTTTTATCCTCCAGAATGTGAGGCAGTAAATGCCTATTGTTTGTGGCACTTTGTTATGGCAGCCCTAGCAAATAAATACAGGTCACTCTGACTGTACAGCCTTTCTTAATTCACATGATATCAAAATGAATAAGCTAAGGATTTTCAATGTGTCCCAACATGTGCCAAGTACATCTCATAGCCCAGCAGCTGAAACAGAACAAAGCAGTGCTTTTTGGATAATAAAGTACACACCAACAATCAAGTGCTCTTAGCAAAATGGGGATTCTGGTTTGTTAGGCCTAAGCAAGGCCTGAGGGCCTGAATTTCTAGACAGTGTCCATGTGATGCTAATGCTGCTGAACCCCAGGCTACACTGCACAGCACAGCTGTGGGGAAATTGTTGGTCAACAAGGCTGTAATAGGCCTGAGACTACCCATTTGAATACTCAGTGTTTGGTACAGTGCTGAGAGCATGAGAGGCGCATAGCAAATATTGGTTGAATAATTGATGAATGAATGCAGGAAACAAAACAATCAATATATGCTATTAGGGGAATATGTTTGGTATTGAAAGGCTCACGATCATTCCCAAAACATCTTGGGAATATGGTGATTGCACTGCCAAAGATCTCCTAGATTTTCCACCCATTGACATTATTTTCATTTGAAGTCTTTCTTGGAAAGGAAAAGGAGCCCCACCTCATGCACACAAAGAAATGTATTCTGGAATGCTACAAGGATGGTAGGGAGGCAAAGGCATTCATTCATCTTTCAACTGTATTTGAATCTATTCCTTAATACCAGCTAGCAAAAGCTAACTTCCGTCTGTCCTTCCTCCACTGTACTCCTGTGTAACTCCTCTGGAGATGCTCACTAAGAGCAAAACGACAGACAGGAACTGTGTGTGACTAAGCTCAGTGTAGAAATCTGGCACTGTATACTTGAGCAGCTCACTGGGGTTGAGTATCATTATCCCTATTTACAGACAGACAATTGACACTCAGAGTACTTGATTCAATGGTATCTAATTAGTAGCCTGCAGAATCAAAGGTCAAACAGGTTTTACTTTGAAGCCAGGGCCTCTTCCAGCACATGGCAGGGAATGCTGTGAAATAGCTGATGGTCTGACTGGCTCCACTTGGGTATCTACCCTGCTTCTTGTCTGCTCCCAACAGAAAACTGAAAGCAGAGGAATTATTCTACAGTGAAGAGGTCATTGCTCAGCTGGTCTCTAAATTATTCTGATTTTGACAGTCGCAAAGTGGCCTCATTTTTCTGGCCTCTCCTAGGAACACAATGTTTAATATAAGTACATTTTCCAGGCACTATGATCCTTTCTTTTCAGCTTTAAAGATTATGTTAATAACTTTAGATAGAATAATACTGAAATATAATGCATCTTCTTTGTCTTAATTGGTTATATCTTCTCTTGATGATTCAGGGGCCGTGGTAAGAACTGTCAGTCCCAGCACCATGCTGAAATTTTTTCATTTTGTCGGTTATTGGTGACATATGTTGAACCATGTGTCCCTATATTAAATGGGCTCAGACTTAGATTTTTTGAGACAATATCCAGCTTTTACAGTTTCTTTTCCTATGCCTTTTAATCTAAAGACTATCACTTGTTCCTTTTGGCAGTTGTCAGTGAATCTGCTTTTAACATCGTCTTGTGTTTAATTCAGTACAGAAGGGCAGAAAAACATATGCAAATTTGTTATAAATATGTACAAAATTAAAATGAGTAGACTGTGAGTTAAGCATCTAAGAGATTTCCTTGTGAGTTAATAAATGAGATTCAATTCTTTTTTCTCATTTCTTTTTTTATTAGTACATGTTTTCAATGCATAAACATGTACATAACACATCTTAATTCTTTTTTTGTAATTTCCTTCCCTGCCTCTCTCTGTCCCCCTCCCTCCATTTCTTGGTCCCTTTCCCTTTTGTAAAAGACCTGTCTCCCTGTTTTCTATTATCATTTTTATTTTGTTCTTTAATTTATTGCTCTTTGCACTTCTCAAATGAAAGAAACCATGCAGTATTTAGGCTTGTGTGTCTGATTTATTTCACTTAACTTCTGGTCTCAAGGTATATCCATTTTCATAAAAATGAATCAAATTTATCTTCTTTGTGGCAGAGTAGTACTCCATTTTATAAGAATATCACCTTTACTTTATTTTGCTCTTTATTTATAGTTTGATTTCCTTATATGGAAAAACTGGTAGTATTTAAGCTTATGTGTCTGATTTATTTCACTTAGCATTCTGCTTTCAAGGTACATCTATTTTCTTACAAATGGATTGGAACTCATCCTTCTTTATAGCAGAGTAGTATTCCATTGTGTCTAAATACCACATGTTATATCCATTCATCTGTTGATAGATATTTAAGCTGCTTCCAAGATTTGGCTATTATGAATTGTGCTTTTATGAACATTGTATGCATGTGTCACTATAATATGTCTTTAACTCTTTCAGGAAGATACCTAGAAGAGGCATAGCTAGATCAAATGGAATTTCTAGTCTTAGTTTTTTGAGGAATCTCCATACTGATTTCCATAATGCTTGTACTAGTTTACATTCCCACCAACAATGTAGCAGGGTTCCTTTTTTTATCATAGCCTCACCAGAATCTGTTATTATTTGATTTCTTGATGATGGCTATTCTTTCTGGAGTAAGATGAAATCTCAGTATTGTTTTAATTTGCATTTCTCTAATGGCCAGTGATGTTGAACATTTTTTTCATGTATTTTGGGTCATTTGTATTTCTTCTGAGAAGTGTCTATTCATTTTAGTTGCCTATTTTTTGTTTGGGTCTTTTATTGGTGGAGGTCTAATTTTTTGAGTTCTTTATATATCCTAGATATTAGTCCACTGCCCAAAGTGTAGATGGCAAAAACTCTTTCCCATTCTGTTGGTTGTGTCTTTGCACTGTTGGTTTGATGCTTTTTAACATTTGTTTTTAACTATCCAGAGATGTTTTATTCATTTTTTGTTCCTGAATATTATATTTTAAAGGTAAGATGATCTGAAAAATGACTTCCATGATGATATAATATTGCTATACAAAATGTTAGTCGCCTCCTATTAAGAGTCCCTGTTCCCAATAGAACAGCCTATAGTAAAACTTCATTAAAATGGAACAGTCTCAAAAGCTAAGACCTTCTGAATTAATGTTTCAGAATCTGGTTTAGGGACTGGGGGTGTTGGTTGAGAGGGAGAGCATGTGCAGTCTGTGGGTGTGGCCTCTGGCACCACACACACAGATAAATCTGTTTTAAAGTTATAGGTATATCTTACATTCATAATAAAAAACAACAAAAAAAATCTGATTCAATTAGCTGCTAATAAAATATTGCCAAGGCTACTTTTTTTTTGGTACCGGGGATCGAACTCAAGACCTTGAGTTGTGAGGCACACGGCAGAACCACTGAGCTAAATCCCCCCGGCCCAAGGCTTCTTTTTTTTGATACCAGGAATTGAACTCAGGACCTTTCACTTGCCAGACAGGCACAGCTCCACTGAGATACATCCTGGATGCTAAGGCTTCTTGTTAGATGTATCCTGTTGAGTGGGTAAAAATATCGTTTTGACAGCAATGGTTTACTTCCCTAGAAAATAATTTCTAAATCATAAGATAATAAACTTTAGTTTCAACCAGGTTGAATTAATTATCCTAATTAAGAGGGTTTAATTTGCATATTTATATATTTAACTGCTAAGGAGTTATCTTAACGACCTTTTACCATTTTACAATTTAAAGTTTTCCTATACCCTTGAAAGCAGTTTTAATTAAAACTGGAAGGTAATTTTATTTATACCTGCTTATCAACTTATATGCCATTGTTTCTCATTTTGAAAAAAGTAAGAAAAGAACAAAGGAAGAACAAACCAGATGAAGAAGAGAAAGGGGGTAATTGGCTAACCCTTGTGTGACCAGCATAGATCCTGCTCTGATTGATTGGAATGCTTTGGGGAATAATGAATGGAAGCCTGGCCCAGGGGCAGCTTCTTCCCTGCTATTAGATACGGACGACCCTCAGGTTCACCTAAAATAACCTAGCAATTGAAAAGTCAGTGTGATTTGTTCCAGAAGAAATCAGTACCTTCAAATTAATTCTTTTAAACATACAAACCATTTGGTTTATTTTCTAGAATGGATTTTTCATTCCTAATAGCTTTCAATGAAGAAATTCACTACAAACTGAAAGCATAGTGACCTCAGATAATCCAACAAATTTCTGAGTTGTAACAAGGTTTCTTGGTTTCACAGAGACTTTCCATGACAAAATAACTATTGATTAGCAAAAACATGGAAACTACCCTTTAAATGTCTCTTTTCTTACCAAAATTCTTGCAATAGTATGGTATTTTTTATTCTTGTTTCAAAAAGTTTTAATGATTAATGAAATAGCTAAATATATTGGAGTGTAGGGCTAAACACACAAGACAAAACATGTTGCTTGAAGAAATTTACAGCTGACCAGACAGAACTGAACTATTTATTGGGCAACATCATTCATAACATAATTACGAATTTATATAATTAACTTTGGTTTCTGTTGGCCATGAAGAAAAATTAAGGACTATTCGTTTGGCAATAATGATACCATCAAGACAAAAGAGAGAAAGAGAGAAAGAAAAAAAGTTTTTATAAGATGAATGTTCTCACAATCTAACAAAATTCTTAAAGAAATATAATCACCTAGTGCAAATTGCTTTCCTAAACATCAGTCCCTTTTTAACCAAGATTTTACCAACCTTGTTTTTTTCTTATTTTGATTTATGGGAAAGTCTATTTGCACACAGCGCTTCAAAGAACAGGAAACTATCAATAATCTCCTTTATGTCTGCTGCTCATACATATCAAAGCCTCCAACTATCTATTTGCCTCCTATCAGAGAGATGATCTTTTCATGACATAAAAGGGTCTAAACTACTTCCGAACTATGAGAGAAACCTGTATTCCACCAGGGAAGATGTAAATTTTATTTGCCTGTACCTACAATTTCTGCATCTTTTCTTTCCAAGTTGGAAATTTCTAAATCAGAAAGGGGGATGGAGATCAAGATGTCAGCAAGATTTCCCATGCCCTGTAAAAACTCCATTCTGGTTTCTTTCTAGCCAGAAAATGACTTGTCAGGAAAAGATATTCATTTAAAGAAACAAGAAGAAAAACTTCCCTCCTTTATATTTTTGAAACCCAACTTTGTACAAAAAATTAATTTCCAAGCTTCTAGTTGTTTTCAAAACTGCTTCTTAGAGAAGCTTAGGCCTTTCTTTCTGAGTATTTGAAAACAGATTTCAACAGACGTTTAAAAAAAAACAAATCCAGAGAAAAACTAGTATTATCAGAGTTCATTTTTGCAGGTGAAAGAATTACCACTGGTTCTAAAATGCAACTATGAAACTGCCCCTTTCCAATTACATCACCCATGTGATTGCTTTTGCCTTGTCTCTAACTCTGATCCTGGAAAATTAATCTATAATGGTTATTGATGTTTCATGCTTTGTTTACCTATTTTTCCAACTATTTAAAAAACAAATACTCTATAAATGTGCTATACTCTTTCTTAGTCTTGTGTTTTATCATGAAAAATGAGCATTATATGCTTTTTGGTAAAGATAAAATGTTTGGCTTCAATATCATGCCAGACTGAACCTCTACTTTTGGAATCCAGCAACTTGTGGTGTGTGTGCATGTGTGTGTGTGTGTATTGTTTTAAGTAACATGGAGACATGTTGGTAAATGTTTCTAAGTAAATTTGATTATTTTAAGCAATCTTAACTAGTTTCTCACAACTGTGGTTTCTCACAACAGAGAAACTCATGGTCTCTGCCCCAGTGATCCAACTTTGCCCAAGGATTATGTTCCCAGAAAACCCCAGAATCTTTCCTCAAGAGTGGCTACTCCAGCAAATTCTAATGCCCTCACTTTCCCTTCCTTCATTAGCGATTCCACATTCTGTATGATGCCAGAGAGGACCATTCCCTTCTCCTCTATCCTCAAGGACCTCACCCATGTTTCTTTCTTCAGGTACCTCTCTGTGAGAATCCTGTCCTTTTGAATTGGGTGTTCTGATTGCTTTTTGTGGTTAAGGGAAAAGCATTCCAGCAATTCTCTACCCTTTTGTTGGAAAATGCATCTCATTCCTGGTCTGTTATCTTTTTGTATAGAGTGAGGTAAAGAAATGATTTATTCTCTCAACTGTGCACTTAGCATTGTCTCACTGACTTCCCTTCCAGGCTCTCTGTGGAATATGAAAATTTATATTTCCTTGCTTTTGTTTGGTGATTGTATAAAGGATTTTTATCTTCTTGTTTCAAATTAGGTCTCACAAGGTAAGATTTCCTTTCTTCAGTAACACTTTGTCCACTAAACATTTTTTTAAAGCTTTTCCTTGAGTTTATTCACAATTCATTTCACTTAGTTTTTCATCTTGTATTCTTTCAGAAGGTGTTGCTTTTCAGCCTGGCTAGTGCCTTTTCCTTTTTTTGTTTCATTGAAATGGCAAATTATTGCTTTTGTCTCTTTCTCTGTCTCTATTCCCTGTCTTTCTTTCACTATTATTTAAAGTGACCCAAAAAGTGAAGTCCAATATCCATCCCAAGGGCCTCTATATTTTGTTTCTAAAAGTACAATTAATCAGAATTTACATCTGTACTCAACAGCTATTCTCAGATTAGAATCTCCTGTTATCATCCACTTATTATCATTTGTTCTTTGGGGTATAAGCTTAGCTCTGTTCAGGTGAAATGGAATATACATGAGGGTAACAAAGAAACAAAGACTCCCTCATTCTCTGGGTCCCCCTCTACCTAAATAGCAGCAGACGTGGACTTAGTACAATATACACGGCAGAATTAAGACGTGTTTCATACCATGGTGTGTGTATAAACATCTATCTGTCTAGATATATAATTTATGTCACAGAACAACAAACAAACACAAAAATACTGAAAGTTCAATTCAACTTTAATAAAATAAAACAAGTTGCTGTTGATGGGTCACAATTTTCAAACTATTTTTAATAAATAAAATTCTAAGTCAATAAAGGAATTAGAATAGTGGCCTAGGAATTCTTATAAACAAATTTGGTTTGTTTTTGGTTAATTTAATTTTTATTTTAAAGTTTTTCTCTGAAATAATAGTTTTTTTCCTCTTAAAACTCATTTCTCAGGGAGGATGGCTGGGAATTTAGCTCAGTGGTTCCGTCACCTGCCTCACAAGTGCAAGGTCCCGAGTTCAATCCCCAGTACCAAAAAACAACAACAAGAACAAAACAAAAACTCATTTCTCAGGGCTGAAGGTGAAGTTGTGACTCAGTCACGTATGGTTTGCCTAGCGTGTGTGAGGTCTGGAGTTTGGTAGCCAGCACTGTGAAAATACATCCATCCATCCAACTGATTTAGACAGTAATTGGCAGCAGCAGGAGAAAAATGCATTATCTAAAGACAGGATATTCATAGAATGTGTGACAGTCTTGATTGTCAACTTGATTGGCTTGAGAGATCCCTAGATTAGGTTAGATTAGATTAGATTGGTGTATCTGGGTGGGTCATGGGGTCATAACCTTGGGTACTATATCTGGTCACTAGGTCCTTCCTCTCTGGCTCCTTCCTCTTTATGACCCCCTGCTGTGAGGTGAACAGCTCTTCCCGTCTGCCATGATATTTCTGCCTTGGAGCCAGCAACCATGGACAGAAATTCTGAAACCATGAGCCAAAATAAGCCTTTCCTCTTTTAAGTTGTGTGTGTCAGGCATTTTGTCCCAGCAACACAAAGCTGACTGATAAAGAGTATACAATAAGGACAAAAAGGTCAGAAAGAGCGACCTAAAGAGAGTGAGTTTTTTAAAGTACAGCAAAGATTTACCTGATTTCCTTTTAAGTATTTCTAGCTTCATGATTTTGTCAGGTGTTTTCTGTGCATACACAGTTGAGGCCTTCTACCATAATCTACATGACCTTTAAAAAAAAAATGTATGTACTAGAGCAGCTCTCCACACCCCTGCATGGCCCTCCAGGCATTTCGGCTCAGACTTGCAAGTGTTTGGAGTAACCGGAAGAATCCAAGTTTCATGATGTGGCCTATATCTAACATGACTGTAGAATTTATCAAATGATTGAGATAGTTTTGGTAGCAAAGGGGTTGTCAGATACACTTTTTTCATGTTGCAAGTCTTCAGAATCATTTTAATATCTCACTACTGTTCCAAGGAGATGCTATTTCTACCATTTATTTGGTCATGTTTTACTAGTGTTTGTTTTTGTTTTATTTTTAAGCTGCAGATAAAGTAAATTCTTGCTACTTAAAGTGTGGCCTTTAGATCAGCAGCATGGCTATCATCTGCGACTTTGTCACAAACTCAGTCACAAGCCCTACCTTAGATCCACCAAATCTACCTTTGAATAAGCTCTCTATACATATCAAAGTTTGAGAAGCACTGAAATCAATCCATTTATAAATAATGCTGCTGCCAACATCTTCATGTACATATATTTTCCCTACTTCCAAATGGTTTAGTTGTATTCAATATCCAGAAGTGGGATTATGAGTTCAAAGGACTTGCAAATTTTTATGCTCACTAGCATTTCAGGAGGGTAGTATAAGAGCCAAAGGGGTGGATATGGCTGAATGTTGTAACTGGAGAACTAGTTGACTTAGTGTCCTCTGTTCGCTAGTGGATTATGATTAACCTGTTGGGGTCTTTTGCCTTTAATATTTCTATATTTTAAAGAATAAACCATGGATTCCAATCTGGAGGCTGAGCCAGAGAGGAAAATAACTTTCTGTTCCATCTCTCTGCCCCATAGACTCTTGCAGTGCCCATCAGATTGCAAGGCTGACAACTCCTAAATATTCCAGATACAGGCCAGAACGCTCCTTAAATTTCACATCTTGAGAATTCATTCCTGACTTTCTCTGAGTCATGAAGAGAAAGAAATGCTTCTTTCAGGGGCTTTAGATTCACCTTCCAAGCCACAGTAATTCTAGCTTTGCACTGGCATCCACAGCCCAAAGGGTCACCGTGCTGCTTCCTTGATGGTTCCCTAAGTCACTTTCCCCCCCAAAGAGCTACAGCTTTTTTCTTTTACAGATAATCTCAGCCCTCTAGGGATCTGTAATTCCTGTGCTCATGCCATCTTCATGGGGATCAAACATGTTACTGAGACTTTGGTTTTCTCCTTCAGCATCTCCAGATTTTTAGCTGGCCTCTCACTTGCTGTTTTTCTTGGGACTATGTCACATTCTGAGGTTATGATATGCTTTCCTGATAGTGATACTGTCCAGATCCTCAGTTTGTTTCTCAGCGTTCTTAAGCTTGCCCATCAAAACTGACATGCATCAGGCCTGTGTTTATCTGCTTGGCCATCTGGAATGGAGTCTAGAAACTTCCTCCTATTGGTTTTGCCTTTATTCCAGAATGATCACAAATGGACATCTTGATCTGTTTTAAGATTACTGGAATATCAAATACCTTCTGATAGACTCGATTAGGTCTTTAACAAACCTTTGCAATTTCTTCTGAAGAGCTTTTCCCTCGATTAATTTGCTCTCTTTTTGCCTATCAATGACAAGACTTAATCTCACAGACAAATGAATAAGTCCTTTCTGTTACCTACTATTGTTTATGAGATTCAACCTGTAAGTCTTGCTTTATGTTTAGGTAGTCAACATTTGGACCTGTAGTGAACACAATTTGGACCTGTTTGTGTGTGAATGTGTGTGTGTGTGTGTGAGAGAGAGAGAGAGAGAGAGAGAGATGAGACAGAGACAGAGACAGACTAGCTGTTCTTTGCCTATAGTTCACTTTGCTCTGAGATGGGCCAAATAGAGTAACTTGCCTTGAAGATGGCCACTATTATTTCCTTCCCTTCTTGTATATCCAAGTCATTCTCCCATTGAAGAGTAAAATATATGCCTCTACTTCTCTGAGTCTGGGCTGGCCTGTGAATGCCATGACCAACAGAGTAAAGCAGAAATGAATTTAGGTAGTAAGAAAGCTTACAACCTTTTCATGGCTCTCTTGTAATGTTCATTCTGGAGAAATCCAGCCATAATACAAAAAAGTCAGACTGTTCTGAGACCACCATACAATGAGGAAGCCCAAGGTAGCTACATGAAGAAGCCACATTGATCAAAGTATGACCAATAAGTTTTCCCAGCCCATGTGACAGACATGTGAATAAAGGAACCTTCTGAGGTTCTCAGGGCTGAAGATATAGCATAGTGACAGAATGCTTGCCTAGCATGTATGAAGCCTTGGGTTTTATCTCCAGCACTGAAAAACAAACAAAAAACTCCTGCCTCTGTCTCCATTGAACTGCAATTATATGAAGTTCCTTGAAAGAGAACCACCCAGTTGAACCCTTAATCTCCCAGAACCATGAAAGTCAATATTAACTTTTAAATCACTGTATTTTAGATGTGATATGTTATGTAGCAATAGATAACTGAAACATCAGATATTTCATTTCTGAAAGGAAATCTATCAGATCTAAAGTAATAAAACACCCTCATCTGTAATTATGTAATGAGGTTTGAACTTCTGGTTCAACTATCTTTCAATGATACAGCATGCTGAACTACTCTGGAAAGGGTAAAGTGGCCACTTTAATCTGCTGTCCCAAGGTAGCTTGAATGTGCTATTCTCCAGAGCTGGGCGGTAATGGACATCTATTCAATACTGACAGACTAGTTGTGTGCTAGGAATTTATTCCTGGAGAGTCTAACTTACTATTAATGATAACTAGGTATAAAATAGGCAATAGTCATAGAAAGTTATAGGAAGAAGGGGCTTTATATAGAAATCAGACAATCCTGAGACTACTCTGTCATGAGGAAACCCAAAATAACTTCATGGACTAGTTCTCTCTGTCTGTCTGTCTATCGTCTTTCTATCTATATCAATAGAAGTACACAGAGGTAAATGGTCTTGCCCAGATCCCAGAGCTCCTCAGTAGCACTGGCAGGACAAGAATCTCCATCCCCAGATCTGGAGCAGCTCCTTTTACCATACCACTGTGGCTTGTGGAGGTTGAAGAAACCAGACTGCCATCTGGTTTTACCTTCTCTTCCATTTATTGTGTATTTCCTCTGTGCTAGTGATCTGTGGAGTGGAATAAATATTGTTGTCCCCCTTTATTCCAGGTTTTGCTTTCAATTTTAGTTACCTGTGGTCAAAAAGTATTAAATGGAAAATTCCAGAAATATACAACTCATAAGTTTTCAATTACTTTTATAAGAGCATACTGTTACAACTGTTATGTTTTATGTTATTGTTACTCTCTTACTGTACCTAACTTGTAAATTAAACTTTATCATAGCTTTGCATGTGTAGGAAAAACATTATTTATATGGTCTTGTGTTGCCCGCAGTTTCAGGGGTCCACTGGGCATCCTTCGACAAGGGGATTCTATTTTACCTGCTCATATGCTCATTTGTAGGGTTAAAGGAGAGAGCTTATGGAAATTATTTTGCATTTGCTAGATACTCAATAAATGGCAAGTACCTTCTTCAAGAGCCTAGTAAAAAAATTCTTTGGATTGCCATCTCAAGGAGCTTTAAATTGAAAGAATTTTCCCAAACAATACCCCAGGTATGAGAAATCCATCACTGGGAATACATACAGAAGGGAATTCAACATCCACCCAAGTTCTAACCCAGACAAGTAGACGTTTAAACGACCTGTGAGAAAAGAAAGGAGCGGGTTGTGGATAATTAGCAAGAGCGCATGGAATAACTCACTCTCCTGCAAAGGAAAGCAGACAGAGCTGAGTCAGATCTGGATACGAGAATTAGAAGAGAACAGGGCTGGATGTCTGGAGTTCTTTCTGTCAAATTTTTTAATAAAAATAAGTACCTCTAGCTGTCTGTCTGTCTGCTGAAGAGATGATCCATCAACCAGCCTCTGAAAGTAGCTTTCCTTGTGCCTGTCTCCCCAGACTTCTGTTGTGGTTACATGTCTCACTGTGGTTATCCTCACGTCTGCTTCTCTGTCTCTCTTGTATCATATGTGCTGTGTGTGTAAAACTCTTTATGTGGAATCTGGGAATGGTTTTTAATACATCCAGAGCAATAAGCCAGAACCTCCACCTTTAATACCTGCTTCTGCCATTTCTCATCAATGGGGCTGCAAGCACATGTGGGAAGCAGCCGCCCGTGACGGGCTGGGGCCCCACCATGCAAGGGGAAGCAGATGGGGAGAAAAGGGCTATTGTACTGAACACCTGTGCAGCATCAAGAGCAAAAGACGAGGTGTGCTAGAGACTGTGAAGTACAATGGACAGAGCCCTGACTGCAGTCACAGTAAACAAGGGGGGGCCACAGGTGCAACTTTCATAGTGATTTCAGGTGATGATCAGAAAACTCATTTTCACCTGTTTTTTGTATACTGCATTCTAAGGTGAAATTGTAGCTTGAAAGCTACTCGTTATGCCTTTGGAAGTAGATTGATGAGTTCAAATTCTGGATTTGTCTTTGGTTGGCTTTGAGATTTGTTGTAAGCTATTTAACTGTGAGATACAATTTCCTCACCCTAAAAGATGGGGATATGACAATGCTTGCTTCACAGGCAGGTTGTAAAGATTACCTGGGAATAGTGTAAGTAAAGTGGTCATCCCTGCCCTGAAGTATTGCAGATGTTTCATACATTATACATAAAGTACATTAATAATGCTTTTCAAAATAAAGGGGGGAAATGTTGTAGAGAGAATAAAATTAGTTTACTTGTTTGAACTAACTTAAAATGCCACTGAACCTCCCTGCACCTATTAAGTGAAAATCATTTTGTCTGACCCATTCGTGGATTTGGAGAGTCAGCATTAGGCCTGGCAGACCTCCCTCTTCCCTGGGACATCAAGATGTCACTGTCCAGAAGATGTGAGGGACCTTAGGATTTTAGTCTAGGGAGTCCTTAGGATTGGTCTGACTTTATTTATAAGATAAAATTCATTTTCTTTTCTTTTCAGTACCTGGGATTGAACTTAGGACCTTGCACTTGCCAAGCAGGCACTGGCACCACTGAGCTAAATCCCTGGCCTGAAAATTCATTTTTTTTACTTGATAGAAAATTGATCTCTTCCTGAAAGCGACACATTATAAAAATGTTATTATTCTATTCTACTTAAAGAGTGAAATAGAACTTCTAGTCTTATGTATTTTTCTAACAGTCTTGTGATAAGTATAATAGTGAATTGTGTTTATAGATTCAACCCTATCCTACAGAGGGGAAGTCTGAGGCGTCAAGAGGATAAATGTCATTGAAATCTCTGCTTGCAATCCATGGAGTCAGAGCTTGAAAGCAGAGCTGTCTGATTCCAAGGCCCAGTAGGATCTCAGCCTCAGCTGCATAGTGTTCCATGCTGTGGACAGCCTAGAAAGCGTTGTTGCTATTGTCTTTAGAATGACCCTGCTGCTGCACCCTGGGTCTAGACAACAGAAACTCTCTGCATATGTCAGTTATTACAAGATGCAGAGTGTAAAACTTTTAATCAAGTATTTCAGGGAAAGGCCACATCTGGCCTTTATCCAGATGTTATAAACCACTTTAACCAGTGGTTGCCAGACTGCTGTCCAGGTGATGAGTGCAGGACACTCCCCCCTCCATATGTGCAAGACAGTCTGGAGGGATGGAGAGCTGGGAAATTTGTAACTACTGTGTTTCATTCTTCCTTGGAAGGGACAGCAGGACCTATGTCACACACCTCTAAGACCAAGTGTGTTCTGTTGACTCAGAAGCATCTCCTGGGCTGAAGAAGAGTTGGCCCATTTTTCTCCCTAAACTGCAAAGAAGTTTAGGGAGTGGGATGTGTAGCAGCCACACCCTGGCACTTGCCTCCACAGCACCAAGTTAGGAGTTTGTTTATAGTTTGCTTTCCTTTCCCCTAAGGGAAGGGATAGAGACGGGGGTGGGGTGGGGGTGGGGCACAAAGAGAAAGACAGAGACAGAAACACAGAGACAGAGACACAGAGAGAGACAGAAACAGAGACACAGAGAGAACAGAGACCAGAGGTCTGAATTCCAGAGCAGCTGAAATCAAATAAAGGATGCTACTGAGAAATAAATGGATGGGGTAGGACCTCTGCCATGAGGCCCAGATTTTGTAAGAATATGGCACCATTCAGAAGTGGTAGGGCTTCCAGTGACTCACACAACTCCAGTCTAAGACAAAAAATAACACAGGTAACTGATTTCTAATAAACCTTTATGATTTCATCCAACTTACACAGTCCTTTAGTTTTGGACCTGATTGAAGCTAGCCCCCCTCCCCCCCCCCAAAACCCCCTAAACAGCATAGATATGGAAATGTGAAGTATTTGCTTTCAAATGCATTATTTTCTATCTGTGTGACACAGGATGAATTCATCAAAACTGAGTTTTCTCCTTTAAAAAATAGAAATAATAGTAATACTGAAATTCATAGAGTGATTGTAAGGATCTAAGGAGATGATGTACATAGCACTTAGCACAATGTAAAGGCTCAGTGAGTGTCACTATGATGGTGATGGCTGCTGCTAATCATATGTCCTAAGAAAACTTGACATCACCATCTTCCTGTCAGCTAGGAGGCCACCTGCCTCTACTTAGGTAATGGTATGGGTTGGAATCATTTGTGCTGAAACCCAAACAATTGTCCAATGATTTGGGCCAGAGAAGGGAAATGCTGACTGGGAAGGGCTGAGAGCTAGCCTGATGCTGTTCACATTCACACTAGCAGACTCTACTTGTCATCTGACTCAACCAGCTTGATTCAAAAAACCAGCCTTCCCACAAGAATCTCACACATGCAAGTGAGGATTTTGATGGTCCTTGTAAAATAACCTCTAGTTTAGTCTGAACACTCTCTCACATTTGAGAGTCAAAGTCCTCAAGATGGGCCAAATTGACTGCACAATTGCTCTAGTCCTAACCCAGCCTCAGGAGTCACTGAGGTAACAGTTTTCAATCCTCCAGTCCCAGAGGATGTTTCCAGCATTGCTGCTGAGTGAGTGATCCTTCGGGTATTTCAGTGCAGAGTGAGCCAGAGAGCACTTAGGCCTAGGAAACAAAAGAGAACTCACATTAACTCCCATCTTTTAATACCATGTTCAAACAATGTCAGTGTGACTTTTAAGCCTGAGGATCTTTGGTCTATAAAGCCAGTAGAACCCTTTCATAGTGGACCCATTTGTACATATTTTTCTATATATTCAACATGTTAGACCTCTTTTTTATGCCTGTAATTATCTACTTATCTCTTTGAAAAGCTTTTTCTTTTTAAGAATTTTTTAAAGACAAGGAAATAGTTGACTTCTTGGAAATATTTAAGCATAATTTTGCTTTGTTTTGTCTAGTACATATGGATTATTTTCACCCTAAGCAGAGATCCATTAGCATCACACAAAACAAAACCATGTGGTCTTCAAACCACATTTTTTTACTAAGATCTTCACCTTAAAGCCAGTGATAGTTATATAGTTTGGTACAAAAACAGACAGACAAACAAATAAATAAACAAACAAAACACCTCATTCATATGTTTACTTCTTGGATGATTCCTTTTTGTTGACTTCTTTCTTCCTCTCCCTGAAATGTGGGATTGTCCCAGTGGTATAGCCTTGGTCTCAGTGCTCTTGACTATAGAGTTTAGTTATCCTGATTGCTTTACCTGTCTCTTCCATTCAGGTGCTACCCAAAGAGCAATGGTAAGAATAAGAAAAGAATGATTTCTGCATCAAAAACACCGAGTCTTGGCAAACCCATAGGATGCCCAAAGTGAAAAAGTCCAGCAGACTCATTTCCTCCAGTGCACACAGAGACAGTCTTCAGCAAAAAGCTTTATTCATTTTCTCTTTCCTATAATTCTGCCATGAAAATGCTCCTGTTTTAATAAATACTGGAGTATATCTGCTTGCCAGAGAGTTGATAAAGCAGGTCTATTATTCTGACTTTTTTTTTGCTTATGGGAGCTCCCATTTCATTTTCCTGTTTATACAAGTTTTATTTACAATATACTAATGATTAGGTAGCATATGGCAATGTTTTGCTGTTAAGAACAGAGGGATCTTTCTGCCTGAGATGTTAAGTCAGGTTTCTTGGTCCTGGACTTCAGGAAAGAGATTCAGATGGAGTCTTACACAGGTCTTATCCAAGCCACATTGGATTAGAAGCAGCAAAACATGCCCATGCTACCCCTTCCTCATTTGGGAAGCAAATTACTTCTACAATACAAGTGCAAAATTTCTCAATGTCAAAATATTCCTAAGTACACCTACCTGCAGATGTAAATGAATTTCATCAGTATCAATTCCTCACCCACATATTGAAGCCTGTCTGCATCATTCTGGGAAGACTGTCCTGCAGAAGTTAATATTTTGATGTCTTTTCATCTAGACACACATTCTGTATACATTGTTTTGCCATCTTTTTCACTTGTAGTGTGCTGTGAACTTTTCCAATGGGTTAGATATTTTTCTATAACATGGTTGTGTGGTTATAAGTTTCATCATATGGATAATTTGCTTAATCAGTCATCTGTTGGTGTAAATTATTTCCAATAATAAATAATTTTGTGGTGTTTTTGTACAAATTTCAATTAAATTCTGGATATAAGAACTGACCAGAGACTATGTTCACTATAAAGGGTTAATGTTATTATTATAAATAAATAATGATAATAATATTAAGTACCATTAAACATAGGCCAATAAGTAGCAATTCCTCTGGAGAGAGATCTTGAAAACAATAGAGTAGAAAAGCCTTAAAAATACTTTTTTTTTTTCTAGTACTCGGGCTCAAACTTAGGACCTTGCATTTGTGAGGCAGGCATGGTGGCACTGAGCTAAATCCCCGGCCCTAAAAATACATTTTAAGAAGAACCAGTCTAGATCTATCAACACAAAGGAATAATTTTGAATGTTTGAAAGCATTTTGCAATCTGATGTTTTTGTTTTCTAAAATTTGTATTAGATGAAATATTCTTGTGTGGAAATTGTAAACAATCTATTTAAAGGACAGTAACAGATAGGTTATTAGTGGTATTTACCAACAGTCATGCAAGGTCATACTGTATTTGAAAGCTCAACATTCTAAAGTGTGTTAATTCTGTATTGGAGAGATATTTTAAAGTCCTAGTGGTCCATAAAGGATTAAGTGGAATGTATGATTTGTATCCTTGACTAGATTTTAAGAGAAAGGAGTTGTCACCAATGTATTTTAACCAAATGCCTTATTAAAGATACCACCAAGAATGGAGTTTGGAAGAAAGGGCAGCCCAGATGCCCCTGGCAGCTCCATCATTCTGTGCTTTAATAACTCACTGGCAACATGATGAAGTAGTTTATGTTCCAGACTTTGCCTCCTGGTATCTAGATTTTTATAGGTGTTTTGACTGGGGTATAGAGGAGACATTTTTTTGGCGACTGATTTCTATTCCAGATTGTAGGATGTGAATAATTTGGTAAATTAACATCAATGAGTTAGACTGTTCTTTGTTACTAAAGGCCCCCAGGCTGCCTGTTCCATTGGTTGGTCACATTAATTTGCAACCACAGGGGGATGGCTGCTGGGCATGCATACTCAAGTTAAATTTCCTTTTGCAGGTTTCCCCCTATTCTGGTTATTCAGGTAGCCACTAAAGTCTGAGGCAGCTCTCTCTTGTGCATTCATAATTCTGGCCAAATGTAGAGCTTCCAAAACCAATACCAGGGAGGAAAGATCCAAACCTTAGTGCTTTTGTGGCTTTTTTTTTTCCTGGGCCCAGTTTTCGGCCCTGTTTCCAATGATCCTGTCTCCAAGTTATATACTAAATACATAAACTGTGTGTGCTACAAATGATGTTTTTCTAGCCTGTCCGTATAGCCTATTAAACCAGAGTTGGCAGTTTTCCATCCCTGAGGAGAAGCATTTGGCATAAATAATATTGTCATTTGGGAAGGCTAGACATGGTCTGAAGAAGTGACCTTGTATAAATATTGTCTGAGGTATGACTGAGGCTAAATTATATGACAGGGAGCGAGTACAGTCTGGGCTCTGGGCCCTCCTCATAATGAAGTTGCTTCTTGTAGTAATGGAACAATCTGAATTGAAAATGTAATCAAATACATCAGAGCCTGTTAAAAACATAGAGACCAGCTTATTTATAAAGAGCCGGGGTCCACAGGATGGCAAAACAGTGCTGTTCTTTGTTGTTCAAATGACTTTGTCTTTCTAAGAGACAAGATGTCCTAGAAAGTGCCTTTGTTCTGGCCACAGAACTTCCTTCAGTGTTGAGACTACTAACCAGGCCAAGAGTTTGTTGATTTCCCCACTCACATTTGGGATGAGAAATTGGCACAGAGCACAGAGTCTTGGGTATTACCGGGCTGTTTGTGGTTGACCTGGTATATCAGTAGCACAATACAGTCCCCCCAAAAGACAGTTACTTTCCACTCCCTCATTCAACCCCCTAATTTCAGGTTTCATTACCTCTTTCCTGTCCTGTGTTGCTCTACCAGTCTCCTAATTATTCAGATATTCTTCCTTCCCACTTTCTCTTCCATTAATCAATTTGCCATATTTGTCTTTCAAAAACATGATTTTATTTTCATCATCCTATTTATCCATTCATTCAACAAATATTTATTGAATGCCAAGTATGTGTCAAGCATTTTACTTCCTGCTACAATAAATGTATAATCGTTAGGGGAGACAGATATTTGCCAAATAACAGTACCACTAGACATACAATTTTAAGTCAGTTCAAGCATTCTGTAGGCAAGAAGCCTGAGTTTAGGAGTACAAAGCAAAGGTACTTCACTGAGATGAAAACATGAGGAGAGGCTTTACAGAGGAAGTGATCCTTGGGCTCCAATGTGAAGAAAGTGGAGGTCTTAACAAGACAAACGAGGTGTGGGCTGCAGGGACAGGATGGGGTGGGTGGAGTGTTTTCCAAACAGAAGAAATGGCAGGCTCTGGCAGAAATATGGCACTGGAGAAATATGGCACCATCTGAGGAATGGAGAAGAGAGAACAAGGGCCATACTGGGAGGGCTATGTAGGCCATGTTAATAATTATGATCCATATCCCACCACCAGAAGTGGGTCATGAAGCTATTTTTAAGCAGGACTACAATTTGATCAGATGTTTATTTTTAAAAAGACCATTTGGATAGCAGTGGGGAAAACTGGTTGGCAGTGGCCAAAGAGATGATGTAGGAGACATCATGGCAAGTCCAAGTTTTAGCAGTGAAGATCAGGAAGTGGACAGGTTTGAGCATTGTTTAGCTGGGAGAAAACCCACAGAATTTGAGGGTGTATTGGAGATAAGGAACAAAGGAGATGGAATTGTCAAGAATTATGGAGAGGTTCTGATTACAACGGATTGTATGTATATTTACTGGATGGGGCAATAGAGAAAAGGAAGAGTAACTTTTGGGGAGAGATCCTGAGCAAAGGACTTGAAACTGGAGGATATTTAGTTATTTCAAGGAATAGATGAATGGGAAGAATACAAGGCATCTCTAATCTGAAAATCTGAAATCCAAAATGCTCTACAATCCAAAGCTTTTTTGAACACAGACATGATGGCACAAGTAGAAAATTTCGCAGCTGATTCATGTGATGGTTTTCAGCCCAAATCCAGATGAAATAAGAATACTGTATAAAATTACCTTTGGCGTATATTTATAAGTTGTATATGAAATATAAATGAATTCTGTGTTTAGATTTGAGTCTCATCACCAAGATATTTCTCTCTCACTCTCTCTCTTTCTCTCTCTCTCTCTCTCTCTCTCTCTCTCTCTTATATATATATATATTCCCAAATCCAAAAAAAAAGTAAGAAATTCAAATCATTTGTGTTCCTAAGCATTTCAGATAAGGGATACTCAACCAGTAGTACAGGATAAAATTACAGAAGTATTATTGGAGAGGGAAGCAGATTAGATCATATAGGTTCATTGGGAAGGGGTTTTAGCTTTGGATTGAGCACTGTGGGAAACTATTGGAAGATTTTAAGCAGAGGAAATATACAATCTTGAAAGATTACCATAGATGCTAAACACAGAAAAGATTATAGGGGGACAAGAGCAAAATCAAGGAGACCAGTTGGGTGACACAATAATAATTCAGGTAGGGTTTGAAGGTGTTGAGAAGTTGTTAGATTCTGTTTGCATTTTTAACATGGAATTGACAGCATTTCTAATAGACTGGATATTGTGAGAAAGGAAAAAAGATGACACCAAGATTTTGGATTGAAGTGACTAGTAAGATGAATTGCCATTTACTGAGTTGCAGATGACTTTTCAAAGTTCAGGAGCTTGATTTTGAATGTTAGGTTTGAGATCTTTATTATATTCCAAGTAAAACAATAGAGTAGGCTGTTGGACACATGAACTAAAATTCAAAGGAACAATCCAGAATAAAAACATTAATTTAAATGTATTTGAGAAATAGATAAAAGATACTCAAAACTATAGGAATGCATAAATTCATCAACATAATGAGGATACTTATAGAAGAGAATAAATGTTGAAGAAGCTAAGATAAAAGAAATTTTAGTCAAAGTCAACATCACCAAGAATAAGACATAATGAAAATAATTACCCTGTGATATGACATCTTGAAAAGGGTACAACATCATTTATGTGGTATTTTGCCCCTCAAATGCTTAATGTCAATCTAACCATGAAAAAATATCAGATAAATCCAAACTGAGGGACATTCTACAAAATAACTAACTAGTACTCTTCAAGAGCCAGTGTTATAAAAGATAATTGCAAAGGCTGCATCTCAGTGATTCCCCTTACCCTCTACAGGCCTGGGACCTTCAAAGATCACCAGACCTGATACAGCTGCCATTTCCAAACAAGGAAGGGGGAGATTCAGAGGACCGTAATATTGATTATGCCCAAAGCAGGCTGTGAAGAGTTAACCCCACAATTTGCTTCTTTTGAGAAGTGAGTCTGACCAAAGCCTATATGCCAAGATCAGGGTAACTCGCACCTAAATTTTGTCCCCACAACTAAAACCTTCTAACTAGAAGCACAGTGTTCTAATTACAACCACATATTTTGTCTATTCTGTTCCTAATTCAAGAATGCTTTGTCTTGTCCTTAATGAGCCTTGTTTACATTGATTTCCATAGATACACTTGTAGCTCACCTTTAAGCTAATTGATTCCCAATAAAAGTTAGTGCCTGGGACTGGCCAGTACCTTTGTCAGTTGCACCAGCATTGGTCGTCCTGGCACCCTGCTTTCTCTTCTAGTTCTGTCTCTTAGTGTATTTTTTCCCTCAGACCTGTATCATATACTGGGCAGGTGGGGACTGGAACCTAACTACAGGGGTCTCTGGCAGATAATGATTGAGAAACTATCACAGATTAAAGGATACTAGAAAGACATAACAACTAAATACAGTTTAGAAACTCAAATTGAATCCTGGATCAGAAAAAAGATATTAGTGGGAAAACTGTTAAAATTCAAATAAACTATAGTTTAGTTAATAATCTTATACAGATATTGTTTTCCTGATTTTGATCATTGTGCTGTGATAATTTAAAATAATTAGCATTAAGAAAATCTTGTTTAAAGAAATGGAGGAATATTCTGTTTTATTTTTGTAACTTGTCTTTAAGTCTAAAATTATTCCATGAGAGTTAAATAAAATTAAATTTATGGCTTTTAGGCATGTACTCCCAAGGATGTGGCTACCCTTATGTCCAGTCTTCCAGACAGAGATTCTAGAGAAGTAGGCAAGGCCACCCTGCATGGGGTTAGACTTTGGATTTTCCTCTAAGAGTCAGTGAAGGATTAGGCAGCGTATGCAGAAGAAGATAGGAAAACAGACATGTTTGTTTTAGGCAAACAGAGACAAGAAAACAGAATAAATACTGGCTTAGGCCCAGATTCAAGCAAACACCCAGTTACTTTCAATTATTCATCCTGTTCTCCAAACAGAATTGACCATGAGTTAGTTCATGACTCACAAGGGTGTTAGCATATTGTAACGTCTGGCTGGGAAGACGGCTCAAATCCCAAAGGATTATCCTTGAGGAGCCTTGCAGTGTCGTGTTTTCTCCTAAAGTTCAGCCACATTTGTAAAGGCAATTTTAAGCTCATAAGCCTAAAAGGTAAGTTGTGTATATATCTAGCCCTCCCTGTCTGGAATGATTCCAGAACAAAGATTACAGCTGGTTTGAGATACCAACTTGCAGTGTGTGAGGAAATGCCTGGAACCTACTGGGAGTGAGGGGAAAAGGGGACAGCACTCCCTGCCCCCACCCCTTCACATCCAACTCTGAGTAGGGGAGGGAGTATTACAGATTCCACATCAAAGTTCCAGAGGCTGTTGGAGATAGTAACTGGGAAATGCTGATTATATATTAAATTTTAGCTTTATATTATCTATTAAATATAAATTGACTATTAAATACTAAATTATATATTATATATTAGCTTTGGGGAAATTGTACAAGAGGCTCATAAAGAAGACAGAAGGGTTCACTGAAGTAGGGAGTCTGTGTCTTCCCCAGAGAAGGGGTAAATCATTGAAGAGATATAACCTTTAACCTCATTGTCCTATGGGGAACAGGCCAAGAATCAGAGAGTCTGATTCTCTGGAGTCCAGGGTATAATCATCTCCCTCCACTAAACTATCTCATTGCCTGGCATGGCAGGAAACTGCATGTCTATATACTGCCGTGGGAAGCTCTGAAATCATGCAGTCCATTACCCTAAGGTTCAAATCCTGCAAAATGCTGTTATTAACTGTGGCCCTCAATTTCTAAGTGCTTACCTCATGCTAGGCTCTTTATATAATTGTTTCTAGTCCTTTCAACAATTCTTCAAAGTAGCCGTTCTCATCCTCGTTTTTACCAGGGATTTTAGGGGTGAGGAAATGAAGGCTTACTTTGTTTGAGGTCACACAACTAGTGCGTGTCTAGGCCAAAATTTGAATCCAAGTCTAGCTTCTCATGGAGCCTCCCACTCCACCTGTGCCTCACCAATCTGGAAGCACCCCCTTGAGGGGATGGTAGTTGCACATGTGAAAGTCACTGACCTCACCCCTGAAAGACCAGTCCATGCACACACCCCAGCTGCAAGGGTTCACGACTTCCCTGGGGACTGGGACTCAGCAGCAGATCCTGGATTTGGCAAGGCTGCCTGAGAGCGCATGGCAGGAGCTTACAGTGACTGAGAGCTGTGAGGATTGCTGGGGAGGGCCGGAAGAGTCAGGACTAGCACACCTGCTCTCCTCATGTTGGAAAAGACATGAGGATGTTCTGTCAGTGCTGGCCTGCAGCTACATTTCTGGCTCAAATTTTGGGTGGCTTTAGGAAGCCTCAAAGGCAGAAAGAATGAATCATGTTGAAAGAGACAGGTGCTTTGACAAGTGAGCTAGGTCTGGGTGCTTGCTGGCTCTGTGCCATGGACTTGACATGTGAAGAGCATCAGAGAAGCTTCTTTGTTACTGTCAATCTCTGTCATCTTCCCTGGGTGGCCCACCGGGAGAAAGGTAGCCAGGCCTCAGCCCCAGTCCCTGGAGCAAAACTCTTTGATGCTGAATTACAGAGGAGTCTAGGCCCACAGAAGATGTACAACAATCTACCACATGGATGAAACAGATCCACCATGAATGATTTTCACTAAATACAAGCAATGGGGAAAGGCTATTTTGTGTATTAGAGACATTTTAAATAGTCAGCTTTTCCCAGAAAACGTAAATGAGGAAAGAAAGAAAAATAAACTTCAGATTGTAGGTGTGAAGAGAGAGTAGTTTGAATTCCATTGATAAGATCAGCCCATTGCCTGTTCCTAGTTTCATCTACACTGCTTCTCCTCAGTGGTTGTTCCAAACTTACTGTTCTCTTGCTGTTTGAATAGCTTTATTCCTCCCGCTGTTCCCTATCATTTGAGCAGCTCCCACTTTCCTTCATAGCTCAGCTCAGTTCTCTCCCCTCTAGGCCATCCTTTCCCTGCACATCTGAGTTTGGGTAGGAGCCCTCCATGGGCCTTCCATATTCTTCTGTCGAATGCTTACTCCTCAAAGGCTTGGACTGAGTGGTACTATCATTGTTCCCTAGCTCTTAAGGTCCTATTCTTCAGAACTACATGGTGAACAAGAAAAGAATGGCTGGGGATTTAGCTCAGTGCTTCTGCCACCTGCCTCACAAGCACAGGGTCCCAAGTTTGATGCCCGGTACCAAAAAAAGAAAAGAAAAGAAAGGAAAGACATCTGACTGTAGACTAAGCATTTCTACATAGGCGCCTTAGACTGAATTAACCTGTGCCTCCACCTGGGCTCCTTCATTCGACCTCCATCAACCACCTTGAACTCTGCTTATCCTTACCACCTTTATTCCATCATCTCCTAAACCCTATCTATTTGAATAATAAGATGGGCACTTATATGCTAGGCTTAATATAAACAAGTGAAAAGTACTACTCATGCTAACTGATTTGAACTTCACAGCAACTCTGTAAGGTCTATCATGGTATACCAATGAGGAAATTGAGGCAAAGACATTAATTTGCCTGAAGTCACACAGCTGAAAAGCGATGGAGCAAGATTGGAACCCAAGCAGTGTGGCTTCAAAGCTTTACCTCATAAATTCTTCTTGGTCCCCACAGGCCACCATTATCTCATTTCCTCCTGTAATTCATACCTTATAATGTAGTCGGAGCAATTTTTCTAAATGAGTGTTCTGTAGGGAGCTACAGCTCTCTATTAACCTCCAGACAGAGTCTAAACTTCTTAAGGCAACTGACACGCCCCTTCCCTGTCTGCCTTTGCCCACCTTCCAGCTGGATCTCTCACCACTCCTCACTTCAAATCCTGGGCCATTCAGCAGGTGATTTCTGTGTATGGAACACTCCAGCCTCCTTCTCTCTCTGCTGGGCCAATCCCTTTGTCCTCAAGTTTCAGATGTCACCTCTATCAAGACACACTCCCTGGCCTCTTGACTCCTTCGTGCTGCCACTGAAACTAGTGATTATCCCTTTGTGACAACTATTCTCCCTATCCAAAGTCTGCTTTGCTCTGTCTCATCCACCAGCTGTAAGCTCTGTGGAGGCAAATACTGGGTCTCATTTTCAATGAATGCCCCAGGGAATAGCATAGTATTTCACAAACACAAGTTAAATGAGATAATAGAGGGTAAAAATTGGCTTTAGGTAAAAATTCTGACCTTGGCTGACTCCAAGAAATTCCCTTTTCTAACATATGTAACATACAGAATGATAGATCTGTGAGTTAAAGACAGTATTTTAAAGGGCAGGTGACATGGTGGGGAATCACAAAGGGAAGTAGCCGTTTATAGGATTAACTTCCACTTTCCAAGAGATCCAGAATCCTTTTTGGGACCTTTTGCTTGGGAGTCTGTAGCTTTAAATCAAAGCTCTGTTCACTGGCCAGAGTGCTGTGTGACAGGTGAGGTACCTGTGCTTCTTCCAGGTTGTCAACGTTACTCGCTGGCTTTTGTACTTGGGTGTAACTTTACTACATAAACCTCATTTTATTTATCTAGGAAAGACAATCTAGGTTTCAGTTTCTAGTGGTAAAACAAATTTAGATACACAGAATGATTCTTTCAATCGAAGTGCCTGAAATGAAGAAAGAGGAAAAAAAAAAAGTGTGGCTTTTTGTTTTAAGCACATTGTCGAACTGTCTTCAAATTAGACTCTTCAAATCCCCAAAGTGAAACAGGGGACTCTAAGGTAATTGAACACTAAGGTGATTTTCGTCCTGAGGTTTTTGCCTAGGTGAGGTGTATTGGTCACCTTTCTGTTGCTGGGACTACCTTACATAATATACAACTTAAAGAAGGAAGAGCTTATTTTAACTCAGTTTCAGAGGTTTTATTCCATGTTCAGCTGGCTCCAGTGTTTTGGGGATGAAGGATGTGGCAGAAGAAAGCTGCTTACCTCATGGTGGCCTGGAAGCAGAGAGAGGAAGACCCAGAAAGGAAAGGGGAAGGAAGATGAAAAGAGAAGTGAATAATTAGGGCTGGACATGTAGTTCAGTAGTAGAATGCTTGCCTGCCACATTGAGGCCCTGAGTTCAATACCCAGGCCTGAAAAATAAGAGAGCAGAAAGGAAATCATATTTGAAGAAATAATAACTGAATTTTATAATTTTAAGATCCAGGAAATGAACTGGCACCCATAAAAAATTAGGAAAAAATTCCACATATAAATATATGGTAGTAAAACTGCATAATAATAATAATAATATAAATAAAATAAAGCTTGTAGATTAATATTCATAATAGACAAGAAATAGGAATGAGATAAATGTCCATCAATCAATGAATTAACAAATATGTTGTAGCTACACAATGCAGAATATTACTCAACCATAAGAAGAGATGCTACAACATGGATGAACCCTGAAAACATGTTTCAGGGAAAGAAGCTAGTCACAAAAGGCCATATATATCATGTGATTCAATTAATATGAGATGTCTAGAACAGACAAACCCACAGACACAGAAAGTAAGAGGTTATCAGGGGGAGATAAAATGTTCTAAAAGATAGTGGTCATGGTTGTATAACTCTGAATATACTAAAAAACACTGAATTTTGTACCTTAAAAAAGGAAATCTATAGTATCTTAATTATATCTCTTTAATAAAACTGTTATTAAAAACAACAATCAAAAAGAAAAGACAGATTACCTTCAGAGGACCAGTAGTGGCATAACTCCAATGTATGAAAACGAAAATTATGAAATACTTAACAGATAAAAAAGACACTACGAACAACTTTTTAGCAATAAATTTGAAAACGTAGATGAAATGAAGCCCAGAAGAATATAATTTACAAAAGCTGACTCAAGAAGTAGAAAGTCTGAATATTTCTATAATAATTTCAAAAGCTGATTGATATTTAAAAAATCTTTCTCTGAACGTGAAAAATAAAAATATAAAACAAAACAAGAACCAGCAGAGCTAGTAAGCTCAAGTGACCAAGAAAAAGCATTTGATAAAATTTAACATCTATTTATGAAAAAAGATCAGAAAGACACTTGCCTAATAGGAAAAATAGTATCTAAAAATTCTCCTATAAGCATAATTTATAAGGAAAAATTGAAATCATTCTATTTAAGAGCCAGAAAAAGAAAAAGGAGACCCACTCAACATTTTACTGAAAACCTTAGACAATGTAGTAAGACATGATTAGAAACAAACATTAGGAAGAAAAATAAAAAACATAGTTTGTATACTCAGGGCTTGAAATTTTAAATTAAGACAAAAAGCTTTGAAAATATGAATAATCTAAAGATTGAGAATTAATGAGTGAATTTTGCACAAAATGGGACGCAATCACAGTATATGAACAATCATATTCAATGTATTATTAGTATTCAATAAAAAAAGTATTTTAAAAAAAGCCATTTATGGAAACACCAAAATGTATTTAGGGACAAGTCTAACCATAAAATGTGGAAGTACTTTGTGGAGAAAATTATTAAAGTTTATTGAAAGAGATTAAAGTGGATCTCAGTAAATGGGGCTATATAGCAGTTTTTCAATAGGATGATTTAATTATCTAAATATAGATACATATAAAGATTCAGTAGAATTTTAGTGAATATTCTTTTGGAGATTTTTCCTGGAACTTGACAAATTAATTATAAAGTTTTTATGAAAGAGCAGGGGCCCAGAATAGCCAATGCTCTCTGGTGGAAGAGAAGCTGGGAGACTTACCCTCCAAGATATCAAAACATAATAGAACTACAAGGATTAAATTATTGTGATATGGGTGTCAGAACAGATAATCAGACCAAGACTAGAGGGTCCTAAGCAGTGTTTCCAAAGTACGTGTTGAAACTAATTAAGTCAAAATAGCCAGTATAGATCAACATGGAAAAAAATAAATGATGTTGGGACAATTAGTTATCCATATGGAAAAACCTAAAGTTAAATCCCTCTTTATACGATACACAAACATCAAGACCAAGTGGAATAAAGACTTAAACATGAAGATAAAGATATGAAAACTTTTATTAGAGGATAAATTAGAAGAAATTTTTCTTTTTCAAGAAAAGATCTCGACTTGTGATCCTTTGTTCTCAGCCTCCTGAGTTCTGGGATTATAGGTGTCTACTACCACACCTGTGCAGGTGAATATTTTTATTGTACCCTAATGGAAAATAAGAATTTTGCTAAGCAAGCTACAAACATATAAATCACAGAAGAAAAATCGAAAACTTTACTTCTGTTGAGTATCTATTCATCAAAAGACACTATATATAGAATGAAAAGAGAAGTCATAAAGATAAACACAAAACTTCAACACATAAACATTAAAAAACCAACATCTAGAGTAAATTAAAAATTCCTACAAATCTGTAAGAAAAAGGTACACATTCAATAGCAAAATGGGAAAAATCAGGGAAAAATCATGAGAGATGAATTTAACCTTATTAGTGCTCATTTCTTTTAATAGTTAGGGAATATGTACTAAAATTATAATTTCATTCAAACTGGATAGGAAAAAATTTTAATTTTGATAAGTCCAAATGTTGACAAGGATATGAAGCAATGAAACCCTAAATCTACTTTCAGCAGGAATGTAATTTGATATAAGCATTTGTAAAAACACTAGCATTACCAAGTAAAGTTATTATGGCATATCTTAAATTCATCCATTATTCCTCTAAGTGTAGATGTATGTAAGACATGTAGAAGACACTAGCAGCATTGTACATACAGTCTCTGATTGTATTGAGTGTGCCAGGCATGGTGGCACACTCCTGTAATCCCAGCAGCACTCAGGAGGCTGAGGTAGGAGGGTCACTAAGAATCTGAGGCCAGCTTGGGCTACATAGTGAATTCAAGACTACTCTGTACTACATAGCAAGACTCTGTCACAAAAAACAACAGCTCTGATTGGTAACATTTCAAATGTTCACAAAGAGTAGAATAAATTTTTATAAATTTGTTTATACAAATATTTATACAAAGGGATAATTACACAGTGGGAAAAAAATGAACCACTATGATATGTATGAATCTCAAAAACCATAATAATGATTTTTTAAAATAAACTACTCAGACTATAGATATTGTGATTCTATTTATATAAAGAGCAAAAATTGGCCAAACTCAGTATTACATTCTAGGAGTTGCATACATTCTTGGCAAACTATAAAGAGGAGCAGGGGATGATTAATATTAGCTTCACATGCTGTTTCTCTTGCAGGGAGGAGAGCATGATATAATTGGAGAGAGGCACACAGAAGCCTCTACCTAACGTTCAGTTTTTTAACTGGGGTGGTGGCCACACATTTCATTATTATTTCTGAGACCCTACAAATAAATTTTATTCAATTTTATATATGATATTATCCTCAAATACATGAAAACTCAGTTTCAAGTTGTTGTGGCAAAGATTGAATGACACAAAGCACATAAAGTACCCGGTATCTAAAATGATCTCAATAAGATATGAGCTAAATCCTAAACAGAATAAAAAGAACTCCTGCATGAGACTGGTACTGAGGGGACAGGAGGACACATGGGGGTGTGTGGAGAGGGGTTCATATTCTTCTGAACCCTCACAGGGATGCAGGGACTTAGACTTTGGCTGGAGCTCACCCAGGCCTTCAGAAATCTGCCAAGTGTAGCAAGAAAATGCATTCCAGAGGATGGCATGTTTATAGCCTGTTGGCCTGACACCACTGCCATAAAAGTAGTCAGCCCAAATCCCTTTTCTTCTTACATACCAACGAGCCCCAGGACAACATACCCTTGGTAGGTACCCATAGTTACAATGCTGACTGTTCAAGAGAAGATGACCTATTTGTTGGTAGAGGTGGGTGCCTCTCTACCCACCAGCCCTGCAAAGATTCATCAGGGAGTGATGTGACTAGCAGACAATGCTTATCCACCTCACTCCCGCCCAAGGATCTCCAACACACTGGCTGAAGGCCAAGTCTTACTGGTTGCCTTCAAGGTCTTTGAATAAACTTTAGTGGAGCATCGGATTAGTCAGTGCAAGGCACTTCATGAGACACATGGTACTATGGGTTGAATTGTGTTCCCACTGCCAACAGTTGTTCAAGTTTTAGCCCCTCAACCATGAGGATGTGACCTTATTCTGCAATAGAATCTTTGCAAACAGTCAAGATGGGTTCATTAAGATGGACCCTAATCCAATATGAGTGGTGTTCTTTTGAAAAAAGGAATTTTGCACATAGAGACATGCACACAGGAAGAACGCCAGCTAAAGACCAGAGTTATGCTGCTACAAGTTGAAGAACTTCCAGAAGATAGGAGAGATGTTGCTATGGACTGAATGTCTGTGTCCTCCCAAAATTCCTATAATGAAATCCTGACCCCCAATAACAGGGTACAAGAAGGTGAGACTTTGGGGTATGGTCAGCTCATGAGAGTAGAGCCATCGTGAATGAGATTAATGTCCTTATAAAAGACCCCGATGAGCTCCCTAGATTCTGTAGATACAGCCAGAAGATGGCCATATGTATACCAGAAAGGGGGCCACCAGACACTGAATCTGCCCACTTCCTGGTCTTGGACTTTTCAGCCTCTAGAACCGTGACACATAAATTATTGTTTATAAGCCACCCAGTCTATGGTATTTTGTTATAGCAATCCACAAGAACTAAGAGGCTGGAGCAGATGTTTCCTCAGTGCCTTCAAAGTGACATGCCCCTGCCCACACATTAAGCTCAGACTTTCAGCCTCCAGAACTGTAAGAAAATGTTTTTCTGTTTAAGACATCTAGTTTTTAGTTCTTTATTTTGGCAACTCTAGGAAATGAATACAAATGGGCAGCACAAAAATGAAAAAAATAACAACTCCCTGCCCTCAAGGAGCTTACTATCTTCTAAGGCAGGAAAAGAAATAGCAGTATCTTAAACAAAACAAAATAAGAAAGTGATTTAAAAAATAAAGGAAGTATTGACTAGAGAGCGAATATGTCTAACTGTAGGATACAGTAATACCTCAGTTCACAAATGCTTTTGTTCACAGTTTAGTTCTCAAAAAAAAAAACCATTCAGAAAAATTTTGCTTCCATTCACAAACTCCACATTGAGTGACAAACACAACCACAACCATCTTCTCTACACAAACACAAATATGGCCATCTTCCCCAAAATCATAAAACAAATTAAGTTTGTGAACCAAGGTACCACTGTATAATGGGAAACTTCAGATTTTGGGTTTTTTTTCTTTCACATACTGGTTCATTTGTTTACAAAGAGCTATAGGATATATGCTTGGAGTCAGATATCTACTGGTTCAATCTCATCTCAGTTGGTCATGTGACCAACCCAGTCATGTGACACTGGGAAAGTTAATATATCTTTATTAAGTTATATATCTCCATTAACATTTATTTTCTCCAACTATAAATGAAATATAATCATTCCTATTTTGCAATCATTACATACATTAAGTAACTTTGAGCATTTGTGAAATTTGGTATCTGTAAGGAGTTCCTGAACTGATTCTTTGAAGGTATCAAGAGATGACTGTATAAACACACATTTTTATATGTGTATATTTAGCCACATATACATATATAGTATAAAAATGCATAACATGTAGTAAGGGTTCCATAAATGGTGGGAACTTCCACCTGTAGCAGCAGCATCATTACTGTTCATCCAACAAAAATGTATTGCATCTGTTATGAGGTAGACACCATGTTAAGGATACAAAAATAAGGGCCAGGGATTTAGCTCAGTGGTTCTGCCACCTGCCTCCCAAGTACAAGGCCCTGAGTTTGATCTCCGGTACCAAAATAAATAAATAAATAAATAAATAAATAAGCCAATGGTGTCTGTTTGCAAGGAGCTCACAATCTAGATACTTGCTGTACTGGCAATGCAGATCTTTTCGTTTTTAAATAATATGGGGCAAATAAGAGCGACATAGTAAAATTTCAGAGATATTTCTCTAGCCTTAGTGTGGAAGGGAGCAAAAAGGAAGGAGAACCAGTTAAGAGGTGGTCTCCACATTAGTCAATACCACAAACTGAACACTAGTACTGAGTCAGTGGTGGGGAAGTAGACTCAGGAAGCAGAAGATCGGTCAGTTGACATCCAGGATGCTTTGTGAATGCCAAGGCATTTCTTGAACACCTTTCTAATATTGGGGAATTTCCCAACTCATGGGTCATTTTTCTCAAGGAAGAAGCCTGAAACTCCTTTCTCAGCCTTCCTTGCAGATGGGTTCAAGCATTTGCCCTGGGCCTGGCCATCTGCTGCTACAAGGACCTTGATTTGAAAGAGAGGGATACGAAGTAGGAGATATCACGTGAATCCATTCTGGAAAGGACAGTAGTGGAACACTGAGCTTCGAGAAATAGCAGTCCTCACAGATATTTTCATCCCAGAGTTGACAGGCAGTCTATGGTAGCAACGGTGCCACTGAACAGCTTGAGAGGGTGATTTGCTTCTTTGTAAAAACCACCCAGCTCAGGCCCACAGGATCTCCTAGGGGAAAAAGCTACTGTGTGTTATCCAATAATTTAATACTTTTTTTTTTTTTTGCCTAAAGTAGTTAAAGTGGCTTTTGCTGTTTGCAAATAAGAACAATCTGGTGATACAAGTAGAAGTGATAATATTTAATGACAGATTGAGAGTAAGGAAGAGAGTAAAATTTAGAATTACATCCAGTTCTCTATCTTGGGTACCTTCATGAATAATAGTGCTGTAAATTAAACTTGGGAGTTATGGGGAAAGGGCAGCTAGGGGAAGAGAACAGAAGTAATAATGAGTTCAGTTTTCAACATGCTGAGTTTGATTTTTCTTGTTGGCCATAGACACGTTGGCCAAAGAAAGAAATATAAATCTTGATAAGATTTAGGACTTGTCAGAATATATTTATTTATTAAAGTAATATTAATTGAGCATTTATAATGTGTCAGACACTGAGGAAATAACTGTGAATTAGATAAGATCTCTGTTCTCATAAACTTTATAGTGTAATAAATAAAAAATAAGTAAACAAGTAAATATAAAATATGATCTTGCAAATAATAAGCATTATAAAGAAAATAGAGCAGAATAGAGAGATAAAGAGTAATAGAAGGAGGTGGGGTTGGAATAGCTATTTTAGAAAAGGTTTCCAAGGCAATTCCTCTCTGAGGAGGAATTAGAATGAAAATTAAAAGGTTGGGCTGGTTTGATCCTCTCAGAGACAGTATTTAGAGCCACAGGACTGGATGAGGTACCAAAGAGTGAATATGGCAGAGAAGAGGATTTAGGATTGAGACTTTTGGCCATGCCGATGAATAGAATTTAGAGATGAGGAGCTTCTATCATTCAGTAAGAGGAAAATCAGGAGGCTGTCATATCTCAAGCATCAAGTAAGAAAGAGTTGTTTTAAGATGGAAGGAGTAATCAATAATTTTAACTGCTGAAAATTTGAGTGAAGAAAGGTCTAAGAACTGAGCATTGGATTTGGTAGCATCGAAGTTACCGGTGAGACCTTGAGAAGCATGATTTAAGTGGGATGTTAGGGTTGACAGACTGACCAGAGCAGGCTCAAGCATGAGTTGAAAGCAAAAATGTGGAGTCAGTGAGTGCACCTCTCCAATGAGGGACAATGAAATAGGTGGATAGCAGTGTCTAAGGGTATAGTTCATAGCTCTGTGGGAATAAGTGATATTTCTCAAAGAAAACATGCAGATTAACACGAGGAAAGAGGAAGACAGAAGTGAGGCAATACCAAGAAGTAGAGATAATTTTATTAAAGGATAGATTAGCTAAGTAGGAGAAGAAGCAGGAGAGAGCCATGGGTTGGAAACCAAAAGAGAAAAGGATGTAAGGAAGAGGTGCTAGAACAGGCAAGTGTTGCAGGAAGGCTGTATAAAAAGGACCTCAGAGATGGCTGTTGAGAGATTTTTGGTGATCTCAGTGAGGCAGTTTCAGTGGTGGTGAACATGGAGGCCAGGCTTGAGGAAGAAATGGGAGGTGAGGAATGGAAAGAATAGGTTCAGAGATGTCTTTGAGAAGACTGGAGAGAAAATTGCTACAGTGAGGCACTACTGAGGGAAATTTTTAGTTTTCAGGAAGAGAGACTTCAGTATAAACCTATACTGAGAGGAAGGAGCCAATGGACACACAGAAGCAAAGGGAGAAGATGGATGGAATTTAAAGTATGGGGTGAAGGATTCACCTCCAAGGGAGAGACAACTTTTCCTCTGAGATGGGAGAAAGGAGGTGAGAATGAAAAGAGAGGCTGATAACAGTGCAACCAAGAGGCAAGAAGATCTTAACTTACAGCCTCCAGAGAAGGCAAAATTCGACGGTCATGGTGGTGGTGGTGGGGGTCAGTGGTAAAAAGAAGGTGGCAAGGTGACCCTCAAGGGTGCTACCTTCATATGTTCATAGATCGCGTAGATAACCTAACTTTTTGTGTTTGCCTATATGTCCCAACAAACTTGTCAGCTCCCATCCAAAAAGCTGTCTCCCTCCCTTCCACACCCTACCCCCTTAAATCCCACCTGCAGCCTTGGAGAAGCCCCCTGTCCAGGGTGAGTTATGGATGGAATCTTTATCTTTCCTCTCTGGCACAAATCTTTCCCCAGGAGGTCTGTGCTGAGCCCACAATAAGTACAGCAAAGAAAACAGGAAAAGCAGAAAACCAAGACAAGAAATTTAAAAGATGAATACATTGCAATGTATTATAAATTTTTAAAAATGTAGAGTGAGCAGATAGTAAATGTATGCTACATATTTTAGAATTTAAACTTCTATAACGCAGTGATTGTTTTGTGTCTCCTTAGGAAGCAGTTTAGAGAGATGGTTAGGCTCAGTGTTGTTGGAGCCCTACTTCTTAGGTTCAAACCAGACATAAGTAACTCTTGGGAAAATTACTAAATCTTTCATTGCCTCAGTGTCTTCCACTGTAAAATGGGAATTGTAACAGAACTGCCCCCTTAGGAGTGTTATGAAAATAAACTGTTTGAATGTGTGTAAAGCCCTAGGATGGCACATGTGTTGAAAGCAGTCAATGACCCCTTGCTGTTAGTATTATGTGTTCCATGAGAATGTAGGCATGCTGTGGACCTCATGTAGGAAATGCTTAATAAGAGACTAAAATACTCCTGTGAAAATGTTGTAGGTGGATTATCATATTGGGGTTGGACGTGGGACCCCAGACCTAATATCTTCTAATTTTAGATTCTTTTGCATCTTATGAAGTAGCTCTTCTGCTGCCTGTGTGATCTACTTTAGAACAAAATGTAAGGGAAAAAAAAAAGAACAAAATGTAAGGCAGGTGAATGGGGAGCGTCTCAGGCCCTTTGATGCTGCCTCCTACCTTGAGATGCTCATTGTTCCTCTAGGTGCCCAATGACCTGCTGTACTTCCTGTCCTCTGGGTTTCTCTGCCTCTCCACTGCCATCTGGTAAATTCTTAGGTCACATAAATATTTTTCTATCAGCTTGAAAAGTAATAATATCCCAACTCTTCAGGTGAGTTCACTAGACTGCTGATCAGGGGCCCAGTCTAACACCCTCTCTTCTAAGTAATGTCTGTCTTTAAAAATTTTTTTATTGATACATTTTAGATATTCATAATGATAACATTCATCATAGGGAATTTGTACTTGTACATGATAGATCTTTCTTCTTCTGTTTTTCCCATTCTCTTCCCCTCTTCAACTCTTCTTCCCCTCCTTATTTATGGAAGCTTTGCTTCCATTTTTCCTTCTATTCTCTGTTTTTCTTGTCTCTTCCTTCCTCCCTCCCTCCTCCCTTGTTCCCCTTCCCATCTGAACATTTTCTTCTCAGTTTCCAATATCTATTATACATTCTGGTCCTTATTTATTTATACTTTTGGTTCTCACACCAGAGGAAAAATGGGGTATTTAAACATGTGTTCTGATTTATTTCACTTGAGTAAGGGCTCATGATGCAATCATTTAGCTAGAAATGCCTCAAGATCATCTTTTTTTCTTTCTTTTTTTTGGTACCAAGGATCAAACTCGGGACCTTGCACTTGCGAGGCAGGTGGCAGCACCGCTGAGCTAAATCCCCAGGCAAGATCATCCTTCTTTATGGCTGAGTAGTACTCCATTGTACAGAAAAATCATATCTTCTTTATCCATTCATCAGTTGATGGGCATTTGGGCTGTTTCCAAGTTTTAGCTATTACAAACTGTGCTGCTATAAAGATGGGTGTGCATATATCATTGTGTTATGATGCTTTTAATTCTTTTGGGATGCTACCAAGTAGGGAAATAGCTGGATCAAATGGAAAGTCTAGTTTCAGTTTTTTGAGGAATCTCCACACTGATTTCCACAGTGGTTGCACCAATCTACACTCTCACCAACAGTGGAGAAGGGTTCCTTTTTGTCCACAGCCCTGCCAGCATTTGGTTTTGGTTAATTTCATGATAACAGGCATTGTAGATGGAATCTCAATGTTGTTTTAATTTGCATCTCTCAAATTACCAGGGATGTTGAACATTTTTTCATATATTTGTTTGCTAGTTCTTCTTCTTAATATGAGAAGTATCTATTCATTTCAGAGGCCCATTTTTGAATTGAGTTTTTAAATTTAGGGTGTCAGATTTTTTTGAGTTCTTTATATATTAGTCCTTTGCCTGAGGACCAGCTGGCAAAAATTTTCTTTCACATTGTAAGTTGTCTCTTCACTCTGTTGGTGGTTTCTCTTGGTGTGAAAAAGCTTTTTAATAAGATGAGATCACAGTTGTTGATTCTTTGTGATATTTCCTGTGCAGTAGGGGTTTTCTTCATAAAGTCTTTGCCTACACCAGTGTCAAGAGTTCTATCTACTCTATCTTCCAGCAGATTTAGAGTTTCTGTTTTAATATTTAGATCTCTGATCCATTTCAGTTTTAGTTTAGTGCATAGTGAAAAATATGAGTTTAGTTTTAATCTTCTGCATGTAGAAAGCCAGTTTTTCTAGCTCCATTTATTAAAGAGGCTCTTTCTTCCAGTAAAGGTGTTTGGCTCCTTTGTCAAAGATGAGGTGGCTGAGTATGTTTGGAATTGCTCCTGCACCTTCTAATCTGTTCCATTGATCCTCAGGTCTCTTTTGTTTTGTTTTATTTTTTTCCAGTAACATGCTGTTTTCATCACAGTAGTTTTGTACTATAATTTCAAGTCAGAGGTTGTAATGTCCCCTGCCTTACCTTTATTGCCCAGAATTGCTTTTGCTATTTTAGGTCTCTTCCAGTTCCATATGAATTTTAGGATTGTTTTCTCTGATTCTGTGAGATAAGCTATTGGTATTTTGATTGGGATTGCATTAAATCTGTATAATAATTTTGAAAGTATAGCCATTTTCACTATTTGGTTCTTCTTACCCAAGAACAAGGGATATCTTTCCATTTTCTGATATCCTCTTCACTCACCTTTTTCAGAGTACTGCATTTATCAATGTAGAGGTCTTTTACTTCCTTCGTTAGATTGATTCCTATGTATTTCATTTTTGGGGATGCTATTGTGAAAGGCGTTATTTCACAAATTTCTCTCTCAGTGAGTGTTATTTGTGTACAGGAATGCTATTTATTTTTGAGTGTTGACTTTGTATCCAGCCACACTACTGAATTTGGTTATTAAATCTAGAAGTCTTCTGGTAGACTTTTTGGGATCTTCTTTGTAGAGTATCATGTCATCTGCAAATAAATTTAATTTCTTCCTGTCCTATCCTTATTCCTTTTATTTCTTTCTCTTTTCTCATTGCTTAATTAATGTTTCCAGAACTATATCGAACAAGAGTGGTGATAATGGACATCCTTGTCTTGTTCCTGATTTTAGAGTGAAAGCTTTCATTTTTTTGTCCATTTAGTATGATGTTGGCTGTTGGTTTGTCATAGATAGCTTTTATTAGATATAGATAAGGAGTATCCAATTTTCTGTGGGGTTTTTTTTTTTTTATCATGAATGGGTGTTGGAATTTGCCAAACACCTTTTCTTCATCTATTGAGATGATTATATAGTTTTTGTCCTTGGCTCTGTGAATATGGTGTATTACCTTTGTTGATTTGCATATATGTTGAACCATCTGGGTATCCCTGGGATAAATCCTACTTGGTCAGGGTGTATAATCTTCTTGATAATTTGCTGCATTCTGTTTGCCAATATCTTATTAAGGATTATTGAGTCTATATTCATTAGGGAGATTAGCCTGTAGTTCTCTTTTTTGGTTGAATCTATCTCTTTGTATTGTTTTCCTAGTCTCAATTGCATTAATTTCTCCTCTGATCATTACAATTGTCTCCTTCATACAAGCTTTGGGTTTGACTTGCCCTTCCTTTTCTAGAAGTTTGAGGTTTAACATTACTTTGTTTTGAGTGGATTCTTTCTGGTATGGGAATTGACTGCTATAAATTTCCCTCATAGGACTGCTTTCATTGTGTCCCATAAATTCCAACCAGTATAATGTATTGGCATTATTATTTAATTGTAGAAATTGTCTAATCTCTTCTTTAATTTCATCTGTGACCCATTTTTTGTTTAGGAGGGTGTTATTTAATTTCTGTGTGGTTATGAAGTTTTTTGTGGATTCTTTTGCCGTTGATTTCCAATTTCATTGCATTATGGTCTGATAATATGCATGGGATAATTTCAATTCCTTTTCATTTACTTAAGTATGTTCTATGAGCTAGTAGGTGGTCTATTTTGGAGAACATTCTGTGTGCAGCTGAGAAAAATGTGTACTCTGATTTTGTGGAGTGGAACACGCTGTAGACATCTTCTAAGTCCATTTGTTCAAAAGTTTGGTTCAGTTCTGGTATTTATTTGTTGCTTTTTTGGTCTAGTTGATCTATCTGTTTGTGACAGTAGGGTGTCACTATTGTATTAGTTCTTAATTTATTTTTCATGTCTGTTAATATTTGTTTTATATAGTTGTGTGTGCTGGTATTTGCTGCATATATATTTATGATTCTTATTTCTCAGCCCTCTCTTGGATTGTTCCCTTTACAAAGATGTAGTGATCTTCTTTGTCTTTCTTTTTTTTTTTCCTTTGTCTTTCTTAATCAGTCTTGTCTTGAAATCCACTTTGTCTCAAAATAGAATAGGTACCCTTGCTTTTTTCCAGGTTCCTGTCACATGGAGTATTGATTTTTATCCTTTTACTTTCAGTCTATGAATTTCTTTTTGAATGAAATGTGTTTATTGTATGCAGCATATTGTTTGGTCTTGCTTCTTGATCCATTCCACCAGTCTGTTTCTTTTGACTGATGAATTGTGACCATTTACACTGATGGCTATAACTGATATGTATTGACTTATCCTTGTCATGTGATTTTCCTGTTGTTGGTTCCCCCACATCCCCTGTTTAATTACTTGTCTTGCCTGGTGAATTTATTCTGTTGGGGTTCACGGAGTTGTAGTTCTCATTATCTCTTTCTAGAATGTCCTTCAGAATATTTTGGATGGTGGTTTGGTGGTCACAAATTTCTTCAGATGTTCTTTGTCATAGAAGTGTCTTATTTCTCCATCAATTTTGAAAGATAGTTTTGTGGGGTACATCAATCTGGGCTGGAGGTAGTTTTCTTTTTGGGCTTGAAATAGTTCACTCCAAGCTGTCTTTGACTTGAAGGTTTGTGTTGAGAAATCTGCTGTGATTCTGATGAGCTTTCCTTTATAGGTGATTTGTTTATTTTTCTCTAACAGCTTTTACTATTCTGTTCTTGTGTTGAATTTCCGGAATCTTGACTGCTATATGCCCTGGTGTAGATTTATTTTTGCTCATGGCCATTTGGGGTTCCATATGCCTCAATTATCACTATGTCAAATTCTTTTTCCATGAGTGGGAAGTTTTCTGCCAATACTTCTGTGAACATATTTTTTTATGTCATTTGCACTATTTCCTGATTTTTCATTGACTCCAATCAATCTTATGTTATTCTTCTTTGCATCATTTAGCAGCTGTTGGATTGATTTTTTTGTGGTCCCTTGCTACTTTTAAGAAATCTTTCATGATTGCTAACTGCAATCCTGTCTTCTATGTCTGATATTGTGTCTGATATTCTGACATTCTGATATTGGCTCATTCAGCTGTGTATATTTTCAATGGATTTTTTAATTTCCTGGATATCTGTTTGAATATGTTTCATGGATTCCATTTCTTCCCTATGTTGGACATTCATAGTTTCCATCATTTTCCTTAGCTACTCTATTTTTTCTTCTCTATCTGCTCTAGAGTCACTAACCATGTCTTTCTTTATAGTCACCAGCTCTGTAGTTATCTGAGAACTTATTTCTCATTTGATTTTTTTCTACAGCCCAATTCATCTCCTTGTTATTTCCGCTGGTACCACTTCAGAGAGTCCAGGTAGGTTGCTTTCATTGTGACCCGGGTTTTCCTTTGGTGAGCTGAAAGTCTGGGGTTGCATCTTGTTTCTGTGTCTTCTCATTTTCTTTTTTTTTCAAGTTTAATTCTTGGGTTTATGCTTGTAAATTGCTTATGGCAGGTAGCTTTATTGTTACTATTGAGAACCATTAAGGAATGACTACTTCTCAGAGATGTCTTCCAGTTGTAGCTGGTTTTTGAGTTTTGAGTCTGCTGAAAGAGCTTACCTGTTCAATTTATTGGTGATGAGAAGTTGTTGCCTATTTGGCCTAGTCTCTGGTTTTTTGGCACTGGCCTATCATAAGGGTTATGACCCTTATCTAATATCAGTCTTTGTATACCAGGAAGAACAACTGATTAGAACAATTATGTACCTTGGCTAAAGTAGTACAATCAGCAATAACAATAGCATCAAACAGCCTAGAAAATAACAAATTGTGGTAGATATTAATTTTCTACTTTTAACTCTATGAACTATATTTGTGTTTGTTTTATAAAATCTAAAACAAACTAGAAAATTTTATACAGTAAATATGCCTTTGATATAGCAATTTTACCCTCCAGGTAGAAAATTTAAAAGGGTTAGGGAGAAACAAATAGAGAAATAGAAAAAGATGAAGAGATTAGAAGCAAGGCTGAAGGACAGAGGAAGATTACTAGAACTTTGGGAAACCAGTGAAGAAGACAAGAGGGAAAGAGAAAAGGAGAAATAAAACAAAAAAACAGAACAGAACAACAACAACAACAACAAAACTAGAAACAATGCTCATATTCATAGAAAAACAAGAACTATCATGAAAAAAAAGCGAAAAAAAAAAGAAGAAAAAGTGTCCACTTCAAGGTGTGTCTCTACTGTCACTGAGACAGAGTGGGCATACAGAGCCCAGATCTGTGTTGATTAATCCCAGAAAACCAGCCATAAAGTTATGGAAGAGGAATGGATAATAGCCGCAAGCCTACACTTTTAGTTCTAATGAAGCTCAGACTGGTTGCTGGCTGTGAGAGTGGAACCTGATTTGTTCAGCCTGCAGTACCTTTTGTGCCTCGTGTTGGCTTGAACTTGGCTCCCTTTAGGCTTGAACTTAGCTCCTAGACCTGCTGAATTGAACTTGATTCTGCCTCACCCTGACACTGGGAGCCGCTAGATGGAGGAATCTCAGTTGGCTCCTCTCCAAGATGGTTAACTCCAAGACAACTGCCTTCTTGGGGGGCATCCAAACCCAAATAACTCACCAGCCAGTGCAGTCCACTGCATCCACTGCTCTGTTCCACTGGTGCGTTTCTCTGTGGAGGCCTCTGGGGCACCAGTAGTCATCATGTGTCTAAAGGTTTGAGCCGCCCCTCCCACACAGTGAGTCAGGGCTCAGGGAGAAAGCACTGCTTGATACCTCCTTCTGCATTGAGATCTCTTTGATCTCCCCACGGGTTTTAATTCTTCCTTTAGATCCTTTCTGGGGCCTGGGGACCCATTTCCTTCCCTCTTATTTCTTCACATTGTCATATTCTAGCATCTGGACACCAAATCTCAGAGAGGCTATTTCTCTGCTGTTCACCGCTCCACCATCTTCCTAGAAGTCCAGTATGTCTGTATTTAATGGAAGCCATTGTGAAGAGGCAGTAGGCTTAGGAATTTTAAGTATATCAAGCAAGCAAGAGGAATGCAGAGCCCACACTGGACAGAGTAATGGGATTTGGACATTTACTGTCCCTGTCCATCCTTAGGAGGCTATTATAGAAGGGATTCAAATGATCTAAATTCTAAACTCTAGAAAGTAGGAAATGAAATGTATACACTTAGTAGATATGCACCATGCATGCTTCTATGTAGCGTTGGTTTCTAATTTCTCTGAAGAGAAGGTATAATTTCTTTAAGTCTGGGAACAAGAGTAGCAAAACTTGTCTGAAGTTATTTTTGAATGTTGTGCTGCTATTGTGAGATAGACATTATATCCTTGGTGGTAAATGCATGTGATTTGCATTTTAAAAACCCATAGTACAGCCTTTCCTTGTTACCCTCTCAGCACCTTACAGTATCATCTCCAGATGGTTCCTTTCAGAACTGGACATGACATTGTTCTCCTCTCTCTCCCTCTCTTGCTTTGCCTGTGAAGAGGGTGGCTTTTGTCCAAATATTTAATGGGGGGGGGGAAGACTGTGTCTGGCAAGGGGGAATCTCAACACTTTCACTGGATCTTTGTGTGACTAAGAGAGCAGCCAATAAAAAGTTCACATCCTTTGCCTAAAGACATGTGACAGCCAAATGTAATGCACGATGATTCCCACCTGGATACTGAGTGGGGAAGGAATAAGAACCATAAAAGATATTTTGGGATGATTGAATAAAGTTGAATGTGGATTGTAGATGAGGTCTTGCACCTCAGAATGTGGGCTGTGGACCAGCAGCATGGTGGCATCACCTGAGAGCTGGTCTGAAGTGCAGAGTTTGGACCTTTCTCCAGGGATCTGTGCGCATGTTGAAGTCTAAGAAACACAGGAGAAAGAAACAGAGAGAGAGAGAGAGAGAGAGAGAGAGAGAGAGAGAGAGAGAGAGAGAGAGAGAGACAGAGAGAGACAGAGAGAGAGAGAGAACATGCACCTTCCAAGTAGTCTTTGGAGGTGTGTCCATAACATGTACTGAAGGTAAAGCCTCCAAAGGAGCTGGACCCCAGACTCCTGGGGGACACCATAGATTGTCTTTCCAAAGCCATTAGAACATTTTAGGTCAAACGGGCCAGGCATGAAGATATGTACTATGCCCAGAAGAAGACTAATGTTGGAATTAGACCAATCCCCAAAGGATGAGGTCACTGAGTTTGGAAGGTGTGTAGGAATTCATTCACCTATGGGAGAAGTCAACATGGTTAGGAGTTCAGTGATGTGTCCTAAACTTGGTGGGGATTTTTTCACCTTGTTAGATGGTACAGTTTACAATTTCTTCCATCATATGCTGTAATTCTCTTTGGTTTTCCCCAACCCTTTATCACAGCCAGACACACCCCTACAATTTTGTGTGTTGGTGACAAGAGGGTGGTGAGACATACCCAGTGTTCATGGCCCTTAGTGAAGGCCTTTACAGAGGTAACAGGACAGCTTCAAGAGGCAGAGGTCACGGGGTTCCAGGCTGCATCTTCCAGAAGAGTTGATGAACTTCTGCTAGCTCCTGGGACTCAAAGTGTCTCAGGCTCCTCAGGGAATCTGAGTGCTGTATTCAGGCTTACTAACCTCTGGGACTTTTTCTCCTAACTGCCAAATCACATAGGGGAAGTAAGGAGGATAAACCTTCCTCAGGCTCCATGTTTCTGTAGCTTTAGAGGATACTGACTCATGGTAGGGCATTTATTTCAAATAAAACCCAGCACAATCCAAAAAAGAGTGGAGGAAGTATCTCCACCCACTCATATTTCCAAATTCCATTCAGGTTTGGGACTTATTTGAATAATTGTCATTTTTAAACATGAAAAGGTGGAAGAATCCAGTCTCTTTCTGCTACCAGTAGATGAAGATAAGCATCTCTCCACAAAGGTACAAGATTATGTTACCCTTCTGGAATCCTAGTAGCCAATTTAAGTTGTTTTTGAAGCACAATGCTACCCATGAGGCCTAAACCAAAAGAACCAGACATTCCAGATTGACTCAAATAATTCCATTTTTTAAATGTAATGTTCTGGCACCTCTGTGATTTCCTTATTTGTTCCAGTTTTCATCACACCCTGTGTTACTGAATGGCAAGATCAAGAACAAAATGCTTCTTTGTTAACTCAGCTGCCTTCCTACCTTGTGACTGTCAGGTGTAGGACATAGTTTGTTGGAAATTAAAAGAAAACAAAATTTTCTTTCAAGAATTTACTTCTCTTTCAACAAATATAAAGAGAGGGAGATTATTTTATGGTTTATTGTAGAGAAGGGAAATCTTAGAAAAAACTAAGCAAAGAAAATTCTCAGTGAAATCTGAGGATCTTTGATGAACTTGCACTTCTACATGGTTAGGAAGATACTAAATGTCAAAATAAAACCTATTTTAAATTTCTCACATGTCTTATTCAAGTGTTTAGTAGGGAAAAGAAAATGATATTATTAATTGTTGAACCATCTACTCTCTAATACTTAGTAATTTGACTTTGAAGACAAATCACAATTCTTCTAGAAACTTCAAGACAAGAAGGTTACATCCTTTTCATTTTCTTTGGATCGATTGGGAAACATTCACACCTCAGAGCTGGTAAGTCTGGCCCATAATCCATGTAATATAATTGTGTTGCCTTTGACTCCACAAACCAAACTGGGAAAGAGTTCTCCTGTACTCCATCTAGTCTGTGTAGGCCAAACTTTTATCAGTTTTTGGTACTCTTTGTGATAATTACACATTGCCAAACATGCTTGTCTGAATTATTCCATAAAACACACTTGATAAATGGGCTTATCAAGACCAATATGACTTGAAGAACTTAAATTAGTCCCAGATGATTTTCTTTTCAGTTAAAAAATAAATTTAAATTAAATATAAATGTAAATGTATTTCCAACTCAGAGTTCCATTTCAACCACTGAAACACATTCTGGCATTAAGTGCTATATTTATTTTTGACATTTATGACTTTGTGTTTGTTGGAAACAAAGAAGATCTCAGGTGGCTGTATCTATTTTTTATATTTATGACTTTTGTATTTGTTGGAAACAAACAAGTACTCAATTTTCTATATGTAAAATAAAATAAGAGCAGTTGCTTCATAAGGATCTTAGGATGATTAAATAAGAGAATAGCCTCAAAATACCAAGCACACAGTGGGTACCCATAAATGTTATGATTTAATTCTTTTAGCTCTGTGGGAGACATACACAAATGTAAGGAGTTGATTTAACTCTATCAGTTTCTGTTTTCAAATCAACATATTTATCTCTCATTGTAAAATATTATATTTCAATAGCAAGTCAAAACTAACTTGGATGTTAGCTAGCTTTTGAATTTGGACTGGGGGTGTAGCTCAGTGGTAAAACATTTGTCTAGGATGTATAAGGTAAAGCCCTGGGCTTGATCCCTGGAACCACAAAATAAAATAAATAAAATAAAATTTGTGTCTCCTCAATTTTCTTTTAGGGTTTCTGCTTTTCCAGTTGTAGTCCACATCACTACATTCAGAATTCACTAGCCTGAGCCTGAGAGATCTCCTCACTGGACTGTTAGGCACACCACAGTTTCTCACAGCTTGCTTCCCCTGTCTAGAAACCTTCCTTTCCACTCCCTTTGTTATGATCTCATTTTCCTTTAAGACCCTATTCAGACATCTTTTCTTCTATGAAGTCACTTCCGATTCCTTTGGTCCAAAAATAATCTCTCCCACATAGTCCTTCTCATGACATTGAGTATTTTTGAAAAAAAAAAAAATTTAGAATAAAGTTAGATTTACAGAAGAGCTGCAAAGATTGCATAGAAAATTCCCACATATCTTTTAGCTGGTTTTCCCTATTGTTTACATCTTACATTATTGTGGTGCATTCACCACAACTATGAATCTGATATTGGTATAAATTCTGGGCATTTTTCACTTATATTGTAGCTGCCTATAAATTATGAACTCCTTGAAGAAAGGTGGTGGGGCCCTAACTTATTTACTTCTGTAATACGTACAAAGTCTACCCTTTCAACTAAGAACCAAATGGACACTAAAACAGTTTGTTCCATGAAAGAATAATTACATCTGCTGCCTTAGGTGCCCACCTTAACAAAATCCCTTAATTAATTTATTATTATTTATCATTATCCCTTATTTAAATTTATTATTGAAGTAAGACATATATAAGAAAAATATAATTATAAACACAGAGCTCAGTGAATCTTCACAAAGTGAGCAAACTCACATAACTATCACTCAGTTCTTCAAATAGGACATTTCTTGCATCCCAGAAACACTCCACCCCACCCCATGCATCCCTTCCAGTAACTACTATCTTGACTTCTTATAGTGCCCTCACTTTTATTTTAATAATGGAACACAGTGTCATGGTCATACTCATAACGTGAACCACTTTACATTGTTTTATTTATTTCCATGCAAAGTGGCTTGAATCAATTAAAAAAATTGTTGCTTGATTAAAGGAAGTACAATGCAGTAGATTTTCCAACAACCAAACAATGTCCATTGTCTTTGTAGTCTATATAGTTTCTGCATTAAGGCTAAGCTTGCGGTTGGGTGTACCCACTTGGACTGAAGGATGATTCCAGTTCTGACACCATCAGTCAGACCAGTGTAGGAAGTAGCACTTAAACCATTTTTGTCTCTGTTCCCTTAGAAACACATGGAACAAAATAAAGTTTGCCAAATGGAAATATACAAAACCACTGAGGAAGTAAATGTTATTTTTAAGCTTCTAAGAGGCTATCACAAATAACTGGGATGAGAGTGGAAAGAATTCAAAAAGCGGTTGATCTTTTAACAGGACAACACTGCAAGATCAACAAGTTCCTGGAGAATGTTGTGACTCAGTGCAGGGGTGCTGAGAGGCCAGGCCTGGACATGATGGACCTTGCTGGACAGGATGAGAGTGGAGCTGCTTTCCCCTACTCCTGTATGAGCTGGGTAGCCAGGAAGAAGCCAAGCATCCTTTGAAAAAGGGAGCAATGAGAATTCCTAAGGACCAAGAAAACTAAGTGGAGTTGGAGATCTGAGAGCTGGTGGGTTTGTTTCTGGCAACCAGGTTTAAAGTGCTCCACCCAGAATGCTGGGTCTCCTTTAATCTTACAGCAAACCTCCCCCCGTGGGAACACAGTGATCAACCTTTTAGGTGGAGGCCACAGAGGTGAGTCAAGTAGATTAGGAGGAGTGGGACAGCTGCACAGTAGAGGGCATGGTTACCAGAAAGGGACAAGAAAGCCTGCAGGCACTTAGAAAAAAGAAACACCAGGGCCTGTCTTTCTCTTCTGAAATTAGAGCACCATTTCACTGCCAATTCTCAAATGGCTTAAGAATTAACAGCTATTTTGTCAAATACACGCCACCTACAGAAAATTCCCTGCTTTGTCAATCACATAAATTTAAATCAAGACAGAGAGTGTGGCCAGATTGTAAGACTAGCTTTCCTTACAGATCTATTCAGCACTGAGAAAGCTGGCTCAGCTGGAGATAGAGTTTGTTTCACACTTTCTCTCATAAAGGAAAATTTACCCCAGACCAAAGAGGTAGATGCCAACACTGGGCTCTTGCTACTAGCTTGGAAACAGATGCAACTCTGAGCACAGGAGGGACCTGCAGAACTTTGGTATTAATACAAGAAGGAGGGTTGGGTGTTCTTTACTAACCAGACTAACCAACAATACAGTGTGTTAGATCTTCTGGACACAAGCCAGGGCAGGCTGAATTGATTCTTCAAACACTGGCCTTTTGGCCACCATCCCCTTCCATACCATAATTTCCAGTCAAGGTGGTTTGCAGGAGATAAAGAAAATGAAGCTTATGCAAGAGTTCAGAGGAGATTTGCATGGCTCCTGGCCGTGGCTTATCCTAGATATCTGGACTCTTACAGAAACAGTATAGCACTTTTATGGAGTAGGGATAGGGACTCTAGAGAAGGTCAAAACTGGGCCGAGTAATGCTACTTTTTGTTCACTTAGGGCCAGTTCTTTTGCCTATTTTATGTTTTTTGATCTTTTAATAAGAGAGACAAGGACACTTTTCCCAAATAATACAGTGGAGCTTCCAGCTAACAGGCCTAACCTTGAATGTCCTCAACCTTACAGAAGTCACCGGCCAATTATCTTTCAGAGGCGTTGTCCACTTAGGACCCTCCGGACCCCTCTTTCTCCTTTGTGCAGCAAGTCTCTGTCCCCACTGCAAAGTTGTTCATTTTCACTTTGGCTGGAGCCTTAACTCACAGGCACAGAAATCTCATCTGAATTTTTTAATTTGGTAATTAACATATATGGGATCAAAATCTTTGCCTGGCTTGAATACTAAAACAACAAGTCAATCTGGCCAAGGTGGGAAAGGGTGAAGGAGGATAGTTTTCCCCACTACTTGTGTCCTATTACAAACTGGAAACATGGGAGATGCCCATAAAAGGAAATAAGATTTAAGTAATTGATAGTATATCATTAAGACATTATGAGCTTTAAAACAATGTTTGATAAAAATACATAAAATGTTTCTACTAAACAAAATAAGAAAGTGAGAAAACTTACAAAATGATCACAATATTACAATTTATTATTTAATAAAGCAATATTAAAACCTGAAAATCTGCTCTAAAGAAAGAGGAGGAAAGACTGGAAAGAAATACATCCAAACTAGCGGATGTGTCTGGGGTGTATAATTTCATACTGTGTGTGTGCGTGTGCACGCACATGTGTGATGCTATGATTGAACCCAGGGCTCTGCACATGCTAAGCACGGACTCTATCACTGAGCTACATCCCCAGCCCTAATCTTCCACATTTTAAAAGGGCATGTCCTACTTTTATAAATATGAAAAGAAAAAAAGCCAGAACCCGCGAGCTTTCGCATTTACCTGGTTGGCAATAGCAATAAATGGAGGTGCTTGGGGGCAGGGGGCCACTCAGGGACCCCGGGTGGGCGGGGCGAGGTACTGAGCAGGCTTCCCTGACCCAGGCTGCCGGGCTGGCAGGAACGCTCAAGAGGAGCCTGTTTTATCTCTGAGCAGAGATGACGACACATTAAGAATCCCACAAAGTACTGATTAATTATGATGTCTGGACTAACCCCCGAAGAAAAACCGGGTGGGGTGAGACAGCCCCAGAAGAGCCTGCCCTCGGGCCCCTCGGCCTGCACCGCTGTGCAGTGGGCCGTGCTGCCTGTTGGGCCGCGTCCTCCCCGCCTCCCCGAGGGGGCTCCTTGTCGCACCACACCAACTGGCTCTATCCTGGAAGATGGCTAGCACCGCGGTGGGGGACAGCTGTTCGGCTCAGGACTCTGCCAGTACCAGAGCCAAAATGGGTAAATTAGATCCTGGACAGTTCGTTGGACGATACTTCGAGGGAGCGGCCAGGGTTTATACACCTGTGTAGGGTTTTACAGCCGCGTGTTGTGAAGAGAGATGCACCACGGTCACGTGTTACTCCTGAGTTTATTCCTTATTGACACTGATTTAATGATTTCATCTCCTTGTCAGAACACTGCAATCTGTGGCTGTGGGGAACAAGCGTGAGGCTTTCCTAGCCTGCTGCTGAAGGATATGGGGCTTCCATAGCCGAGCTGGTGGTCCAGGTCCTCACTGGCCCTCGCCACGACAGAAGGCGTGGAGGAACAGGGTTGCTAATCCTCGGGAGGGCCCTGGAAGGGATTATGAGCGTTTGATGTGGTCACTCTTTCCTTGCAGAAAGTCCTGAGAGGGAATTTGCCTAAACACTGTGTCCTTCAGGAGAAAAGAAAGTTATTGTATGAAGGGGGTGGGGTGGACAGGGCTTTAAGACATGTAAAGATACCCAGAGTTGCGCTCCTGAGCGCCCTGGCAGAACCTTCTAATAAGAGCTCTTGATGAGACTAAGCACTCTTTTTAGGCTAAGTAAATAGGAAGACGTTTTGCAGCATTTGAAGTGGAAAGCCCAGGGTCTTGCTCAGGAGGAGAGGCCAGGAGAGAGCAGACTGAGTGAGGGCAGATTCTGACTAACTTGGCATCCTGGTCAGATTGGAATTCATTCTCTATGAATTGCATGTTGGTTGCCTGGTGGGTTTTTGTTTGTTTCTTTTTCAGCCCTGGGGATTCATGTGGAGCAACATCCCCAGTCCTTTTTTATCTTGAGACAGGGTCTTTCTAAGTTGCCAAGTTGCCCCGGCTGGCCTCAGACTTGCAATCTTCCTGTCTCAGTCTCCCAGAGTTCTGAGATTACAGATCTGTGCACCCCCAACCCTCCAGCCTGGTTGCCTAGTTGATTAGGCAGAAGTTAACAGTGAACCATAGAGGTCGGTGATACAGTGGGCAGGAGGTAGGAAAGTACCTGGAGCCTGGGAGGGAATTTCAGTGCAGGTGGGCAGAACTTGTCCCTCTTACCCGCCCTCTTGCTTGTTTTAATCACATCGTGTCTTCTCAACATCCTGTCTTCTCATACTCTTACTATTTTCTTTCCTTTTTCCTTTCTCTTACAAAACAAGGGTCTCATTATGTTACTAGTACTCTAGCGTGTTAGATTGCCTTGGCAGGGAGCAGGGGCTTTTATTTCCTTTTGATCATTGTCAAGCCTCAGGCCTTTAAATCTTTTGAACTCACCCATCGCTCCAAATTAGCTGTTGCTTATTCTAAAACCCCTGTCCTTGCTTGATTGTATTTCTTTGGCTCAAACATGATGTCCTTCCTCTCTCTTGGGCTCAGGGGCTAGATGTGTAGGTTGAGGGGTTCCTAAACCATACTCAGCAACTTGATTCCCTATGACCTGTTGGGAGTGTATGGTAACTAGCAGCAGTAGCAGCTAACTAGGTTTAGGAGAGATAGCAACAGGTTTATATAGTTCAGGAAAGATAATCCAGTTCTAAGACATGGGAGAAAAAGATAGGGATATTTGGTAGCTGCTCAAATCAGAGCTTTTCAACTGGGAGTCAATAGCAGAATCACTTGGGAAGCTTTTAAAACTACTGAGTGCAAGGGTTGGGAGTAGGGCACACACCTGTGTTTTGGGTGATTCTGACACCAGCCAAGGCAGCAAGTCAGTTTATGGCCTTGGCTATTCACATCAGGGGCAAGCAGTAGAGCTGTTGATAAGAGCACCCCAGGTTCTAGAGAAACATCTGGCCCAGCTTTCCAAAATTCTGTGTTTGCTGTAGAAGGTAACCTTAAGATTTGGGACTCAGAGCTGAAGGGACTTGAATAGAGGACAGAAGCTCCTAATCTCCTGAGAGATCAGGAGGAAAAGGCTTAGTGGGTACCTGATAGCACACAGGAAGGTTTTGGGCTCCGATCAGAGAACTAGGGATGGATAGTAACAGGAGAATCCTGTGCCATTGTGCAACGCTGCTGAGCATTTACCTACTTGGTTCCCAGCTTGGCCCACAGTGAGGAACAGTAAGGTAATTTTAGAGGAGTCTAGGACTCAGCATTAAACAGGCATTCTAAGCTTTGACGGAAGGGGGAAACAATCAGTATAATTGTTACTAAAACAAATCCTATTATGGTTAGCATTTATTGAGTACCATGCTAAATGCTTTAAAAGTATTAGCTCCTTTAATCCTCACAACATTTTTTGAAGCAAACTATATATGTTCAGTGTCTTAGTTACTTTTCTTATTGTTGGGACAAAATACTCAACACCCATAGCTTAAAGGAGAAGAGGTTTATTTTGTCTCATTGTTTTAGTTCATGGTCATCTTGGTCTAGGGCAGAAACGAGATGACAGAAGGATATGGTAGAGGAAAAGGTGCTCAACACATGACAACCAGGAAGCAGAGAGACAAGGGAGGAACCAGGGGCAAGAATACAATCCTTTCAGGTTACACTCCCAGTGCCCCACCTCCAACCAGGCCCTACCTCCTAACACTACATTTAGTTACTGATGAGTATAGTGCTCCCATGATTCAATCACCTTATAAACACAGGCTTTGGGGGTATATTTTAGATCTAAGCCATAACATCTGGTTTACAGGTGAGGCAGCCAAAGCTTAAAGAGTTCAGGTAAATCCTCTAAGGATTTCTGGCTAGTTGGTGGCAGAGACAGAACTTGAACTTTGAGCTGCTTGACTCTGGAGTGTGAGCTCTTTTGGTATTGGGCATCTCATTTCACAGGCCTGTTTAGTCCCAAAAGGGAGCCAAATACAAACTGAAGAGTTGGTGTGGTGGGAGTGACAACAGCTCAGGGAATGAATGACAATACTGTGAAAAAATGCAAAGAGGAATCAGTTTTAAAACTCACAGCTTACATATTTGGGGTTGTTGTTTCAAATTGGCAGTTTGTAGTCTGAGATCTTAATAAGTCTATGACATCTTAACATCACTCTGAGGATTAGGTAGGGAAATCATAAACCAAGATAGTAAACTTAGAAGACGTTTACTAAGATCACATTTTAATAACTAACTATTCATATCTCTCCAGAATCATTTAAAAGAAACCAGCCTAATTTTGTTAATATAATCTTCCCATTTTAGCAGTGTCTCTAAAGTGCTCACTAATTTGGTTTAAAGAGATTGGCAATACTTGGAAACTTTGTCCATGTATTCAGATTTGAGAGTCCAGTGAAGGAAGAGTAAAGGAAATGACAAAGCACCCTTTGGAGGATGATGACAGAAATCTACGTATGAAAATAATCACACCTTGGGGATCTTGGAGGATCTGCAAGCAGTACCCATTACTCACCAGTTGTAAGATCTCCCAGCATTAATCCATCTTGGCGGAGGGAAGGACATTACCAAATGACTACACTGCTTGCTGGCCTCTTCCAGACTCCTGGCTGGAAAAGCAAACTAGTGAATATTCACTCTGAAAGATGAAATTCTTTCTACTCATGGAAGTCCTTCAAGCAAGTAAAGTATTTGAAATTTTATTTTATTTTTTTGTCGATCAAGTTCTAGCAAATTCTGGAGCATCTAATTCCTGCCTTAGAAGCAGTTTCCTTAAGGTTTAATCAAGTCAGGTCAGTGACCACCAGTGCTATTATCTAGCTCTAGGTAATTTTAGGATACTATGTGAATGCCAAATCTACCCCCAATTATATAGGCCCACAAGGGGAAAATTGCTTGTTTCTTGAAGGTGCTTTAACATTTTTAGGTTAATAGTTACTTTATTTCTAGTGCATAAGGAGACTGGAAAAATCCACTTGTAATAAAGCAAAACAAAGCATTTCTCCTCCTATAGTGGGATAAGCTTTTACTCATCAACAGTAAAGAAAATGCAGAATGAAAAGCAAAGAGACCAGGCCACCACAGATTCTAAAACAGCTGCCTCTTCTTAGCTGGTTCTTGATAAGATTGTCAAGAGATAAAAAAGAAAGCCCTGTTATTAAGCAGTAGGCCTCAGGATATATATATTGAATGTTTTGAATGTTTAAGGAGTGAGAGTTTAGTGTTCCATCCTAGGTCATTACTAACCTTTGTTACGTAGAGGAGATTTTCTCTGGAGAGGAGGCACTAAGTACATTCCCACATTATGTACCCAGAGAGGGTTCCCCAAGGGCCTAGAGACAGGCCATATCAGAAGGTCATCCAGGAACATGATGATTCCCCAGCCTGGAAGGTCATGGGGCGCCTCTATGGATGAGACACATTTATTACTGATACAACCCACGGTGCTGGGAGGAATGTTTTTCTTCCTCATTTTACTGAGTGGCCATTGAGTTTCAGGCATGGTGAAGAACAAGTCTTCTCCAGAGTGCTTTAGAAGGTTGGGGCAGAAGGTAGTGGTCTTGGGCAGTGATTGCATTGAAGGTTTTTTTCATGAACAAACTATAGGCCTCTGCAGGTGAGTTGGACATCATATGGCCCAAATTACAGATTCTTGCTGCTAAATCTGGAGGTCTGTGCCTGTGTGTTTTAGAAGAAAACAAGTGTTTGGAATGTCTGTGGTGGCCCACAGTGAAGTGGCACAGACTGAGTCTCATGGTGTAGGCAGCATCTACAGCTCCTACCTGTTAAAGACCTTGGCTCCCAGGGTCATTTTACCTCAGGGAGGACCAACCAGGTTCCCCAGAACTATATAATCTGACAACACAGGCCACAGAAAACAGGGTCAGGGCAGAAATTGCTGGTAGGGAAAGGAGTCAGGATTAAGAGAGGGAGGAGAGAATTCTAAAAATGAAGACTTGGATTTGGTAGGAAGATCATGAGTGATCTTTTAGAGAGCAGCGTTCACAGAGTTCTAGTAGGCCTCTAGGGGATGCTGAAGGCTGATGTGAAGGGGAAGGAAGGACGAGCTCTGCAGTGGAGCATTGCACAAGGGCACCCCCCTCTAAGAGGACGTGCTTCACAACGTCAGTGACATAGATCTGATACTTGTATTGATAAATTTTCCTGTGGATTCAGTAAAGGGTCTTGCACAAACAGAATCAGTATATTATCATAATTTCTGACACATGGAAGTGGAGTGTGGTGGAAACCCTTTTCTATGACCTAGCCATGGCCCCAAGGGGAAAAAGTACAGTAATCAAAAGCCATTCATGCAATAAATCACCTTGATGCAGTAGAATTGGTAAAGTACCCTGAAAAGAATATTCTATTTTTTTCTTACTCTTATCAATAGTGTGGTTCAGATGAAGTGTTGAAGGTTAGTTAATATTTTTATGTGGGAGATCAATGGAAATGAATCTTTCTGTCTGTTTTAACCTGTATCTGAACACAGGTACTTTATGTTCTGAAAATTCCCAGGGTTTTCTTCTGCAATCTTATCTTGCCCTAACTCTTTGCTACTAGGGCATGACATCATTTGCTGTATGAGATTTGAAGGTGGCTAGAGAATGGATAAAGGAGAAAGAATTACTGCTCAAGTCTAAACAATTTGGCTGGGGTATGAAATCTTTGATGTGTTTCAAAAGCACCATTCAAAGCAAGTTAAATACAAATTTGACTTTCAAGTGTGATACTTTAGGTAATAAATGGCTTCTGATAAAAATTCTCCTAATTTCTTATTTTCTTTCCTGTGTCCTTGGGATGAAAGAACTTTATAAAAATGAGTTGAGTTTAAGGCAAATGAAAGCATAGTACCAGAAAAAAAAAAGGAAAAAAAATCCACTAATCTTTCTCATATGTATAGATTGTGCTGTGGGGGGTGGGGAGAGAACTAAGAGGTCATTTGTAGTACACAAACACTGTAATCTTGATGTTTTAATTGAGGGCATTCCATTAATTGGCTTTTTAGATAACTATTTTGGTATCTACTAACTTTGAGTTATTTCTTATAAAATAATGACTATGAGAAAGGTGTATTCAAGCACCCAGGTAAATCACACATTGTTTCAGTGAACTGCTTTTTTTAATTTTTGGTACCGGGGATCAAACTCAGGACCTTGTGCTTGTGAGGCCGATGCAGTGCCACTGAGCTAAATCCCCAGCCCTAATGAACTGCTTCTTAATATTTTGTATCTGATAAATGAGTGACTTTGCTTAGCCTTGGAGCTTTAGAAAGACTTAACAACATCATTAATTATATTGGCCCATTAGGTAATCACTGTGCTCAGGAAGGGATATAGGAGGCAGTGCTGGGATTTGAGAACAAACTATCCCACTTATCTTCTTGGTTTTTGTTTGATTGCATAGGTGTTTTTGACTTTTTGCCATCTCTGTGAAAAATTTTGCATATCAAAAAACACAGTGAATTTATGTAGGAGATTATTTCATAAAGTAGTACTGAAGGGAATGTGACATTTGGGTAAGAAAAAAATTAAGTCTATTTTGCCATTTTAGAATCTTGTGTCCCTTAGATTTTTTTCATTTTTTTAAGTTTTATGTTTAGAACTATGTCTTTTTGGTACTGATCTTCAGAAAAAAAGGCACCAGAACTAATTGGAGGAATTAATTAAAAAACAAAATCAACAGATTTCTGGACTGTTTTCCCCCAACCAGTAGACCTGTCATTTTTCAGGCTGGGAAACTGATTTTGAAACTATTCCTGAGACCTTTATCTCTTCTAGGGTGATCCTGAAGCATATTAATATATTTCTAATCTCACATTCTGTGTTCTTCTGGTGAGTGGAGGTGGTGGTGGGGAGGGAGGAAAGAAGGGGTGGGGAGAATGAGCAAGAGAGGGCGCGAGGGAGGGAGAAAAAGAGGGATTCTCATTCCACACCAAACTATGAACAGAGAGATTAACCTCTATGGGAGTGTTTTTTAATCTGTTGAAATGAGTAAAGAAATAGTTGGAGAGTAGTTGAGTAAAGAAATAATTGGGGAGAAGTTTGGCTTATGTGGAGTATGCTAGCTAACTGGAGTTTTTTTTCCAGATCACTATTTGTTCAATGTTGGTTTTGGGGATCTTTCTGAAACAAATCACATCCTCTGGTGCCTTGTTGGTACTTGAGATGTTTTTTTAAGTTATATGGAAAAATGTTTAAGAGCTTTTCAGTTTTGTTTTGGTTGAGTTCTACTGTATTTGAATATTATTGCAGTTTTTTCCCCCTTGCGTTGTTCTTCTTTGAATGGTTTTAATTTCTGTATGTGTGTGTGTTTGATAATAGTTATTTTTAAATAAAAACATTTGAAACTTCAAATTTGTAAAACCATAAATTGCATGAATATTTAGAATTTTTTTAGAATAAAAAAATTAATGGAACACACTCTTTATGTTAATCAGCTTTCCCTCACTGTGACAAATACCTGAGATAAATCAACTTAAAGGGAGCAAAGGTTTATTTTGGCTTATAGTTTCAGAGATTTCAAGCTATGGTCGCTTGGCCACAGCGCTCTGGGCCTGTGACAGCAAAGTATGACATGTGGCACAGAAAGCTGCTCATCGCATAGCATCCAGGAAGGAAAGGGGCTGGGGTCCCAATATCCCCTTCAAGGGGCCTGGTCCCAATGATCTAACTTTCTTTCACTAGGCCCCACCTCCTAAAGGTTCCATCACAATCGTGTCACAGGCTGGTGGTTAATTCAGCTGTCTTTTCAGGACATTTAAGATCCAAACAACCATAATAGTTTGAATCCTAATAAATTGAAATTTGTGGCTATTTCTAAAGATAAACTTGATTCTCATCAATGCAATATTTGAAATTTTCAAAAAGTGAATATCTAAACCAAGACTTGTACATTCCAATATTTTATAAATTAGTACTTTAAAAAACATCATAAATGCTTGGATTCAGCCTTTAATTTCTACCTATAAATAGGCTTTTCTGATGCTACTCCTACAAATAGTGTAGGTACTGTGCAATTTCTCAGTCTCCCTTCATCTAAATTACTTTTACCCCATGCATATTAGTTTATATTATATTCTGTGCAAAATCAAATGGCATTAAAATATTCTTTTTAGATTTTTCACTGAAGTAGTGTCTACATGATAATCTGAATCTAGCATTCTTAGTCTTTTCATGAAATTTGATTTAAAAGGAAATCAATTTGGGTAGTGCTAAAATAATTATGGAATTGGAAGATGAGGGTTATGTTTGTGGGCTCCATGTTTCCCTTATCAGGAGGCCTGGCCATGGCCTCTGCACAGGAGGCTTTGGGGGAGTCCCTTGGGGATTCCTTCTTGGTTTGCTACTATGGTGAGGCTGCCCACAGCTGCTTTCCCAGGCCTCAAAGTTTCCAACTTTGGGGTGGTGTGCAATTTTACTCCCTTGTCTAGCCCATCATGACTTCCTGTTCTCTTTTGGTAATGTTTTTCAGATCAACTTCTTCCTGTTGCCTTCCCAAGCCTGATCCTGGTCTGGCTCTAATTACCTCATACACACCTGCACTTTCCTAATATCCTCTTTCCTGTCTACAATTTTTCCTTTCACTATTTTTTTCTCCCTCTTTACATGGAATCCTCTTCCTGAAGCATCATTTCCATCACACCCCTCTTCCAGCAGCTCCCAATTTCATCTAATCCAAGCTCCAGGTCCTCTGCTCCAAAGTCTCCTCTCACAGCCCACACCATCTATCTCCTTTACAGCTGGACCTCACTCCAGCCAAGCAAACGTCCTGACACTATGTCTATACAATGCTATAACATCTGCTTAATCCAGTCAACTCTGTCAAATCTTCAGTTAATCATCTGGATGTTTTGTCTACAAGATGCCAAACATCTGGATTGACTGAAGAAATTCACTACATTGATGGAAGTTGTTTTCTTCTTCTTCTTTTTTTTTTTTAAAAGCTGAACTGACCAGATGTTTTGGCATTATGTAGACACATTGCTGTCTCCTACATTTGTCTTAATAGCTTGTCTGTGCAACCTTCTCTTCACCTGGAATGTGTCTTGTCTCAATGCCATGTTCTCCTTTCTTTTCAAATTATGGTCAAAATTCCCTCTGCCATGAAGCAGTTCTAGATTAATCCCATGAACCTCATTTCTTGGTCCATTCTGGTATTCACTTAATTTTTACATACTTAAAAATATCAGAAATCATTTCGTATTTTTACTTTGGGCATTGTCCTTGTCCTCTACACTATTAAATCATCACTCCTCTAGGTAAATAGAAGATCTACCATATTGGTCCGTGTAGTGTAAGTCTTTGTAGCCTAGTGATCAAGGGCGGAAGCCCTGGAGTTAGTCTTGTGTTATATTCCAGCTCCTCTACTTACTGTGTGACCTGGACAAATTATTTAACTCCTGTAAGCCTCAATTTTCTTCATTTGTAAGAGAGTGATAAAAATACAGCCTACTTTATAGCATTGTTTATAAGGATTAAGTGAGTTAAGGAAGTGTTTTGAAGCGTGCCTATCATGAAATAGGTGTCATTAAAAGCTAGCACTTAACGGTATAGGGCTTTACTCTAGGGAAGCTTGGTTTTCATGTCTGATCTTTTCATTGCAACAGCACCTTGCTAGGAAGGTAAGGCAGCTGTTACTGCTTCCATCTGAAAGAGGAGGAAACATAATCAGAGGTTCTGCCATTTGGTCGTTCAATCAGTTGCAAGTTTGAAGCCTTAAAACTGTGCTTACCATGTGACCTTTCTTACTTTATCTGCTGCCCTCCATTCTTTCTAACCTCAGAAATTAAATATTGCTTTCTATAGAGCAGGTACTCAACGAAGTAATATGGGTGGAAATGCGTTTTTTTGCAGGCTAGTGGTTCTTCTAGACTGCTCTGTACATCTTAACCCATCTGTGACAAAGTGTTTTATGTTAAAATGAGGAGGTGACAATGTAGTGAGGGTTTTCTAAGGCTACATTTACTCAGGTGGTAGAGGTGTCCTTGAACTGAGGTTGTATTCTTTCTTCACTTTAGTGTAAACATATCCTATCTTTATGAAGTAAAGGTGACATTAAATTATAAAATATGTAATAACACCACGTTGAATCCCTACGGTGTTTTTTCTTTTTGAAATGTACTGATTTCTTCATTAGTTCACGAATATTTAGTGTTTACTATTTGTTAAGTATGGTTCTGGGCACTGGCAAATAGTGAACAAAACTGACAAAAATGCTCAGTTTTATGGAGTGCATTCTAGGGTGAGAGATGGATATACACAACAAATAACTTTTCTAAGGCTGTTTCTTCATCTGTAAATGGATAACAACAGCACCAAGTTCATAGGATGTTTCTTAAGAAATAGTAAGATAAAATGCTTAGGTGTTAATAGCACTATTGAATACAAGTGAACACAGATTGAGAGATTTAATGTGTGGGGAGGGGAGTGACCATTGTGGGCCTCACTGAGAAGGTGTCATTTGAGCAAGAATTGAAGGAGCTGAGGGAGATGACCTTGTGTGTGTCTTGGGAAAGACTCCTGCAGATAGAGGAGAAGGTGCGAAGGCCCTGAGGTGGACTCCACACAGCTTATTTGATTAGCAGAGAAAAGAGTGTGGTTGTTGCAGCGTAAGAGATGGAAGGGTACCAAGAGAGGAAGACAGAAATGGAGGGGCACAGGATGGGGTTGGGGTTGGAGTTTTTTCTGTAAGGTTTGGTTGCTTTGTGAATTGTACACTGCTATAAGGACTTGGACTTTCATTCTGAATTCTGTGGATTTTAATCAGAGAAGTATAACTATGTGACTTTTAAAAAAGGTTTCATTGAAATAGAGTGTGGTGGTACCCACCTTTAATCCCAGCTACTCAGGAGGCTGAGGCAACAGGGCTGAAATTTTGAGGGGTAGCCTAGGCAATTTAGCAAGACTATCTCAAAACAAAATAAAAGGGCCTGGGGATGTACACATAACTCCATGGTAGAGCATCCCTGGGTTTAATCTCTAATGCTGCCTTCCTTGAAAAAAGTTTCATTGATACTTATGATGATAATAATTTAATAATTTATAGGGAAACAAGGATGCAGGTAGGGAGACTAGTTATAGTACTGTTCTAGTAGTTCACATGAAAGTTGATGGTCCCTTTGACTAGGGCAGTAGCAGTAGGAAGGGGTAAATAATAGTGAATTTCTGGATCATTTTGCAGATAGGGCCAGCAGAATATAATAGACTGGGTGTATAAGGTAAAGACAGAATCCAAGCTATTTGGCCTGAGCCACTAGAAAGATGTCTTTGCCAATAACAGATGGAAAAGGGCCAGTGAAGCAGGTCTGGCAGAGCCAGGGTCAGAAGGAATAGGTATGGGTTCAATTTTGGACATGCTGGGTTTGAAATGGACATTAGACTCACATGATGTCATGTATCACTTTCCTAAATCAATTAAAAAATCATTTGGGGGTGGGGATTTAGCTCAGTGGCACCATGCCTGCCTTGAAAATGCAAGGTTGTGAGTTCGATCCCCGGTACCAAAAAAAAAAAATCATTTGTTGAATTCTTCGGTTGATCTAGAGTACCTGTTCTTATCAGATTATTTACAGCAATAACACAGTATTATTACAAGGTTTAGAAGAGAGATAAAATGTTCATATTCCTCCTACCCTTAGCAAATATTTCCCCAAACTGCAAATTAAAAGGCAATTTGTTTGTATCACATAAAAAAGAGAAGGGAACCCAGAAATTGTAAGTTTATTATAATTCTTGAGCATTAATTAGAGAGCATAATTTAAAGGAGTTATTTATTTTCTATACATGGAATTCTTCATTTCAAATACATTGTTATTAAAGTATTTCAATAGCATACTAAATCTTTCACTAAAAAGTGAGAAAATTAAGATTTTCCTAATTTTAAAACTCTGCTGATTATTTAAAAAGTGCCAGAAGTTTAGCATGACTACACTTTTGGCATCACAAGATGAGAAAATAATAATTTCCTAAAAGATCAAGAACACCTTCTTTTTGACTGGTGCTGTGAAGAAAGCCTCCAGATCATGTTTTTGCTGATCAAGTAACATGAATTAATACCATGACCTAATCTGGAGGGAAAAATCCCCAGCAGATGTGGAAGAGTGACCAGACTTCCATCTGCATTCACTAGAAGATAGTCTTTTCTCCCCAGGTAGGATTTCCTATCCTTAATCCAAAATAATATTTTTAAGTTAAATAATAATTTGTATATTATCATTTATAGGAAATAATTCAAAGAAACTCATATTTTTTACACTTTTTTCTGTAAAGTTTGGCTGCTTTTTGAATTGGACATATGATTAATTGGAACAAAAAAAAACCAAACTAAAACATGCAGGGGAAAAATAAATGTGAGGCAAGTAGTTTTGAAAAACTTCTTTAACAGAGGATTTAAAGATATAAACTACTTGTAAAAACATAGGGTATAGATATTGTTAGAAATGAGGACTTGACCAAATTTTGAAGTAATCATACAACATATGCACAAAGATTGGGATCTTGGCAAACGGTTAAACCCTTTGTGTGAGTTCTTTTGTGCTGATGCAAGTTACAATACAACACTTTACCCAGCAATAAAACCAATGGGAAAAAGAACTAGTTGTATATGGGAGCACCCTTGAAATCAGCCATGGTGAGGGTACTTACACCATGGGGTGCTGCAAATCAGGGCTTATCTTTCTTTTTACTGGGGAGAGGGGAGCTGGTTACAAGCCTATCACTGAAAACACCTCTCCATAGGGATCAATGAAACCCTTGGTACCTGTGACAGACAGTCATCTATGGCTTTGCCAAGAGGAATTTTTGAGAATTAATGGATATTCTTTCTACAAACAAGACTTCTCTCCCCTATCCTGGTAAGATCTCATGTTTTACTACTTCTCTTGGAATTCAATACTATCATGCCCTCGTTAGAAAGGACTTCTCTACAATATGGTTCCTTTCTCATATCTCTTCACTAAGAGCCAAAAGAGGAGAGGAGATAAAATGCACAAGGGATAGAAAAACATTCTGCTTTCTAGTAAGCAGAGACGGTGCCATTTGATCAACTGTTCGGAGTTACTGGGAGAGAGTCACAGCCCTAGAGAGAGTGGACCTGCTCTTGTTTTGTGAATGAGTGTTGAAGAATGTAACCCCTCTTAACCTCTCTACACCCTGAACATACAAATTGCTTATGCTGATACCACCCTCAATGGTAACTCACTTCACACCTCCATTTTCTTTCTTGTTATCACCAAGATTAACTGGCATGTTTGGGCAATATTCTGCATTTATCTAACCTTTTCCATACTGGCCACACTGACACAAGACAACAGGTTTATGTACCTCACACATCAGATCTTATCAAGAAACTTGGTAGTGACAGTTTGAGACGGACACCCACTATAGCTTACTTGAATGTGTTCTAAAAACAACAGCAGCAAACCACTCATCTCCTCACACTTTTGAATGACCTTGTTCTGTGGTGTCCCCATTTTTAGATGCAGCGAATGTATTACTGACTGTGTGGCCTCAAAGGATACAGAGAGCTGAAGGCATATGACAATGTGCATTTTGATATTACACCATTAAAACTTCTAGAGATTTGCATTTACTTCAATTACTTACTGAGAAAGGAAAAGTGGAGGATTAGCTTTAATGTTCTCCTTGCCAACAGCTTCATCAAAGTGAAAGAAATGTCTTGTCACAAAATGAGAACAAAAATTATCAGAAGTTGCTTTTCTCTTAGATCTCTAGGACCTCCAGTACTGTCACAGACTTACTGTCTCAGGATAACATCCTTAGAGTAGGTGCATAAAAGAAAAATGAGCCTAAATATAAAATTGGAGTGAAATTTAGACAAAATTTTAAAATAGCTTTTGAATGTTACTTATTTTTTGTTTACAATTCATTTGGCCCAAACATGTTCCTGTGACATTTCTAAAGACTTTACTAAGAGCAAATTTCATACAATATCTAATAGATAATTTTGTTCTTATACTTAAAAATGTTGGTATTATTTAGTTGTGTTCACAGAGAATTTTGTTATTATGGTGAAATTCTGGTAAGATTCTAATCTCACCGGAACTTGAGATCTTTCGGCTCCTTGCCATTAAAGCAGAATGAGGAGTATTTCACCAAACTCAGGCTTTACTTTTGTCATTCAAGTATTTTTAAAAAGCTACCTGTATTATTTCTGAAATTTTCCCTGGAAGTCTGTGGAGCCCTCTGTTCTTATGATAATATTAATTGGCAAAGGTGGCCACATTTGAGGATGATGCCTGAGAAATGTATAGGGTATTTCAGCACATACTCAGTTACAACACATTCCATAACCTGTAAAAATTGTGTTTGGAAGCCAAAATTCTGCTTTGTTAATATCTAAAATAAAACTGACAATAAAGCTTTTGTGTTGAAGGAGATAGGGTGCATTTCCAAATGCTGGCTTATTTTGGGGTGGCTTTGAGTCTGATCACCTTGCACTTGAGTTGGTTGATATTTTCCAAGGGCATGTCTATGACGGACCCCATTCTTCTTGAAATTTTGTCTTTCTTTCTGAAGCAAAGAGAGTTGTTAATAATGGGACTCCTCTGTCTTTTTACTGTAGATTCTAGATATACCATAAAGGAAAAATTATGCATTATCTCAAGCATATCAAAATGTGTAAAGAGAATTGAGTACCCATCATGTAGCTTACGAAATAAAACATTACAAACACAGGTGAAGCTGCCTGTGTGTTCCTTCCTCCTCTTCAGAGGTAACCCCTATTTTTATGTGTTATCCTTTTGCTACATGTGTTCATCCATAAACAATTATATGTTACATGTTTTAAATTTTAATGTATGTGGATTTTCCACATTATTTTAAAGATATGCATATGTCTATATCTCTGTTTACTGACTCTTTAAAGTATTCTATAGTATGGATACACAACCAATTATTTATCCATCCTCTGAATGGATACTTCAGTGTATATCTTAATACCTACTCATCTCTTTAAGCAATTTGTGAAAATTTCTTTAGGAAACAGACCTAAGATTAGAATTTTTGGATCACTGGATATGCACATCTTTAACTTCACTAGACATTGCCAATCTCCAAAGTGGCCGAAAATCAGCAGTGAGGCCCATCAATTTGTTTGACAAGTCCTCAGGGTTCAAAGTTCAAGACTCAGTAGTCTGGAAGGAGGGTGGGGGTGGTGGGGTAGCAGGGCAAGAATTCACACTTCTAACATGTCCTCAAGTGCCATTCCTGAGTAGTGTTGCACCTAGGATTACTTTTTGAGAATCACTGCTCTAGAGAAAGCCTAATGGATGGCATTTCCCTCCCTCCTTCTTTTCCTTTCCCTTTCTTTCTCTTTTTACATTATATGTTAGAGATCTGATCTGAAAAGATGTGCTGGTGATGTTTTATTAGGTGACTAATATTAGCTTGTGGAACAATTCTAGCATTCAAATTCTATAAAAAATTGACTAAATATAAATAATGTAACTACCCACTATGAATGATTGTCATCAAAAGTTAAATTCTCAGTGAGTTCAGGTGCCAGCGTGGGACCCTGTGTGCCTGCTCTGGCTGTATTAAGGCCAGAGGAATGGGCAGGTAGCCCGGATCCAGGCAGCGGTGTGCAGTGACTCAGCTGACAGTAGGCAGAGCATTAGACCGCCTGGACTACATCTATGGAAGATCTGTGAGGGTCCCTCACAGTTCAAAGCATGAGGCTATTGAGTCTCACTGGTTTGACTAATTTTAGATATTTATATGGAAAATAAAACCATCAATATTTATATTCCTTTATTATATTTTATTTTACATTTTTTATTATATTCCAAAGTTAGTGCCAGGGAAGTTTCCCTCAAATATTTTTTTTCTGCAAGAACTTCCTATAAAAAATCTTGGAAGAGAAGCCTTCACATATTTCACAGAAAAGGGGCACAAACATGCTTGAACAGTCTGCAAATTGTTAACGTGTAAACTAGAAGGAAACTGATTTTATTTCAAATTTAGCAATATAAAAGGTCAGTTAGGAAAAAAGCATGTACCAGTAACCAAAAGCATTTGCTCATATCATTCCACAATTTACAAAACAAGACAACAGGTTCAAAAATACTTATCATACCCGTAAGTGATATTGTTGGAACAATGGCTGTTACAAGGCCATTTATTGCAGGCACATTTCTAGGATGTTCTGTTATCATTACTACCATTTTTATCTCCTTTCTTTTTTCTCTCTCATCAGCTTTTTGCTTTCTTCTCTTCTTCTTTTATTCACTGGATTCCGAGGATCATAGATTTCAAATGTGTCCGAGTCCTGCATGCTTGCATCTTTCACTTTTCTGCTTTTATCTTCAAACTGAAGTACATGTGACATCCTAAAGAGGGAGAGAGATGGTTCAGTGATTTTGGTATGAGAATTGAAGGCAGAAATTCTATACTTCACTTATCACTGGCATAATGAGCCAAAAGGGTACAAGACACCAAAATGGAGTGATTGTTTACTGGTGCTTATACCACATGGAGAGCAACTTCTCAGAAAACACTTAAATTTGAAAAACATGCCTGGAGTTTGTTCTGCTGGTATTTCCAGCAGTGAATCTCATGTCTCAGTCTTCATTTGAAGTTCCTTCCCTGGTGGGAGGTTGAGTTCTACCCAGAAGTATTCCTCCAATCATACAGAGAGAACACTTTCAACTGGCTTCCTTTGAGAAGCATACTTGTTTAACCAGAGCAAGCTAGACTGCAGAGCAAAACACCAGACAATACACCAATTCTATCTAATTTTCTTTTTTTGTTTTGATTTTCAGTATTTTCATGGGTCAAGAGTAAGGAATAAATAAAGAAAATTTAAGTGATGTGCAAATGGTATTATGATTCTCTTTTATGGGGAGTTGCTAAATTAAAAATACTATTTTTTTCACACAAAAGTTAAACTTTTGGCATAACTCCAAGGACTAATTTTTCTCCTCCTACTGTTGATTACAACATATCTAACCATCTTGCTTTCCTACTTTAGCAAATGCTTACTGGTCTTAAGGTATCAACATGTGCTTGAATCCTAAGTGGTCATAGCTGGCTATCCTTAGCAACAGAGAAATATGTAAGTGATTAGGTATTCCCCTAGTAGGAGATGTCAGGAATAAACAGGGAAGTAAAAAACGGACTTCAGGGTAGTCTGAATTTGGAAAGAGAAAACTTCAGTTTTTATACAAAACAAAACAAAATGTGTTAAGGCTTTTCCTACTAGTTACTCCACGACACTAGTGTTGTTATTTAAATAAAAAACCATTTTTAATAGATGTATCCTATATTCACTATAACAGATAGCACTACATAACAGCACATAACATAGCACTACACTGTCTACAGGACTATTATTCTGTATATGCCTATTACAACTTATAGATGAAGCTCAAATATGACATTAACTTTGTTTGCTCTATATAAGCAGAAATTTGGTTAGAGGAACTAGCAGAGACCCCCAATCTTTTTTTCCTTGTAGTAACACAAATGATGAATATTATTTGTGTGGCAAATTCCTGTAGCTATACCTAGGTTTTGAAGAATATTAAAGTTTGGGGGAGGGAAATAAAATGTTATGAAAGTGACACTATCCTTTCTAAGGATTCATTAGCTGCTGTTCATCAGGGCTAACAAGCTGAAGTTATGTGCCCTTCCCACCTTCTTCTCCACTTGAGAAAGCTTACTGGAGTGCAGTAAGTTTGAGTGATACAGGGGTGACCTAGAACCTACTTTAATTTACAAATGGGGTAAATCACATTCACATTTTTATACTTTACAATTATTTTACAATAATATATTATTATATCAAATTTCATAGCTGATCTCACTACATAAAGAAACCATTCACATGTGAAATCTGATTTTTTTTTATATTCCCAATGCTTTAGTAAACACCATTATTTAGGAAATTCATCATATAGTCATTGTGTATTTACATGGAATCCTCAGTGACTGATTTTCTTTTGCTTTCAATTTCCTACAGTGTTTCAGTATTAGCTCCTGAGAGTAAAACAATCTCCCTCTTTCCAAGTCCCAGAAAAGGGTTATCATTCTATAGCTGCATAACAAGTAACAACTAGAACCAATTAGACAATTAAACTGGACATAACCAATTAATGATAATTTAGGGAGGTATACAAGATCAGTGACAACTTGCTTCAGTACACATACCTTGGAAAGCCAACTCAACAGGAATAGTCTCATATGTTTGAATGTTAACCAAGCAGTGGCAGTCTCACTTGGGTGAAGTGCAATCAATCAGCAATAGTCCCTTTTGAACAATGGTTCTTCTGGGGCTCTTGTCAACCTTCAAAGAATTCCTGACCCCAAAAACTATATAAAATTTACAACATACTTTGCTTGGAGAGGATGTGCCTAAGAGCATAGCTACTCATTACTTAAGTAACAAATTTAGCATTTTTTTGTTTCAAACAATGAGAAATGTTCTTTTCTTCAACACTTCTTACAACATAAACTCTGTTCCTCACAACGTACACTCTAGAAATTTTAAGAGTATTACCACTGATGGGAAACAAATTTAGAAGTGTGGCAAATTTGCCCATTAAATGTTCATTATCACATATCAGGGGAGCTTAGAACCCTATATTGTACTTCAGTAAGCTCTTAGCAGCTTTCTAAGTGCTGAGAGGTTGTGTTGATGCTTAAGCCAACACCAAGAAGTAGCTGGAATCACTGGCCCTTTAAAACAATTTTATTCATCTTTGTTCTTATTTTTTCCCCATTCCCCTGCCCTCCCTTCACCCCCAAGATACATCATGTAAAGGTACAAGATCCCAATGATGAATGTAACCATGCTATATACCTAAAATGTACCAATAAACTAAATGGAAAAAACCCTCAATTTTATTCAATATGCCTACATTATTTTAAAAACTCCACTACCCTAGTTAATTTATTGATACCTCTCCACATATACAGCCTTCTGTTTTAAAAATGATCTCATTCTCTGCTCAAAAATACTGACTTTTTTTGTTATACCCATTTCTAGCAGAAATTAATCCATGTTTCAAAAGTAACTTTACCGGACTTTGTTAATTAATAACATAAAAAGGCACCTTCCTGCTTTTTATGGCATGAGAGGATCTTGCAACTATTGGATTTAGTTGGCTCTGGTATAAGAAATGAAATCTAGACATGTGAACAACTGCATAAAGTCTACAAGAAGAAACAGATTTTCTTACAAATTTGAAAAACCAGAAAGAAATTAAAGGAGCTGTTTCAACTGTTTGTTTCATACACCACTGCACTAAACAAGTCCAACATTTTGATTAATAACAAACGTTAAGCACAGAGGAAAGAAGGGGCTATCAGCTTACAAACTACTTCAGATTTAATATCATAATACTTAGGATGGCTGGTAACTCAGCAATATCATTTAACCTTTGATAGAAATAAAAGCATAATCAAAATGCTTCACCCATTTATCTTTCAACATGCTTCGGTCACTTCATTTTTAAGAGGAAAACAAAACAGTTATTATGATTTTCAGCATAATAAACTCCTGACCTATGTGCTTCCATAAATCATAGGCTACATGAATTGAATGCATGCCCGCACTTCACAGTCTCCTGTGAGGATTGGCGTGCAGACGGAGAACACAGGCTTAACTTGAGTACAGAAGGGTCTGGTAGTTTACAGTCTTGTGTGTCCCAATAACTCAGTACTATCCACTCTGTGACTGGTCATAGAATTGGCCCAGTAAGAGCAGTGAATTCTTTTGGAATTAGTTGCACATTAATCATTTACATATGAAACTTTTAGAACTTGTTCATTTGAGGACAAAAACAAAAAATTAGTTCTGATTAATACAAAATTTAACATAAATTCAAATTCTTTAAGAACATTGACTTTATGTGTTATAAAGATATGGAGACTTACTATTTACATAGAAATTGTGTTATATAGGAATTTTTTGGGGGGGCGATATGGGGCTGTGCAAAATTATAAACAGAAGTAAAATGAACAACTGATTCTTCAATAACCTGACACCCAGTTTTTAAAGTTCTCACACAATTGTGAAATAGATTAAAATATGATAGTAATTTTGTAGCTTGTTTTTTTTTTTTTTTTTTTTTTTGGTACCAGGGATCAAACTTGGGTCCTTGCGCTTGTGGAGCAGGCGGCGAAACCACTGAGCTAAATCCCTGGCCCTGTAGCTTGTTTTTAATGACAAACCACTCACAATCTTGAAGAAGCTTAAGTGGCCACTGCGTCTGTTATTTGAATGGAATAATCTCAAGTGTATTATCCATTTCTTATATATGATTTGAGTACAAGGCAATGAGATAGACTCAATTATTCACTTGACAAACATCTAAGGGGTTTTTATGTATAATGCCAATGCTAGATACTGATGACACAAAGTCAAGTAAGACTCAGGCCCTACTCTCCAGAAGTGAACCACTAGGGAGAACACACAGATGCCACAACATGTCTATCACATTTTGGAATTGCTTACAAAGAGGAGACAACAATCAGAGTATTCATCGACACAGTGCTTTACCAAAAGCTTTCCCCTGTAGTCTCCACACTAACTGGATGAGACAGGCCGGACAGACATGAGCACTCCCATTTCCTTTCTTTTTGTAGTGTTAGGGATTGAACCTAGGAATTCATGTTTACTTGGCAAATGCTTTACCACTGAGCTCCACCCCAGCCGATCACCTGTCTTTCATTGGGAATCTCCAAGATTCAGAGCAGAGAAATTTGTAGCTGGAAGGTACTTGTTGACCAGGTACTTTCTTGAATGATTTCAGAGGTAACAAACTTTCATCCTGTGAAGATGGATTTAACTTTGGAATAAATCAAAAGTTAGTTCAGTCCTAGGTCTAGTATGAGAGATTAAAGGGATAAGAACCATAACTTGTATAGCTCCCAGGTTAGGCTTTAAAGCAACTCCAAAAAAAGAAGTTCCAAAAATGTCTTGAGCAATGCGGGCACACCTTAGGGAAAAAGTTTACTAAAAAACCCCCACCCCATTAATTTCCACTATAAATTTTTATCACCTTATTGCCTTAAATCATTGCTTTCTGGAGTCTCAGTCCCAGTTTTTCCTTGTTCTTTCTAAAACGAAGATGCCAAGCAAGACTCCATTCAGCTGAAGGTCTAAAAGGGGCAGAACTAAGGGCCATAGCCTGCCGCTTGAGGGTGGGTGTCTGGCAATTTCCTCTCAGTCCTTGAATTTCTAAGGATTGTCTTATGGTTGATGATGGTATCCAATACATATGGTATAAATGCAACAAATTATGCCATGAAAATCCTCCTGGTTTAAATCCTTTGGTGGCTCTCCACTGTCCGTATAAGGAAACCCAATTTCTTCTGTGGCGTCTCTAATTGTCTTTTGCTCCCCTCACCAAACTTCTACATCACTTTAGCCTATCACAGTTTATGTTCCAGACATCCTAAATAATTTTCAGTTTCCTGAAGAAACCCTGACTTCTCTTTTCCCTTCCATTAGCTCCCGTTGGCTGAGGTGTCACCTTGATTCTTCGTCTGGTCTGCTCTAGCTCTAGTAGCATGAGAATCTTCTTCTGGGCTCCCAGAGAATCCTGTGCATTGCTGTAGTTTAGGCTTTGCAGTGCAGCTGCTGCATGCTGTCATCCTCACTAGGCCACAGGTGGCTCTGTTATTAGCCTTTGCATCAGTACCATTCAACAATGCTTGGCAAGAAGAATGGCCTCAATAAACGTTTACAAGTAAGTACAAGGGCACTTTGGTTTACAAACACTTCTGTTTGCAAACAATTTGGTTCTCAAACAAAAGTGTTTGACAAAATTTTGCTTCCGTTCACAAACTCCACATCAGGTGACAAACAGAACCGTGGTCATCTTCCCCACACAAACACAAACGTGGCTATCTTCCCCCAAATCGTAAAAGAAATTAAGTTCATGAACAGAGATACCATTGTAAATATTTCTGGGAAGTCAGTCACCTCCAAAACCTTTGGCTAGAATTCTAGTTTTGTTTATGTTTCTCCTTGATAGCATTCATATATTATTTCAAAATACTTAGCAACTGTGTTCATAAAACCCTGGTTTTCCAGGCAAGTAACTTACCTTTCAAACCCCACAGTAAGAGAGAAAGGCTAGTACTGAAAAAGTTAAAACTAAGTATTTCCAGCAACACTAAATTTGTGCTATGGAAAGCCAGCACTTATCTTTCCCAAATGGGCCAGTTAAATTGCTTAAACATTAACATTTGCCTTGGGTATGCTTAACTTTGAGGTGGGAGAAAATGCACTTATTGTCCTCAGTCTTCCCCTACATGGGTTGAGAGGCCTTGCTGCTCTTTGTGAATGTAATACACATAATTTTTCTTATGTATATTTGTCTATGTACTGTGTTGACAGCTTCTCATTTCTTTATTAAATTAGAATTCTCAAGAAACCCAAATAAATAGTTCCTGGCTGTTACTTAAATTTGTCATTCTAGGGATTATGGATCACAAACTTAAATGATTTGGTTTAAGTTTTTTTGGGGGGTGGCTTGAAAGACTTGTACTTGTAAAGCAAAAACAGCCTTTTTTGTTTGTAAATAAAAATTTTAGCAAGACAAAACAATTTGCAAGTGTTGCCCATGTTTGATTTTTTGAAAGAACCACTGTGTTCTGTAACAGAGATGGTCCACATCACTTCTCTGGAATGCTCTACCACCCCCTTCCCACTGGAGTATGCCCTTGGTTCTTTCAAAGCCAAGATTAATTCCTATTTCCTCCTAACAGTCTTTTCTGATTCAGGGCATGCTCCCACCTTTGAATTTCTGTAACATTTTTTATGGAGACATTTGGGGATGGAAGACAGAAGACCTAAGTTGGAGTTATAATTCAGTCACCAACTGTGACTGTAGGGAAGTCATATTGGTTCTTAGGCTTGTGTTTCCTCATCTGTGAAGAGGGGATGGTTAAGTGACTTCATTAACCTCACAAAGAGTATAAAGCAAAAACCAGGTCTTCAGCAGGCCTTTGCAAATGACAGGGCAGTCCCAACATGTATCATCATTTCAACTTGTATTCTGTGTGTCTGTCTTACCCAGGCTGGGCTGCTAAAACAAAATATAATGGACAGGGTGGCTTAAACAAGAGGAAATTATTTTTTCATAGTTCTGAAGACAGAAGTCCTAGATCACTGAGAGCAAACTTTTAGAGCTTTCAATGACATAAACAGCCTGCTGTGGTGCCATAGGTTCGCCACCATCCTAGATGAAGCAAGATAAATATCTGGTGAGGACTCTCTCCTTGGGTTGCAGATGGCTGCCTTCTCTCTGTGTCTTCACTTGGCCTTTCCTCAGTGTGCATGTGCACGTGTGTGTGTGAGTGTAGGGAGGGAGAGGGGGAGAGAGAGAGAGAGACAGAGTGTGCTTGTGCTTTGGTCTCCTTTTCTTAAGAGGACACGAATCTCATCATGGGGTCTCACCCTAATGACCTCATCCATACCTAATTCTTTTCAAAGGCCTCACTTCCCAATACTACCATATGGATGGATGGTTAGAGGGTCAACATATGAATTTTTTTTTGAGGGATGCACACTTTAGTCCATAACAATGTGAATATGTGTTACATATAAACTGTGCTTATATATTTACCATTTTTATAATTTAGTACTCTAATACTGTAGAAGATACCTTTCAAAATATTTTTATGTATATCAGCATGCACACATAATTATCTGATCCCAACTAATCTTGGAGGCTTATATGTTTAGTTCTAAACATGTTCTGCTGGGCTAGGGATTTAGCTCAGTGGTTTCGCCACCTGCTGCGCAAGCGCAAGGACCCGAGTTTAATTCCTGGTACAAAAAAAAAAAAAGTTCTGCCTACAGTACAGCATAATTCATTCAAAGGATATAAACTACTTACAGAATCAAAAAATTATAGCAATGTTAGTTTGTTACTTTCATATTCTGAGTAATATACATTCATTTTTTTTGGTTGTGTTTTTCTTTTTGCAAAGCAGGATAATCCTGAGAGGCAAAAAGAAAAAAGAAAAATTACCTGTAATTTCATGGTTCATCAATAATTCCTATAAAAATAAAGGCATGTTACTTCCTTTACTTTTTCCTATACATGTTTATGTATGCATCCATGTATGTATTACATATCTGTATATATACATGTATGTAGAAGGGATAAGAATATGTACATTTTATAATTTGTTTCCTTATCTGACACTATCACAAGTATCTTTTCACATGAACATTTATATTTTACGTCATTTTATTCATTGTTTAGTATTTGATCCAATAGATAATTTACCATCAACCCCCTATTATAAGATTTTCAGGCTTGTTCAAATCTCCAGCTGTATGAACAATGCAAGAAGGCCTGCCCAGCATTCTTTCGTTTGCTAACATAGTCCTTTTTTTTCCTTTCAGAAGTGCCTTTTCTCTATGTAGTAGACACCAGAGATCACAATAATTCATATAAAGAGATACGGATAGACAAAACATGAGTAAGTTCAGAGATCAAAGTATGTTAAAAAAAAGTCTTAAGAAAATGAGGTCACTGGCACTGTTCATGTCTAGCAGAGACAGGCAGCACAGGACAAAGATGACTGAGAAGCAGAAGAGGTCAAAAAGAGAAAGAATTGAGAAAAAAAAGTAAAGATGAAGGGAGACTTGAAGTGAGTAACAAAAACTGATTTAAATGAAGCAAAGAAAAATGCAGACAGAAATGGCAAAGAAAAAACAAAAACAAAACCTCAGAAAAGAGATTTAAAAATTGACAGTGGGAGAAAAACAGAAACAATTTTAAAACACTCGAGCAAACACAAGTATAGGAAAATACAACATTTGGAAAACCAAGTAAAGAGGAAAATAGACACAGACTTTTCGAAAAAGAACATAAAGATGAAAACCAGTGAATTTTCTTTTACTGTTCACCACTAACATGGAAAAAAATCTTCCTTTGTCCTGAATTTTAAAGGAATGCTAATATTGCTCCCTCAGTTGGGGTTTTGAAAAGCCCATTCTAAAAAATTTTTGTTGTTTCCCTTTGTTAAAAAAAAAATCCTCATATTATAGAGCATCTTTAGTAAATACTGAGTGCTGTTGGACTAAATGTGAAAGATGTAATTTTCAAAATATCTCCAGCAACAGAGGAATGAACAGTTTCTTGCCTATCTAGCATGCTTAATACCCACCAGGACACAGGTGGAAAGATCTAAGAGGCTTTCCAGAATAAATCTGAGATATGTGTTCTTATACCTGCCCTAGGGTTTAAACAACTGCTCGACCAAGAACATGTAATCTATGGCCTGTGGACTAAGAGCACAAGGCATTGAAGACGAGGTTCCCAATCAAAAAAGCCTGGGAAGCAGCTGGGGTACATGGGTGGCTGCCTGTCTCACTCAAATCAGATCTGTGAACAAAGCAAACTTCTCTTATGTGACAGAAACTTATTTCAGGACAAATTGTATGAAAGCACAGAGCTAATACAGAGGAGCTTTCTTCACCCAAAGAAAAAAATAGAGAAAGAGGTGACTTCAGGGATTGGCCAGAGAGCTTAGCATTAAAATAATCACCATTTCAGGGTCAGCAACTCTGACAAGGACCTATTTATAAAGAACCACACCGTTCTTTTTCAGCATTATTTATAGTCTTGTATAAAATGAACACTAACCAGGGAAGCTGGTCTATAATCATATTCTTTCTTGCTTCATTTTCACTTACCTTAGAACTTGGCTAAGAGAAGGGAATGGAATAAAAATATTTACATTACACTGAGCTTGTAATTCTGTGCTCTCAAAAGTGATGATATCCTTCTGCTTTACATTTAAGTTGTTTTTACAATGGCTGTTCCCTCATGTGTGCTTCCTCAACCCCACACTTTCCTTTTTACTATTAGTCTCAGGAAAAAGCTAGCATTTCATTAATGAGGCATTACTATCCACTCCACCCAAAAAATAAAAATAAAAAATCAAACTTCATGTTTGATTTACTTCAAAATATTGAGAATTACAAAACTAAAGCTAATTACTTTGAATAATTATGGGTTAACTTAGAAAAACTCATAAAAGAGTCAAACATTATAGAAATGGTATAAATTCTAATAATCTTCTTGATAGATTTATTGATAGTGCTGAAATCTTAAAAACAGACAAAAGCAAAGGCAACGACAACATTTATTGAGCATTGATTGTTCCAGACATGCTACTAAACTCTTTAAAAACAGTGTCTCATTTAACCCACGAATTGAGTTACCAAAAGAGATTCTATTATTGTCCTCAGTTTATACTTTGAGGAACAAGTTTAGAACGGTTAAGTAATTTTCCCAAACTAGAACAGATAAGTTAAGTTTCCAATCTGGGATTCAAATTCAGGTCTGACTATAAATTCCATGCTTATAACCACTCTACTATTTATAGTCCTATGAAAAGTTATGGGTAAATGTGGCAGGAAGTTCTTGTTCAAGTTAAATGAGCTTTTAAATAACTTTCTGAATTTTAATTTTTCCAATAATATAGGGAATATCATATTAGGGATATGAAATTTCTGAGCTCTACTATTTGCCAGCTATGAGATCTTGATCAGGTTCCTCACATAATAGATGGACACAGTAACAGTATCCAGCTTATAAGTTTAAAGGAGATGGATGTTTTGTAAATATTCAGTAGAAGTAAGGTTCTTACTTTAACTTTTATTTCTATTAAAAAACAACTCAAGTGTAAGAGTTCACTTAATGTGGCCAAATAATTTTCTGCACACAAAGAATAAAACAGTTACATTTAACATGATTATCCTCATTAATAGCAGAGGAGGGATATTAATAATTAAAAATGGCAAGTACTTGAAAGATTAATAAATTAATAAAGAAGACTTTGTGGCTTGCATTTATACATGGCCATCCTGGATATGTCCTTGAGATTCACATCATGTAAAATAAAAGGAATTAAGGGTCAGGGATTTAGCTCAGTGGCACTGTGCCTGCCTCAAAAGCGCAAGGTCCTAAGTTCGATCCCTGGTACCAAAACAAACAAACAAACAAACTACACCCCCACCAAAAGGAATTGAGACGGTATGTACTCTCTCTTGTTTTTTTTTTTTTTTTGGTACCAGGGATTGAACTCGGGACCTTGCACTTGGGAGGCAGGCGGTGGCACCACTGAGCTAAATCCCCAGCCCTAGATGGTATGTACTCTGAGACTTTGTTAATCCTTTGTGATTTTGGTCAGTGTACCAGAGAGATGGAAAAACTTCTGACCAAACTTCTCATAAAAACATTTCTACCTATACCAAAAGATGGCACTCAAACACTCTAGATTTAATTCCTTTTATTCCTCATGCTACTTATTTATTTTCCATAGGTGATCCTTTCCATTACTTTGAAGGTCTATCTAAAGACTAATTATTTCCTTCTTGGCACTGGGGCTACAATTCAGGTAGCAGCCACCTGTTAAATAATGGGGCCTTTTTATTGATTCCATGGTCTATTGTCTAAGCTTTTCCCAGGTGTGGATAACTAAAAGAAAGTAAGAATGTTGCACATTATTCACTCATTTAAATTCTACGTGGGTTTTTGATGTGAATTAAGAGTAAAAATAAAACCATAAAAATACTAGAGAAAGATATAACTATATTAGTATAATCTTGGGATTAATGAGAAGACTTTAAGAATAACACCAGAGAGTAAACATGCAGGGAAAGATTGGCAGATTTGGCAATACAAATATTTCAATCTCCATGTTCACAACAAAACATAAAATTCCACAAGCAATTTACAGGGAAGTTACAAGCTGGTAAAAAGATTTTCAACAAAATATTTGAGTTTTTGAAAATCGACAAAAAATAAATAAGCATAAGAGACTAGACAGTTAGCAACCTCCATCACAATGACGAATAAATATATCAATGGCCAGTTAGCCTATTGAAAAGTTCAACTTTAGAGTTGCACAGAACACGCAGAATCAGCCTGCTGCAGACAGGCAGGTCTGCCCACACCCTACCGAGGTCCCGCGGAATACACCGAATCAGCCCGCTGCACACAGGAAGGTCTGTGCACACCCTACCGAGGTCCTGAGTCCCTTGGAAGACACCGAATCAACCCGCTGCAGACAGGCAGCCACCTGATTCCACACTACAAAGATGCAGAGGACACCAGACTACCAGACCAAGGTACTGAGTCCCGCTGTTCCCGGCCCAGAGGTATGGGCTTCTGAGCCGTCATCCCACTGCTCCTGGTTCAGAGGAAGGGGGGCTTCCCGGTCACCATCCCTCCCTCTGCTCCCAGCCCAGAGGAAAGGGCTTTTGGGCCACCTTCTGTCCCGCTGCTCCTAGCCCAGAGGAAGGGGCTTCCAGGCCACCATCCCTCCCACTGCTCCTGGCCCAGAGGGAGGGGCTTCTGAGCTGCCATCCCACTGCTCCTGGTCCAGAGGAAGGGGCTTCCCGGACCACCATCCCTCTCGCTGCTCCCAGCCCACAGGAAAGGGCTTTTGGGTCACCATCCCTACAGCTGCTCCTGGTCCCTGTCCCACCTCACCCAGCTCGGAGGAGGTAATCCGTGCAGGCGCTAACAGACCCCCGCCCCAGTAGAAATGAGAAAACACGTAAATAAGTCTCAAAACCAGACTTCCAGATCACCTACAGCAACCCCAAAGGCAAATGAGATGGAACACTCTGATACTCAACCACCTGGACCCACTGAACTGGCAACAAAAGGGGATCTGGAAAAAATGAAATCAGAAATAATTTCTCAGATAACAGGAGAAATTGTGCCCCTAGTGCAAGACATGATTAATAAATCTAGAGAGGAGTTCAGGAACATGATGGAATCCCAATATAAGAAACAAATGGAATCCATAAAACAGATGCAAATAGATTTCCAGGACATGAAAAACTCCATTGAAAGTCTACACAGCAGAATGAGCCAATGTGAGGACAGAGTTTCAGATAGAGAAGATAAGACTGCAATTAGTGACCAGGAAAAGAAAAACTGCTTCAAAATTATAAGGGAACATGAGAAATCAATCCAGCAGCTGCTAGATGATGCAAAAAAGAATAACATAAGACTGATTGGGCTCAATGAAGAAACAGGAGAGAGTGGAGATGACATAAAAAAATCTCTTCACAGAAATAATGGCAGAAAACTTCCCAAGGAGGGGAAAAGAGCTTGACATACAGATAAGTGAGGCATATAGGACTCCAAATAGCCTTGATCAAAAAAATCTACACATAGGCATATAATTGTTAAGATTCCAGAAACACAACAGAAGAACAAAGTTCTACAAGCAGTCAGAGAAAAGAAACAAATCACATACAAAGGAAAGCCCATCAGAATCACAGCAGACTTCTCAACACAAACCATCAAGGCAAGAAGAGCTTGGAGTGACATATTCCAAGCCCTAAAAGAAAACAGCCTCCAACCCAGATTGATGTACCCTGCAAAATTATCTTTCAAAATGGATGGAGAAATAAGATACTTTCATGACAAAGAGCACCTTCGGAACTTCGTGAATACCAAACCAGCACTCCAAAGAATTTTACACAATATCCTAGGAACAGACATTGAGGATCACAACCCCAGGAAGCAAAGCAGAATGAACCCATCTGGCATGACAAGAAATTAAATGTAAAGGGGGAGAACCCAACAAAAAGAAAAAGTCATGGCAATGATAACTCAATACGTTTCAGTTATAACCATCAATGTTAATGGTCTCAATTCACCAATCAAAAGAAATAGACTGGCAGAATGGGTCAAGAAGCAAAATCCAACAATATGCTGCATACAAGAAACACACTTAATTCAAAAGGAGACTCATAGACTGAAAGTTAAAGGGTGGAGAACAATACTCCATGTGACAGGAATCTGAAAAAAAGCAGAAGTAGCTATCCTTTTCGCAGATCAAGTAGATTTCAAACCAACACTGATTAAGAGAGATGAAGAAGGACACTACATCCTTGTAAAGGGAAGAATCCAAGAGGAAGAGATGACAATCATAAATATCTATGCACCAAACACTAGTGTGTCCAACTATATAAAACAAATGCTAACAGACATGAAAAGTCACATATGCACTAATACAATTGTAGTGGGGGACTTCAACACCCCACTGTCACAAATAGATAGATCAACTAGACTAAAAATAAGTAATGAAATACTAGAACTCAATCGAACTCTTGAACAAATGAACTTAACAGATGTTGACAGAGTCTTCTACCCCACAAAATCAGAATACACATTCTTCTCAGCTGCACATGGGTCATTCTCAAAAATAGACCACATACACACAGAACATGTTTAAGTAAGTGCAAAGGAATTGAAGTTATTCCCTGTATAATATCAGACCATAGTGCGATGAAATTGGAGATCAATAGCAAAAGAAACTCAAAACATTTCATAAACATGTGGAAATTGAACAACACACTTCTGAATAACCAATAGGTCACAGAGGAAATTAAAGAAGAAATCAGACAGTTCCTTCAATTAAATGACAATGACAATACAACATATCGGAATCTATGGGACACAGTGAAAGCAGTCTTACGAGGGAAATTCATAGCAGTGAATACGCATATTAGGAAAACAGAACGAGCCCAATTAAACAACCTGATGCTGAACCTCAAGCTTCTAGAAAAAGAAGAGCAGGACAACCCCAAAGCTCATACAAGGGAGGAAATTATAAAGATCAGAGGAGAAATCAATGCAATGGAGACTAAGAGCATGATACAAAAAAACGAATGAAGCCAAGAGTTGGTTCTTCGAAAGAATCAACAAAATTGACAAACCTTTAGCCAACCTTGTCAGGAAAAGGAAAGAAAAGGCCCAAATCCATACAATTAGGAATGAAAAGGGTGAAATGACAACAGACCCAGCAGAAATCCAGAGGATCATCAATACCTACTTCCTGAATCTATACGCCAATAAGATGGACACCACAGAAGAAATGGACAGATTCCTAGATACATATGAATTACCAAAGTTGAATGAAGACCTAAAAATTCTGAACAACCCAATATCAACCAATGAAATTGAAAATGTAATTAAAAACTTACCAACTAAGAAAATCCTGGGTGCTGATGGCTTCACTGCTGAATTCTACAAGACATTTAGAGAGGAACTGCCGCCACTACTGTTTAAACTCTTCAATGAAATTGAAAGGGAAGCAATACTCCCAAATTCATTCCTGGAAGCAAGCATCACCTTGATCCCCAAAGGAGAGAAAGACCCACCTGAAAAAGAGAACTATAGGCCAATCTCACTCATGAATATAGATGCAAAAATCCTTAATAAGATACTGGCAAATAGAATGCAGAAGATCATCAAGAAGATCATACACCCTGATCAAGTGGGATTCATTCCAGGGATGCAGGGAGGGTTTAATAGACACAAATCAATCAATGTATTACACTATATCATTACAGCCAAGGACAAAAACCATATGATTATCTCCATAGACGCAGAAAAAGCATTTGACAAAATCCAACATGCACTTATGATAAAAACCCTACAACAAATTGGAATAGATGGTCTCTCCTCAAACTGATAGAAGCCATCTATGAAAAACCAACAGCCAAAATCATACTAAATGGTCAAAAACTGAAATCCTTCACACTCAAATCAGGAATAAGACAAGGATGTTCACTATCACCACTCTTGTTCAATATAGTTCTGGAAACATTAGCCAAGGCAATTAGACAAGAGAAAGAAATAAAAGGAATAAAGACAGGAAATGAAGAAGTCAAATTGTCATTATTTGCAGATGACATGATACTCTATATAGAAGACCCCAAGAACTCCACCAAAAGTCTTCTAGACTTAATAACCAAATTCAGTCAAGTAGCTGGTTACAAGGTCAACACACAAAAATCAATAGCTTTCCTCTACACCAATGACACACTCACTGAGAGAGAAATAGGGCAAATAATTCCTTTCACAATAGCATCTAAAAAACTGAAATACCTAGAAATCATCCTAACGAAAGAAATCAAAGACCTCTTCTCTGAAAACTATGGCACTCTGAAAAGAGAGATTGAAGATGATATCAGAAAATGGACAGACAGCCCCTGCTCCTGGGTAGGAAGGATTAATATAGTGAAAATGGCCATACTTCCAAATCTGCTATATAGATTTAATGTAATTCCAATTGGGATCCCAGCAGCATACGTCATAGACCTCAAGAAAACAATCCAGAAATTCATTTGGAACAAGAAGAGACCCAGAATAGCAAAAGCAATTCTAGGTAACAGAGACATGGCAGAGGGTATCACAATCCCCAACCTGCAACTATACTACAAAGCTACTGTGATAAAAACAGCATGGTACTGGCAAAGAAACAGACTTGAGGACCAGTGGAACAGATTAGAAGATGCAGAAACAATGCCAGACACACTCAGCCATCTCATCTTCAATAAGGGAGCCAAACACCCTCACTGGAGGAGAGATAGCCTCTTTAATAAATGGTGCTGGAAAAATTGGGCTTCAACTTGCCAAAGATTAAAACTAGACCTGTGTCTCTCACCATGCACTAAACTAAAATCAAAATAGATTAAAGATCTAAATATTAAAATAGAAACTCTGAACCAGTTGGAACAGAGGTTAGGGAGAACCCTTGAAGACATCAGTGTAGGAAAAGATTTTATGAACAAGACCTCAGTTGCCCGTGAACTAGTACAAACAATCAACAAGTGGGATCTCTTCTAATCAAAAGGCTTCTGCACAGCCAGAGAAACCACCAACAGTGTGAAGAGACAACACACAATGTGGGAAAAAATCTTCACCTGCTCTTCCTCAGACAAAGGTCTCCTATCTCAAATCTATAAAGAACTTCGAAAGATCAGACCTCCCAAATTTAAAGACCCAATCCAAAAATGGGCATCTGAAATGAACAGACATTTCTCAGACAAAGAAGTAGAAATAGCAAATAAATACATGAAAAGATGTTCAACATCACTGGTCATTTGAGAGATGCAAATGAAAACAACGCTGAGATTCCACTTCACTCCAGAAACAATGGCTGCTATCAGGAAATCAACCAATAACAAATGTTGGCGGGGCTGTGGAGAAAGAGGAACCCTGCTCCACTGCTGGTGGGAGTGTAGACTGGTGCAACCACTGTGGAAATCAGTATGGAGATACCTCAAAGAACTAGGACTGGAAATACCATTTGACCCCACTATTCCACTGCTGGGGATCTTCCCCAAAGAATTAAAAGAATCATACCACAGTGATATATGTGCACCCATGTTCATAGCAGCACAGTTTGTGATAGCTAAAACTTGGAAACAGCCCAAATGCCCATCAACTGGAGACTGGATAAAGAAAATGTGTTTTTTTTAATAAAATGGAGTACTACTCAGCCATAAAAAATGAGAAATTAGAGACATTTATAGCTAAGTGGATGCACATTGAGGTGATACTCTTAAGTGAAATAAATAGGACACACATGTGTAAATACCAAATAGTTTCTCTCGTGTGAGAAACTGAAAGTGTAAATAAGGACTAAATGTATATTAGGTAATGTGAAATAGGAAGAAAAGGGGCAAAGGGTAAGGAAGTGGGAGGGCTAGGGGAAAGGATAGAAGGGAATGGGATTAATATGAGAAAATGGAAAAATAGGAACAAAATCTTTGTAAATAGGGAGGAATGGAGGGGTTGAAGGGAGGGTTGGGCAAGGGTGAAAAATAAGAACCAAGAGAGACTATGTAAAGGTGCAAATTTCCAATGATGAATGTCATTATATTGTATACCTAAAATGTCCGGAATGAATAATTGATAATGTAAAATAGGAAGAAAAGGTCCAAAGGGGTAGGGGTAGTGGGAGGGCCAGGGGAAAGTAAAGAAGGGAAAGGAAAAATGATGAGAAGTGGAAAAAATGGAAATAAAGTCTTTGTAAATAGGGAAGGGTGGAGGGGGTGAAGGGAGGGCTAGGAATGGGGAAAAAATAAGAACCAAGATGCATTATGTAAAGGTACAATTCCCAATGAGAAATGTAATCGTGTTGTATACCTACAATGTACCAATAAAAGAATTTAATACAAAAAAAAAAGTTCAACTTTAACAGTAAACAAAGAAATACAAAATAACACAAATTGCAGGTTGGTAATAATTAATAAATCTGTATCTGTAATCTGTGATATAACACATACATACTTACATACTATCTATGGTAAGGAGATACCAGCATACTTCATACATTGTTTGTTCAGGTAGAAATGATTCTACTCCATGGAATGCAATCTAGTGAAGGTTATCAAAGGGATACTGGAGCTGATAGAAATCAGAAAGTGGTTGGGAGGACACTAGCTGGAAAGGGGACTGAAGGAACTTTCTGGGGTGATACAAATACATATCTTGTTTTGGTGAGTTTTCGTGGGTGTATACAATTGTCTGAATTCATCAAAGTGAAAAGATAACAACTGTACATTTTCTCAGTTGTAAATTACACTTCAACTAATTTGTTTTCCTAAAAAAGCCTACCAGACTTAGCAGTTTCACTTCCTTTTAGATTCACAAAATACTTAACCACTGTTTTATTCACTGATGAAACGCTTATAATTAAAAATGAGGTGAATTTTTCTCAAAAAGGTACATATTAGATTATGTTAGATCTTCATGATAGCATATTATACAGTCATCATATGAGATGCTGTAAAAGAATATTCAATGATGTGAAAATGTCAATAATATACTAAAAACAAAGGAGGAGAAGAAGTATTTTATGATTCCATTTGGGGAAAAGCATCTATAGGTACATCTCTGGGAGGACAGAGAAAAACATTAATGATGATTACCTGTGAGATATAAAATTACAAAAGATTTTTCTTTCATTTTTTCATGTTTTATATACTGAAAATGTATTATACATACAAATTATGTTATTTAAAAAATTAACATGACAATTAGCATTAACTTAATTTAATAACTATAAAAGAAACTGATGGACTACTTAAAATTATCTTTAAAGACGTACAAACAACTATGCAAAAATTATGCACCTTCCTTCACTAAACTTAAACTGAAATCTTACTACTTGGGTTTTTCTATTCTGCTTTAAGCATTATTTAACTTTCTTTCAGATAATGACTAAATATCAGAACACATGTTGATAATTTTTTGGTTGCTTATGTGTCATGATAACTTTCATTTTGCATTGGCTTTGTTACTATGCCTAACAACCATAGTGAAGTGACTTTTTAATAATGTTATGCAAATCCTCTGCTCCTTAAACTTTCTTTTCATAGAAATAAAAATACAGTAAATGATTTATGCATGCACCACTTTTTTTCTTTTCTCTTCCAAGATGCCCCCATCAGCTAAAATTTAAAAAAAGAATTCTGGAGAATCCACAACCTATGGTTGTATATACCTAGAAAAGTTGTATATACCTATAGAAAAGGTAATCTCATCTGCTTTCCTCTTTATGGATGGTAAATTTACATTAGGCTTTGCCTCAGCATTTTATAATTTGGGTTCAGCTAAAGAACTAAAAAAAAATTTTTTTAAACAAGGCTATCTTTTTCTCCATTTATCAGCATATTTAAAATAGCACCATCAAACACTACTGGCAGCTTTAATGCATATGTCTACATTCCCTGATTCAGATAACATAACTGAAGTAAACTAACTTCATGTATTATGAAAAGTAAACTTTTCTTCTTACATTATTTTTCTCTGAGGTTATTAGATCAAGAGGACTGTAAAACAAATGTTTGCCAATTTAATTTAGAATGTTTAGTTTGTCCTGCTTGAGTAATATGGCAAGCCTTATCAATACTACCCCATGTACCATGTATTCCCTCCCTTATCTCACATCTAATAGCTCCAGGGCTTTTTCTATGAGTCAGGCACTGTATAGACTAATTTCCATGAATTATCTCATTCAGTTCTAATAATAACTCTGAGGTGGTATTATTATCTCTACTTTATAGGTGAAGCAATTTGAGGCTTAGAAGTTAGGTTGCTTACTCAGGTTATTTAGTAGTTATTGTCAAAGCAGGGATTTAAACACAGGCAGTCTGACGAGACAGCCCATTGTATAAATATATTATAATTCAATATGTGGGATGAGAGAATAGGCTTTGATCTCAGAACTCTCAGTGGGAAAAAATATTGTTTTAAAGAGGGCTTGCCTGAAAGTTCATTCCTTTAAAAGATGTCCAAAGTATTCCAAAGATGAGAATGGGTGATACATGCTGTAACCACATGCTTTAGTTTAGAATCAAAGACAAAACTGAATTTTTTCCTCCTTGTCTTAGGTATTATTACTTCATGTTGGAATCACTGTTGGTAGAAGCTGGTGTTCTGGAAGCACCATAGTCTCTCAAGTGTGACAGCACCACCATTTACTACCATGTGCTCTTGCACCCAACCTAGTTCCTTTGAACCTCAGTTGCTTGCAGAATGGGAACAATACCAAATATCTGATGGAGCATTTTTGTATGATCTTATTAATTAGAATAACTGATAATTAGCTTAAAATATACTTAATTATTAGATTTATTTATTTTGGTTTTTGGTTTTTTCGAGACAGGGTCTCACTATGTGGTTCAGACTGGCATTGAACTCATGATGTGGTCCAGGCTGGCTTACAGTGATCTTCCTGCCTCAGCCTCCCAAGTGCTAGGATTAGAGGTGTGCACCACCATGCCTGGCAAATTATTGTTTTTAAAAGAAACAAGATTTCATAGTGAAGTAAACTCTTCAGAAATGCCAAAACAAAAAGCCTATGAAAATGTGATACCAATTTGTTTACACCTTTCTTTGGTTGATATTTGTTTTAATGTAGCAAACTAGCAAGAATAAATTTGAGCTAAATGAACACAATAGAGATCAGAAACTTCTCTTTGGTCAAGTAAAGAGCTAAATAAAGATGGAGGAGACATTGTAGACTCAGTATTTTCCACAAGGTCCATGGGTTCTTGGCTCTGGCATGTTACTACTCACAATATCCTATGATCATTGAAACTAAAGTTTTCTCTCAGGTAACAAGAGGACAGGAGTCTCAAGTTACACACAATGGTAAAAGCATACCAGGTGAGTTAAGAATCCTATGCAAATAGTATGGGATTTCTTGTCAATGACAGTGAAAGCACTTCATCATTTATTTTCAATACCTGTTCTCAGCAGAAACCTTCTTCAAAAATGACATCTTATCTCATGTGGGATATTAGACTATAAATTGAGGTGGATATGTGTCAAGCCTAACTTTATTTCATATTACATTTCATGCATTATTTAGACTAGAATATTCATATGAAATAAGGTTAGTTTTCAAAATATGAAAGCTGAATTAATCTGACCTATTTGAATAAATGGAACCCATAAATACTATACATTAATGGTATTGAAAGATTTTAGTTTAATTAGATAATAAGTATTCATACAAAGTTTGTGTATTTACAATTCTTGCTATAGGCCCTACATGTTTTAAAGGACATTTTAAGAGAGAAAAAAACATATTATTTAGAGTTCTGAACTGGTAACAAGAATAGGGCTGTCTGACAGCAGCAGTTTAATGAGTACAAAAGGCTCCTTAATCAGAATGCAAGGAAACCCCACAATTTATCTACAGATTGGAAATGAGAACTTCTGAATTAAGGATGGCAACTCAACAAACAGAAACTCTAGAGACCTGATAAAGCCCATGTAAAGCATAATTACAGCAACCACTGAAAAGATTACTCCTCAAAACCTGATGAATGAGTATTTGTTTTGCAGTCAATCACTTAGTTAAAATTCTAATGTTAAGAGATTTCCTAGTCTTGGCAAGAAGTACAAGGGGGAGTACTTTATAACTAGTGAATAAAAGACAAATCAACTTCTTTAGCAATTATTTAGTAACTAGCTTTTATAGCAAAATAACACTCTCCTTTTGACTCCATGAAATACTAGTATTGTTTTGTTCAGATTAACTGAGCCAAATGCATTTTATTAATTTGATTTAAGGTTTTGGTATTATCCTATTATGAACCATCTCTTAGATTTACCCCTCTAAATCCTACAGAAATCCAAATCCCCCTAGAGATTTCAGCTAAATGCCAGTATGTCTTATGATCTTCAGGCCTCCTTTGCCTCTTGTACTCTAGCTTTCTCTGGCCTACAGAATGTGAAAAGAATTTGAATCTTAGCTCTCTTAAGTTTCTAAGCACACACCATTCACATAAGCACAACTTCAAGGAGGGCTGTTAAAGAGATTCTGGAGATAGGTCACGTGGGCCAGAGCATCTTTCATCAGCTGGTTTCCTTCTCTGTTAAGCACAGCAGTTTGGTGGCTACCTTCTGTGATGTGAGGATGCTCCTAAGGTACTGTTCTTCAACCTGTGAGGTTGTCAAGGCACAGTATTTTCCCCATGAAATACATTATTCTCACTAAGAACAACTCAGAGTCAACTATTAACACATTTTTTTTTAAAAAGAAAAAGCATTATTTACACTAAGAATTCAGTGCCATCTAAATTTTCTTAAAAAAAAGAAAAAGAGGCTATTAATAGGTAGTATGAAGGATAAGAGACATCCTACTAAGTGGACCAATTTAGCACAATGCAGTTTGAGACAATTCTCTAGTCACGCATAAATCAGCATAGTGCTGATTAGAGAATCTCCAAAGGAAAATAAAAGAAACTATTGCTATAAAACCCTGAGGAGGTGAGGCCTTAAGAGGGTGGGGATAAAACTTTGTTCAATCTACAGGACAGCAAACAAACAAACAAACAACAATCAAAACTTTGTTGCTTTTTTACTCCCTTTTCTTTCCTACTGTACCTTTGCCCTGAATGTGGATGCAGCACAGGAAGTACATAGCAGAACCATGTAACTAGCACTCCAACTTTCTGGCTAGAAGGTAGAAAAGGTGAGGCCCAGGATGGTAGAGGGTGCTGAGAACATTGTAAAGGAAAGAGACCCTATCAAGTTGGTGCATGTGGGGATCTTCTTAGAGAATAAACATCACAGACTGGCAGTGGCTCATATGCAAGACAGATACAAGTAACAATGCAAAGGCACTGAAAATAAGATTGACGTTGAAATCACAGAAAGCTGGTCAGAAATTGTGGACTGAATCCAAATAAGTTGTCTGTTATAACAAAATATTAAGATTCATCACTGGATTTAAACAAGACCCAGAAACTCATAATATTCAAAATATTTAAGACACATAAAATGTTACTCAGCATAGAAAGACATGAGAAAATTTCAATCTGTATGTGAAAAGAAAATCAACAGATATGAACATGGAGATAACAGATTTTAGAATTATCTGACAAAAGCTTCAAAAACAGTTATTACAAACATGCTTCAAGAAATAAGGGTAAAACACTCTAGATAGAAAGACAGAATTTTTCTGAGGAAAGACAGAATGCCTCAACATAAAGATAGATATTTATAAATAAGAGCAACGTAAAAGATAGATAATAGAAAGTAGGGATCAAGAGATGTAGGGGAGGGTAAGGGGATGAAAAAAAGAATCAAGATGTGTTATGTACACATACTAATTCTACACAAGGAATGTACATTATGAACTGCAAACATACTAATAAAAAAGTTTTTGAACAGAAAAACCCACTAGAATGGTCCAGTAGCAGAAAAAAGGTGACAGAGGAAAAAAAATCAGTGAATCTGAAGACAGATCATTAGAAACTATTCCATCTGAACTGAAAAAAAAAAGAAAGAAAAAAGAAAAAAAAAAAAAAAAGAGAAAATATTAACATAGCTTAGGAATCTGTGGGAAAACACCAAAGGTGTTCAGTGAAGAAAACTCAACATAGTAAGGATGTCAATTCTCCTCAGACTGATCAGCAAACTTAATGATCCAATTTTTTTTTGGTAGATAGAAAATGGATTCTAAAATTTCTATGGAAAGGCAAAAGAACTAGAATAGCCAAAGCAATTTCGAAAAAGAGAAGGATAAAGTTTTAGGAATCCTACTTCTTGACTTCAAAGTTATCATAGAGCTATAATAATCAAGCTAATATAGTACTGGGGAAAAGATAAACATAAGATTGATGGAACAGAATACAAAGACCAGGAAAAGATGTATGTAAATATAATAATCTTTGACAAACTGCACAGCAGTTCAGTAGAGAAGACAGTCTTTTTAACAACTGTACTGGAACAACTGGAAAACTATATGAAGAACCTGAACCTTGACCTAAGGCTCATACTTTATATTAAAAAAGTCAAAATGGATATTATATTGATCTAAATGTAATGTATAAAACAATAACACATTAAAAGAAAGCTTAGGAGAAAAATCTGTGTGATCTCAGTTTATGTGGAATTCTTAAACATGACAGCAAAAGCATAATCCATAAAAGAAAACAATCAATAAATTGAACTTCATAATTACAAAAAGCTTTACTCTGTTAAAGAGACTTGATAAGAACAATAAATAGAGGGGCCAGGGATTTAGGTCAGTGGTTCTGCCACCTGCCTCACAAGCACAAGGACCAGAGTTCGATCCCTGGTACCAAAAAAATAAAATAAAATAAAATAAAATAAATAAATAGAGAGGGAGAAGTTGGTGGGTGGGGAATCAATGAAGCATCTCTTTTCTACCACCCTGAGGGGTGACCCTGTGGAGGTGCACCCGAGTCACAGGAATTATCCAGCTTGCCTCCACTTCTAGATAGAAAACCCAATGATTTGATCCAAGTGCCAACAGGGGATTGTCCTTGGTTTTTGTGCTGTTCAGCACTCCTCAAGTTCTTTTCACATCTTCTCTAATTGTTAAAACTGCATTCAAGTTTTGAAAAATGAAGCAGTTGAAAAGAAAAAGGAAAAGCAATTTTAGTGTTCAAGAAACTCAGACTCTTTTGAAAGAAATTACCAAAAGGAAAGAAGTCATTTTTTCAAGCAGCTCAATACAACAATAAATGTGATGAAGCGAATGGCTTGGGAGGAGATTGCACAGTGTGTGAATGCTGTAGGGGAAGGAGAACAGAGAACAGGGATGGAAGTGAAAAGAAGGTACCTTGACTGGTGAGCACTTATGAAGAGAAAGAGGATGAAGGCGAACATTAAGCTGGTGGGTTCTGGATTTCCCCTTCCCACATCTGATTTAGATGATTCTCTCACTGAAGAGATAGATGAAAAGATTGGATTCTGAAATGATGTAAATTTTGACTGGCAAAATGTAGCAGATTTCAGGGATGCAGGTGGATCCTTAACAGAGGTCAAAGTGGAAGAGAAAGAAAGGGATCCCCAGAGTTCTGAATTTGAGATTGAGGAAGAAGAGATGTTGTCATCTGTGATACCAGATCCCAGGAGGGAAAATGAGCTTCCTGATTTCCCCCACATTGATGAGTTTTTTTACACTTAATGCAACACCATCTAGATCTGCATACGATGATCCCCATTTGCTTGTAAGCATAGAGAAACAGAAACTAGAGTTGGAAAAACGACGACTGGATATTGAGGCTGAGAGACTGCAGGTAGAAAAGGAACGCCTGCAGTTAGAGAAAGAAAGGCTGCGGCACTTAGACATGGAGCATGAACGGCTTCAGCTGGAGAAGGAGCGCCTACAGATTGAGAGAGAGAAGCTAAGGTTATAGATAGTCAGTTCCGAGAAACCGTCCTTGGAAAATGAACTTGGCCAAGAAGAAAAGTCCTTACTTCAGCCACAGAACATAGAAACAGAGAAGCTAAAACTTGAGCGAGAACGCTTGCAGCTGGAAAAAGAAAGGCTGCAATTTTTGAAGTTCGAATCTGAGAGGCTGCAGATTGAAAAAGAACGCTTGCAAGTGGAAAAAGAGAGACTTCGAATTCAGAAAGAGGGACACTTGCAGTGATGTTTTTAGGTCTTAGTGAATGTTTATATAAACTAGATTTTTCTCGTATCAGATGACATAAAGGTAGTTGCTGGGCTTAGCAGTGTTCTTTTCCTAATGTCAGTGTTTTCCATAGGTAAAGGTAGTTATATGTGGATAGCGGTATGCTTTAGTATATTGTATAAAAACTCTGTGCCCTAATATAAACAGAGTAGAGAATTATTGTGCTAGACTCTTCACATTAGTAATACTATATAGAGTCTTGTATTATCTGTGTACCCAGAGTTTACAATTATGTCTGTATAAAATTCTAGTCCAGTGGTTCTCAATTGAGGTGATTTGGGCCGCAGAAAGACATTTGGCAATGTGGAGATATTTTTGGTTGTCATAACTGATAGGGGGAGGCAAATGGCTTCTGGCACCTAATGTGTAGAGGCTGGGGATGCTACTAACCGACCTGCAATGCACCAGTCACCCCTCTTTCACAGTAAAGAATTCCCCAACCCAAAATATCATTAGTATCAAGTTTGAGAAACCCTGTCTTAGTCTAACTGTGCACCTCTATTGCTATGATGTATAGTTTTAGAATATTAAAACCTCACATACTTAAGTGGGTAGATTATAAAATGGCCAAAAACTTTTAACTATGAAATATTACTGTGTAGTATGTTGAATATAGGAAATGATGAAAATTATAGGTGTTTTATTCCCATTTTTCCATTTACAAATTGCCTGATAGAAAATAATACAAGGAACATCTGAAATTATTTAAAATGAGTTACTTTGAAAAATAGTTCTTTCATCTGTTGATGCTTTAGAAGCAACTATTTTGAAGCTTTAGTTCCCCTTCTCTTCAAATTGTTATCTTAGTTCTACTATGAAAATTATAATTTCAATCATATACTCAAATCTTATGCAAGAGAATGGTAGAAGGAAGTAAAAATGGTACCAGTAGTCCATAAGCTTGAACCCAGTGAATGGTTGGTTGACTTTTAAAATATAAAAGAACAGCTGTTTGGCAGTGGGAAGTGGGGGAGAATATACTTTGTATCAACTAATGATGATACTGGGACAAAGATAATAGCTGTGTGCTAGGGATAGGAGAAGCACTTAGCACACACTATTTGACCTAATCTGTACAACAGTCTTGTATGTAGTATCTATTTCTGAATCTTAAGTTTAAAGTCACACAGTGAGTAAATTGCTGATGTTTTATATTGCAGCATATTTTGTCTTTGCTCTTCTCTGAGGAACAAAGTTTGTATCTTCAGTCCTTTTGGTATTTTGAGGCCAAGGTCAGGCTTACCTTGGTGATTTGCCTTCAATGTCCTGAAGGTGCTTTTTTTCCCACAGTCCAGGTGATTCTGATAAAAATGGCTGCACAAGTTCACTTTGTGTTTTCTGATTTCCAGGGCTAATATGTAGCTTTAATACATCTCCTATTGATATACTACCTTGATTCTCTGTGTTTCTTGTTAATTTAAGAATGGCTTGAAATCATGTTGACATTTGAGTATGGGTATGCAAGAGAAAAATATACTTCTGCTTACTTATCCTGATTTTGAAATAGTGTTATTTTTCTATAACTATAATAAATGCTTCTACCGTAGAAATAAATTTGCTTATACCATCAAAAAAAAATAAACAAAAGAAGTTTAAGAAAAAATTAAAAACACAATAGTAGGGGAGAAAAATCATATATCTGATAAAGGACTTGAATCTAGATCACATAGAGAACTCTCAAAATTCAACAGTAAGAAAACAACCCAATTAAAAAATGGGCAAAAGACTTGAACATATTTTGGAAAAAATATGAGAAAAGGAAAAAACAGAAACAAAGTCTTTAAGTAGGGAGGGGTGGAGGGGTTGAAGGGAGGGCACGGGAATGGGGAAGAAAAAACAAAACCAAGATATATCATGTAAAGGTACAAATTCCCAATAATGAATGTCATCATATTGTATACCAATATGTACCAATAAAATTAATGAATAAAAAAAAGACGAACAGATATTTCATCATAAAGGAAATAGAGAAGAAAATAAACACAGATCAGATTAAAATTTACTACTGGATTGTTCACCACAACAAGTGAAGCAACTGAAAGACAAAGGAAAAGTTAATCACAACTTTTTTCCATGCTCATTTGTGCCTGCTGGCTCTCAAACTGGATTTTCAGCTCAACAATGCTAACTGTTGTATATATTCAAATACTGCTTTCCTTAAACAGATACCAAGCACATAAAGTCAATGAATAGTTTTGAAAGTCTACTTTTTGTCAGATGCTAGACGAAGTACTACATATTATTTAACACCTCACTGCATAAGCAAAATCAAGAGATTAGTACTTCACAGAATTAATGAGGTAGTCAAATGAGTTAAGGCATATGAAGCACTTGGAATCAATAAGATATTACTATGATAATCTATTTCAATAGGATAGGCACAAATAGAAGTAATAAAAAAAATCACAAAAACTATAAGTATTGTAAGATACTTTCAATATCCAAATAAACATTTAACTTCTAAAATCTGGGAGAACACTTCTCTTGAGAATATCAAGTAGTCTTGAAAAATGGCTAGGATTTTGCTAGGTCACCATTAAGCACTGCAGAAGGGGGACTTTTAGACAAAGGAAACTGTGAAACACTCATGTATGGGAAGGGTCAAAGTGTGACTAATGAACAGTGCACAGATAGGAAAGCATTTTGGAGGAGTTATATCAAAGCTAAGACCCCAAGAAAAACTAAGTGTTTGCCAAGTGAATCAAGGAGGATGAAGGAGGGGAAATGGTAGTGAGGTATTCTAAGAAGAGGAGACAGCATGTGCAAAGTCCCAGATAAGAGAATATAATGTGCTTGTGAAAATACAAGTAATTCAGCATGACCTTAAGAAGTCATAGACTAGAACAGACAGTTATAACAACTATGGTCACCAGAATATATAAAGAATCACAAATCAGTAAGAAAAAATACCGAGGTAAAGAAAGTTAAAACCTAACAAAAAATAAAAGAATATATTTGAATAATACTACATAAGTGAAAAACTTATGAAAAACAAAGGGCATGCCACAGATCATGTGAAAACAAAACTAGTGAGGGTCTGCTGAAAGAAAGGCAAGGATTTGTTGTAGGAGGCCTGTGCCAGTGATGCTGAGCACATTCAATTCAGAAAATGTCATTTTGGTACTACTTGGGAAGAAGGATCACAAACTGGAACCTGAAAAAAAAAGCTGCTTAGGAGCTACAGATTGGACTATAATCTCTGATAAATAAGGAACATCATGACATACACACACAATTAGAGATGACTTAGCTCAGCAGTTATTTGTCCGCAAGGTCAAAATTATTTTGTAAGAGAACTAAGATAATTATTTGACTTTGTCATTCTTAGCCTCTCATGAGTGGACAGTGGAACTTTTCAGAGACTACATGATATATGAGATCAAAACAGAATGAAGCAGATATGAGAATCCAGCTATTGTTACACCAGTCTGAGGATTTACAAAAAAGTATAAATTAATGCTATTCGTCTTGTAAAATTTTTGTTTTTCAGGTAAAATTATTTTTAACAAGTGTGTTATTTATGTTCATATGTGATAGATTTATTATTCTTTTAAAGTGATTTAAAACATTTTAGTTTTGATTTCTAATAATGGTAAATATTGATATCTATATCCTATATAAACAAAGGTCTCTGGGGTTCTCAATAAATTTTAGAACCTTTAAGGGTCCAGAGACCAAAAATCTGAGAACTCCTGAATAGGTAATACTAAAGGTTGAAGAAATTCTCTCACCTGGATAATCTGAGCCTTCATTATTCTAAGACTGTATATCCTTATATCTCTATTTGTCCTAATGTACGTCAACTTGTTATCTATGCCTGGCAATGTCCTGCTTGAGTTAAGTGGAAACTATAATTAACATATTAATTTGTTGTCTTGTATCCTGTACTAAATATATGACCAAACTGTACACAGATGACAGTATGTGTTACATACAAAAGGTATGTAAAAGTTTACCAATGCAAGCAATAAGATGAAGCTATGTTCATTAATGGTGTCTTAGAATGAGGTCTAAAAGAAATAATCTTTTAAAAAAATCTACATCACTAATATTTCACTATTTTGGCTACTCAGACAACTTGGTACTTGTTGCTTCTACATTATGCTAACTCCAGGGGAAGATTTTAAATTTTTTTCAGGCCAAATCTTGGTTTTCAAGACTCTAATCTCTAGCAGAAACAAATTGTCTGACTGATGGATAAAACTGATTTTTACATAAGCCAAGGTGTAGTAATAAAAATGAAAAAGAAAATCCATAGCCAAAAGTTCTGATCACAGGATTATCTTTCAGAGTTTTTCAGAACCAAGGATAAAAATACTTAGAGATGAGGTTCCTGAGAAGAAAAGCTATGTTGAAAGTAGTACAGTTTTATTAAAAACAAAAGCAAACCAGACTGTATATGTATTTTTAAAAGTTGTATAAAGGTAAAATATTTCTTCTAAAATGTTACTTTCTTTCACTAAGCACTGCAAAGAAGCTTAATTAATTCTTCAAATTCTAACTGCCCTACAGGCAAGTCTTAAATGATATTTACTTGGGTGTATAAATTGGAATGACATTTTTGGGAGGACTACTTGAAAATATTTAGCAGAAACCTAACACGCATATTCACTGATGAAGTAATTCCAGTTTTAAAAATTTATTTTCAGAAAATGGGCAATGACATACATAGGAAGATTTTTCTTTTTTTTGGTACTGGGGATTGAACTTGGGTCCTTACACTTGCAAGGCAGGCGGCGCAACCACTGAGCTAAATCCCCAGCCCAGGAAAATTTTTCTTATAGCACTGTTTATAATACTAAAAGTTAGAAAAAGCCTAAATGTACAAAATTATAGTAAAGTATATTGTAGTTTATCATATAATGAAACATCACATAATACAAAATGTTAAATTATATCATAAAATTATGTATGACAAAGAGAAGTAGTCACTGTATATTGTGGAGGACAAAAAGCAAGTTATACAATTTTACTATATGATCTTATTTCTACTTAAAGTATGTATGTACATAGACACGTTTGAAAGGGTATAAATTCTTATGTATAAATTAATATAAACATATACTGTTATATATTAAATATAAAATTTTAATTAATATCCACACATTAATAGTATTTTTGAGTTTGAAATCCCAAGTGATTTTTATTTACCTCTTTTGAAGGAATTTATAGTCTGATGTTTCTATAAAGAATATCTTTTACTTATATAATAGTCATTAAAATATTTTCTGAAGGAAACTATGCAATTATTAGGGCTTTTCAAATTTTTATAATATATACTTAATGTGTGTACTGTGGAGGAAAGTGGTGGTGGGGACAGACAAAGGAAGAGAGAATGTGGCAGATGAGCCATTTTATTATTATTTTATCATGTATATTTATTGCAAAGTTTTAAAATAATCTTATGTTTAACAACCTGAAAAGAAACTTTCAATAGAACATATTATTGAGCAGTTAGCATTCACAAGATTTTAGTCTATTCTAACAGGTTTTAGATTTAGTGTAAGGAACAGGTGGCTTTCTATTTCCGAAGTCTCTTCACTGCCTTATTAGCTACAGCTATCTAAAAACTTTTTTGGGAGCTAATCAAGGTTTATCAAACCAAGCACAAAGTGGCATATGGACTTCATCCACATGGTCAGATGAATCCTTTGCCTGCTGCCTCCTTCCATGTGTCACATCTGTTTTCTAAAGCCATGCTTGAGGAAGGGTTCTATATCTGTAAAGTATGTGATGCTGTGGGACTAGAGAATATATGGCAAAGAAACTATTCTAGCTGCTAAACTAGAATCTGGTACCGTTACTGCCACCAAATAGTGGCAGTACATAGCTGAACAAAGGAAGAATCAATAATTCTGAGTGAAAAATTTCTATCAGACATTTCAGCTTAGATCTACAAATAACACTTCTTTAATGTGCCTTGTTAGACAGTGAAATCTGGGAATAATTATCAAACAGCATACACACTGTTTACAATAGAATCATATTTCTTTTCTTTCTTTCCTCTCTCCTACTTTTTTTGTTGTTGTTGCATAAAAAGTAGAATGCTGCTGAATGGTACCCAAATGTCTGTTGTATGCCATGCCAATACAGCAGCTCAGCCAAAAATGCAAATAGAATAGTTTGCCAAGTAAAAGAAAACATAACAAATTGGTAATGGTTTCTATCTTGACAGAAAATGAAAATGATCCCTCAGTGTGTGGCCACTCATGTGGACACATAAAAATGTCTTAGAAGTAATCATTTTACCTCAGATAACAGACTCAGTATGGTATAACATACTGGCTGACTTTTACTTAGAAAAGTGGCAACCATGATCTACAAAATGGTCTAGGAACCATGTAATTTATGCATAACACACATACACATGCCATGCACTCAAAGCATTTGCTATAAATCATTTAAAGTATAATATTCCTTTCTTGGGCAGAATATACTTTATGAGAAAGGATCTAAAGGACCGCAAACTTGATAAAGCTGCACTAGTTTATGAACACACACATGATATTGTTGTTTCTAAGGTTACAAAAATTCAGTGGTCTATATTGCAGTAAAAAGGTACAACATAAGGGTCATATGAATTCTGTGTGATTTTGCATTATGCATAATGCCTTGAACACTAAAGATATTTTTATTAGATGTTAGACAAGACAAATGCCAAAAATATTCTGTAGGTGCCCAGTATACAGATTTGACTTTCTGTCTAGAAGATTGCAACTGAAAGCAGAAATAAACTCCCTGAAGAACTGTTAAAGATTCTTTTAACTTACTTCTTCCTTTTTTACCACTTATTTTTTTCTTCAGATGAAGAATTAGCCAACATTACTGACCAGGGATTTTTTTTCTCCTACATCTGGTGAAGTTTTCCTATTTGTTTAACTTTCTAATGAGGATGTTAGATGGAACGTTGATTGTATGGTTGAATCCCATCTAAAATAATAATGACATTTTTAAAAACATATGATTGATATCTGAAGATAATGAGGAATTCAAAAATGAGAGAATACTGAACCAAGGACTAGGAAGAACCTTGGGAAGTTAAATGGTCTTGCCAAGTTGAAAGTAAATTTGAATCCTGTGGGTTATGAGTTTCAAATGAAACTTCTGGGGTTTTAATTTGTTGGTGACTTTCCTGTTCAATAAAAAAGGGCTTAAATGGCTTATAAAAAGGTTAAAAAAACTTATTGGGCATCAAACTGCTCTTACAAAACACCATCTTGATGAGTTAAGTGTAAATGAATCAGAAACACATGGGTCATATTTCCTTAAAAAATGCATATGAATTCAAAAATAAGGGGAAGAGAACTTGGCAAAACATTTTTTGTGTGGTGGCTGAACCTAAAACATTTGAAAGATATTTTGAGACATTCAAGGAATCCAAAATAAAACTAAACCTGTCTAGTCATATAAAAAACAGAAAGTTCTTCTATGCAATGTGCATTTATCTCTATGGGTCAATCAACACTCACTGAGCCTTTGCCTTTGGCACAGAACTATGGGAGGAGCCAGCTTCTGCCTTCAAGCCACTTTGAATTTAAATATAAACAAAAACTTAAGTAATAGAAACCTGCTACAAGAGATTGAAGATTTTATAAAAATTGGCATCATAACCCAGATCATGTGGAAACTATAAATTAAATGAGAAGTGGACAAGTACTTTCAGGGTCCGACATTAGGCAGGTTTCACTCCATTCAAATCATTTTTTTCAGTCCTTTTGATTAAAGTTTCTTACAGTTGCAGAGTCTTACTTGTTTAAATGTTTTCTTAATAAGTGTTTTTATGTCTTTTTTTACTGTGCGTCTCAGCCCTCCTTCCTCCACTCTCTAGATTTGTTAGTGCTCAACAAATCTTGCTGACTGGTTTCCTGGAGGATGGGAGTGTTGAACAGTTTTGAAATAGGGGAGATGCTGCTTGGCAGGGAGCCCTGAGGCCATGATTCTGTGTTGGGGTAATGGTACATGTGATGGTTCAGAGGCTCCAGAGGGTGAGTCATGTGTGGGGGGTGATGCACTGGCTTGCTTGCTGAGATGTGCCTGAGCCAGGGTGCTGTGGGAGGTGGAGGCAGTTAGGTGTGGGGAGGCCTAATATACTGCACATAAAGTCAACTTGAGGACAGAGGGGTATGATAAGGGAAAAACGGGATTTTTATTCTCTCTCTCTTTTTTTTTGCCAGCATAGGTTAAAGTTCTAAGCACAGGACACGCACACATCATTAATTTATTTCTTATTGGTATCTTTAGAAGCTGAAAAATATCCAAAAATAAAAATAAAATTAACTATGTATGTGTTGCTAAGATCTTGTAGATCATAAACTTGAAAGAGGAAGTTAGGATTATGAAAGGCATTACTAAGTTTGTAGGAAAGTGTTAAAGATATTGATCTTTTGTCTTTTAGGATTGTTTCCTAGCTGTTTAACCTGACTCATATCTTTTCCATAATTTCAGAAGTTACTTAGGACAGGGATAGTGTCAGGTACTTCTTGCACACTTTCTACTGGCTAGCACAACACTGGGAACACATCATCAATGTTTCTTTGGTACTTGGTATGTTTATTTCACTTTATACGAACTGAAATGAAGCAAAAGAATGCTGAGGCTCTATACCAATGGCAGTAAAGACTAAAAAAATAAAAGGATAACAGAGTAGAAATGTCCCTATCATATCTCTAATCTGAGCCTGTTTATGGTTAATACAAAGAAATCAAAGTCTTACCATCCTTCATCATCTTCAACTTCTGTTTCAGCAATGTCATTTTCAGGAGTTTCAGCAATTGCTTGTGTGAGTTTAGATTTAAACTGGTTCAGCAGTGCTAGAGTCTGAAATAACAATTAGACTGGTAAGTTTTTTATAATGTAAAATGTAAATTCTAAAATAAAAATATAAATGTAAATTCTAAAATAGATACTTGAATTTGGTAGAAAAGAAAATATACTACTTGGATATAAAATACTTAGATAAATGTTTGAGTTTGAAGGAAAATAACAAAACTGCCTTCAGGCTACAATAGTGATATTAATAAACTTTGACACTGTCCTGTTTGGGTTTGCACTGAAATTTTCCCTCAGAGGTAGTTCACCATTTTCCATTTTTCTGATTTTGGGACTTTAAATCTGCTTATATAGAAGACATTGCAACTTTAAGAAATATTTGCTCTTAATTTTTTTTCATGGTACTGGGGATTGAACCCTGGTCTTTGCACCCAGCTACATTTCCAACCCTTTTCAAATTTTTGATTTTGAGACAGGGTCTTGCGAGGTAAACATGTTGTCTAGGCTGGGCTTGAATTTGTGATCCTCCTGCCTCAGCCTTTCAAAGTGCTGGGATTACAAGTGTGAGCCAACATTCCCTGCTTAGTTAAGTTTTTAATGTCTACTAAACATAATTCACTAAGACATATGGAATAGAAAATGAAACACCACCTACAAATATTATTTTATATAAAAATAATAAATAAAAAACAAATTAACAAATTTCCAAAAAACATAAAAATATTAATATGCGGAAGGTGAAATGATGAACTCATTAATCGCTGGAAGGTAGGTAAGTTGAAATAATATCTTTTTTTTGGCAATTAGTCTTTATTTTTCATACAGGGTATTAACTGCAGGTAACCATCAGAGAGCACACTGCTATTTTCACATATACAGAACTGAACGAAAGCATTTCAGCATGCTGCCTTATGGTGTATAGGAAACTGGTGAACATATTCAGACATAGGAGATAAAATGGGCTAACGTCATTTGTTGATAAGTTATGAATCATTCAGCAGTGTTATCAAAGGTTGCCTTTACCTGAAACACAATTATCACTCTGATAACCCCTGGGCAATCCTAAAATGCAACTTTCCTGATGGGTATAAAAAGCAAGGTGCAGAAGCCATGTCCTGTTCTGAAGGGAGATGGATTTGGAACTTGGTTCTACACATTGATACAACCATCTTTGTAGCTTAATATTGGGTTTTCTTTACTACATATGTTGGCAATCAGCATAACTGAGAATTTCTGAAATAAATAAATAAGTCTAGGGTTATAAAACAACACTGTCCATATAGTAGAAGTACAGCTTCACAACTTCTGCCCAGTTCTCATCTGTCTTGTGCAAAAACCCTTCATCTGATGAGTTTTAGTGAAAGCCTGTAACACCTGCAACAGACTATTCTCAACCCAGCTCTAGATGCTAAATATCAGAAAGAAGTTCCTGTGAAAGGATGCGATCACAGGAAAATGGCAGTGCTTCTACTGGAGGTGTTAAGTTTTCACTTGATGTTGTCAAAGGAGTCTGCTCCCATGTAATCAGCCTGGCCCTGTTCCCACTGCTCCTTCCTGTCCTCTGATGATACAGAAGGCTGTGGTGCAGCTGGGTTCTCCCCAAGGGACAGGTGTGATATGGCTCCTGAGGCATGTTCCACATCTCTGTATGACCAGGTGTCTTTGACAAGTCCATAATGTTGAAGCAGAGGTAAGACACTGGTAGTGAAGATGTCCCACCACAGATTAAGAAACTCTGGATGATTGCTTCTCGGCCTTTTGGCTAAGATCAAGTGAAGAAACTCTGGATGAGTCTTGGTGGGATGACAGGACTCACTTTTAACACTTTTTGTTTGGGGATCATAAGTATAACTCCATGGTTTGACTCCTCCTAGGAAATGTACAACTTTGGCATTTGCACCAAACATTTTAAATGCTGGGAGATAGGAGTATATAGAAATGCTACTTAGGTTATAAATAAATGACAGGTGTTTTCTGATATCTGTTGTTGCCCAGCTGCTAAAAAATGTGTTCACTAAGCCCTGGTCCCCACCATGAAAGCTACCTTGCTCAGAAGCAAGGTGTAACAGCCGGGTATACATTTCAACTGAGGGCTGATAGACAAAGACTTTGGAGTTGAAGCAGTCAGGCCACCCTGGGTCTGGTGCTGCTGATAATTATTCTCTCTAAAAAAGATCATCAATACTTGCTAGGACCAGAGTATCTGCATTCATAAACACACACTTTGAATATTGTGTAAGTGACCAGTAGTGAAGTTTTGTCAGCGTGACACCCAACTCAGGCCTTCATTAAGGTGAGAAGAGCAGAATTGCCACTATCCAAGACATCTACCATGATGACTTCATCAAAGACTTTCTCTAAAACTTTTCTCATAGGGTCTGAGACCTGTGGGGTGGCAAGCACAACCAGCCTCCTGGTGGTCCTGTGCTGTTTAAGAGAGGAGCCTAGGACCAGGCCACCTTTGGCATAGGCATCGTTTGTGGTCAGTGTCACAAAGGCCTATCTGCCATGGTGCCGTCTGGGCGCGGGCGGCTGTCTCAGACGCAGCTCTGTACCTCGAGACCCCCAGACCTCAGAGGCCGGGAGAGCAGCGAGGCCTGCGGGAGGCGCGGCGGGAGCCGAGCAGCGGCCTGAGCACACTTATAGAGGCTGTCACGTGGGCGCGCACGCTCGTGCTCGCATCCTCCCTGTCAGCTGCGGGAGACGAGCCCCGCCTCTGCAGTCCAGCCCCGGACCCCTCCCGCCCCCGCCCCTGCTGGGCACCTGCCTTCCTGAAATATCTTTAGAAGGCTGTTGACATGTATTAGAAACTTTAAGATGATCATTCCTTCTGATTCAGTAAATTCAATCCTGGGGATATATTCTAGGAAAAACAATTTAAAATGCACAAAATGGTTTACATAGCAATATTCATATAAATGGAGACATGTTTAAAGGTCTGTCAGTAAAGAACTACTTAAATTTGGTAAAAAGCAATTTTGGTAAAAAGTATGCTTTTATGCTATTATTTAATATTATATACACATAAAAATATTGTATGCTGGGTATGGTGGCACATGCTTGCAATCCTAGCATTCTGGGAAGCCTAGGCTGAAGATCCTATATTTAAGCTCATCTTGGGCAACTTAGTGATTTAGTGAGAATCTGTCTCAAAAATAAAAGATTTGGAGATGTGTAACTCACTGTGAAATCCCTGGGTTCAATCCCTACTACCACACACACACACACACACACACACACACACACACACAGGGGCACATTCTACTGTTACGTGAGAAGGATACAAATATTATGTTGATATGTTTAAAAGATAAACTACCTGTCTAAAATAACAATGGCATAATCATAATTTTTGTCTGTTGAATTCAATATTAATATTCTCATACTTAATATGGGGGACATGTATTAATAGTAGTTCAACATGTAAACAGCAAGTATAATTTATGTATATTTTGGCGGTACTGGGGATCGAACTCAGGACCTTGCACTTGCCAGGCAGGCGCAGCACCACTGAGCTACGTCCCAGCCCACAATAGCAAGTATAATAAAGCATAACAATAAATTCTTAGGATCCAGAATTTATTTACAGAATATCATTAAGATTACAGTTCATGAATGAATTAAATAGGTTTTGGCAGACTAGAACCTGAGCTTAATGAACAAGAGATATCAAAATATCTGTATGAAATGAAGGCAATTATTGCTACAAAATGATTGTGAAAAGTGCTTCAGGTATTTCTGTAAAATTTAATGCTCACATAAAAAACAGCTGAAAATATCCACATTACTATAGGTACTGGATGAGATGAATTTGGGTAAAATTTATAAATGCCAACATTTTGAGGGGTACTAAGAATGTTATGAGTTGGGCATTTTATGTTTCTATTGTAGACACCATAGAACTAAACTCTTGAAATAATAATTCCTTATTTTTAAACGTCATTTATTAAAATATTCTATCATTCACTTTTATTTGCTTTATAATAAGGAAAAATGGGAAAATAGAAGTAAAACAAAAACAAGTGTTATTTCATCACTCAATACCACTGCTAACAATTTCAGTGTATATTCTTCAAGGCTTTGGGTGTATGTAAGTGTTCCTGTATCTATATTTACATTATATACATTTTTATTTCCATATATATTTCTATATCTAATCTTTATCTTAAAAACTCTGTCTTTAATGGTAAAATTTGCACACTTGGTAATGTCTTTTCTGAGGGCATAAAAAACAATGAAAACAAAGAACATTTCTTAGTAGAATGACATAAAATTTCCAAGAAAATTACACTAGGACTGGATCTTCCTCCTTGAATTAAAAGTGGCAAAGCAGTTTTCTCTTGGAGCCAATTAACATGCTACAGACATTCACTCACAAATAAAAAACATCCTCTTGGGGCCAGGGATTTAGCTCAGTGGTTCCACCGCCTACCTCGCAAGCGCAAGGACCCAAGTTTGATCCCTGGTACCAAAAAACAAACAAAAATATCCTCTTGGCCTCTCTAGGTTTCAACATTCAAGACTGGACTTTGTCTGCATTCTAAAGCAAGAGAAGACACTGGGCAGAAAATAAGACACCACAAAAATACCAGGGCACATTATAGGGTGAAGAAGATAGCATTTACATGGAAGTATTTCTGCTTGGCATCTGCTGGTAATTACTCAGTCTTCTGGCTTTTGCTGAAGGAATGAATGGCTAACCACTTACCACATAACTCTTCAGAACAGTGAGAGACTTCACTCTGCGTGGAGAAGTTATTCTGAAGGCCCCTCACCTTAGCAGATTCTGTTCACATTCTATACTCAACAGTCTTTCCACTGGCCTCCGCTGGCCCTGCCCTGGGTCCAGTCTACTCTCCACACTACTGCCAGGTTGGAGGGATCTTCCCCATATGCAAATGAAATCATGTTATTTCCTTTTGTCAACAGATCCTCATTGCCCTTAGGTCAACTAAATTCTTAACATGGCTCAAACAATGTATGAACTGACACCTGCTTACTTCAGCCTCATGACTTTTCTTCTCTTAGTTATGTTAGTCATAGTTAACATTTTTTAGTTCTTTGTAAAGCAATGATAGGAGAAGCTTCTCGTACCATTTCTTTTGTCTAGCCACATCCTGCCTCTGTTTCACTTGGGTAGCTCTTGTTTAACCTTTTAAATTCAGCTGACCAATAATTTTCTCAGATCTTCCTATATTCTTGGCCATGTTTAGGTCTCACTGTTATACATTTACACAGTTTCCTGCACTTATCCTTTCACAATGTTCACTTCCTTTTACTGGTTTTACTAGCTTAATTGGCTCTTTTCCCCCATAGCTGAAATACAGCAGGGATGTGTCTGCCTGTTGACCACAAAATATAGTAATTAGTACATGACAAGTTCTTAAAATTATTTGCTTTGAGGGAAGAAAAAAAGAAATGTATGAATAAACATTATCTTTATCATCTTTAATAATATAGTTTCTACAGCTGCCATTCAGAAGACTATGTGACTCCATGAAAACAAGTCAATAATGCATTTTTTCTTAATTTCATTTGATGTTCCATTTCTTTTGAAAGTTGCAAATAAGTTAGTACTCTGTAATTAAAATTTCCTACACCAGATTTCTTGCTGAATTCTCCCTATCATTATTTTCATGCTAAGTACTGATGCATGATCCTTCCTTACCAGTAATTAGGTATCATTTATAATATAGTTTCTGATTAATTAATTTAACTAAATACGCTAAAGCTTTTTAATTTACTTTTATTTTGCCTGCTTTATTTCTTTGCTTAAAATGGCATATCTTTATTTCTATATCCATAGCAACACCAAAGATAAATGATTTTGGTTTGCCCCCTACGTTTTCAACATGAAAGGATGCTAAAGAGACTGGTTTTATCAAGTACTATGTGGCATATACAGCTGGTTCCTAAATTAATGAGCTAGTTTTCTCTTTTCATTTTTGATTTCTGACAATTTTCTCCTATTACTATTTAAGACTCAAGAATTACTTGCAAAAAACAGGGCTTTATTACAAAATCAACTAGTCGACCAAATGCCTTATTTCTAGGCAGTATACAAGTTCAAGCTGAGTTGGCTTAATTGGTATGCGGAGAGAGCCTCTGATCATTTGGAATTGCCACTTCTCCATTTCATAGTATTCACTTCTATTTGAATTTCTGAGGTCATGTCTTTTTACAAGTTCCTATGCTTGATATGGGAGTACTAGGTTCAAACTTGAAAGTTTCAGGCTTTTTCCCCTAATGTCTTCAAAGAATTTTAGAATTTGGACCCTTATACAAGTGGCTGAGGTCCTTAGTACTGTTCCCTACACAAATATATCTGAATATATCCTTATTCTTTTTAGGGAAATGGTGCCTACCCGTCATATAATCAAATTAGGTTCTGTTTTATAATCCTGGAAGACTGTAAAAAGGCAATGAATTACATACGGAGTTTGGTTTTTAGTTACCTGGTCTTCCCGGGAAGTTCCTTTCTTTGCCTGTTGCTTCCTCAAAACTTCATACTTTTGTTTTTCTCTTCTGTATTCAGCTACAGCACTATCTGGAGCAGCTTCTTCCTCTGAAAAATAGTAGAATACTCTTGGAGTAAGTAGTGTAGTCCTTAATGGTTTAATCCTGCAATACTTCTATATGATGATTATTTAACATCCTGGTTTTAAAACAGTTTTGCCTCAAAAAACCGAAGTACCTAACATTTTGAAATACTTTACAGGTATCTATGAATGAAAATTTGTGACTAAAAATAAGGCAACAAAAACAACCTATTTCTTCTTATCTTTGGCTGGCAAACCAAAACAAGTGAGACATGATCAAGAACACTGGTCATCTTTCTACTCAAGTCTCAGTTTGTTACTTAATTCATTATTACCTAGTTTGTGGAACATTATGAATGTGTAATAAATATATTAACAATCAATCAATCATTTTCTTCAAGAGATTTGCTAAACAAAAATATGTAATATAAGAAATTTTTTGTGGCTATTTAACATGATTTTGATGGAAACTGAAAGGAGTAATTAGTTTTAAAAATAACTTTATATGGATTCAAATACTGTGTGTCCAGCTCCATTTCCAATACTGACAGCTGTAAATGATAAAAATTGAGCACATTAATGAAAAAGAAGCCAATAAATACAGAAATAATACTTGAGGCACATATGCTTAGTAACCACTAGCAAAGAGATGATGTTATCGTACTGGGTGTATCTAAGATGATTCTTATAAGAGATTTTACAAAATCAACTTCATATTTTTCTTTTGAGTTATATCTCTGAATATCTCCTTTTTTAATCCTATAATGGATTTGCATTGTTCTAGTATAAAGACCAAGCAGCTTAACAACCTGAGCATCCTTGTCGGAGGCAGTTAATGCTTTCCCTTCTAATCTTGTCTCTCACCTCCTCTGCTGCATCCACCTTCAGTGCTTTCATTGGGTTTTAACTCATATAGTTTTTGTTTACTTGATGTCGCCCCCCACGCTCAGCCAACCACTCTTTCCACTTGCTGCTCATTCTCTCCGAAACATTAAAAACATTCTTCTCTCCATTTCTCAATTAATTTTTCTTGCTTAATTCCTGCTCATTCTTTAGGTCTCGGCTTGGTTGGCACTTTGTTCATAAACCCTTTCTGATTCCAGTCACTAAGTCAGGTGTGGATGCTCCCCCTTTGAGCTTCTGGAGCACCAGTGGGCACTTCTGTGTATGGCACTTTACGGTAATTTTCTATTTAGTCTTCTTTAACCCTGACTGGACATTAAATTCTTTAAAGAAGTCCTATTTCCCCAGCACTTAGGAGAGTGCTTGACTGACAAATGCTAGCAGTTTGATACAAGTAGATAATCAAGTAAATTAATGAATAATGGAATAGGAGAGAGGAAATAAGAAGGTAGCGGCAAATTTGGCCCCACAGCCTCACATGCTACTGGAGTATTTGCTACACTCTTGGAATCTCCTGCTCCACTGAATTTAGAGAGTCAATGGTACTTCTTTCCTGCCATTTCCACATGGGAGAATTTTGTAAAATCGTAAGGGAAATTCTGATGAGTATCCTTAGAACTGTCTAATGTTTAAAACAAACACAGGAGAGAAGGGACATATTCTTGGATTTACAGCCACAAATGACTGAAAACTTTTACTTGTAGTGAGAAGTTTAAAATAAATGGAAAGGCTGATATAGATGAATTCAGCTGCTTCATGTCACAAATAAGTCAAGTTTACAAGCTTCAAAACAGATTCAACCATGCTCATTTTAATATATACTGTGTAGCCCCTTATACGTGGTTTCCTTTACTATGGACCAATAACTTGATTTCACTTTTCAAGAATGTGTAAGAAACAGAAAATTAAAAAAACCCTGTGCCATGAAGAAGCCTTAAGAATCAATTTTTAAAAGTCAAGGATAAGTAAATAATAAAGCAAGAAAATTCCATAGGATGTTGTTTATAATATTCAAAAGACTTAGCAATTTAGAAAATAGTAGTCAACTCATCTTGGAAACTAGTAATGACAAAATTTTAAAAGTGGCTATGTTGAGGTATACTTTATATATAGTAAAATTCATTTGGGGTACACAGTTTATCTTTATTTATTTACTTTTTATTTTGGCTTTTTGAAACAGGGTATTGCTATGTAGCTCAGGCTGGCCTTGAATTCACTATGTAGTGCAGGCTGGCTTTGAACTCATGGTGATTTTCCCATCTCACCCTCCCAAGTTCAGGCATTACAGGTGTGTGCCACCATGCATAGCTTGGGGTATACAGTTTAATTACTCTGATATTGTATATAGTATATAACTTCTACTGCAATCAAGACAAAGCAGCTCCATAGCCCTAAAAAGTATCTGAATGTCCCTCATAGTCAGTTTTTCTCCTCAAGTACCACACAGCAGTATCTGGTTTCTGTCACCACAGTTTTGTTATTACTAGAAACTCACATGAATGGAACCATATTATATGTAGTCTTTTATGTCTGAGTTTTTTTCACTTAGAAAATATTTTTGCAGTTCATCTGTGTTGTTCAGTATTCCTTTACCTTACTGAGTAGTATCCCATAGTATGGATATACTCTTAATTTGTTTATTCTTTTACTAGTTGATAGACACTTTAGTTGCTTCCAGTTTTTGGCTTCTGTAAATAAGTATTTTGATGAATATTCAAAATAAGTCTTACTGTGGATATATATTTTCATTGCTCTTGGGTAAAATCTAGGAGTAGAATTACAGTGTCATTTGATAAATGTATGTTTAAATTTAGATGATACTGTCATACTGTTTTACAAAAAGGCTGCACCATTTGGGCTGTATGTTACTATCAGCAATGTAGGAAGGAGACTTCAAGTTGCTTCACATCTTCGACTATATCTGGTATGATATTTAACTCTGGCCTTTCTAGTGGGTGTGAAATGGATCTTATTATGGTTCTGACTCATTTTTCTGATGACAAGTAATATCAAACTTTTTATGGGCTTTATTGGCCCTTTGTATGTCTTTTGGACTGTGTTAAAATCCACAGTTTTTTTGTCTTATTAGTATATTTTAACATTTAAAAAATATATTGTAGGTATAAGCTGCTTGTTAGATATATGGTTTGTAAGTAGTTTCTCTCAGTCTATGGTTTATCTGTTCATTTCCTTAAATGTGCCTTTCAAAGAGCAAAAGTTACATTTTGAGGAACAGAATTTTATCATTTTTATATTACAAATCACACTTTCACATGTTATTTAAGAGAACTTTGCTTGCTGTAAAGTTGCAAAGTTTTTTCTATATTTTCCCTTAAAAGTTTAAAATCTTGTCTTCTTTGTTTAGGTATATGGTTTATTTTGAGTTAGTTTTTGTGTATAGTAGGATTGAGGTTATTGTTTTTTTCCTATATAGCTATAAAATGAGTCAGCATCATTTATTTAAAAGGCTTTCTCCCATTGAACTACCTAGGCACTTTTGTTGAAAATCAATTGACCACGTATGTGTGTCTATTTCTGGATACTGTCTTCTGTTCCATTAATCTGTGTCTGTCCTTTAGCTAAGAGTACATTATCTTGATTGAGACTTGAGATCAGTTAGTATAAAATCTCTAACTTTGTCTTTTTCAATATTATTTTGGTGGTTTTTGTTCTTATGTCCTTCGATATAAATTTTAAAACCAGCTTGTCAATTTCTTAAAAAAAAATGGTAGGATTTTGATAGTAGTTACTATCAATGTATAAATGAATGTATGAATTAGCTTGGAGAGAAATGTAATCTTTTCTTTTCTTTTCTATTTTTTGTATTACTGGGGATCAAACTCAGGACCTTGCACTTGCAGGCAGGCACAGTGCCACTGAGCTACATCCCCAGCCTGAGATATGCAATCTTAGCAATATTGAATCCAATAAAATTGTGCTGATTTAAGCTGTATGTAATTCAGTCCTCTTGGTTAAAATCATGATACAGAGTGGTGGTGCTGGATGTGAGGTAGGAATGGGGAGTAGTTATTTGTTATTATTTTTTAACTATCTCAGGACTCATACATCAGAGATAGGAATGTTTGGAAACAAGTACAGGTAATTTCAGAATGATTAGGTGATATTCATTCTAGAAAAGAAATAACATGACTTAGGAAAAATAATGAATAAGTAGTTTTTACAGAATGGAAAACAAACATAGCTGTACCTCTCTTCTGTAAAAATACCATGAGAAAAGAAAAAAGAATATGCAATGTAATTAATTCTCACATGAAGATTCACTGAACAACTCCCAACCAAAATGAGTTAAGTGGTCAAAAATTATTTGTTAATAAAAAACAACAAACACAATTTTTTATTATGGGAAATTTCCTACATAAATATACAGACAACAGTGTAATGAAGCCCTTTGCCCATTACGTACTGTCAACAGTGTTAACCCTTATCTTATTTAGCTTAGAAGGTATTCTTAAGCCATTAAAACTAGTACTCAATCAGGAACTGAGAGCTCCTAAGTTTCCTCTGATGGGAACAAAGGAAAGAACATGTGCTCTCAGATTCCATCACAGAAGGAGCCAGTGAACATGGTATGGTTAGATCACAGACACTGGAGTGAGAATGACCAGAATTTTGGCTCCACAGTTTATTTATTCTGTATGTACACAGATTCAAACTATATCCTCTTTTTGTACCTCAGTATTTTCAGCTATAAAATGAAAAATAATAATATTACCTAACTTGTTATACAGATTAAATGAAATACTGTCTGACACCCGGTGAATGCTTAACAAATTATTATTATCCCATTCAGATTAACAAATGTGATGGTATGAATACATTTTTGCATATACTGAACCTTTATATGTTAACATCATCTATGTTTTTTCCTGTTATGATTGACTTTGATAAGCTCTCAAGGAGCAGTGTAACTCTTGTTCAAGTTAGGCCTATCTTTATCTCTTTCTTCATACAGCTATAGTTCTATATTATGGAATTTTTACTTTGATAAAGGGAAAGGGGATTTTTTTCCCCAAACTATGAAGATATCTATATTCCATAAATGGTGATAAGATTCCTTAGTGGGGATGCCCATATTGTTAATATTTTTATTTCACCTCCCACATTTTCATCTATATGGAAAAGTTAATTAAGACAATTTTAACAAATCATTTATTTCCTCAGTATTTATCAAACCACATTCTTTTTATATTTTTTAACCTTAATGAAAACATGGCATATAAATCAGATATATCTTAACATATCTATACTGATAATATCTTACTATTGTAGCATTAGTCACCCTTTTGAGATGAACAGTCATAACCAGCTTCATAAATGTGTTATATAAGGCAATTAGTGGTGGTGAAAGCAACTGAAAAATGAGTAAGATTCACTCATGAATTTTAAGATCTGTTTGATACAATCTCTTTGGGAATAGGAAGTAATTTTAAAATAATGAAGAGAAGATGTACATTTTTTAGCTGATATATAAAATGGATTGCAAAACCAATTTTACTTTGAAAAAATATTTACAGTTGGATAAAATTGTAGGACTTTTCATCATTACATAAACTATCCCAGATCAAATAACTAATGTAATTTTATCTTTTCACAGGGTTTGAATACTGTTTTCAACAGTACTTGGATCTACCTTATCTTTATATCCATTCTTAGCAAAGCTCCAGTTCAACAGTTTTCACAAAAGACGGACCAAACTATACAGAATTCTAGAATGCCATCCATGCTTCAATTGCTAAATCAACTACCATCTCATAAAAGTCTTGAGCTGTAATCTTATCCTAACTGTAGCTTATGGCTTTCTAAGGGAGAGGTGTATAGAAACTAGACTTTTAACCCTCAGGTTATGAGTTAAACCATTTTGCCTTTAACACAACCACACAAGTGACTGCATTTTGTAATGAAAGTTAAGAACTCAAATACTTGGTGCCTCAGGGTTGAATGGGTAAATCAAAGGCTATAACCTATCTTTACATAACTGTAAATGCTTTGCTACTCTTCCTGGTGAAGAATGCTCTAAAAAGATCCACAATTCTTTAGTTGCTCGGAGCTACATGTTATCTTTTCTTTTTTCTGCATTATCCTTGGGTTTGACTACTTGGATATATTCTGGAGCTTTTGATTGTGGTTATTAATCATTTAATTGCAATTTGATTTATCTTTTAAATGATATGCTCAATAGAAGTATGAAAAAGTTCCACAGCCTACCAATTACAGGTGAACTAATAGGCACTGAGAGTTGGGTAACAGAGGTTGTTTTAAAGGTGATCTCATTAATCTGCCTATTTCCAGAATACACAATCTAAACGGTGAAGCATGTAGCACTTTGGCTTGGGCTGATATCATATTGTGATAATCTTCACAAACAGCTATAAAACAACACAAAAAATGTTCTTTATAGTACTGATAAAGGGCAACCTGATGCAACTTTATGTTTGTATGCCTCCATGTAGGATTAGTATATTTGATGCAACTCCAAATTAATTAAAATGCCATATACTACTAAATTCTTTACTAAAATATTTTTCCAACAGAAAAAAAGGATAAACAATATTTTATGAAATTGTATTCTATTCTAAAATCTGAAGTTAAATTTCATAAATGAAGTTAATATTAATCTACATAGTCTAATAGAACACTTTAAATCATTAATTCTTATGAAAGCAATTTTCTTGTCCAAATTAATATTTACAACTGCTTCACAGTAAATGGGACTCCCTGTCATACATATCAATTTGTTAACGAGTCCCATTCACTGCATCTATAATAAAAAAAATCAAGATTTGGTTGACAATGTTCATAGAAATTCCTAGTAGAAAGGCTAAGTAGGTACTTTATTCTACTTATTTGCCAATGTGAATGAAAATTTTAAAAATAAAAGCCAGCTTTGAATCAAGAGTTAAAATAATAAAACTTAGCTGAGGAAGACTGATTCAATGTAAACTGTTTGAGGTCAGAAAAACTGGCCACTAATATTTTTCATAATGTAGATATCTTACAATTCTAATAATGGAAAATGTATCAGGTAAATATAAAAATCCAGTCAAGCTTGTGGTATGTCATTTTTTTCCCCTAGAAAGTCATAAATCTAAACAATCAAGGCCCGACAAGCCACTTCTGGGTAGGGTCACCCCTGCTCTAGTTTCTGGTTTTGTGAGTTTTTAAAAAAAAATAACCTGTGGTTTAAAGATGTCTTTTCTTTTTGGTTTTCATTCTTAGCCAAAATGAACAGGTAAACTGCTTGAGAACAAGCTGTGAGGTCTAGTAATCTTTCACTATATAAATCTGTAATACCAGGATTAAGCTTGCTAAAGTTCCCACTGTACAGCACGGAAACTGTAACTCAAATATTTTATATGGTACATATAGCCAAATGCAATGACTTCTGCTACACAAACTCAATTATGTTATAAAAAAAAACTAGTCACCTCTTCTATTTCCTAACTAGGTATATCGTAACAGGATACAGCGTGATTGAGTATGATTAATCACAGGACATTCACTTTTCGTATTTTTACTTCTCATCATTTTACTTCTCATTACTTACTCTGAGTAATTTCCCCAGCTCAATATTCCTGTTCACTAATTCTCTGTTTAACTGTACTTAATCAGTTTTTAAAGTATAAACCAAGTCACTGATTTTAATAACTATACTTTTTATCTATAGAAATTCTATCTGATTCTTTTTCAAATTCATCCTCTTTTTTCACAGCCTTAGTCTTTTATTATGATTTTTATTCTTTTAAAAATCCCTTTATTTCAAATACACTTATAATGTATCTTTCAGATTGTTTTGGGTATCCTTCTGTTTATGTCTTCTTACTCTTTCTCTAGAGTTGTTATATCTCAAAAGTATTTTCTAATATTTTATTGTGAGTTTATTTTCATTTAGGGCTGTGTCTTTATCCTACTCCATAGAAATTCTTCACCCCAAAGACTGTGTAAAAGTTCCTTCAAAGAGGTTTTGCATTTGCTTCTGTCAGACAATCAAGGGGTTCCATGGTCCAGAGCCTTTAGTTCCACATCAGCTTCTTGGTTAGGATTACTATACCATATAGGCAATGTACATTCAGACTTTATATCTGTGCCTGTTAGAGGTTTAATTTTGACTTTTTTTAACTGAGAAAATCTCTCTCTCTCTTTCTTTCTCTCCTTTTCGTTCCCTTCCCTCCCCTCTCCTCCCTTTCCTTTCTCCAACATATATATCTGAAAAACAGTAAGCTTCTCTGTGGCCTTCCTGACCAAGTAGACAGTTTTTCTAACTCCTATCTCTCTAACCCAAGGCCACATCCTCTATCCAAGTGTGAGACTGCAACTCCAGTTCCCACATATTACAGCCTATACCTGGGTCCAGTATATGCCCCTAGGTAACTACAGTATCAGCTTGCTTATCCTTTGTTTCAGGTATCTAGAATTTTTCCCTCCGTCCAATCTTTCCTCCCTCTCACTCACTCTCCTTCCCTCTCGTCATCTCTCCTGCTAATTTTCTCTCTCATTCCTCCTTTCTTCCTCCCTCCTTTTCTCTCTCCCCACCTCTTCCTTCTCTTCTCTCTCAAGGTTGGCTAAGCATTTAAATTGGGGTAGATCATATTTTATCCTACATTTTATAAATTTGTAGGAGAAGGAAGTTCTGTGTTAGCTCAGTCCATGTTGCCAGAGCAGGGAATGGCACATTCATTTCTCATGTGCTTGGATCTTCTTGGATAAACAAAAATTGAATAGGCAACTAGATGACTTTAGTGACATAAAAGTGGCTAATGGTACAAGGAGTAAGAAAAATTCAGTTTCTCTAAGTACAGAGAGTTTTACTTTTTTATAAATTTCAATATATACTGGATAATGATTCAATATTATAATGATGCAATATTATAACTACTTAATATAACTGAAATTTCTATGAAACATATGCTAAATAAGTAGGAATTAAGGGTATAACAACAAAATCAAAAGAACATTTGTTAAGGACTTACTATATTAGGCACATTCCAAGGTGCTTTGATCATCCATGAAGAAAGTATCCATACAAACAAAGAAACTGGAAAGGATCACAATTGGGATACGATAAAGCTGGGATATGAGCCCAGATCTACATGATACTAAAGGCCCACACTGTGTCCTACTGTCTTCAGTTACAACTTAAATTCAGAAAATAGAATTCACTAAATATCCTTTGGATGGCTTGTACTCAGAAAGATGCTTTGGGAGAAATGTGAAACATATGATATGAGCATTTCACTCTAAAAAGTAATATAAAGGGTAAAATGAATCTAACATATGTGAAAATATTTAAGCAATCAAGCCACTGATTATCATGTAAGTATCAAATTTTGGATGTGTGGGTATAACAGCAGCATCACGGAAGGCTTAAGAGATTGCCAATTTTATAGCATTAGAATAAACTTTTTAAAAATCTATAAGCTGTCTATGAGTTAAGTTAGGTAATATATAGGAAAGGGTTTGGGAAAGGGACTATCCAACATTACTACAACCATCAGTTTATTACTTGAGAATCTAGCAGCAGAGTTAGTTGACAATCTTCTAATCTAACTTCTCAGTTTATAGATAAATTAAGGTCCAGGTAAGTGAAGTTACTTAGCTAAAATCCCTTGTGGGTTAGCAGCAGAGCCTGAGTTAAAAGTTATATTCTCACTTAGCTTAGGTGACAAACTAGTAAGACTGGAAGCTAAGTATATACTATATCTTTGTAAATGTTACTAAAAAAAGTCCCTATTACTTCCCCTCAGTCAGTGATGGGCAATCTTTTAGAGAATGAGTGTCCAAATTGCAACCCAAAACCAATTTATTTATTGCAAAGTGCCAACACTGTAATTCAGGCTTAATATCCGATGCTTGGGCTTGGGGGCAATTTGGCTTGTGTGCCAACAGAGTGAACTCTGCGTGCCCATCATGGCACATGTGCCATAGGTTCTCCACTACTGTCCTAGGTGGTAGTCAGAAACTTAATCCTTGCCCTATGGTATTAGAAGCTCTTCATTGGCTACCTAGCTAATGAACCAATGGTATCCATCCACAAATCTCACTTTATAGGAAAAGAGCTTATAACTTCTATTGTCTCAGAACCAGCAGCTACAAATTCATTCATTAAAAACAAAACAATGTATTGAATGGTTCTTATTTGTTAGAAACTGTCAATAAGTCTGCTTATAAATGATTTTAAATAGCTATAGATCCAGTATCTCAAGGATATTTTTGCAGAATTCCCATAATAAATGAAAAATTTTTATATAAATAAAGGTGGTGTGGTAATGAAAATAGTGTCATTTGAATAACAAAGGAAATAGACTTTAACAAATATAAAAGCAGTAATGATGTCTAGTTGTATCTGGTTAATGCATTCTGGAAACCTAAACTATTTTTTAAATAAAACAGATCTTAATTAATTCCCAGGAAAAGTGCTGACTTGAAAATAGCTAATATGAGCGCTAAAAGTTCAAGTACTCACTATTTGACAGACATACTAAGTGAATTACTAGTTTAATCTTCATAACAAACAACCCCATGAGAAAGGCATGCTATTAACAACATATTGCCAATAAGGAAACAAAGGTAGTAGTAACAGATTAAATAATTTATCTCAGGGATTATAAACTTTGAAATATAAACCTATGTACTGTGGCTCTAAAATACAAACTCCTATCAGGCTCTAAAATACAAACTCATAATTAGCTTTAGGTATTTCTTCTTCATGTTAGATAAAAATGTAAACTTAGAAGAAGATATTCCAGGTGGACACAGAAAGGCATCAGACAACATATCCATGTCCCGATAAAGTAAAATCTTATAAAAAAGGGCCACAAATTCCCCCTAGACTAGAATTATATGGTTCAATGGATAAGAAAAGATAAGAGCAGCCTGCCAAACAGTGGGTTTATTCAAGTAATTTTTACTCAGGAAGAATGTGTTATGGCTTTTTTTTGATCCTCCCTAGTTAATCACATTTTCTACTTATTTGAACCTTTAACACACCTTGTGGTACCCCAAGCACTAAAAGTGTTGTCACTGTCTACATCATGTCTTGGACTGTAAACTTACATAGCAGGAACTGCTCTATTTGTGGCCTAGAGTAGGTCTTATATGTGCTCAATAAATAGTAACTAAATGGACAGATTATTTTTGGGCCTTGAATTAACAGCATCTAGGGTCATATTATTACTTTTACTAGATAGAAGAAGTTCCTGAGGGACATGGAGGGTTTTAGGGACCCTATGATACACTACTTTTTCAACAGATATTTGCCTAATTAAATTAAGTTATAAGGAACTAGATAATTTCTAGCACTTGTAAAATAAGAGGTGAGAGCAGACAGAGGGCAGTTATCTCTGATTCAGGCCTTTGGGCACTTAGCTTTCTGGAAGCTAAGTACATACTACACCTTTGTTTCTGAGTGTTACAAAGAATGTCCCTAATCCTTCCCCTAGATGGTAATCAGAAACTTAATCCTTGTTCTACTTGAAGCTCTTCATTGGCTGCCTCTGTAGAAGCCCTGCAAGAGCTGTAGCCACTCACTGAGGCCCTACCATCTCCTCTTCTATCTTCCTTGAGGAGCTACTGGGAATAAATGACATATTCTTTCTCTTCCAGGCAGAATGCCTTTTATTTTGTTTTGTTAAGAAAATACATAATGTAAATGATTACAGTGGAAATAGTCTGTAAGTTAAAATGACTACTTATATATAGTATATTCTTTACCATTCATTTGTCCTAACAATAATCCGTAATAGTTATCACATGATCACAGGTTAAATCATTATTACATTTGTTTTAAAGATACTCATTCAGATGGTATCTTCAAAAAGCAGATAAGAATGCCAATCTCTATCCAATGAAACTGCCAAAATGAAAACTTATTCATGAGGAAATTTAATGGGGGAGGACAGTTTAATTCTACATGTGCACATTTACAAAAACTAGGCAGATGGATGTTTTTCTGTACTGAAATCTGTAACGATTATTCATTTTGTTTAATCAATTTTCACTTTCAGGCAACAAACAGAATAATACTGGCTCCACCTGGTGGTCAATAAGCCTCAATAGTTTCATGAAAATTAGTCAAACGAGGTTAGGTAATTTAAGGGTTATGTGAAATATATGTGAACATTAAAGTATGCCTCAAGATTGAACACTGATAAAGTGCAATTTGGTCTAATTTAGGTAGAAGTGTTAATTTTTTTTCCTGAAGTCTATGCTAGCTTCATTGCTTCGTATTATTTTGGGGCATAAAATAATTCCAAAAATAAAATAATGCAAACTGTTTCCTCTGTTTTTATTGATAATTTGAGAAATGTACAAGTAATAATTTGTTTCAGAGAATAAACTAAATAGTTAAAATTTATCCAGACTTTCAGACTGGATTCTGTTTTGGAATATAAAGTATACAAATATGCACTGACTTTCAGCTATTTTTTTCGGTTAAACACTTCCAGAAAAGTAGCTTACAGAAGTTCATATTTGTGTATTTATCTTCTACTTGATGCTAAATATTGACTTTTAAATTCTGTTTAAGAAGAATATATCCAGAATCACAACATAAAATAAAAAACTGAGACTCAGTGTTAAATGATTGTGTTAAGTTGGGAATGTCAGAAACCAGATTTTCCGACATACTGATGCTGCCGTTTTTTGTGCCTTTGCAATACACACTCACTGCAGCCATATTTCATCACAATCTAATTATCATTTTGGAACTATATAATTTATAGCACAATGTGGTCATTTATGAAATGGCAAGTACTCCATTCAATTCACATGAATTTTTTTTTTTCTTTTTGGTACTGGGGATCAAACTCGGGACCTTGCGCTTGTGAAGCAGGCAGAGGAACTAGTGAGCTAAATTCTCGGCCCCCTCAATTTAAGTAATCTTACCTAATATATTACAAAAATAAAGAGAATTTAAATCAGTAAAAACAGGTTCTGAACAAAAACATTAAATTGGTTTAGATTGGGTTTATCTTTTACTAAATTGTGGATTTACTGTATAAACTTATTAGACAGACTATCTGATAGATTCTGACAAGGTTTTTATTAGGCATTTCTCTATTCTTCTTAATGATTCCAGGAAACAACTGCAATACAGAAATGATTATTGAGGGTTACTAAGGATCAATGAATGGCTTTTCTAATGGGGGCTCTAGCTTTCTACCTCTCGGCTGTAGTCTGCTGCTCCTGTTCAGAGTCACCTTCTCTCCCTTGGACAGATCTCTGAACCAGCACATAGGCTGTCTGTTGTTACTCTCAGTTCCCTCAACAGAATACAGTTTATACTTTTCTATATGGTGTGACCTAAAATTCTTGTAGCTTGATGGTCATTTTGACAACATCCACAAGTTGTCTTATATTAAACATGTAAATTATAAATTACGTATGCTGTGTTATAGCAATAAGAAAATCCCAAATTCTTCAGGATAAAAAGAGTTCATGAAGCCAACCAGGTATAAGACTAAAGAAGAGCTAACTAAAATTGTCTAAGGCTTTAATTATATCAGTAGATTAAGCACTGCAGAATATGTTTTACTAAAGTACTTAAAGGAAGGTTCTGTGGTTTTGTAATAAACTGAAGCAATAAAGTGGCTTCTAAAATCCAGATATGACCAATACTATTAGCACCATCACCATTTTTTAGGATTTGGAGTATTTGAGATACAATAAAAAGAATGCTGTAAATGCTTTCTCACTTTACTTAATTCTGTAATGACAGAAGGGGTATTCTCATCCCTATTTCGTGCATGAGGAAGCAGAGGTTGAGAAAGGTTAAGTCTTGCCCTAGGTTATATGGCTAACAAGCAATACAGCAAGGATTTGAAATCAAGGCTGTCAGACTTCAAAGCCCATGCTTTTTAGACTCTATTACACAGCAAACAGTTATGGTTGGGGCTAGGGGTGGGTGATACTACAGTAGGGGGGAAACAACCACACTTCCCAAAGACGAAGTGTGTACACTGGAGAAGGGATAAGACATACACTATTAACTGTGCAGTAGATATGAAAGCAACATAGTTGCAAAATGCACACGAGGAAGAGGAAAATTGTTCTTTGAAAATGAAGGGTGGATGAATAAGATTGGGAATAAGGAAAATAAAACAAAAAAACTTCATATCAAAGTCCCCGAATGATTAAGGAACTGAAAGTTTATTTTGTTAAGCAATGAGGACCCACATTTATCTTTCTGATCTATACTGTCAAAAAAATCACTTGTGTTTGTGAGCCTTTTATAAAACTAAATGAAGTGTGTCGAATCACCCTAAATGAAATTGTTAGATTATCTGAACCCATTTCAGTGATTTTTTTAAAGTGCTATTTACGTTCCAAGTTTCCTGATGCCCACATTTTTCTTAAACAATGAAAAATGCATTCCTTAGTAGAAGAGAGGGCTAAAGAGAGACAGAGTCAGAGAGACACAGATTCAGAGAGAGACACAGATTCAGAGAGAGACAGAGACAGACACACACACAGAGGGACAGAGTCAGAACAAACTTGAAATTTTTTCCCTAATAATTTTAAGAAGAAACTTTGAAAAAAATTAGCTAAAATTATTTTTCATATCTATCAGAATATTCCAATTTCGAAGGGAAAATAATGTACAATCATTTTAAAGCCCCCTGTCTAGTTGTTTCTGGCTTTGTGTCACTGTCTGAGAATTGTTTACCTGACTGGATCCTGTTCTCCACCGAGGTTTGCAGATTCTGGTTCAGATTTCATTCCTCTTCTCCAATCCCCATCTTTAATAAGAAATCTAACAAATTAAAGTTTGAGATGGAGTGATCGTATGAAAAAGGTCACTCAACTATGTACGTTTCATCTCAAATCTTCTTGTGTCCAAATGGGCTTTCTGGAAAGTGGGGTTGGAGGGTAAATTGGATCGGGGGGAGGATGTTACCCTGCTCAATTTTAGTGGTAATGCTATGAACAGTAGGCTAGAACTCAGTCTGCTGATCTTGGCACCTAGCTAACAGGTCATGTTCCTTGTGGTTTATTTTATTTACTAAGGAAACAATGGTTTGCAGTTTTAAAGTAAAAAGAATACTGGACAGAAGTTGACTCTTCCTGAAATCTGTTTAAGTTAGAATAAGTACTAAATATCTTTAATGGTTTGGTTTCTTCATCTGCAAAATGGAAACTATAATACTTGTTTAATCTACTTCTCAGGACTGTTACAGAACGAAATGTAATGAAGCATGTGATAAGACTTTGTAAAGTGTTCATGTTATATAAATATGAGGTATTATTATTTGGCAGTGAATAGTAGGCACTGTATTTCATGTCTATAAGTGACTATAGTTATGACTTTTTTCAAATAATTAAATCTCATTTGAAGAAGTAGGGAGTAGACATAATAGTTTTCATTTTAGTAGCATATTTGTTTGAAAAATACTTCTGTGTATTATATTCTATTTTCAAAGCAACAATAAAACTTATAAAAGGGAGAAATGTGGAAAATTGTTTTGTAAAGTGAATTATCAAAACTTAATTTATAGATTCTATAAATACAGGTGTGTAAATGTAAGATTGCTTACCATGGGGCTTACCTTTAATTCTGAGTTTTCTTAAAGAATAAATAATAATTTCTGGTGTGCTGACATAATGGTAAAATGCTTTGCTACTTCTACCTACTACTTGTAGCTAGTACTTTTATATATAGTACTGTGCCAGGCAGTATTCTAAGTACTTTTGGTATAATAACTCATTTAAGTATTACAGGGAAATAGCTGCCACTGGAAAGACCATGGTTTTACACTTGGAAACCTATCCTTTCAGTAAAAGTCAAAAACTAAAAAAAAGATTGTAATAGATGAATGTCTCTGAGCTCTGCTAGAGAAGGACACCAAAGTTATACACAAGAATGTCAATGTTTGGAGGGCAGACTTTTCTGTTTTATACACCTTTTTATGTCTGAAGCCTAGAATAGGGTGTAAGCGATTTTGTATTTGACAGATATATTTGAATGAATGAATTTCTTTTTCTAAAAAGAAGTGATTTTTCAGTGGAAAGAGTATTCTTTGAGAAAGCAACTGAAAGAGTGGAGAGTCAAATGCAGTGGTATGTGCCCGTTGTTCCAGGCACATAGCAAGACCTTATCTGACAAAATGAAACAAAACAAGAAACAAAGCAGAGAGAAAGTAGGGACAAAGGAGAGTAGGCTGAATAACTTGGCTTCCTTACCCCAAACTTTAAAGAGGTGTGATCATTAAGCACTATTTTAGGCTTATTGACCTTAAAGTCTTTCAGCATTTCTTAGGAGGTACTGAAAGCCAAAAGAATAATCAAGGAAAAAAGGAAAGTAAAGCTCCTCAAGATGACTTGCCAACTAAAGGTGATAGTATCTGAAATCTATATTACCAAAAACACATTTTTCTGGTGAAAAGAAAAAAAATACTTAAAAACTGTTCTTGTTTTGAAATGGTATCATTTAATCCTTTGATGTAAAGAATTACTTCGGTTTGTCTGATAAGTCCCTAAACCAAATTCATCACTAAGCAATCTTACACTTTTTTCTTGGTGAAGTGAAAAATTTCTCACCCTCTTACTTTGGATTAGAATATAATTATAGACACATTCTCACTGATTAAATTTTTAAAAAGTCTTTGGCTTAGTCACTAAACAAAACAAATACAATGAATGGACTGGGTTGAATATTTTGAGTTAGCAACTTCACCTTCTCTTCCCAGCTTTGTCATTCACTAGAGTAAAGGCTCCAGTCTGCATCACAAATGCTTTATCTCTATTTTTTAAGGAAAAGACTGTTAATTACTATTGTCTTCAAAATATGTAGTCAATTAATTTGTGTAATACACTGCTAAATTATCCAGAATAATAGCAGAGTGAATAATAGACAAATGGCTGAGCCAACCTTGAAAAATATTTTTCAGAAAATGAATTTGCCATATTCCTTCCCATTAGTTTTCCTATAGAATCTTCATTAAGATACATACCACAGTCTAGTAAAGTCTTATGACAGCAGGAGAGCACACATTGCAATAATTTTTTCAGCCACAACAAACTAAGTAAGAATAAGCTGAATTATTCTATAAATCCCTCAACAATTTGGCACCATATGGAATAAAGTATAAGGGACTTCTCCATGGGCTTTATAGAAGGAAAAATATGAAGGAATTTTTTTTTTTGCTACAGGGGATCGAACTCAGGATCTTGTGCTTGCGAGGAAGGCACTGTGCCACTGAGCTAAATCCCTGGCCCCAAAGGACTTATTTTTGATGCTGTTTTTCCATAGCAGACCCAAGCCCAGTCTGCTGAAGTCTCAAACAGTGCTGCAATTAAGATGTTCAGAAATAAGCTAGAAGAATGGGGCGGGGGGGGGGGGAGAAAGAAAGAAAAGAAAATTAATGCCACTAATTCTTGGTTGGGATTATTTGATAGACACCCAAAGAGCAAGGTTACTTCTAAAGAGAAAGTATAGTACATAGTATCTAGTTCTCACTGCCAAATAGTATTAATAAAACTGCAGACTTACACAGTATAATAAAACTTTAATAATCTTTCTTAAGTGTTCCAAATGTATATAGCTGTTCTGTCACTGTGCCTTAAATTAGACAAATGAAGGAAAAGAGTAAAAATAGCTGAATGAAAGATTCTATACTTCTTCCACTTTATGTTCCAGACACACAATTTGCAAGAAAGGGCACTGTGCTTTTTTTCACCAGCCTGCATTCGTATGTGCTGTGTCTTCTGTCTGAAAGACAGCTGACTTCTCACCTGGACCAGTAGCTTGAAAATTTGTATAACCAATGGTTTTCTACTACATATATTGACCCACTGAGAAGTGGAAGAAAATGTTAGATGCTATTTTAAAATATATCTTTTAAACTATTATTTTTTTGGGTTGTTTTATGTAGTACACAATATGTAAATTTAGTGTACCTATATATGTCTAAAATATATTTCAAAATACATACATTGGAAGTGTTCAAAATTTATTTTATAATCCAACTGTCCATCAGTTGAAAAGTAAACAAAAAAGTATAGCCATAAAATAGAATATTTTTGGGGCATGTAAAGAAGTATTTGATACATCTTCCAACACACATGGACACTGAAAATAGTAATAGAAGACTACATATTATATGATTTTACAGAATAAAGAAATCTATCGAGACAGGAAATACATCAGTGGTTGCTTAAGTCTGAATGGAGGCTGTAGCAGGTGACAGTTAAAGGGTATAGTTTCTTTTTGAGATCATAGAAATTTTCTAAAAGTGACTGTGATGATGGTTGCAAACATCTATGAATACACTAAAAACCACTGAATTATATACTTGAAATGAGTGACTGTATGATATGTGAACCCTATGTCAAAGACTTTCATAAATAAACATAAATAAACCCTATGTCAAAGGCTTTCATAAATAAATAAAGAAAACCCTCCTCTTTATTCCAGAGGTGTAACAAAACACTTGGCGACCACTGGTCTCAATAACAGATGATTCTACTTGGGTTACTGTGTCTAGAAGCTATGTTGTCTTTCAGATTTAACTGCCTCTCCCTTGCTTCTTAAAACTTTCCTAAAACTATATACCATGTTGTATTATAACCGATAATTTTTCTTCCTCTGCTGAACTATAAACTTTATATCCTGCCTTGCATCAGGAAATAAAATAACTTTCAGATAGCTTAAACAGTTAAAAGTAAAATAATTATAGAAAGGTAAAGATGAATATTTAAATGACTGACCAGATATCTTGGTCATCAGGTAAATATCTTGCATGTAAAAGTATTTAATAATAAACATAACATAATACTGTAACCAAAATGTGTAAAAATAAGTTGGAAAACAATGTTAAAAATAATAACCTTAAGGTAAGAAATAATATTAATTCCATGCAAACTCTTCCCACCCCTCAAAAGGAGGAAGTATGTCCTAGTTCATTTTGAGATAAATATTACCATGATACAAACTTCATAAAAAGATACTACAAGAAAATGAACCTCAAAATCATAGATCAATAGCTTTCTTGAAAATAGATGCAAAAATCCTTGATGGAATTATTACCAATAAATTCAATAACATAGGGAAAATAAAGGTAACACATCATCATCAAGAGTAGCTTATCTCAGAACTGCAAATCGGTTTAACATTAAAAAGTTAAACAATACAACATACCACAGTAAAAGATTAAAAAAAGAGAAAAATCCCCTAACCATCTCAATAGATACAAAAGCATTTGATAAAATTGAATGTTCACATATGATAAAACTCTCAGTAAATTAGGAATAGAAGGAAGCTTCTTTTACCAGATAGAGGTCAGTCAAAAAAAATAGTCCAAAAAATATTACCAATATCAAATTGTGTGTGTATGACTGAATGCTTCCCCTCTAAGACCGGAAACTAGGCAAGGATACATGTTCTTACCACTTCTATTGCATAGGTCCATATAAGAATAAGGCCAGAAAAATTTAAAATATACTCAACCAAATTATCTTTACATACAGAAAATTCCAGTAAAAATTTTGTAAAGAATCTACCAAAAAAGTAACTTGTATGAGATTTAACAAAGTTTTAGGATTTACAGGTAATATACAAAAGTCAACTGTATTTCCATGTACTAGAAGTGAACATTTGGAAATTGAAAATGAAAAACCTACCATTTATAATAGCATCAAATAACAAAATACCTGGGGATATATTTAAAAATAAATAAAATAAGCTATAGTCTAAGAAACGATACTACACAGCTGAAAGAAATTAGAAAGACTTACATAAATGGAGAGATATATTGTATTCATTAAAAAAACCCAATAGTTATGTCAGTTCTTCTCAATTCATCTGTAGACTCAACATGATTGCAAACAAAATTATAGTAGGATTTTTTTTTTGTAGAAATTGGCAAGCTGATTCTTGTGCTGGCTAACCTAGAAGAGCCAAGACAATTTAGAAAAAGAACAAAATTGGAGGACTTTTTAATTGGATGATTATTTGGTTTCAAGATTTATTATAAGGCTAAATTAATCAAAAGAGTATGCTCCTGGTATCAAAATAGGTATACAGAAAAATGAATCAGTGTCCAGAGATGAATTTTCACATATGCAGTCAATTAATTTTTGACAAAGATGCTAAGGTAATTCAATGAGGAAATGAGTGTCTTCAACAAATGGGGCTAGAACAATTGAGTGTTCATATGTATAAAAAAACAGAAAAGATGCTTATCTCATGATATATGTAAAATTTATTACAGTTAAATCATAAGCCTAAAAATAAAACTTTATGCCAGTGATGGTGAACCTTTTAAAGACCAGTGCCCAAACTGCAATCCAAAACACACTTATATATCAAAAAGTGCCAGTACTGCAATTAAAACTGATACTGAGGTTTTAGTTTTAAAAAATGAACTCATATAGTAACATCTTTCTTTTTTTTTTTTTGCAGTACTGGGGATCGAACTCAGGACCTTGCGCTTGCAAGGCAGGTGCGGTGCCACTGAACTAAATCCATGGCCCAACATTTTTTGTCTTAGAAGAAAAACAACATGTGTGATAGGTTCACCACTAGGTTTATGTAATAAAATCAGTAGAAGAAAAAACAGGAGGAATTCTTTGTGAATTTAGGGTTAGGCAAAATTTCCTACCACACAGAAAACTTGAAGCACAAAAGAAAACTACTGATAAACTGAATTTCATTAAAATTAAAAACTCCTGCTCTTTGAAATATACCCTTTAAGAAACTAAAAAGGCAAGCCACAAATCAGGAAAAGATATTTAAAAACATATCAAATAAAAGGACTTGTATCTAGACTATATAACGAACTTGCAAGGCAGTAAGAAGATGACAAACAACCCAATTAAAATAATACTATTAAAATAATAAAAGATAACCTGATTTTAAAAATGGGCAAAACATTTAAACAACTCCTTGAAGGAGTGACAACCCACGAAAAGACGTTCAATATTACTCATCATTAGAGAAATGTAAACTAAACCCACAAAGATAATACTCCTGCAAGTACTCTAGAATGGCTAAAATTAGACCGGTAATACCAAGAATTTGAAGGAATGAGATCTTTTCTACACTGCTAGAGGGAATGCAAAATTGTACAGCCACTCGGGAAAATAGTTTAGTAGTTTCTCACAAACATAATTATCAAGACCCAGAAATTCTACTCATAGATATATAACCAAGAGAAATGGCTCCTATGGATGTTCATAATAGCTTCATTCATAACAATTAAAAACTGAAGATAACACTTACATAACCATCAGTAAAATCTAAACATGGTATATCCGTACAATAGAATACTATTTATCAATAAAAGGGAACAAACTACTGATACAGGAGATCAAATGTGGAAGCATTCTGCTAGGTAAGATGAGCCTACACATACTGTATGATTTCATTCATATTAAATTCTAGAAATAGCAAAACTACAGTGAGAAGACAGAAGGTTAATGTTTGTTAGGTCTTTGACTAGAGGAGATTAATTGAAAAAGGATACCTGGAAATTTCTGAGGGATGACAGAAATATGTCCTAATTGTGTTGGTGGTTATGTAACTATGCATTTTTGTCAACTCTCATAGAATTGTACACTTAAAATTGGTGAATTTTATTATACATAAAGTTACCTCCATAAAACTGATCTTTAAATATAACATGCCTGGTCTTAATTTTCTATAATGGAAAATAAAAATATCAAAATAATTCAAATGGTTAAAACAATATTGTTTTTTTCATTCGTCCCAAATCTGGATTTGAATTTTTATTTTGGTTAATGTTTTTGCTTTTTCAATAAAGTATTTTAATAAGCATTCAAATGTTTGCTGAATTAAGAAATTAATGAATTAATACTTTATGGGCAAAATTCTTTCTTGTCTCCCTCTTCCCTCCCTCTCTCTTTCCTTTCCTCCCTCCTTTCTTTCCTAGTATAGTGGGGATTGAGCCCAGAGCCTAGAACAAACTAGGCAAGTATTCTACAACTGAGGTACACCTCTCACCCACTTTCAGTAAATTTTATTGTGAAACCAAGTCTTATTAAGCTGCCCAGGCTGGCCTCAAACTTGCCATCCTCTTACCTCAGCCTCTCTGTAGCTGGGATTGTAGGTGTGCACTCCCATGCTTGGCACTGGGCCATTTCATCATTGTTCCATCATCACAAAAGTAGATGGCATAGGTCAGTTGTTTGACATGGCCCTTGATAAAATCAAGAGATGCACTACACAAGAGATGTATGAGGCTGCTCTTAGAGTAACTGGCATGCCATTTTATATTAAACATTCTTTTTATAAGTAGATGAAATATACCCTAAAATAACAATAAAAATATAGCATAGTAAATATACCTGTAACAGTTACCAAGTATCATGTACTGCACATAGTTACAGGTTCTATACTTTGATCAGTTTATACCCACATTACCAAAAACCATGACTAATGTCTTGTTTATGATGTTATGATCCATGGAGAGATGGCTACATATCATTAGATGATAGAAATTTTCCAGCACTATTATAATCTTATGGGAGTACTGTGGTAGTACAGTACTTTGTAGACTGTAGTAGTACTGTGGTGGATGCAGTACTTTGTTGACCGAAATGTTGTTATATGGTACATTATTGCAGTTCAGTAATTATGAATTATTCTAGACTAGCATTAGCCACAGAAATACAGCCAAAAGTAGAATTTAAAACTCCTTAGCAATTATATTAAAATATAAAAGGAAGCAGACAAAATTCATTATAATTAAAAATTTTAATCCAAAATATAAAATATTAATGCAGTATGTAATCAAGAGTTATTCATGAGCAGTTTTTTTCTTTTTTGGCATTTAACACATCTCAGTTAACACATCTCATATTTCAAGTCACAATAGAATTATCTGTAAGGTTCAAAAAACACTGATGCCTGAGGCTCACCCCTTGGGTTTTAGAATTTCCAGGTAATTTTAATGTGCAGAAAAGTTCGAGAACTACAGGTCTAGTAATAAAGGAGAAAAAGGAAGGTCAACTCAGAGAAATGACCTTAAACAATGGTTTGAATACTGATATTTGTTAGATATAGATTAGGCATTCCAAGAAAAGGGAGCCATGACAACAAAGGGCAATCTGTGAAAAAGTTTGTAAAAAAAGAGGTTTAAAAAACAAAAACAAAAAACTAAGCCTACATGCAGCATAGGACCCATGGTAAGAGATAAGATTAGCAAGGAAAGCAAAGTATTGCACATGTAGAGCCTTATATGTCATGCAAAAGACTATCTGGTAGGAAATGAGACACTATTAAATAACTTTATGAAGGGGATTGACACATGATCATGTCAGTGTTTAAGAAAAACCACACAGAGAATGTATTGGCAGGATCTCAGATTAGTAAAAGGAAAATACAAAGAGCAGGTTGGTTTTCAGGCAATCCCAGTATTTTGCAATCTGAATATAAATCACCTCACTCAGGAAAACATGCAAATTCTAAGCCTTCATTAGTATGTAATAAATGTTTTCTCTAAAAATATTTCCCTCAAATAATCCTTAGGCCTTGAATTTTACAGTCATTTTAAGAAATCTTAAGTAACTTTTTATTTGCTGTAAAATAATAATTTCCCTGAAGTAATAATTTCTATATTTCCCCAACATTCTTAAAAGAAAAATCATATTTTAAAAATTTAAATGAAATTAAAACTGTACCATAAGCTTTAAAGTAAGATTTTAAGTCTACACAAACACTATGTCCTTGCCACATGAAAGCCAGTGGATTTCAAAGTTAAACTGTTTTCTGATCTTATTTCATCAAAATTATCTACTACTCATGATTTCTACCTTGTAGAGATTACTTCTTTTATGGAATCAAGGTTCTTAAGATGACTGCTAAAATGATGTTACAGAAATGAAACATGAACATTCTGTCTCTTCCCCTTTAGTCAGATTTGTTTCCTCATTTACTCCACTCCCCAAGAAAGATTTTCTTGATGTTACTTCTCACTGCTCTGAATGTCTTTAGTTATCTGAACACCAAATTTTAGCATCTGAAATACTGTCTATTAATTATGAATACTGCTTAAATTATGACTATTAATTACTTTTTGAATATTAGAGGCTAACTCCTTCAGAACTTGTGGGAGGTAACTAGACTTGTTCTGATTCAGTGGCTTTAAATTTTTTTGCCTAGAAATATATGAGAATATATTTTTTGGTCTGGATTCTATATCCAATACAGAATTTATAAAACTTCAACATCTAACACATAAAACTATAAATGAAGTTGAACCAGTGACATTACATTACTTTACCTACAAAAATATAAGTTTCATATCGGTCAATCTAATTTAAAAATTCAAAATTTCATAAAACAGCCAGGTGTAGTGGTGCATGCCTGCAATCTTAGCACTCGGGAGGCTGACAAAGGAGGATTGCTTGGAGTTCGAGGCCAGCCAGGCCTACATATTGAGATCAAGGTCAATCTGAACTATATAGCGAGACTCTGTCTTAAAAACAACACCAACCAACCAACCAAACCAAACCAAACAAACAAACAAAACCCCCAAAATTTCACAAAACGATATTTACCTATACTACATGTAATGTACTCTGGTGTTTCCTGGCCTATGCCATTCTATTAAATAAAAAATGCTGATTGAGATACACTATTAATTTCATGACTCACCAGTTTTTTATTGCCCATAATTTAAAATAACTTTGCCCTGCTGGGGATTTAGCTCAGTGGTTCCGCCACCTGCCCTGCAAGTGCAAGGACCTGAGTTCCATCCCCGTATCAAAAATAAATAAATAAATAAATAAATAAATAAATAAATAAAATAAAATAACTCTGCTCTAATGTCTAACCTAGAGACTAGGCCTACCTTCAGCTTAAGCCTTAATCTAGCAGGACAAAAGGTTTCTTAAAGGCTCGTAAGTGGTTCAGAGTAGCTGGATAAAGATGAAGTAAGTACTCAAGATGGTTTATCTGCCTGTAAACTTTCTGTGTATCTGTGAGTACTTAGCAGTTTCTGGTCAAGGACCATAATAAAAACTGAAGGTTCAAAGATTAGAGATTTTGGCTGAATCTTCTGATTTGACAAAACTTAAACTGATCACATAACACAGAAGGTGATTCAGTGTGGTTGACTGATAATGGTCAAAATGAAGATTACTCTTCAGGACATAGTGATGTGCTTTGTAAGGCTCTCTCCAAAGTCCTTTCCTGAATTAAAAAGGAAAGAAGGAAGGGAGGAAGAAAGGAAGGGGGAGAAGAAAGAAAAGAAAAGAAAAGAGAGAGAAAGAGAAAAGAAGGAAACAAAGAAAAAGAAAGAAAGTTTATGTAATGCCAGATTTCTTTTTACAAAGAGAGGAAACCCCCAAAGAATATTTCTCTGAGATTTCTTGCTTTCTAGAAGATCATCACTGTGGAGATAAGCTAAACTCAGCATGCTGTGTAATGGTGCCTGAAAGCAAAGCTTATCCTGTTCTCTTAATAAGTAGTGAAACAGTACAGATGACAACAGATTACAGACATATTGCTTTATTTTGCTTGGGCTTTTAACTTATTAAAAATGATGTTTATACAAAGATCATGTACAAAGGCTAAATTATTAACCAGTTTGTCAGTGAAGACCAGAAAACATGCATTCTCATCCAAATGACTCAACTATTGTCAGACAGATGTTGATACTTGCATGGGGCAGAGTCACCACCAGCACAAAGGTACACAGAAATTAGACTAGACTTCCAGCAGGAGCATAGGCATGCTGGCTAACATGGAAGCAGTAAGAATGTGTTAGCCTGCTCATTGGTGCTTGGATGGTGTGCACACATACTAACCTCATCCTTTTTGTTACCAACAGCTATTTATCTGATGGAAGAGTGTTGACAGAACTTGAATTGATGCCAACTCTACTGATGAGAAACAAGGTGGAACAGTTGCTGGATGGCGGGAATGTTTCCTTTTTAGGAAGTAGCAGTAAGATGATACATGGAAATATGGCTGCATGGAGTATCACAGGTTGCTAATAAAAGAACTGTTTTTAATTTTTAAAAAACAACGGATCAAAGCAAGTCAAATGGTCAATGTATACAAGAAGGCACTCAAACACTCATATGAATAGTATGTATAAAAGAAATAATAAATGTCACCTAGACTTGTGTACTAGCAATTGAGCTGAGTTCTAGTTGATGTATGAGCTGCTGGGTCTTCTTACATCAGGCAGATAAATTAAAAGAAAAACAGTGAAGACAAAAATAATGTCTTAGTCTGCTGAGAGGCCTGATTACTCACTCTGCCAATCAAAATCCACATCCAACCCATGATGCCAACATAAAAGCAGACAGAAATCAAATTGCTTGACTAACTGTAGAAAAGAAGTAAAAGATGAAGGAGAGTTTTAATAAGCTAATACTAAAGGCGAATGGAAATAGTAGTTTCATTAAATAAATTTCTTTCTCAACATAGATGCATAGACATTCCTCATTTAACAGCCGAGTTACGGTCCCTCAACTAGGTTGTTAAATTAATTGGTCACTAAATGATGAACTGTATATATAGCAGTGGGGGCAAACCTACGGCATGCACGCTATTTGTTTTTCTTTTAAGACAAAAGATGATAAATGTAAGACTATTTTTTTTCCTAAACTAAAACCTCAGTATTCAGATTTAATTGCAGTGTTGGCACTTTGTAATAAATGAGTGAGTTCTGGGTTGCAGCGTGGGCACTCATTTTGAAAAGGTTTCCATCACTGGTATTCAACATAATATTCAACATAAAGAAAAGGTCAAAGAAAATTCCAACTTGATGACTTTGGTTTTATTTGCATGATCTTTTCTCGGCGTTTTGGCTAAGATCAAGTGTATTTGCATGATCTTTATATGCAGTAGTGTAATGTATAACAGAATATAGAACTATAGTGTTGTACTACACAGTACAATCAGCAAAAATTACAGTACTGTATAAAGAAGGTGTATTGCACAAAAAAGACATTGAGGCTCTAAAAACAAGATGTACAGAACTGTAACAACAACAAAAAAAGGATAGGTTGTTAGTCTGAGCAGTAGGTTTTAAGTCCAACAGCGTGCCTTAGTCCTAAGACTGAACAATCATTAAACAGATAGGTCATAAAAATGAGGAGTATCTGTATTCATTCTCAAGTTCCAGACCAATAACCTATCTGCTTTCATCTGCTCCATTTTCTAATCTTGGATCAGTACAAAAGGGTGGTCACTATATTTTCTTCACTGAATAGTAAACCTGAATATTCATCACTCTATTCTCTATATATTTTGCTAATATGAACATGTTTATCCATAATGTAATGGTAACTTGTCCATGACATATGTACACTGAAAGGAGCCAAATTCAGATACACATTTTGAAATGTCAAAAAAAATAGATTTCATTTGGTATAGTCTTAGATATATATATTTTGTTATATGCATTATACAGTATATATACACTTATGGTATATGTCTGTGTATATTCATATATAGTTAATGTACTATCATTTGAGCATACTTGATTACTTTAAATAATTTCTTCTAGGTAAGAATTTACAAATATCGTTTTCTCTTTCTATCACCTAGCAATCATAGCTGCCCTTATGTTAATCAAATTTTGACCTTACTTGAGTGATTAAAAATAACAAATTTATTGAGCAATTTGAGTATTCTGACTGTGGTTTTGGCTTGGATAGTTGCTGAAGGAGGTGACCTTCTGGTTGAGAAGAGGAAGAGATGATGTGGATGAAATATGGAGGAATTAGATGGCAAAGGAACATATTTTACATTCCAGTGTGTAAAAAATGTACACTAGCAGTACAGGAGATATCAGTGGCTAATTCATTTACTATTAAGAAACACTTTAACCTAAGACAGAAAAACCAGAATCTTAAATATGTATTTTTTTAACATTTTCAAATGACAAGCAAAAAACTAAAAAAGGAATGATGTACAATCATTTTGCTGGAGTGACTGTTCTCTTTTTGCACGAAGGATTATACAACATTTTACAAAATGTCACATTAGATACTATTATCATTACAGAAAGGGGACGGCAGTTGCTGTCAGGCAATCTAGCTCTTGTCAGCTATTTTGGTGCTTTCGGGGGAAAAGCAACTCACTCATCTGAGCCATAATTTTCTTATACAAAATACCACCTTGTCCTACCTTCCTTATGGGCTCTTGTCAGAGAGAAATGGGAGTAGGAAGCACAAAGAAAAACAGTATTAAGTTTTTCACAAGTATGGGCTTGTGTTAGGCACAGTTGATTGCCCACATAATAATTATCCTACCTTTTTTGTTCAGCATCAAATAGCAAATTGTCTTTTGTTTGGGGGGGGGGCAGTGCTGGGCCTTGTACCCAGGCCCTTGCACGTGCTAGGCAAGTACTTTACCACTGAGCTACACCCTTAGCCCTCAAATCACAAATCACAACTGTTTTAAGCCATTTTAGTTCATTCTTCATTTATTGAACTTATTTTCCAAAAATTTTTTGGGAATATCAAATACTGTCATAGGTGTAAGGCAAATAAAAATAAAGAAAAAAGCCAAGAATTTTTGAGGAAGGCAGAAAACAAAAAATAACTATGTAAAGCATAAGTATGTTAGAAAATGATAGGATAATAAAAAGAATGATGCAGGAAAAGGATAATTAGTGTCAAGCAGGGTACTCAAAGACCATCTCAAAGAGATGGTGACATCTAGGAAAAGACTTAAGAGGTAAGAGAAAGAGCCATGCTATCAGGAGGAACTCCAGCACAGAGAGAGTACAATGGCCTGGAGACATCCAGCATGCTAAACATGTACTCAGAGCCTCAGAGGCTGCTGTGCATAGAACAAAATGAATAAGAGGGAAGTTTAAGGACATGAGATCAGAGGTAAAGATGGAAGAAGGTACAGATTATGTAGAGCCTAGTAGAGATGTATGGGGCTTTCGTTTTTATGAAACCCACTGGTGGATTTAAAAATAAAAGTAGTGACGAGATCTGACATAGATTTTAAAAGGACTGTCCTAGTTATGTTGATAACAGACTTTTAGATGGCATGGGTAGAAACAGAGATCAATTAGGAGACATATGTACTAATCTTAGGTTGGAAATGATTGTGGCTCTGAACAGCTGTTAACAACAAAAGTGGTCAGACAATATACAGTATCCTGAATTTGCTGATCAACCAGAGTAGGGGCAATGGTGTGTAAAAGAAAAAGGAACCAAGTATGACTTTAAAGTTAACTGAGCTAATGATGATTTCAGAAAGAACAGGTTTGGAAGATCAATAGTTTAATTTAGAACACATTCAGTTTAAGATGGCTATTAACCACTTTGGGAATTATTAGCATATAGGTGATATGTAAATCCATAAAACTGAAACATTACCAAAGAATTAAGTATGGTGCAGTATAAGAGAGAAGAAATTAGAGGCCAAGTAATGAAAGTGATACAAAGAGTAAGGTCAACAGTATACTATGTTGGTGATCACTTAATTGGAGGACTAGGCATTTGACTTGTGGGAATAGAAGGCTAACTGGGGTAAGGGAATAAGAGGAGAGGAAGTGAAAACAACAGCATGTACAATCTTGTGCACACAGAAGTAAGTATTGTTGAATAAATGAGCTGTAACCAGGATATGCCATGTTTGTCAAAGACTCATAATACTGTGGCAAGATAAGGGTAGCAAAGGGTGCTGAGGGATTGAGGCAAGTTTAGTTACCCTTGACCCTGAAATGCAATCAACTTCATCTCATGTTAATTATAAAATGTTTTGTTATCAGTATTTTCTGATAAGTTCTTCAATTCTTTTATAAAAATAAATGAAAACAAATACATTTCACAAATCCTTATATTTTTTCTTGGTAAGACCCACAAAGAGCAGTGAACTGGAATGACATTTGTTTTACTCATTAAGTTCATTTTTCCCCCTTGTCTCCATCTTTTTTTTTTTTTTTGACCTAAGAGTACAATCATACTGATGAAACATTTTACCACAGCTATCACCAGTTTTTACTGAGAAGCATACAAGATGCCCTGTTTTAAACATTTAAGAGTTCCAATGTCTGCTTTTTTCTTTAGAAGAGTTATATTTCAATGTTTCATGCCAGCATGCATTTCCTTCTTTCATTTTAGCAGATACCATTATCTTTCTCTTCTGGGATAATTTTTGTATACCTGAGTACAATTGAGCTCCTTGACCAAGCAATGGAGGATAAAGTGTTTACAATTTTATTACATAAGCACACATGTAGCATTATAGGCAGAAGCACACATGTAGCATTATAGCCGAAGTGTCCAAAATCTGGACTAAAACCATATTTATGCTGCTGAAGGCTAAAAAAATTATTTAGTCTACAGTAATGAGTAAGTAGTAGCAAAACAAATATTTGGTTGACCGTGGAAAGCTAATGTTTTCATTACTTGTTACAAGCATAAAAGCTAAAAGCAGGTCGACCAAGCACACTTTGACAGTAAATAACACATCTATTCATCAATTTCTTGGGTTTATAAAACTGCTGATTCCTAATTTATGGATTTATACGCAGTGAGGGTATAAGTGATTTTATTATACAGATATATGTTTTAATATAGCCCATTTACTTAAAACAGATTTGCAAATTATTTACTAGTATAAGATACAGCATTTCTTACCTCTTCATTCAGCATACTAACAAACTCATTAATTAAATACTTGTCTACACATGTAAATAAGTGCTTTGGTAAGAAAGAAAAAGAATGATTGATTATAATTTGCTGACTTCTTGCCATTTTAAGAAGTCTGTAACAGGTGATATTAATTAAGATATATTAATATCTCATAGTAAATTTACTTATTATTGCTTACTCCCATCTTACAGGAAGGAAATTAAGGCCCAGAAATGGCTCCCTCAAGACAGCTCAGCCCCCAAATCAGAATGTGAAATCATACTCCTGATGATATTGCAGAAGGGCAAAAATGACACAAATATAGAACTTTTACATAAGCAATTTAATTCCCCATCAAATTAAAAAGTATAAATACATGTTATTTCTATATTTATATACATATATGTTCAGAGAATAAAAAATAGGAGTGTACTTGCATTGGTTATGTTTAGGTGAGAATAAAGGTAATTTTATTTTCTTCTTTTTGTTTTATGATGAAAATGTTCTATAGTAAGCATGTGTTAAGTTTTAAATAATGTATTTGCCTAAATAAAAAAAGTAAGAAAAGGGCAAAGATTCTTATTACTGGAGGACACATTTATAAATATTGAAAGAGACAAGACTAGAATGTACTCTGTGGTGTGGGACTGTGATTAGACTGTTAGTTTATCTCCTCACTCTGTTTATTACAAGAATCTAGAAGCAATACCCAGAACTTGATTTCTAAACACTATGTTCCATTTAGAGTAACCAGAGCTTTTTAGAGAAAAAGATGATTTAAGGACTCAGGAAAGTATAATATGAACCTAGAACATCTTGTTAAATCAGAAAATAAGTGCTCAAATAATAATGGGAAAAGTAAAAAGAACACAAGAGTTAGTCAGAAGGGGCTCCACATTGGGCAAATAAAAAATTTTAAAAAGAAATAAAAAATTATTTTATGCATCATAATAAATAATGATAAAAACAAACTATAAGCCCTGAAATAGGATTCCATAAGTTAATGCTGACATAAGTAAATGGGGAAGAAAGGAAAGCTCTTTTTTTAAAAAAAAGTGAAATGAAAACTATAAAAGAAATGATGGAGTTAGAAAATCATTAGTGAATACTAAAACTAATAGGTGAAAATCTGATGAGGAATGGGATAATCTCAAAAATGTTTTATAAAGAAATTTCCTGAATTATCCTTCAGGATTAGATGCTGAAGTGGGAAAAAGAAGAGCTATAAAAGACATTATTAAGACAGACTGTGTTATTTCCAATTTTGATAATTGTTCTGGTTATTTAAGACATACCCTAAAAAAACCTCTTACATATGTGTGTAAGAGAAATGTACAAGGATGCTTCCTGAAAATGTTTACAGTATGAAATATAAGGGAAGAACAGAAAAATTTACAAAAAAGAGAAAAACTGGAATATGCATTTAATGAATAGTATATATCACTTAAAAAATAAATATATACTACATATAAAACATGGATAAATGTCAAAAGCATAATGATAACTTACATAAAGTAGAATAGTAACAAGAATATTTGTAATAACTACATACAAACACATCTAATAAAAGATTAAAAACATGCATTGGGAGGAAATACACTCTTCTGGGTAGTGAGTACTTTGGAAGAGCAAGAGAAGGGAAATTAGAGAGCGCCCAGAGGATTTACACTATATTTATAAAGTTTAGAATTACTTTAAAAAGTCTAAAACAAACACAAAAAAATATTAAGGTTAGATAGATTAAAAAAAGTTGAATCTTGATACTTTTCTGTATGTTTAAGATATTTCATAAGCTAAAGAAGGAAAAACTTGAAAAATGACAATTCATCCATCAATAAATTTTAAAAACTTACATTTTAATATTTTTTGAAATAATTTTAAAAGTTGAAAAACAATATAGAAAACTCATTTTTAATATTCAAATCCACCAATTTTAACACTATGCCGTATGTTTTATTCTTTTCTCCCCTTCTGCACATAAAGATATTATTTTTTTCTCAATCATTATTTCATAATATGGGCTTTTGTGTTTTAAAAAATGGAGAATTTGAAGAATATAAGGTTGCTGCTTTTGTAATAAATATTCCTTAATTTAAATTTTTCTGATGTTCCCTGAGTAGTCTCATGAGTAGAGGTTATGCATACCTAGCTGCCACACCATATTAAATGATTTTGCATCCTTCTCAGGGTACTGTTAAGGATACACAGCCACATGGTGTGCATGGGTTCCCCACTGCTGATGTTGATTAAATGAATCAGTCAAGGCGTTACCCAGTTTCTTCTCTATTATACAGAGAAATAACATTTATAGTTCCCATTTTAACTAATAAGCACTCAGTGGAGGGGACCCTTTAAGATCATGTTGCTCTTCATCAAACATTCTCCCTAGATTTAGTACTCATTGATAATTTTTGCTCAAATCAATAGACAATTTTCTTATTCTACCACTCCCTTTCAGATTTATTATTTGGCATTTTACTATAAGGAGACTTCCCTTGTCTTCTAAGTATTCATTCATTCATATATATCATTATAGATCCTCAGATTCCTATCTCTCCCATAATTGTTTAAATTTCTTTACCCTCCATAATTTTTTATTGAGACAAACTTCATAACATAAAATTAACCTTTTAAAGATGTTACTTCAGTGCTTTTTAGTATGATCACAATGTTGTAAAACCATCATCAGTAAATACAGAACATTTCTATCTCCCTAACAAGAAACATCATATTTATTAGCAGAAACAGACCTAATTACCACTTCCCAGAATTCCCTGGCATTGACTAATCTTCCTTCTGTCTCTGTGGATTTGGATCTGCCTATTCTGCACATTCCATATAAATGGCTCCATATAATATATGGCCTTTTGTATTCACTTAGAATAATGGTTTGAAGTTTTGTCCATGTTGTAGCATAAATCAATGCTTTCTGCCTTTTTATGGCTGAATAATGTTTCACTATATGGATATATCACATTCTGTTTAGGTTTCTTTGTTTGTGTTGTTTCCACTTTTGGGAAGTATTGTAAATAATGCTGCAATGAACATTTGAGTATAAGTTTCAGAGTAGGAAATTGGCCATTTCCTGATGCCTTCTATGTTGTTTTGACCTACATGCTACTGTTTTTTGGAGTGTTTCCCATTTTCTTGTAAAAGAAGTGTTCAGTTCTTGGTAGTAAACCATTTCTCCAAAGAAGTCCAGGTTCCTTTCATGGTTTCTATTAAAAATGATGATGGGGGTGGCAGGTGTGCTTAGTAGCACTGACTCTTTACATTTAGGTCTTGTCAACAGTTGAAGATAAGAAATGTGCATATATATTTTCATATATATATATGTATACCTATGATACATATGAAATCACAAGTTCATGCAAATCTAATCCATCCATACAACACCCCTGCCAAAATCTTTTTCTTATCGTTCCTATTCATATTTTTATCTCCTTTCTCTTACAGTAAGAACCCTGGCTGCCCATGACATCAACACATATATTCATTTACTAAATCTTATCTATAATACTACAAAAAAAAGGAAAGAAAAAAAACAAAACCCAGAAGAGTTCAAGATTTGTTTACTGTTGCTTCCATACTGCAGAGAATAATATAGTCAAAATACTATGTTCGAAATGTGAATTTACTCATTTGAAATAGAATTAGGTTTGTTTCTATTTCTAATCAGTTTTAGCTTCTTTATCTTTCTGCATGCTGACAGAATTTTTAAATATATAAGAACATGAGTACATTTCCAAGAGTTAAAACTACACTAAAAGATAAACTCAGAGAGTTGTCATTACTTCCCAGTCATTTCTACTTGCTCTCTACTTCCCATTCCTTTGTAAAAAACTTCATTGTTTCTGGCTTATCCTTCCTATATTTCTTTCTGCAAAAGCAAGCCAGGGATAAGGTGAGGGGGAGCACATTTTTTCTTTCTTTGTACCTAGCCTCTTCCTACTTACTTTCAAAGAATAAAATATTTAAGATCCTGGGGCCGGAGATCTAGCTCAGTGGTGCTGCGCCTGGCTTGCAAGGTTGTGATTTCGATTCCCAGCACAAGAAAAAAAAAGGTCCTGAAAAATATGATGCTCTTCATTTTTATTTGAAACCTGCCTATTAATAATCTGCTTTCTAGTACTAGCAAGCAACATGGAAATCGCTAAAAGGGGGGAAAAGCTTTCTGACAACTGAAAATGAGCTGAATTGTTATTACTAAATATTATTTATTTGTGTGAACTTTAACTATTTATTTTTGCTATGGAAGAGTTAAGAAATTATTTCAGAGAAGCACCTGGCACCCCTGTGTTAGAAGCCTAAGGAGGCAACGATGATAAGAACAACAATCAAGTTTCTCAGGGAGTGTGAAGACAAAAGACAGTGAATACTGGTGACTGTAGACTTTTATAAACACTTTCAGCAAAGTTGAGAAGTTAATAATGTCAATCCCAGGAATGATTAGTAGTTGTGAACAAGGAATTTAAGGCTACTCTTTTTAGAAATAGGTTCAACAGTGGAAGGTAGAGTTTAGAAGTAAGTTCATAAATGAAAAAAGGTAAAAAATTATCTTTGAGATCAAGGAAGAAATGGGTGGGTGTGAGAGACAGAGAGGAAAAATCAGTGAGTATACAGAGATTTCTGAAAAGAACAGGAGAGGAGAAAGTTTCTCAAGATTGTGGGAAATGGGTGGTTAGCTTTGAAAATAACTAGGATCACATGTCTGTAATCCAGGATTCTGGGAGGTTGAGGCAAGAGAATTGAAATTTCCAATCCTAGGCAATTTAGTGAGACCCTGTTGCAAAATTTAAAAAATTTTACAAAGAGCTGGGGATTTAGCTCAGTTCAAAGGCCCTGGATTCAATTCCCAAAACCATGAAAAAACAAAAAAAATCATAAAACAGAAAAAGCCAAAACACACAAACACAAACACACACACACACACACACACACACACACACACACACACACACACACACACACACAAAGTCTAAACCCTAAAACAAACAAACAAAACTGGGATCACCTTGTTCTGAGACAAAAGACAGAAATGTGTGGGGAAACAGAAATTCAGTGGTTCAGAGGAGTACACAGAGGAAGCTCATGTTAGATGGCCCTTTTAAAAATGCAAAAATGAAGTAATCTGTAAAGGGCAGGAGCAGGAGGCAGGGTTGGCAGTAGAGATGTAAGGATGAGGGAAAATGCTTGGCAGAGAGAGGCTATGTGGAGAGCACAGTACAGAATGGACACTATAAATATGACAGTCTGTGTTGGAATTTTTTTGGCTGTTAAGAATTTAATAAAGTAGAGAATATTACCTATATTAAAATTGGTGATATCAATGACAAGTGAACATTTTTGAATTTTCTCTATTCTAGGGGAACACTTCAGATTTACTAAATGATGTAACTTTTCTGAAACTGCTGCCATCCTTCTATTTTATTAAACTAAAAATTTTTAGTTTTTCCCTAAAGTCACAAAGAACATATCAAACTCAATTTTAAGCTGACTTAAAAGCAACACAGTACTTGCTCAATCTGAATTAGAAATATTTGTATTTATGATTATATATACATTCTATTTATGTATTATTTAAACCAGTGATAGCTATGTAAGGGATTATGTGGACCTTATAGAATGAGTCTTTATAGAATGAGTCTTTCTAACTTTAGTTTTCAATAAATATTGCTACTACATAGTAAAACTCACCATTCTTTGGGAATAGCTTTTAAGGAATGACTCTTGATTTTTAGAACAAATCAAAGGAGCTCAACTGCTCATAATATAAAATGGTGGTTCATTCCAAATAGGAGATTAAAAAGTAAGGATGTTAAAGCTGAAAAGGGGTTCTTTGGAATAACTCCGAGAAGGAAGCAGTAGTATGCTTTACCTTTCCCCTCCTTTGAAATCTGACCCTTAATAATTTCCTTTCCAACACTAATCCTATAACATGGAGATTTTAAAAACAAGCTAACTTTATTTTCTGGCAACTGAAAACTAGTTGAATTGTTATTACCTAACATTATATTGTGCATTTTTCTGACTGTCCGTATTCACCCTTCCCCAATTCACCCTTCCCCAGTGCCTTGAAAAATGCTGGGGATGCAATAGGGGCCCTCAATAAATAGATTAAATTACAGAAAATCAAATTTAGTATCCTAGTGTTCATAAGAGCAAGGCTAGTCAAAAATGAGATTTTATGATTATGAGTGAAATCTGCACTGTAGATTCCTAAGTATTTACTGTGTTTGGCTTATCAAATTATTACTAAATATTTAAGATGTATCAGGATTGAGAATTTATAAATTATTAGGATATTTATGTTAAAATTTTATCTTGAAGAAAATAGGTTTAAAAATTCATAAATAATGCATATTTTGTTGAAATTATGTTTAACTCAATTAAATAAATATTTTTGTGAGCCTACATAGTATATGATACAGAATGACAGAGATTAATAAAAGCCAGAATATGGTAAGCAGCATAAGATGTTAACTGGACTATCCAGGTACAGGAAATGGTTTTTTAAATGAGCTAGAAATGAAGATTTGTGAATTACCTTTGAAAGGAGTCAGCAACCACATCTTCTGTGGAATTTCAGATAGGGGGCCAGAGTTTGGGGAAGATTAATAGGAGGTGAAGTTAGTGAAAGTAGGACATGAAGGATGAAACTTCCATAGGCAAAAATGGTAAAACATGTTCAGGCCAATGGAATTGCATAAACAACATGGCAGAGATAAAAACAGTAAGGTATAGTCAAGGTTCCATCAAACAGTTTGGGGAGAATATGGACTCTGCATGAGGAAGTAGCAGAAGAAAGGATCTGAGCATGACAGAATCTGCTAATTTTCTTTCTGAATCCAGTTTCTCCTTTTACCTTTTAGGGAAAGAACCAATATCATATTTCTCTGATACCAGATTTCAGTATAGCACTTTGATACCCAACTGGAGACTGGTTTCCCTACTATTTTACAGTTGGTACAGTCCTACAATTTTATGATAACACGAGGAAAAGTGCTGTGTGCAACTTTGGGGTCATCTTCTTAAAGTTGAAGTCACTCATCTGGTGGTTGCTCTTTACCCTTCCCTCTGCTGAAACACAGACATGGAGGTGGACCAGGTGCAATCAGGTGGACAGTGATAACACTTCAGGAGACAGCAGGAAAAAATTATCTTGGGTCATGCTGGCCCAGAAGTATTCTCTCCTGGAACTGTTCAGTATGAAACAAGTAACTTATTTTAAACAATATTTTAAAAGTCTGTCTATCTCTCCCCTTCCTGTGTTTTAACAGTAACTTCTTTCATAGCTGATAAAGTTAGCACTTTTATTAGAAACTTTGCTAATGGTACTTTTTGTACACAGCAAGTACTAGAGCTTGCTTTCTTTTTAATAGAAGGTTATCTGGAAAAGAATAAGTGACAAATGTTTACTACAACAAAATCAAATGTATTTTCTGGTTATCTATTATGTGTAAGAGAATTAAAAGTCACATTTCTGATAATTTTATTGTAACAATTCTAAAAACTGTTGTCTATTTTCCTGACTTCTTTATTATTTCCGTCCTTCTAACTCAGTGGGTTTATTTTGCCTACTTCTTTACATAGGCTATTTCTACAGTAAATTCCTGAAATACTATCATCTAAAGCTATAATTTTGCTTCTAAGAAATAGGGCAGGTGTACTAACATAGTTGAAAATCAGTAACTAGTATCAGTTGTTACTACAGTCACTCCCTGATATCCATTGGGATTAGTTCTAGGAACACCTCCCTCCTTCCTGCAGATAACTAAAATCTACGGATGCTCAAGTCTCTAATATAAAACAGCATAGTACTTTACATATAACCTATATACACCCTCCCATATACTTTATATTATCTCCAAATTACTTAGAATACCTACTACAAGGTAAGTGCTAAGTAAATAGTTGCTATGCTGCATTGTTTCGGGGATGATCAGACAAATAATCTACACATTCAGCACAGAATTTTTTTTCCACTGTTTTTTGATCTGTGGTTGACTGAATTCATGGATGCAGAACTCACAGATAAGGACAACCAATTGTTATTCCTAACAACTGTTATGTCAAAAAATGTAGTCTGTAAACAACACTCTGAAAATTCTCTAACTTACTTTATGGTCCACTGTGTGGCTTTCTATAAATGTTTCAAAAGTGCTAAAAAAGGCCTGGGATTATACCTTAGGGCAGAGTGTGTGCTTAGCACGCGTGAGGTTATGGGTTAGATCTTCAGTATTACACCACCATCAACCAACCCAAACAACAACAACAACAACAACAAAAAGATGCTAAGGGAATAATCTGAATTAAGTGCAATATTCTCTTCATTATATCAATTATGTTAACTGTGTGGTCCAAATCTTCTACCTTCTTATAACATCTTATGTGCTTATTTATTCCATTACTAAAATGTAGTAAAACTTATCACTATGATGGACTTGCTTACTTATTATAAGTATATCAGTTTTTGCTTCATACATTTTGAGTCTGCGTTATTAGGTCCAAACAAGTGTGAGATCCTTAAATTTTCCTGATAAACTGAAGTTTTTGTTATAACAGAGGCTCTTTATCCCAGATTATACATTTTGCCTTAAAGATTTTATTGTCCAATATATTTAAGATGGTTTTCATGTATCATATGATTCAACTTACTTTCAGCCCAGTTTGACAAACTTTGTCTTTTAGGTGAAGCATCTGATCTTTTGCATCATTTCCACACAATTATTAATGTGTCTGTATTTTATTTCTCCTTCTTTTGTGCCATCATTTTTAATCTGCCAAGCCTAACATTTTTTTTTCTCTCTTTTCTTCTTTTTGGTTTTTCCCCCTAATTCCATCTTTCTTTTATCAGTTTCTTATCCTGTTAGTGGTTTTCTGGTTAGTGGTTTTCTTACAAATATTAATACATATATTTAATATATTAAGTCAAAAGCTAATTTGTATCTTTACCTTCTTCCCAACCAAGGACCATAAAATGCTTGTCAAACGTTATTTACGACTACCTTTTACCTGATTCCGAAATTATATGCTGGGTTGTTATGTATTTTAATCCAAGAAGACATTGCTATTGTTCTTGGTGATTTTAGTGTTATTTTACATTTATTCCATATGATGATCACTTTCTATGGTCCTTACTCTTTTTTTATTCATTCAGTTTACTGGTACATTTTAGGTGTACATTATGATCACATTCACCATTGGGAATCGTACCTGTTCCTGATATATCTTGGTTCTTATTTTTTCCCATGCCCCTTCAATCCCTCCACTCCTCTCTATTTACAAAAGTTTTGTTTTTTCCTTCTTTTCTCATTTTTTTCTTTCCCTTCTTTCCTTTCCCCTGCCCTTCTTCCCTAGTTCTCCTTCCCTCTTTTGATTGTATCTCTTTTACTGTGGCTCACCCACCTGCCTGAAATATGTGCTTCAGATTTGCCTTTAGTAAAGGTCTATGGGGGCAAAGTTTCTCAGTTGTTGTCTGAAGGCCATCTTCTCTCAGGACATTGAAAATAATATTTTATCTTAGTCTTCACCTGTTGATGGTGAAAAATCAGCTTTTGCTTTTCTAAAGGTAATAATGTCTTTTCTGTCTGCTTATCAGGTCTCTTCATAGTAAACACTCTGAAGTGCTAAGATATATCTAGGCTGGGCCTGGATTTATTTTCACTTATTTTCCTTTCATTTTGGGGCCTTCTTTACTTTGAATTGATCTCTTTCACTAATTATAGAAAATTCTTAGCTATCATCTCTTCACAAATTATTTCTATTTCTTCTTTAGTTTTCTGGAATTTGATTAGACATTTATTAGATCTTCTTCCAGGTCTTCCATTTGTTTAGAGGCTGAGTTCTACAGAATTTTTGCAATTCTATCTTTCAATTTACTAATCTTCTTTTTAACTATGTCTAGTTTGCTATAAATCCTATTGTGCTTTTAATGTCAACAGTTATATTTTTTGTTTGTAGATTTTTGTATATTAAAGTCTGCTTATTCTCTCTCTTTTCAAGCCTACCATTTCTGGAAGTTTATTACATATACATATTTACTATTTAGTAACTGAATAAAATTTAGATCTTTGTGGATCTGACTCTGTAGTCTGATGTTTCTATTAGCTTTTGCTTAGGGTATCTGAATTTCATGTGTGCATGTATGTGTGAATTCTAAGCCATTCATTTTCTTTTGTAAGTTCTTTGAAGACCAGGATGAAAGGCTTTAAGGTGCTTGTATCAGGCTCATTGGGAGGGAGGGCACTTAGGATTTAGTACTATTTCCAACTAAATTCTTGAAGATTTTAAGATTAAGGTAAGAGCAATTTGGGTTTCAAGCTAATTTAAAGATTTCCTTGTTCCTAGAGTCCCCAGAACTATTGTTCTTGCCCCCAAATACTCTGTGCCATAATTCTAGACAGGGAGTTTCCTCTTAATCCTATGCTGGGGGTGAAGTGATCCTACTTTTCAGGTGTTCTCAGTGGGAGGGTCAATATAGATTCTTATTTTTCTATGCTATCAGAAAGTGATGTTCTCTGTAACATTAAAATTTTGTCATTCATTCTAAAATTAAGCATTCAGTCTTTGAAAAAGGACACGTTTATAATAACAACGTGCTTTAAAGATTCTTTAAATTTGTTGATGACCTTTGAGAAACAATGATTCTAGCCAAAAGTAAAGTTGATTTTAATAAATACCCATTACTACTTTATAGACTGTGTATATTCAAGGTTGGACCCAGTTCAAATTCCATAGTAGTGGAAGAATACTGGACTGAAAGCTCGGGACCATGACTTCTAATGCTATGATTTTGCTGTGTGATGTTGAGTAAGTCCTTTAATGGGCAGGCCCTTGGTTTCCTGTGTATACAATGGAGAAGTAGGGCCATATGATCCTTTCAGTTCTAACACTGTGATATCTATTGCACAGATGTATGCAATATAAACAAAGCACACTCAAGATCAGAATTTTGATCCTTAACACACTCCTTAAGGCTAGCTCATTTGAACATTTTAAACATACTTCAGCGTAATATCCTCAACAACCTCACATCTGGGTATGGTCATTTTATCTAAAACAACAAACAAAAACAAAATATATACATACAAAATATCCTGTGCATAAAAATAGAATCTTAGTATTTGGAAATCTTGTTAGTTCTGAGAATTTCAAATTCCTTTTGTACTTTGTGGTAATTCAAATTCTTGTACATAGCTATTGATATAATTTAGGGATTATTTGATTTTTGATTGAAAAAATACTAATACTTAAAAACTGCAACTGCACCATCTGCCAGGAGGTTTTGTGAGGAATTCTGAAAATATAATCAGTTAAAACTGTCACCATACTGTATTAATCATTTATGAAAATTACTCATATCATGCAGATTAAACTATCCAAAGTCAGTTTTAATGCAGTATATTCACAGGTTTACGCTATAGAGTTGTGAAAAGAAAACCTTTTTCAAATTTGATTAAGTGCTGCAAGATGTTGAAGAAACTCAGAACTCAAATGAATTACTATGTGTTTGATGTCATTTTTGGCAAAACCTCAGAAAATGCCACATAAAAGAAAAACATCTTAAAATAAGATCTTGTCAGCAGTTTGGAAAAGTCAAAAACTCCATTCTCAAATGAGAATGCTGGTTATAATCAAAATTTTAGTGATGATATTATTTTCCCCCTGAGAGAAGCTAAATACCAAAACAAAACACCAACAATGAAAACACATTTCTGCACATGTACACACCCCTCTTTGACTTTCTACAGTAGACAACTCTAATTATTTCAGTTTAGGCTTCAGATATCTAACCTGGTTCTAATGTTTCCTTGTAGAATTACTGGCCACCTGAGAAAGTATGATAGCAACTAAGAATTTTTAAAAAATAATTTTCCTTTTAAATGAGAGGTATAGATAATTCTTATCAGCAATAAAGATGCTCCCATGTATTCAAACTCTAAAGTTGAAAATGATGGGAATTTCTTCTCAATTACATTTATATGCCCTTTACATTTATTATGCTGTATATCTTATTCTAAAAGAATTAAAAATAAATCCTTGCAAAGCAAGTTGACATTTTAAGAGCTACCGGTCAATTTCTATAAAAATATTTTTTAAAAAGCTTGCTATAAAGAAAATTATAATGAAATTACATAATGAAGGAAAAATACACATATGCATTTCTATCATGAAGGTAGTGTCCAGAAAAATAATATCACAATGTTAACCATGATTATTTTCGGCAGAAGTACTATGGGGCAATCTTTCTTTTTTATCCTTTAGGCTTTTCCACATTTCTGATGCTTTACAGAGGATATATGTTACTTTACTTTAATTTTTTTTTGTTCATTTAGGCATTAAGATATTCATTCATTTCCTCCTCATGTTTTTATTTTGAAAAATGTCAATCCTTTTGAAAACTGAATAGAAAAGCACACTGGACACCCATATACTCTTTAGTTAGCTTCACCAGAGGTTAATGTTTTGCCACAGTTGTTGGATTTACTGTACTCTTTATTCTTTTATTCCCCAAAACATTTAAAAGCAAGTTGCAAATATATAACACATCACCTTTATATAGTTCAGGATGTCTCCTAAGAAGCATAAACACATACTTCACTAAAACATTTAACACTGACACCACAATATTATTTACTATGCAGTTCTTATTCAAATTTCCCTAGTTGCCCTCCAATAAAGGTCTTAAGAACCTTTAAAAATCTGATATTCAATCCCGGATCATGCCTTTTGTTTTGTTGTCACGCTTTTAGTCCCCTTTGACATAGAACATGCTCCCTACCTTTTCTATCTTTGCATGACACATGGAATTTTAAAAAGAGGACAGACCATGTTATATTCCACAGTTGAGATTTATCTATTTCCTTTTGTTTTGTTTTTGAGACAGGGTCTTGCTATGCAGTCCAGGCCATCCTTGAAGTTGTTACATAGTCTGAGCTATGCTTGAACTAGCAATTCTCTTGCTTCAGTCTCTCAAGTGCTGGAATTATAGGTGTGCCATCATGGCTAAGTTAAGGAGTTTTGGCAAAAACATAACCTAATTGATGCTGTGTACTTTCTTTTAAAAAATATTTAATTTTCAACTGATACATAAAACGCAGAAAGTATACTATTAATGGGGTGCATTTTGCTGTTTCAGTATATACACATATTATGCAATTAAATATATATATATATATCTTATTTATCATTTCCTTAGGGTGAAACATCGTTTCTTCTAGCTTTATGAGATGAACAGTACATGAAATTATATTACAATGGTACAATGATAAAAACAGCACGGTACTGGCACAAAAACAGACATGAGGATGAATGGAACAGAATAAAGCAGTGGTGGTGAACCTACGTTACGTGTGTCATTTTTCTTTTAAGACAAAGTATGTTAATGTATGAGTTGTAACATATCTTTAAAAATCTGCACTATTTAAAAATTATCAATAAAAGACATATTGTTAAATATACAGCATGCTTTCTAGCACATCAAAGTCATAGTATGTTTGATAAAATTTCACTTGAAAGATGAATTGTCCTAGCTACAGAGCGAAACTTTACTTTTCTAGGACTTCAAGGAAGTACTACACAAAATTGAGTATTTCACAGAAGAGAATCTTTTCTTTAATCAATTTAAACAAAGTATTTTCTTTACCAATTAGGTTGGAATCATTGTCCATTTTTTACCTCAGTGAAGAATAATAAATAGCATCTAATCTTTTCTTTGTAATCAGGATCATACTATGAGAATTATTCTTTAAAGATACATATCTTCAGAGCAAAATCTATAGTATATAAATATCCATATTTGACTGTGTTCTTGCATATCCTGCTTTAGTGTCAACTGGTCGTCTATCACCTTTTACTGCTACTAGAATGAATGTCTCTAGTATGCATTTCACTCTCACTTAAAAAAATTTTTTTTGTATCGTAACAAAATAGTGGGCTAGAAAGATCCACTGATCAGCCCCTGCTCTGGCTTTTATGACAAATATTGAGATACAGTTCCCAGACTATAAAATCCATGCTCTTAGAGCATACTTGCTCTCACTTTTATTATTCTTCCTTTTTTTTTTTTTGGTACTGGGGATCAAACTCAGGACCTTACACTTTCAAAGCAGGTGGCAGAACCACTGAGCTAAATCCTCGGCTCCTTTTATTATTCTTTAATATGTTTTAAACTTAGAAAACCAGATAATCAAATTATTAACAATAAACCCAAAGTAAAAAGAAGCTGGAAATGACTGATGGCCTGAAAGGCTTTCTAGAAATGAAGTACAAATATACGTTCACTTTTTTTCATATAAATAAAGTAAAAATTAGCAACAGATTAAGAAAGAGTAGACTGTAGGGAAAATTAAGTCTTGATACTTTTGGTCTCCAGAAAAAAAAAAAAGATGAGTCAAGAGTACCTGAAAAATATTCACTGCTTTGAGGAAAAGCACCAATTTGCTCATTGAGAAGAGTTAATTGTATAAGGCAGTAGGCATAACACAGAGCTAACATTCCAAGAGGGTTTCTGTTTCTTATAAAAACCAAGATTAAGCCAGTTTAACATTATATATTAGATAGAAAAAACTATATGCTTTCACAACATATCAAGCCTGAGGGGCTCTCGTCTGATTTAATCCAGTATTAAAAAGATAGTGTGAAGAAACTTGAAATGGCCTAGTGTAACTTGAGAGGTACTAAGCACCTCAGGGATGTGTTTCATGAAGAGGCTTTAAAATTCCTTCTTGATTTACAAGCTCAGATTGCACTTCTCTAATTTCTGGCACTAGCCATAGAGTAAGTATTGTCTGGTTAGAATTTTGAAAAGAGTATCTGACACTTTATCTCCCTAAAGCTGATTAGAGAATATGTCCAAACCTGTATCTCTATGTGACTATGTTCAGTTCGTTACTGGTTTTAATATGGTGAAACTTAAAGAAACCTGGAAAGGACTTAGAGACATAATTTAATGAAAAGGATTATACAGTTTATTAAAGAACTTGACAGAGCCAACACAGGAAACCAACTTTATCTCCAATAAATTATCAATCTTATTCAGAATTTATTACCCCCCACAACAATCCTGTGCACAATCCTGGATGATTTACAATGGGACTAAAGAGACTCCAAGGCTGTAAACAGGATTGCCCTGCAGTATATTTCTTTTGACATTGCTGGTATCTAAAGTAAAACACCACATTCCTTGTTTACCTAAATTGGGGTGCGAGAGTCTACTGGAGATTCTGTACTTAACTAAAAAAAGTAACTGTTTTTATAAAGTCATATATCATGCTGTTATAAAATTTAATTATATGACTATATTAATAGTTTTATTCCTTGACATTCTACTTCTTTCATTTACTTACTCAAACATTCCTTCATACATTATCTGAAATCTTTAAAAAGCAAATAGATGACAAACAGCAAAATTATGATGTTATATTTTAAAATGTGCTTCTTCCTAAGAAGTATATTTATATCTATCAACAGATAACATTCTTGTGATACAAGAAGCAGTAGATCCTATTTATCTTTAAATTTATATATGGAGCAACAGATGGGTCTAGATTTTAAAGTAACTTTTCTAATGTGAAAGAAGAGATTTAAAAGTAGAATTACGACTAGAATGTAAGTTCTTAATTGTCTATACAAATCTGGCTAAGGATCTGGCCCAGGAAACTGGGTAAAGATTATAAAACCAATGGAATATTAATCCCTTGATCAAAGGTGATTTCCTCAGATGTAGAACTCTGAGGAATGTATCATGCCTATTAGGGAATCTGGCTTAATGGGAGACCTTCATTCATGCAAAGAGGTCAAAATCACATATTTTAATGCACAGGCATTAGAACACAAGGCTTTCTTGTTCTTATAAATTTCTTCCCAAGTGCTTTTGATCTAAGCATGAAATACACTAAATTCTAAAATGAAGTGGCAATAATCAACAAATATTAAGACTTGCCAGATAGATTAATAAAACCAGGAAATAATATCAGTGGAAGTTTTGCTTATTAAGAATGTACAGAACTTCACACACACATACACAGTCCTTTTAACAAAGAATATCATTATGGAAATATAACTATAAAAAACACAAAAAGAAAGTTTGTTTTGAGATTTTAACTGTCATATTTATATGTGACTATACTGATTACAGACTTTAACTATGATTAACAGTAGTAAATTTATTAATAATAACATTAAAATTCCTATTTTCAGTTTGTAGGATTTGGATAGGAAACAAAAAAGAACAAGGATTAGTTATATTTTTCTTTTTACAAATTTAAAATTATGATGTTTTTATAGTGTAAATTTATTAAAATGTTTCCCATTATTTAATTTACTTCTTCTAAGAAGCCTGAGGGTTGCAGAAGATGTTTTTATCCCTGGATTTATGATAAGAAAACTGAGTCATTAAAGCTTACATAACTTCACTGCTAGTAAAAGTAACTGAGAGATTTATTCTTCCCTATTTATTTTTAGAGAAGGTACAATATTCCAAAAAATTCATAATAACCATTAGTGCTACATGTAACAAGCCCCTAGCATTACCATCAGAATTACTATAAAAATACAAAATTTAATTTTTTAAAGTATCTTTCTACTAGTAGGTATAGCACAGGTTTCTGGTGAAAATGCACACAGAAGATGGGTCTGTATTACACAATTTGCTATTCCAAATTATCCAAAAGGCTTTAAGAATATTATCGGCTTCTAAGTTTACAGGAAAATTAAACTGCTAGATATAGCATAAAAGACCAAATAATACAGAGTTTCCCAAAATACTCAGATTATTTAGTCTAAGACTAAAATAAAATGCTTTATAAAAGCCAGATATGTAGCCATTTAGCCCAATCAAGAAATTTTTCCTGAGTAGATCCGTGAAAGTACTCCGTTCCACTAATGCATGAAGTTACAGGGCCAAGGTCAAATAACACTTTCCAATTTCTTTTCATGTGGGGATCTTACTATACAAATACACATGAGAACTTCTGGATCTATTTCCAGAGTTCACGTAGTTCTAACCTTGGAGTATCTGTCAGCTGGGAAGACAGGCTAAGTCCTGAAATATGCTGAAAGATGCTTAAAAGTGTACTTTATTTCTATAACATTATGTTGTGAGATTGCTCATGATATCGTTTTCACAGGGAAAGAAATACTGCCAGACTTAAAAACTGCATAGCAACATTTGATTTTCTTTTTTTTTTTTTTTTGGTACAGGGGATCGAACTTGGGACCTTGTGCTTGAGAGGCAGGCAGCAGAACCACTGAGCTAAATCCCCGGCCCTTGATTTCAAATATAAGGTAGTATTACTGAAATTCACAAATCTTTCATTATGAACAATTTTTATCAGTAATTGTTACCAATTTTAAAAGATCAAAGTAAGTTTAGAGAAAAATATGATCGCAAGAAAAAGGTAATCCATAATGTGTATCATAAACAGGTTCTGAAAGAATTTGGTTAAGCCTTCTAACAAGACAGTGATAATAAAACATGGCTCCTAATAGCACTCTAAAAATACCAGAATCAAAATAAAATGGTTCATTTAGTGTCCAGCTCTTGGATTCTAAACACATTATTCAAACAAGAGGAACCAGTGTTCCTTGGAGAAGTAGATGATTCCTTGCCTGGAGAAGGGAAAATATAAGACTGGTCTGTGATGTCAGAAAGCAAGAAAGTGCTCACAGGAAGGGGGGCAAGTTGAAGGGAAACAGGAGCTTTCCTAAAAAAGCTGGATATGGCCAAAGCTGGAAAAATTTGAACAAATAAAAGATAATTTGAGATTGTAACACATGGAATAATATATTCACAAGCCCCTACTGAAATAAATATAAAGGATAAAAGAGAAAGCTTTTCTCACAGCACAATTCCAAGCACTAAAAATAGTAAGAATCAGGGAAAAATAATGTCACCAACATAAGATCACAGTAAATAATTGTGCCTACAGGCAAGATCTACCATTTACCATCTACCAATGGATGCTAAAATTAGTGGGGAATAGCCTGAAGAGAAACAGGATATTTGTATATTTAAAAGTGTCTGCCCCTGAATACTTCTAAATCTCAAAGAAAGAAAGAGTAACTGTATAGTATAACAACCAGACAGGCACCCTTTATCCAACCAAAGCAGTATCACCAATAATAAGACAACAGCCGTATTATTCTGGACACAATGTGCTGATAAGAGATATTATTGTTGAGGTAATCTTGTCAAAAAATGCATAACCTTATTTCAGTTATGAGAAATCATCAAACTCAAATTGAGAGACATTCTACAAAATATCTAATCAGGACTTTTCAAAGTGTAAATGTCACAAAAGATAAGGAATGACAGAAACAGTCACAGATCATGGGACACTAAGGAGATATGATCATTAAAATGCAATATAGAATCCTATATAACAGGACAGAACAGAAAATGGGTAACTGTGGAAAATGATGAAATTCTAATAAGGTCTGTAGTTAGTTAACAGTATTGTACTAACACTAATTGCTTGGTTTTGATCATTGTACCTTGGTTATAAAAGATCATGATGTTAAAGGTACATGGGAAATCAATTATTCTTTGCAACTTCTGCATAAGTACAAAATTATTTCCAAAATAAAATAATAGAAAAGAAATAAAATGGTTCATTATGACAACAAAGAAACAAAGTGAAAGCAATCAAATGACTCCATTTTTTTGGAAGCCAGTTTTATCTGTTATTCAAATTCAGTTTAAATCCAGAAAAATAATTATTAATATACTGCCTTTCTAATGATGACATAAATTTTTTGTTTTTGTTTTTGTCTTTTGAGATACAGTCTCACATGTAATTCAGGCTGGCCTTGAACTCACTGTGTAGTTCAGGCTGGCCTCGAATTTTCGGCAATCCTCTTGCCTCAGCCTCCTGAGTGCTGGGATTACAGGCGTCTGCCACCACACCTGACTACATAAAAAAGTTTTTAACATGGTTTCTTTCATATATGTACACTAAATAAGCCCTGATAGAATCTTCTCTTTAGTGTTAAGAAATCAGTCAGTCTTTTAGGACTCAAACCTTTCTTCATCTAATTATATTTTAATATCTCAAAGGCAGATAAACATATACAGTTTATGTCTAATATAGATCTTTGCTCTGCAGTGCTATTATTATAGTAATTATCAATTGCATTTTTCTTACTCCTACTAGATCATGAACTACAGAGACAAGAGCTATTCAGTCGCTGCTGATTTCATATACCTAGTCAAGTATAGTTCTTGAGACATGGAAGTATTCATAATTAGCTAAAAAAATTAATAAAATAAAAGACCTTAAGTAAAAGACTTTTCTACTTGAATGGAATTCATGTATTTAACATGGTTTTAATTACAAGAAAAAAGTCCACTGGGAAAATTAGGTATAAATTAAGAAATAAAATAATTCTCACTACTTCTTTCAAATCTTCTAATACAGCTTGTTTCTATTCTGGGTTATATTTTATATAGGACATGATCTAGTTATTAATAAATTTATTCTTTCTTTTAAATTCAGTTCCTAATTTGTGTCATTATGGGTAAGATAACTTTTAGCAATTACTTTCATTAAAATATATATTTCATTGACTTATAATTACTCATTAAGTACTTGCTTTTACTAAAATAGTCATTGAGGATACAGTACAAATAATCTAAGAAACACAATTTCAAAAAATAATCTATGAACTATAGTTCTTTAAACAGTTATGTGGTATTATGTGTGCTATTTAAAGCAATAATAATATGTTGGCCAAATATTACCTTGCTACTCTGTATCAGAAAATGTTTCAAGTCTAGATGCTGCATATTTTTTAATGTATCTCCAGTTACTGTCACAGAGTCTTGTAGATAAAAATACTTCGAGCTTGCTAGAAGTAAACAAATTTGTTAAGTCTAATTTAGCATACATTATCAGAGGCAAATGAATAAAATTTCCAATTATGTTAAATTATAATCTATTATTATAGAATTGTAATCTATTATTATAAAAAGAGAACAGCTTTAAGGGTTCTAAGTTGTACTTTTGGAAACTGAACACTACATGCTTTATAGTTATAAGTCTTAAAGTGAATTAAAAACTTAATGAAATGAAATGGCTTTTTTTGGAAGCTATTTTAGCTTAATAAAAATCACAGTGAGAATGTAATCACCATGTATTGTAAACATGTACAAATAAAATTAAAAATTAAAAAAAATCACAGTGAATCACAAAACATTTAATGTGTATAAATAGCAAAATCAATTTTATCAATATTTTAGATTTTCTATGTTTTAACACAAGAGTAAAAATACCAAAAAATAAAGGCAGGAATCTAATACTATTCAAAACAACAAACAAATATTTATACAAGTCTCAGTCATAGATCACAAATACTTTTCATACATGTTGTTAAGAGAATGCAATATTTAAAAAAGAAAAACCATTCCAATCTTGTGTACTTTTGATCCAGTTATGTTATAAGCTATAACAACATTAGGTTTTGCCTGGTCTTCAGTACTCTGTTGGTTTCCATTAAGCCTACTTAAGAGCAATAGTTGGCAGGGATTTAGCTCAGTGATTCCGCCACCTGCCTTGTAAGCGCAAGGTCCTGAGTTCGATCCCCAGTACTTAAATAAATAAATAAATAGTGATAGTTATGATCACATTTGTATTGAACTTATTTCTCAGAAAAATGCCTTGCATGGAAATTTATTTTACTGGGTGTCCCAAGCAAGTTTGAAAATGATAAAAACAAACAAATGAACAAACAAAAAACTAAAGAAGGACTGTGGAGAAAAGGAAAGGAGAAGGAAAATGAAGCAGAAAGGGAGGAGGAGACAGGAGAGATGGGATAGAAAAACAGGAGGAATATTAAGAGAAAATGTAAGCCTGAAAAATACCCTTACCTTCATTTTTTTTCTCTGCTTTTGTTGCATTTTCTAATTTTTTTTGTTTTGCTGCTAAGAGTTCCCGCTTTAATTGTCTTGATTCTTTTCTGAGCTCTTCACTATAAAGCAAGAAATAGTAGTTATATAAATATATAACATACTGACAGTAAAAGTTGTTTAGCATACAAAAGAATTATCGACTTTCAGGCACAATCAATCCAAGCAAGATAAAGTAAATAATATAACTCATTCATTTTGTTTCAGTGTACATATATTTGTATTATGGAAACATAGCTAAAGGATATTTTAAAAGTTGTAATTTTTCACAGTAGCAGTGTGAGTTACTATAAAATATTTTCCCTTTCAAGTATAGCAAACGAAGTGATAAGTGACCCACTGTTTTTCTAATTCACTACAAATTTAATATTCAAGTTTTAATTAATAATTAATGAAAACCTGGAGTAAAAACAAAAATTTTAATTAAGTACTATTTATTAAACCTGGATATTCAAAACACTGACTTCAAAACTTGTTGAATGCTTAAAATGGCACCATTAATTACCATCTATTAAGCAATTATTACATGCTAGGTGCACTACTAAAAACTTTTAAAACTCATTTGCTTATCCAAATTCACTTTAAACTCATCTAATACCACAATTTGGCATATAATTTTCTCCTCTGTGGAACCTACCAGGCCAAAATATTCTGATGATTAATATACTGTATTATGTGTTAAAGGTAAACATGAGACATCGTGAAGTGACTTTTCACACGAAGTGATTTCACAAGAAGTGACTTTTTAGGGCAAGAGATTCAAATTTATTTCTTGGAAAAAATTATGAAGTACTCTTGTCATGAACCCTGCTATGGTTTAGATATGGTTTCAGTGCCCCCACCACTACATCCTCAAGTTCATGTGCTGGAGGCTTAGTCCCCAGGATGGTGGTACTGGGGTGATAGAATCTTTAGGAGATAGTGCCCAGTGGGAGGTCCTTAAGTCAACTGGAGGGTGTGACTTTGGAAAGGATTGTGGCACCTCGGTTTCTACCTGGCTTCCTGTTTTAAGATGTAATCCTTCCCTTTCCTGTACTCCTACAATGGTCATCTGCCATGAGGTGACACAGCCAAGGTCAAGGAAAGTTTGCCAGTCCTGCTTAAGTTGTTTGGACTTTTAGCATCCAACACTGTGAGTGAAATCAATTTTTCTCTGTCTGTCTGTCTCTCTCGATCAAGTTGACCTATCTCAGAAACTTCATTATAGTAACAAAGAACTGATTAATACAAATATAAATCCTCAGGGACACTTGTGACTAGTCAAAGATATGCATGTTTTATCTTTGTTAAGTAAACTTTCTACCTGTATTGTCTGCAAGTTAGACTCAATCAAAGATATTTAGAGAAGACTAAATGCTCAAGCAGGTGTCCCATCCTGGAAATGATCTCCAAAGTTATTCAAGCCAAGGCTTAGTGGAATCTTAAATCTTCATGGTTCCATACTGATAGTTTCAACTTTAGTGCTTCCTCCTGATCCTAAATTCCAGACCTTTTTCTTTTTTTAAACCACTCATTGTGCTGTATTAGATTTAGCCAATTGATAGGCCTTATAGTATGAATGACTTAGTTCTTTCTATCCACATCAGATTCATCGAGCCACATTCTCTGTGTGTTTGGTCTTTAAGATCCTGAATTCTGAAAATACTACCTCTGATCAAAATCTACTGCTTTTTTTATTCAGTCTTTCATTCCTACTGAACTTGTACACACTCTTATAATAATGAAATGCAACTCCTTAACTATAGTTCATGGTCCACAAGTCCTATTGCAATCCTCATTGGCTTTATATCCATTCCGGATGTTATTATGGTTAGTCTTTTCACTAATGTCCTCATTAGCATTCTTAATTTCTTTTGACTTGTTTTACCCTGTGGCTACATTATGGTAACTTAAAAGGAATTGTGGATATGGTTTATGTGTTGTTCCCCTATCCCCATCCCAACATGGGACCTGTTCCAGGAGACAAGTCTCCAGAGAAAAGGGTAACTTTAGATGTGAGATGTTGCCTGGGGATCTGCCTTTGTAACAAGTTCCCTGGTGATTTCAGTATACTCTCTGGTTAGGACTTTAGTATGGAAAGTATCTTCTATTTTTTACATGATTTCAAGCACTCTTACTTCACTGATCCTTTTATTCAGCAAACAAATATGCTTAAATTTCTCTGGACTGTACTTGAATCAAGTGATTACTGTCTTCACAAAAGGATTCCATTCCTGAAAGAATAGTTTATATATACAGTCTACTCCATAATCTCTTGCAATCTATCCTTTTTACACACTACTGAAACTGTTCTCTATCAACTAAATTCAATAGCTTTTTCTCAGGTCTTGTCAGCCTATCATTCAGTGATGTTAACTACTCCTTCCTTCCTGAAATTCTATCCTAATCAGACTTACATAGAGCTTTGAAGTAACGATTTTCTAATTATTTTTCTCCTGGTTACTCTTTCTCTTCCAATCTTTAAATTGTTGACATTTTTCTCACCTCTCTACCCTGTAAATTGCCATTTTTATCTAACTTTACAATATGAACTATCACTCCTTATGTAGATTTCTAAATTTAGATGTTTTGCTTTGATTTTGGTCCTGCATTCCTAACTATCTGTTATAAATCTCCATGTAGATTAGTGCTGTCCAAAAGAAATATAAGGAAATACATATAAGCAGTTTAAAGTTTCATAGCAGCTACATTTAAAAAAAAGTAAAAAGAAAATCTTACATTATATCCAAAGTATTATTATTTCAACACAAAATAATATAAAAATATTAATGTGATATTTTACGTTCTTTTTTTGTATTAAGCCTTCAAAATCTGGTATTTTACACTTACAACACACATCAATTCAGACCAGACACATTTCAAGGATCTGATCTAGATGGACAGCAGGCCAGGGATCTCAACATAATTATAAACTTTTTATTTCAAAACCTAAAGTCATTTCCTTCTTGCTTAACTCTATTTCTTTGCCTATAACGAACCTACTTGATCAAGGAAGCATTACTTTTCTACTAAACCAGACTTTAAACTTTTGCCTTTCATTGAATCGGTGTTGAAGTACATTTCCCAATCTCTCACATATAATAACTCGTTTTGGCACTCATCAGTAAGCTAAGACTCTTATTATGTATGTCTCAGATAAACACAATTACTTCCTATTTTTTGAAACTGTCTGAACAAATCTCAAATTTGGTCAGCATGAGGAAAAACAGTCTTTCAGTCCCTGAACAGGAAACAACTACATCTTTGCTCCATTAACTAAACATGACAATCTTTTATTACACTATTTTTCACATTTTAAAATTTGGTAATTCAGTAATTTAAATGTCTTTGAAGGAGAGATTGTTTTGCAAGATAAAAAGGAAATGCTGCATTTCTAGGCTGAAAAAAAGTTATGAAAATAATTTGAAGTACATATAGAATGAGCAAAGAAAGTTTATACTGGTAAACTTGGGGCCTGCACAGGTGAAACAGAGGAGAGCTTGGCTGCTGAAAAGAGTAGCACTACAAAGAACTGAAGTGCATACTTCAGATCAAGAAACTAAGAAAAATGGTTTGAGGGAATGTTAGGAAAAAAGCAAGATCCCTCCTTTTGCCCTGTAAAAGTGGAAGACTGCTGTGAGAAGAAGTCCTAGATACTCTGTTGGAGATGGGGTGCCTAGGGAATTAATTCCCTGAGATTCAGTTTACCATACCCAGCTATCCAGGGACTGGTCTCTGTAACCACTAGCATGATACAAAGGGGCCCAGCTACTACTCCAGCAGATAGTGGACCTTGGCATCATCCATGAGGTGCTGGTTTTTATGTGCATGCAGAATGCAAGAATTGTGGGGTCAGGAAGGCATTCATCCAGATTCTAGAAGGCCTGGAATCTAGGCTGTGTACCCCTGAGTGGGCAGATTGTAAAGTTGTGAGAGTGAAGTCAAAGTGAAGTGGAAATCCGAGGAAGCTGGAGATGCCAGAAACATGCAATGTCTGCTATCAAAAGCTGTGAGGAGTGAGCAAAGCCACCCTTAGAGAGAAGCCAAGAGGGTTACAACTGCTGCAAATGCCATAGGATGGGGCCACCCAAGCCTTTGGAGTTCAAATCTCACAACAGCTTGCCATGGGTGCTGGACAAGGAAGTATGGAATATGTTTGCCCTTCTGGGTTTTGGTCTTGCACTGGTCCCTCTGGTTTTTGTTCCTCTATTCCTCCTTTTTGGAATGGGAATATTAATCCTGTACCATTGTATCTTAGAAGTATATAACTTTCTTTTGATTTTAACAGGGGCTTAAGAGTTTCTCTTAAATCTCAGAGGAAATGCTGAAACTGTTAGGACTTTGGAAACTCTTAGAGATGGCTCTTTGAGGGGCCTGGGATGGAATGTTGTGGTGTATATCTAGATGTTCCCAAAGAGCCTCATGAACTCATAGGCAGGGCTTTTTTTTTTTTTTTTTTTTGGTACCGGGGATCAAACTCAGGTCCTTGCGCTTGCGCAGCAGGCAGCGAAACCACTGAGCTAAATCTTTGGCCCAAGGCAGGGCTTTTTTAAGGTGATTGGATTATAGGGGCTTACACCTTACTTGCTGTTGGGAGATGGAGTCTGGATGGAAGAGGAGGGTCACTGGGAAGGGTTCATCCAATCTCCAACTCCTCTCTTTTCACTCTTAGCTTCCTGTCCACCATACCTGAGCAGCTTTCCTCTGATCTGACCCTCTGCTATGCTGTCCTGCCTTGGAGCCACTGGACTATAGACTCAAATCTCTACAAACTGCGAAGCAAAATAAACCTTTCTTCCTTTGTAAGTTGTGGGTATCAGGTATAGTGTTTCAGGGTCAAGAAAATGATTAAGACAAAATGAATGCTACCTGTACTATATATGGAGACCAACTGTTCATAATATTAAAAAAGCAATGGGTGTACAATGCTTGCTTGAAAAACTTACCCTTAAATAGCCAAAGATTTAGTCACACTATTGAAATATATAATACAAACTGAACAATGATGAATAAAAACTCAAAATAGACCCAGTGAGATAGAGAAGGGTAGATCTATTTAGATTATTAATAACTGTTTCCCTATGTTGAATTTTCAAGTGTAAAGGATTTGCTATGTTGTCAAAATCTTTCAGACTATTCAAATAGCATCATTTGCTAGCATGTGTGGAATCTACAACTCTTGGAATGATGTGCAACTTTTAAAATTAATTTTTAGATCACAGTCTAATTTTAGGAATACCAATCTAATATTCTCTAATATTAGAATATTCTGGCACTAGAATATATCTAAATGTGTTTAGATGACAATGAAAATTCTGAGGCTGGAGTATGTCACCACATACTGCCAACCCATGAGTTTGTTTTAGTCAGAGAGCATTTATTTTGCTCCCTCAAAGCCTAGTTTCTCCTTGAATGGTAAGTGGCTTTTGTAAATTGTTATTAACTCCAAGATACTTATTTTTTTCCTAAAAGATATGTTTCTAATTTGAATTTTAATATAGTTTTTATATATTACCATTAACCATCAGATAATTCTATAGTAATGGAAAAAAGATTCCTCTTGTAGAAAAAAAATACTAGCAGACTATAAATTATAGTAGCCATTACATATTTAGCACTGGCAAAGAAATTGCTAAATCATTAGAAAATTTCTAATATTTGTATGGTACTATTGTGGGGTACAGGCACAGAAATCAAGATGAATAAGAAGAGAAGGGAACCTAACTTTGATTTATAAACCTTTTCTTCCACTTAATTTTCTCAATTATCTCTGATATAACCATTTTATAGGAAAGAAAGCTGAGGTTAATGGACTTTGCCTGAAGTCAGACAGTCAGTAAGTGATAGAGCTAGAAAATAAAAATGGGATTCTCTGAATGCTAAATCTATACTTTTTCCGTTATGCTAAACTGACACCTGGACAAACTCTCTAAGGAGCTTAAATTCTAAGGAAGGATATAAATCATGTATATCAATGATAAAAATAGTACATGATTAAAAGTAGTAACTGCCATGACAAAGAAATGACTGAAGCATTTTGAAATTCAGTGAAGGAAAGATTACTGCAGGCTAAATAAGAGGACTTTACAGAGGAGGCACTTGAACTGGGCCTTGAAAAATGGGTGGGAATTAGCAATGTGAGACTAGAGTGAAGAGGCATCCAAGCAGTATGCCTAAAACAAGACAGAAAGGTGGAAAAACACAGGGTGTATGCTAAAAGGTATTTGGCTACGGAATAAAATAATTGAAGGGAATATGTGATTAGTAACAGAAGACAGAGCTGTGAAGAGAATCTGGGATAACGTTTAAACATGAGTAGTCAAAAAGGGAATATTTTCTTTCAATTTTTATATACCCTTAAGCTTCCATTTTTTTAAAAACCAATTTATCAACTGCTCTTATTATCTTCATTTTACTCATTACCCTACCCATTTTTAATATATCATAAGTAATCTCTATACCATTTAAATTGTTCTCTCAAAAATAATTTACGGCCTCCTAATTCCTTCAGAAGAACTGGACGTTGTTATCGACTTTCCCTCTCTCCACCTTTCTCCTATCTCAGACATAGTATCATGCTAGATATTCTCCCATCTCTTTGAACTTCTTTCTGTTTATACTAGTTTACTCTTCCACCTTAGTATCTTCTCTCAGTATCCACTCTTAACATTCTTTATCCCTCCCTCTCTGCTTTCCTTTCCCTTCCTTCCTTCCTTCCTTCCTTCCTTCCTTCCTTCCTTCCTTCCTTCCTTCCTTCCTTCTGAGACAGGGTCTTGCTTTTTAATTCAGGCTTGCCTTGAACTCACCATGTAGCCCAAGCCAGCCTCAAACTTGCAGCCTCAGTCTCCTAAGTGTGGGGATGACAAGTGTGTGCCACCACACCTGTCTGCTTCTCCCTTTAGACTTCAAGCCCCTCTATATTTACGCAGCTAACCGATAAGCCTATAAAATCTAGATCTTTAGCTTGATTCCTTTAACACATTTCCACTCTGAAGCTGAAGTTCACATTCCTACTGCCAGATAAATACTTCCATCAGACACCTCACAAATGTATCACATTTACCATTTAAAAAATCTGATTCATCATACTGACTCCTTAAAAACATCACTTTATTCTATTTTTCCTATTTCTAATAAATCCACTACAATGGCATTGTCAGGTCCCCTTCTAGTTTCACTCACTTATTGCATCCTTCCTTTTTCATTCTCAGTCTCTTCCTTTCTGTGTCAGTGACAGCAGTCTAGTTTGGGCCATCATGACTTCACTATTGTAATGGGTTCCTACTTGGTCTATGTGCCTCTGGCTTGACCTTTCTTCCATTCATTTTGTAACACACATGCCAAGTCCCACAGTTCTACTCCCCTGATTGTCACAGATTCCTAAATCCTACTAAATTATGCATTAATTTCTTTCTCAAGGACTTAAGTCCCTCTTATGAGCTACCTTCAAAATACTTTTTTTTTTCAACTTTATTTTCCACATATCCTGTACGGTTACTCTAAATTTCAGTCAGAACCTTCTAGTCATAATTACCTTGGCAAACTTTGAGCTTCAGTACACATACCCCTTTATCCATGCCATTACCCTGACTTAAAATAGTGCTTTTTCCTATTTCTGTTTACTAAAATCTTCAATTTCTCAAAAGGCTTCATGGAGAAAGTGGACCTTGAGCATAGTGATAGGGAAGGCTGCCAACCTCAATGACCTTCAGTTTACTCATTTAATTCAAAGATTAAGGATTAATATGACTAAGCACAATACTAAGTGCTTAGAAGGCAGTGTTACTTCTATAATCAAAATATACTACAACTAACTCACAACTGTTTAATTTATATCAACAATTTAAAGAATTAAAAAATTAAAAACAATGATAAAATAATACTAATTACTACTCCAATGAGATCTAAGACAAACACCTATTCTTAGCATTCCAAAAGTTTAGACAAAGACTACTGAATTTGGGGAGATACTTGTTTATCAGAGACCTATGTACAATATCATTACAGGCTCACAAGAAAGCAATTAAATCTTCCTTCTTTGCCTCAGTTTTATTACCACATAAGAACAGTCTGATCAGGATATACTGAAATGTTATAAAGTTATTATATATGTGTAAAAAGTTCCTATACCATGCAAATAATTTTATTTCATTTCCTTTGGATTAAGTATATTAAAACCCATTAGGAATTAAAATTAATTCCTCTCAATTTTCACATCTAAGGAAGTAGTAAATGTCAACACTGTCATATTTATCTAGACACAAAGACACTGTAGTGTAGGGATAGTAGAGATTTTTTGAAATTGTCTAAGTCAATAATGCAATTATAAACATGACAGAGATATGCTAATTCTTTAGGCAGTTTCCTACTTACCTATTAACTACTCATTGAATGAAAAGTACTTCTCAGCTTGCACTCCCTATTTTTACATTGAATATTTTCTATACAACAGAAGACACCAGGAATAAATATACAGAAACTCTTTTTAAATTGTAACATCAGTATATTTACATTTTATTAGGCTGTATCACTTTATTAATGTTGTTTTTGAAAGTCTTGTTTTATTTTTTCCCAGATGCTTTTCACATTTTCTCCAGTTTCTGTGAAACCTTAGGAAGATTTTGAGTTACATCTGTTCTTTCTTTCTTATGGCATGAGAAATATTATCTTAATATGCAGTGAACCCAGGAACTGACCATCTCTAACATTTATGATAAAAAAATTGGTAAAGAGTGTCAAGACCTGAGTGTTTGACATGCCTCTGAAGAGATTTTTAATCTAAAAAAAAAAAGAAATATGTATGACTTATGTAAGATAGTAAATGAATTTGCTTATTTGTTAAATAAGCTGATGACTGAACACATGTCCACTACAGACAGTTGTTTCTTGGACCATAGACATAGACCTTTCAGTTAGCTTAAGCCTGTTATTTCCCAACATCTGATAAGAATTTATAACACATGGAAATGATTGAAAACCAAACAGTACACCCTTCATGGTTTCTAGTCTGCTGCTTTAATCACAAGGCTCTCCAATCTGTTTGTAATGAAACAACAGCTTGGCCATTGATGAAATCATAAAATGACTACAATAAAAGCCCATCATACATATTAAAACTATAGATGTATGGCCCAATTTTTAGGTTTATGGTATCTTTAGCTGGAACAGAGATGCAAATATATCATATTTCAGAAAGCATCATAATATACTATAGTTACACACTAATTTTGAAAAAAAATCTGTCCAATAAATATCTAATAAAAGTGAATCAGTGAAATTCTATCATGTGTTCAAAGCTGTTTTATCTATTACTAGCAGCATGGAATTATAAACAATCTAACCTCCAGTTTCTTCACCTTAAAATGAAAATAATGACAGGTTATTATAAGAAAGAAAGATGATTCCATGAAAATTAGCGTACCTAACATAATGCTTGAGGCAGAATATGTACCAACAGAAATTTGATTCTATTATTATTATTATTATTATTATTACTGTTGTTGTTGTAGTTGTTCTCTACCACCAACACTACTGCTATTCTTACGATTTACAGAACCTACAAAATCAACTTGTGACAAAATGAGATCTGTTTAACCCAAGAGATTAACATGGCAAATCTTTCTTTTTTTGATGGATGTATAAATTTCAAAAGCTTTTTGATAATTTTTGTGTTTGACATATTGCTTAAATACCATCTGCTATGAATGGATGAAATACTATAGCTTAAAATATTTAAAAACTACAAAATTCCTAGATCCTAATCCTATTAATTAAACACTTGCCAATAAATTTCTTATTTTCTTTTAAATAATCTAGTTGAAAAGTTGAGGAAGACACAAGTGAACAAAGAAATGTGCGTGTATATATATGTGTGTATATATATATATATATATTTTTTTTATGAGGTAGGATAACAGGCAGCTTAGTCTAAATTATCCTAAAAGGTATCTAACAGCAGATAAAATTTATTAGAGATAAAATTTATGACAGGTAAGCTTAATTTTCAAATTGATTGGTTATACTAAACATGTTTAAACATTAAAAATAAAATTAAACATTTAAATTAAACATTTTCTCCTTTAAGTTATGGGGGTTGGTACTGTGTCCCTGCAACAGAAAAGCTGGTTAATAAATGTTCTATGTATCCTTCATAATCTGTTATGTTAATACTTAGACTACCCCTCATCCTTAAGGAGAGTGCAATTTAGAAAAGAAGACAAGGAAGAATGTAATTGCACTTGCACACACCTTTAGACTTCAATCTAAGTCCTTTTATATAACAATCACATATATTTTTAAATAAAAGATTAGATGTCGGATGTAGAATGGCACCAATCTCTGTAAACTCTTTCAAATCTTAGAATTTTTAAAAAATAGACTAAACAAGAGTGAGTATTATACAAAAACAAAATTTCCATGGTAACAGTAGGTGATATTGTTAGTCTGTCTAAACACTAAGTAAAACTTTCAGAATCAAAGATGTTATTTTACAACAAGAACTTAGCCAATATTTCACAGAAGTGAAATAAATTTACTGTGGCAGAACTTCAGTCTTTAGCCATATGTCTATTTCACAATCCAACTTTACAAATGATATTAATTCAGTATGAAAAACAAATGAGATTTCCATTTCCAGTAAAGCAGCATACTAGATAACCTGAAAACTCTCTTATGATCAAATAACTGGAAGTGCTGGATACAGTACATTTAAAAAAAAACTTTAAGTACATAGCTTAGTTCACTAGAAATCAAGGTTATTATCCAGGGTTTGAAAAATGAGAGGACTTAAAAACAGAGCAAGAAACATTGGAATTATTATTGGAGCACTTGGAATTGCTAGTCTCAGCAACATAGGAATGTGGGTTTTAATAATCATAAGGAATGAACTAGGATTCTCACATATAAAGCCAGGATTTTTCACTCATGAAAAGGGTAAGATTAATGCATTTACTAATAAACACAGGAAGACCACAAAAAAGTCTTATGCCTTGCATCCAGATAGGTAAGCAGGCTCTCAGCCTAATTAATATTCTGAGGGTATCTAAGAAACATTTTAAATTAAAATCACCAGTGATCTGCAGTACTTTAATGTAATTGTTAAAATCAAAGGCAAATCCTCTGGAAAGGAATGCCTTCTCAATCTATATTTCACAAACCTAATGAAAAGATTTTATAATATGAAAAACAAAAACAAAAACAAAAAACCCCAAGTCATTGTGAGAATCAGAGGAACATAAAATAACCTGACATCCAAAATTTCAGATACAACGGCCGGGGATTTAGCTCAGTGATTTTGCCGCCTGCTGCGCAAGCACAAGGACCTAAGTTCGATCCCCGGCATGGAAAAAAAAAAAACCAAACTTCAGATACTATGAATATTAAACATGTTTATCACATGGAAAGAGAAAATTAAAAACTTGAATAAAAGACTTAAAACATTAATTAGACAAAGAACCAAAACAAAATTCTAGAAAGGATGAACTAATATAAGAGCTAAAGTTACTTAATGAAAAGTTAAGTAGCTGAACAAAATAGCTGAAGAAAAAACAAATGAAGTAGGAAATATATCTGAAAACATAGAATGCAAAACACAAAAACAAACAAGTATGAGGATAAAAGCCTGGAAGACAGGGTGAGATAATCCACTACATGTATGAGTGGAACTGCAGAAAAGGCAAAGACACTGAGGTTGAGGCAATATGCGATCCAGGAGCATGAGAATTTTTCATAATTGATGAACAACACTAGTCTTTACAATAAGGCAGTTAAAAAAAAATAAGGAAGTTAAATGAATTGTGAACAGGATAAATAAGAAATCCACATGTAGCTATATCACAGTCAAAGTAGAGACATCAAAGATAAAGTGGTCTAAAAACAACCAGAACAAATCAACTAGAATAAATCATTTAAAATTAAATTCACTGCTGTCTTTGACAAAGAGATTAAATTATTAAATTATTAATTATTATTAGATTAAATTATTGTGGGAATAAACTAGTCATGGACTTATTACAACATAAACAATGTCTGTCATTATATCCATTAAAATAAGAACAAATATTGGCTGGATGCTTAAGCAAAAATTATTATGGATTAAATCATAATATGCTGAAGATTTCCAAAACTGCTATTTTATAACAATGCAAAGTTAAACTTGAGGTACCTTTCCACTGAGACACTGTGAACTAGGTCCTTAACTATATTCTGGAATTTTTATTAATTATTTATCACTTCACAAAGGTACATTAAATTGGATGAAGGGACAAAAACCATTTTTAACAAATGCATGGATATAAAAAAGAGAGACAGTAAATATTTTGAAAGTATCCCAAGAGTACTTGAATGGCTAATGGAAGTTCAATAGTAAATAAAGGATGCTACACTGAGTAAAAGCAGAAGACAAACCAATTGAGGGCACAAGGTACATGGGTGGGTGTGGAAGGAAGAGATTAATTAGCAGAAGCAAGTGTGAAAAATACTGAGTCTTATAGTTGACAGCACAATCTGAGCCCTATAAAAAATTATTTGTTCAGAACAACTTTCAAATAGCAGACACTGAGCTTAAACATCTTCATAGCTTATTCCATGTCATACGTACTCCTTTCTAACAGTTAATACTGTTTATAAACCTGCCCACAATAACTTTACTAAGTTTACTGCAATTTCATTCAGTCCTAGGCTTCTTAGTTTTTAAAGTTATGCAGAATTTTTTTAATTAATAAAATTTTAGTGGCACTGTATATCAAGGTTCCTCTTTCTCTCCATCCCTCCCTTCCTCCTTCCCTCACTCCCAATAATTGATGATACTTAGTTGCATTATCTTTGACAAATATATTCAATAATTTATTGCTTGTTTTGCTCTCTTACTTTTCTACTCTTTCTTAGTTGTTTATATTTCTCTTTCAATAAACTTCCCATTCACATGTTTTTCTTTTCCCTTTCACCTGTTTTGTATACGTGTGATGTTGGGGTTCAAACTCATGCCCTTGGGTGTGGCAGGCAGACACTGTGCCACTGAACTATATCCCCACTCCCATACGCTTTTCTAATGAAATTAAAAATAATATAGTTTCCTTACTGATTTTGTCATATTTTCACGCAAGTTTTCCCATAGTTTGAACTGTTCTGCTAACTGTAACTCATTTATGTTTTATTAGATAAAATTATGGGCTTTAAATTTTTGTACTTTCAAAATTTCTTTCTCTTTATCTTTTTCTCTTCTCTTTAAGCAAACATTAAATTCTACTTTTTCTACTAGAATCCCCATAAGTGACTTTTCAGATTACATTACTGAATCAATCCACTTGAAAGTGTAAAAGAAATCTTTTAATTTTCTTTGATTTAAAAATCTGTGTCAATATTACTGATTAGGTAATGCCACAGTACACCTCAGTTTTGAAGTCTATGTAATATTAAGATATTCGTATATGGTAGCCTGTATGCAAACACCTTATTTTTAAATTTCATTAATCAAAGTTTCTAGCCAGGGCTTTAGCTCAGTGGTGCTGCCACCTGCCTCACAAGTGCAAGGTTCCGAGTTCGATTCACAGCACACACAAAAAAAGTTTCTGCCAGAGTTATAACAATAGATATACTTTAACAAAGTAGACATGCTTTACAAATATATATATATATATATATATATATATATATATATAGTATTAAATTCTTTTATTGGTACCTTGTAGGTATACAACACAATTACATTTCTCATTGGGAATTGTACCTTTATATAATGCATCTTGGTTCTTGTTTTTTCCCCATTCCTAGCCCTCCCTTCACTCCCTCTACCCTTCCCTATTTACAAAGACTTTATTTCCATTTCTCATCATTTTTTCCTTTCCCTTCTTTCCTTTCCCCTGCCCCTCCCACTACCCCTACCCCCCTTTGGACCTTTTCTTCCTATTTTACATTATTGATTATTCATTCTAATCATTGGTACATTTTAGGTATACAATATAATGACATTCATCATTGGAAATTTGCACCTTTACATAGTCTCTCTTGGTTCGTATTTTTCACCCTTGCCCAGCCCTCCCTTCAACCCCTCCAGTCCTCCCTATTTACAAAGATTTTGTTCTTATTTTTCCACTGAAAGTGTAAATAAGGACTAAATGTATACTAGGTAATGTGAAATAGGAAGAAAAGGGGCAAAGGGGAAGGAAGTGGGAGGGCTAGGGGAAAGGATAGAAGGGAATGGGATTAATACAAATGTATTATTAGTGCTTTAAGTATTATTCTTTATTATTCGCAATCTGCGAAGCCTCGATTACTATTTACACTAATAATTTTCACATGCTTGTTCAGTTTCTATAATTTCTTAGAGTAATTCTAGAGATTTAAATATTTAAATATTCTATTGGGATTTTTATTGGAATTACAGTTAAAATCTAACTCTCTGGTCATGTGATAGTCTTTTGCCATTTAATCATCTAAGAAAATGTTATAATACTTTTCCTTCCCATAAAGGCACAAGAATCGTAGTTTTTAAAATACGTTTTATGATTTTTGCTATTACTCTGGCAACTTGTTTAGGTATATTTCCTGCTAGTTCTTTCTGGTGTAGAGAAATGTTGTAGATTTTCTATATTAATCTTTTACCTCATCACTAATTTTAAAGTGAGTTTCTATCATTTTAAAGCTAAATATAAAATTTTTTTTTCTAATTATATATATATTTACTCCACTTTCAATAGTTATATATTTGGTTATTTTTCTTTCACTATATATTCTTTTTTGTGTGTCTTATTTCATCAACAGAAACTTAAAAACCAGGTTAATAAATAACCATGGTAGTGAACACTTTTGTTTCCTAACTTAAGAGAGCTGTATCTATGGTTACTGTACTCTGACTTTGGTTTAAGAAAGAAACTGATTTATAAAAGAGAAATCCGATTTATATTTAGTATCTTTAATACAGGGAATGCTGCTTTTGTTACTTGAATATTTAAATGACTGAGCTATTCCTTCAATTTACTAATACAATCTATTATACTAATAGACTTCTTTTAACAGTTTGTCTCATATTAAAGGGATAAAAAATTTCTCTGTTAAGCTGTTTGTATGTGTGTGTGTGTTATAAAATTTATTCGTGTAAGCATTCAGACACTTCTAGGTGGATAAGATGATATGCAGATTGGATGATATGCAATGGAAAATAGTGTTGGAGAAGATGGTACATCTGGATGCAGATGAGAGTGCTTCATCTGGGAGAAATTTAAAGCTTCATGAGGCATCATATGATTCAATTTAAACACCAAGAAACAGTACCATCAATGAAAAAGAAAATCAACTTCTATGTGTACCAAAAGGGGTGTAGGGCAAATGAGAGGAAAATTTAAATTTGTCAAGGTAAAATTGGAGTGTTCTGTAAGACAGGCATTGATTATTATTAATGGCAAACTCTGCAAATAAAAAATAAGGCCGGGTGTGGTGGCACATGCCTGTAATCCTAGCACTTGAGAGGGTGAGGCAGGAGGATCACCATGAGTTCAAGGCCAACCTGGGCTCCATAGTGAGTTCAAGTCCAGCCTGAACTGCCTAGCAAGACCCTGTCTCAAAAACAAAAAACAAAAACCAACACCTCCCCAAACAAACAAACACCCCAACACGCCCCCCCCCCCAAATCCTCAAAACAAAATAAAACTCAAATTACTGGTCGCAGAATTCAAAATTTACATATAATAAAGGCAAGGATATAGACTTAAGTTATGGCCTGTCGAATACTTACTTCATAGGCATTATCTACTGAAGCACCTGGCCAATTTGTGTACAGTGATTTCTTAAGTATACCTGAAGGGTTCTGCAGGGCAGGTCTTTGTTCACCAGGGGGAGCAAGCCACATAAAGGAGGATACCTGCAGTAGTGGCCCCGTTCTTGTAATCCCAACACTCTGGGAGGCTAAGGCAAAAGGACTGCAAATTCTAGCCTCACCTAGCAATTTAGTGAGACCCTGTCTCACAATTAAAAGAATTGGGGATGTAGCTCAGTGCAAAGGCCTGGATTCAATTTCTAGTAATATTAAACAATTTTTTCTTCTCTTTGGCTATTTAAAAAATGTGTCAAAGTAAGAAAAACCAAACAGCCCATAGATTCTTTTTGCAGCAGTATTCACAAAAGGGCAGGTATGGAGAGTAGTGTCAGAGGCTGGCAAGTCCTTGGAGGACTTGTACTTGAGTAGCATGGCAAAGAAGTAAGAGATGTGGAATAAGTAGTCAAACTTCACAGCACAGAGCTTAGAGCACAGTCCTACAGTATGACAGAGCTAGACTGAAATTCTGGCTTTCTCAGTTCTGTAACACTGGATATGTTACTTATCCTCCCTGATGATCCCAAGTTCCCTCAGTTCTAAAAGGAAAATAATGTTGTGAAACTTTAATGAGATATAATGGGCCACCAGGTAGAGTAGATGGATGAAGCATATCTAAAATTGAACAATGTAGTTAAAAAATAATTCCTATTTTACTATTTTTATAATGTTTTTATGTAAAAATGGATAGGTCACTTAAGAAATCTTAGGAAATATTTAATAAAACTTAGAGATTTCTTTAGTCTTACTTCCATTTAGTATTTTTAGGTTAAATTCAAGTGAAATAAAATATGGTATTTTTCTTAAAATGTAGTATAATTCCCTTTAAATAAGATTATCTATTCAATCTTGTTTTTTATCTCTATGTATATGCTTGAAGAAATATCTAGAATAATGTTGACTTATTCTTTACGATAGTTATAGCTAGCTATTTTTAGGTGTGTTGTTTTGAATTTTCTGTTTATTCTCTCTCTGCTATACTACCTTAATATTTTTATAGTGAACAGCCATAATTTTTACACAACAACTACAGTCATTTGGAAAAAATTTAAATAAGCTACATTTAACACAGTATCTGACACTGTGACTCAATATGTAGTTAGTGCAAAATAAACACAGGCATAAACTATGGGGGAAATGATATTAGAATCCTAGCAACTATCAGAGGGAAATGTAGGGGCTTGGGAAGGCAAAGAATTCTGTGAGAAGAAAGACATCTCAAATGTAGCACATACAATAAAAATCACTGAGAAAACAGCATTAAATAAAATAATGTGTACCTAAAAAGAATGAAGTCATTTTTGTGGAGGCCATTCTCACTTGATAACAGTAATCACTATGTAAATTAAGATTTTCCATTTCCCACAGAGTTCTTGCTTTCCTACAATTGGTTTACTGACATAAACACGCTTTCCACATTATGCAAAATAATGAATATGTGAACAAATGATTTTAAATACAGTACATATGGTATGGATCAAATAAGGAAAAAAGTGAAAGGGGATGTTTTTCTGGCTGACCAATTAGACTTTCATCAGTATGGACCAGAAATGTACAAAATTCACAGGGCAGTAGGTAGAGGTGAGCCTCTCAAATCACAAAGAATTTTCACATTTTAATGGGCACTGTTGGCCCTGCCTTTCTCAGCCAGTGTACACACAGACAATGAGGTCTCTCCTTTACCTGCAAGCCTATTTCACTTGACTCCTGGGCCATCTTTTATGAGGAGAAACGGTAGATCTCCAGGAGCTTCTTCTACTCAAAAACGGGCTAAAATGAGTCATCCTGTTTTAGGTCTATAATCAAATATACCCTGGGTAGCCTTTCTGATAGCAGCTATATGATGATGCTGATCTTGATGACATTATCATTTTGCCTTGTTTTCCTAATTCTAATTCCACACTCTCTTTACTGGGTGAATGGGATTTCCTCAGTCCTTTATGAAGGACTTTGCTTTTTCGAGACAGAGTACATAATGGTTCTCCTGCTCATCTGACTATGAAAACTTGGCCTTTCTTACTGTCTTGTCTAATTAGCAAACTTGGACCCCTTTGGCACACATGCCTGACTAAATCATGTACCACATGCTTTTGTTCTTGTAGCTTTGTGATTTGCTTACCTTCAAGTCCCACTTCAAATTAGAGTTGGGGTAATTTTTTAAAGCTCAAATATGATCTTATCCTTACTATGAGACCACTTAATTTTCAGTCCAAACTCATGAGTATTACTACAAGGTTCTTCATGCCTCAACTCTGCTTTATTCTCCATCTCAATCTTGTTTCACCCATCACATGTATTCTACATATTTTAAAATCTTATTGGTTCTCAGAACCTATCATAATCATTGACATCTATTCCCCATTGCCTAAAATACTTCTCCTTCCCACTTTCCTTCTCCTCATAACTCATAATAATCCTTCAGATCTTGACTTCCATGCCACTTTCTCCACAAATAATTTTCTGAATCCCCAATACTGGTGCGTAAGCTTCTTATATTTATCTTTACTGTCACACTGCATCTATTTTCATGATCTACTCACCTCCTTCTAATGTCTAGTAGTCTAATAAAACTGTCCTTTCACTTTTACAATTCTAACAACTAACAAAATCTAACACATCAATATTCGGTACTCAGTAAACATGTCAGACTGAACTAAATAGCTGGTAGTGCTAAATATTGTTTTAGACTGTCTAGTGCTACAATTTTTCATATCACTGTAGGTTAAAAAATACTAAAAACACTAAAAATAATTCAGTTTTCTTAACTACTGCCAAAATATATCAAGGCTAAATGTGTATGCACTTCCACTCAGCAATTCCAGACATTCATCTAAGAATCCAAAAGTGTTCAAGTACCTGAATAGCACAAAAAATGATGCACATCATTTATAATGTGAAATTTACAATAATTAGAAAATTTAAAATAATAATTAAGAGTACATCATATAAATTACATAATAAAGATGAAGTGTTGTTTATTTAAAATCATGTGATTGAATATATGGGTACAGGCCAGCACACAAAAAAGTTTTGAAAGGTGGTTTCTCAAAGTAAAAACAATGGTTACCCCCATAGAATGTGATATCATGTGACTTAATGATTTGATAAACTATCAAATCTGACTGTAAGGATAAACCTATATTTAATTAGAAAAAAGTCTCTTTTTTGGGGGGGTATTTCAAATAATTTTCCCTAAACAAATTTGGTAGGTAGTGTGATTTATCCTTCCTTTTATGCCCTTCTCTAAAATTAAAACACAAATAATAATTAAGAAATTATGGTTAGTCCAATAAAAATATCATGGTGTTCACCATACCTAACACATAATTGTTTACTAATTTAAGAATCAAATTGTTAAAACTGATTTTTAACATAGTCTCACTGCACAAACTCAAATATTTTGGAATAAATATATTAAGAAGAAAACAGAGGGTATGGCATATTCTGTTTATTATGCTGCAGAACAATTGAATTTTATCATAGGGTATATTCCAATTTATACTGTGTAATAAGTCTATTATTACAATGACAGTGCAGACTTTAAACCAAAGTTTCTTAAAATTTCTATGACTCTGGATAAATAAACTGGCTGTTTGAATTTGATAAAACTATAAGCCCAAATCACCTAAAATAATTTGCTAAAATTTGATATAACCCCTCAAAATTACACAGTTTGGGAATTACACTGTTATATGCTTCTCTTCTAGATAGGAGAAGGCCTTTTGCATAAGGGCACCACATTGCTTAAGAGGCTACTTTGGAGGAATATAAACCTTTACTTTTTGTTTTGAATCTTTCCTATTCTGAGGGGCATGAAAGAGGGGAGAAAGCAGAGTGTTAGTAAGGGAAGAAAAGGAACTTTTTTTGTAATTTTTTCCAACAATAGAGCTCCAAATTTAGAGAGAGAGAAAAAAGAAGAAACTAAATCTTTTTTTTTCCCCCTCTCTAGAGAGCCATACGTTGTGAATACCATAGGCCACAGCAGAGGTCATCATTTTGTGCTGCCTGACTTTTATAAAAACTTTCACCTATATTGTGGCTTAAACATTTACACTAAACGAATCTGCAGATTCTCTGCTTCTGAAACCATGGTTGGTATTTAACTGAAAACAAGTCACATCCTCAGAAGCACCAGTGACTGGATGGGAGAGCTGACTCACTCTTGCCCACAGTCTACTGCTGCAGGAAACGGCAGTTTTTCTTTTCCATGAGGCTACAAAGACTTAACCTTTCTGTGGATTTCCTATCTTTTACCACCTGGTAGACAAACAAGATCAAAAAATTTGCCTGAACTGTACTAGACAAGAAAATAAAGACAAGAAGGGAGCCAGAAAAGCACTTTAGATGCTGCTTGTATCAAATAAAAATGTATTTTTAATTTAGATAATGTGAAACCCAAAGTAATTTAGTCCAAATGGAAAAGATGCATTGTTTATATTTATGTGAGTTCTTAATTTAGGCTTCAATCATGATTTATGAATAACATCTACTATTTTATAGAATAAGGTAAACATTTGGTCTTCATGTACTCTTAGTGCTCTTCATTAAACCAGTATGAGACATGTGATAAGGATTTATTACTTGTCTTAACTTTGTGAATAAGCAAAAAAATTCTTTTATAAATAAACTGATTAAAAATTAGAATCATGAAAGTAATATGATTAGGATTTCACATGCCTTTTTTTCTCTCTATACCAAAAATGCTTCAAGTACTGTGTGAAGCACATCCATATTTACTATGTCATTATCTCCTCACATCAAATACTAAAGGGACCTTATTTTCACAGATGGGAATGGAAAAGAGGGAATGGTATGTAGAATAAGAAAGAGGATGGTATATACAAAGATAATGTGGCAAGGAATGTTAAGGAAAATGAGTAACAGTTTAGCTTACCTGAAAAATGTCTACAATAACCAGAACTACAAAGAATAAACCTGAGTGAACAGAAGTGATATAGTTTACATGTGCTATACAGTTAACACCAAAACAAAAGTTTTACTGGACATAAGAATTTGAAGACCACTTAAAAAAAAACCAATGAGACCAGGTGTAAACTCTTTTTCATTAAATATAATTTAAACAGTATTTCTCAAACTTCAGCAAATATTAGGATCACTGGAAGACTTATCAAAATACATATTACTAACTCCATAATTCTGTAGGTTTGTGGGCATGAGATTTCCATTTGTAGAAAATATTGCACCATGAGAAAGCTGATACTGATAACCAGTGGTTCAAAGAAATGTTATATATATGTAAATACACAATTTTATTAATATGATCTTAGCTCTAAAAGTAAATCTATACAAGTAGCTAACAGAATTACTTTACATTCATTTATAATTCATTTATAATTGTATACACTAAAAATTAAAAGACAACTGGAAAATGGTGAGTAAGTAAATAAAGTTTTTTTTCTCAGGTAAAGTTGCTAATAAAGTCAGGTATTTTCCAGGAGCCTAAGGAATGCAGGTGCACCTATACAAGCTTAAAGTGCCTTTACTCTAACATTTAATAGAAGAAGTTTTCAGAATGACTATAAATAGTTTAGGACAGTAGGTTTTGGGTGAGGACAGTAGTCTCGGAAAATTTTAAAGATTTCTTGATGAAGTTTCAACAAGCTGCTATTAGCTTTGTAGGTGGTACCATACTCTGGATTTATAATGTATATTTAGAACCTGCACTACATATTAGGAGCTCAAAAGGGCACAAATCTTCTATGTGGTGGTATGGCAGTGAATGTCCAAAGCTAATTATGAAACAAACAAATAAATAATAAATGGGTTCTGGAGGTATCCTCTTCTTCTTCATTTGAGAATGGACCCCCGCCACCCCATCCCAGCCATGGAAGAGAAGAGATTATGGTTAGAAATAAGTCCTAATAGGGGCCGGGGATTTAGCTCAGTGGTTTCGCCGCCTGCTGTGCAAGCACAAGGACCAGAGTTCAATCCTTGGTAACCCCCCCCAAAAAAAAGAAAAAAAAAAAAGAAAGAAGTCCTAATGTTCTATATTAAATGTAATTTCAGGTACTTTGAGGTGGAATCTGTTGTGTCAATCAGTGCAGTATGATGCAGACTTCACACATGAGGTCAAGTCTACTTAAAAGGTGCTAGAATATTATGGCTGAGATTACCTTCTCATGTTCTACTGATTTGCAGAGTAATTCCTCATAACTGACACTAGAAGTTTGTCTGAATGTATAACAAGGCTTTTTTTTGCCAGGACCTCTGGCTGACTCAGTCTATAAACTTGGGCTCACTATAGTTGTACACATGGTTCACATTCTGATTGGCTTTGTTCACCCAGATGTTAAGAAAAATTTGCCATAGAGCACTAACTGCTTTATTAGACGATGTTATGTTCTCTCAACATCCACATGAATAGTGTGCTGATAAACAGAAACTTGCTAAAGTGCAAATTCACCCTGTGATATCTCTCATATCATCAAACCTTACAACATATTTATTTACAATAACAACAATAATAATAATATCTAAAGCAAGTAAATTTCCCCATTCATTTGTAAATACACATGGAATGATCAGAGGTTTTTCAATCAGAAAGATACAGGTTATAATTCTAGTTAAAAGCTTTTTTTTTTTTTTTTTGAAACAGAGTCTTGGTATGTAGTTCAGACTGGCCTTGAACTCACTATGTAGCCTAGGCTGGCCTGAACTCATAGCAATCTTCCTGCTTCAGCCTCCAGAGCGCGCTAAGATTACAGGTGTGAGACACCACACCCGGCTGGGAATGTTTATATAACTCCTAGAGGCTGCTTCCTAACAATGTGAAAAGGAAGAATATTCACAGTAGTTATGGAGGTTTAAACAAATTTGGGTGCTCTTTTCTTTTTCCATTCTGAAAACGAACCCAAATTGTTTCTCTTTGCTAGAAGCTGCTAAATTCTATTTATCCATAATCCTCATGTTTGTGAAATGTTTATAATGTACTTGAGTAGAAAATGTCAAACCTGAAGTGTCATAAAGTTTCCCTACATTCTTCCTCAGGCCTCACACTAAGTGGTCAAGAATATAGGCTCTAATATATAGACTACTTCACTCAAAAACAGGACCTACATTCATAAATTCATATTGAAATATTCTCAAGATAAACTATATGCTAGCCCATAAGACAAGCCTCAGCATATTTAAAAGGAGTGAGATAATGCAAGGTATGATCTTCAAACACATGGAAGGAAATTAGGAATCAGTAACAATGAGAAATTTTGGAAATTCACAAATATATGGAAACTAACAACTCCTAAGTAACCAATGGATGAAAGAAGTCACAGGAAATTCCAAAGTACTTTGAATGGAGTGAAATGAAGACATAACATACTCAAATTCATAGAAAACACTTAAAAAAACAATGTTAGAGGGAAATTTACAGCTGTTAAGTAAATGCCAATACTGAAAAGGCAGATCTCAAATCAATAATGCAACTCTCTATCCTAAGCAACTAGAAAAGCACTTTGTACTAATTGTCATACTGTAAGCTTTAGATAAACATAAACCATCAAAATAATTATTCCCAAAGGCTAGTACTCTTTTTCTGCTATTTTTTCCTATTAAGAATTATATAATACATTTAGATTAAAAAAACAGCCAGTGATCAATCCCTTGTCAATTACTAACTGGAAATTATACTTTTGAGGATCCTAAAAGTTAATGTGATGACTTGGAGAGAAAATTGGTGGTCTTATTCTTTGAATTATATATTCAAATTACATCAGCAAAGTGCATACACAATCTCAGGGGCATTTCAGAGGACACAACAGGCACTTATCCTCTATAGATGATAAAACTGAGGCTCAAATTAAGAAGCCTCCTTGACAGATTTGAAATCTCTGTTAGGTACATTTTTTATTAGTTTTACTAAGGCTTTCTCATGTGCTTTGGTTATAATGAGTTATTCTGAGTTCTAAACACTTTAAATCTAGATCCATTTTCTTGTAGACATAACATATGACAGATATGGCTGGAAGACTTCAAAATAAGTGGAGCCTTTAAACGATGATTCAAGGTGTGTTGTTGCTTTAATATTAATGTTTCAAGAAGATAATGTTTATATAAATGACTAGACAAACTTACCACATCTTGAAAAATATACCCAACACAATTGTTTTTCTTTGTTCATTTGTTAGACATTCTGGCCCAGAGTAAAAAGGTATACTTTTTACAAATAAAATTTTCATTACTACAAAGTAAAAGTATCAAGAGATTTTACTGCTTAAACCCAAAATTAAACTATTTTTGTTCTAAAAATAAGGCAAGCAAATTTACTCTCAAATAAATCTAAATAACAAAATGAGCCAATGATCCAATCATTTAACATCCCCTATCTGATGTCAACATTTCCAATTAAATTCATTCCTAAAGTCTTTATGTCAGACCAATCTATATAAATTAGACAATGTTATGTCAAACTGTGTATCATAACATCTTTCCCTCTTACATATTTATACTACAGAACATTTAAATACTAACTAACTGCTCTACTATAGAACTTCCAACTATTCCTTCCAAAATGAAATACACAATTCTGAGAGACTGAAAAGTAGGCCATTTGGATTCACTCCACTAGCTGCTTATGTGAGGTTTGATTAAGTCATAGTCTCTTTGAGGTCACTGCCTAAATATTTAACATGTGGGGTACATTCTTTCTCACTATAAATGTTAGTGTACTTTCCTGGCCAAACAGAGTAATATTTTCTACAACTGCAGTTACCCTGATAGTTTTTTTTTAAATACACTCATTATGTTGCATTATATTTTTGCCAGACAATGATTGATGTTTAAGAAATGTTTGTGGAACAATTATTTAAAACACAACTTAAACCAGGTGTGGTGGTGTATGCTTGTAATTCCAGCACTCTGGGAGGCTGAGGCAGGAGGATTTCAAGTTCAAACTTACCCTAGGGCAATTTAGTGACTTAGTGAGATCCTGTCTCAAAATAAAAATTTTTAAAAAGGGCTGGGGGAGTGTAGCTCAACGTGAAGGCCCTGAGTTCAATCTCAGTACCTCAATTAATCAATCAGGTCAGACTTAGAGGACATTGAGAAGGGGAATAAATATTGCAAAAACAACTTAAAAAAAGTTCCTTTTGGCCAACATCTCAGTTAGATAAGAGGAATATGTTTCTAACATATAATGCACAGCATGATGGCTACAGTTAATAATGTATTATATATTTCAAAACTGCTAAGACAAATTTTGAAAGTTCTCACCACCAAAAGTAATTATGTGAAGGATATGTTAATTAGCTTGATTTAATCACTCTATAATGCATACATATAAAAAAACTTCACACTATTCCCTATAACTATATATAGTTCATTATTTGTTAAATAAAACCCAAAAAACCCATATTTCTCAATGATAAAAATGCATCATAATCCAAAGATTAGGATTAATTAAAACACTGCCTGAGATCTTTTAAAAACAACATAAATCAGTAAAAAAACCCTACTTATCCTAACTCAGAAATTTATAACAAAAAATTCTATTTACTTCATAAAATATATTAATGTATGGTTAACTGACTTGAGAAATTAACTTGTCAGCCTTGAAAGGAAGATATTAAGAAATATCAATTGAAGCTCCAACTGGGGCCTTTGCTCCAAATGGGGGCGTTTGCTTTTTTTTGGCCAACCAACACCCAACAGTCTTGGTAATTTTGAAGCATTCCAAGATAATTCAAAGGTAGAACTCTTCTTTTTACTTCAGAAGTCAATGATCTGATAAGATATCCACCTGACAGATCAAGTATATGACCTCAGCAAAGAAGTATTGAACAGTGAAAGTAAAAGAGCAGATCAAAGTTGGAATGATTTTAAAAGAATAATGACTGTCATTTATTCAAGAATATATAAAAATCTATGAACCATATATAATACTGATGATACAAAACAGCAGATTAAAAAAAACCCTTTTTTCACCCTTAGAGGTGACCATTGCATTTGTTTCTATAATGATGGAAACCACCCCGAGTGAGCTACAAATTCATAAATTGGCTTTTCATATTAAAAGTCTGAATCTGCCTATTAGCCCACAATGGCTTGCCTGAAGAGCTAGCAGTTGGTATGTGGGAAAGGAACAATTCCCCACACCACTGGTTATAGCAGAAGTCTCAATGATCTGTGACATTGTGATGTCTTGGATGGCAAGACAATAGAACAGCTAAGGGTTTTATGACTCGTACAGAAAACTCCTATAGAGGCAAAAATTAATCCATAGGAAGAAACAAATGTCCCATTAATCTATGAGCTGTTTTTGCTAGAATGTTTTGTTCCCTTGTTGCTAGGAATCTGCTCACATCAGTGCTCTCCACTTCACTGTTTCCTGCACCACCACTTACCCTTTCTAGAAGCTGCATGTTCAATAAATAATGGCAAGCTCCAGGAGACCAGGAGACAGTGTCTTACCCATATAAGAGATTTGACCATCCTGGGCCCCCATTTATACATTAAGATCTCGTCTTGTCTTTTGTTAAATCCTCCCACTGTACCCTTAAGTGATTGGAGGTCTGATCAGCCTCTAATACTATAAAAGTTAGTAATGAAAGAATTAAGGATTTATTCTCCTTTTGATAACAATCAAACAATCCCAAAAGTAAGTTATTCTACAGTACATTTGATCTGGCCTCTTCAACAAGTCAACAGCATGAGAAAAAAGGAGCCCTGAGGGAAAGAATGTACAACCCCACTCCTGTGCTAAAGCCTAATACCAATGGGATGGTACTTGGAGGTGGGGCTTTTTGGGAGGTGATTAGGTCAGGAGGGCAGATCCTTCATGAGTAAGATTACTGCTATTTTTTTATTTAAAAAAAAAAACCCAGAAAGATGCCTTCCTGTTCTACCATGTGAGGACACAAGAAGAAGGCTGACAACACGAAGTTGGCTCTCCAGATATGGAGTTTGCTGGTGTCTTGGTCTTGGATTTGTCAGACTCTAGAACTTGAAGATTTAAGTTTATCTTGTTTATAAACCACTCAGTCTATAGTATTTTTTTAATAGCAGCCTAGTAACAATAAAATTCAACATGTAGCTCTTAACAGGATTCTCATAAATAAAGGCCAGCAGTAAGAGTTATTTTGAGAACATTAGTGAAAATCTGAATAAGTACTGAAGGTTAATAATGATTATTAGAAAATTACTATTAATGTATTAGATATAATTAGATAGGACATTATGGTTATATGAAACCATTTTAAAAAGGGCTTCATACTGAAGTTTTCAGTGGTAAAACATTGTGACTTCTGTAATTTATTTTTGTGCTTAAATTTTAATACAAAAAGGGGAAACTTAATAATTATGAAACCTAGATGACAGATATGAATGTCTTTTCTTTTTCTCTTTTTTTGGTATTATCATTTGCTTTGTAGTAAAAAAATTTATTTTTTTGCCCCTAAATATTTTAATCATAAAAAGTTTCTAAAAAGACATTTGACCTGGCCATAGTGGCACACAGTACAGTGATATAACAAGGTCAAGCCTGATGAATATGCAGGTCTGGGCCAACAATGCTGATGGCAGGTACATGAAAGTGCTGTTGTCAGCAAGAGCAGTCTGCTTGAAGAACTGTCTATCTTCCCTCAGTCTGGCTCTCTAGCCTTCTTCAATTCTGTGAGTTCACCAGTACCCTTTTAATACATTCATTTGTGGTTTAATGAAAAGGATTTCTGTTATATGGCACCTAGAACTTGAAGTAATATTCCAAACCTACTTGGTGTCTAGTATTCTGTGCTTTGCACATAAAAACTTCAATGAAAATGGATTTTAAATCCTCATATTGAGATGCACAAGATAGACAACACAGATATCAGCAAAACAACATTGGAAGAATGACACTATATTAAAATCATTATCATATTTAGTTTTCAAATAGGGTGAGAATGAATATTCCTTTGGAAAGTAATGGGAATGATAACTTGATGGCCTAAATTCTTATTAAGATGCAAATATTATGTGGAAATACAATGTAAGGCAGCACAATGGTATTTGGGATCTGCTATTGCATTGCTGCTAAATTATGCATATAGAATAATCACCATTAAAGGATCTCTATTTAAAAGTTATCTCTTCAAATCTCTATTCTTTAAACTTATTCACATATTAAAGGTTAATTATGGAAAAATAAAATAATTAATAGAAAAATAATAGAAAAAGCATATAAAATGCTCAATTTTTAAACAGGTCAGTAAGTACAGAGTACCTGATATGAACTCAGAAGTGAGCTTAGTATGTTTAATAAACTATTATACTGGTGGCTCCCAGTGAACCACTACTTTTGGTATTTGCACCCTTGTGTAGTCCCATCCTACACTGACTCTAGGCTTGACTATGAGGGACCTGCTAGGAAAATGCAACTATAATAGAGAAGACTGGTTGTAAAAACCTGAATTGGCCAATAAAACTAAAAAATATGATGTAAGATGAGGCTTGATAAGAAATGGAACATTAGGGTTCATACTTTCAGAATGTGTCCTCTTGGATCCTGAGACCATGTGGTGAGATAACTTAAGCTAGCCCATGTAAAAGCCACACAGAGAATGGAGAAATTGGTTTAACAGGCAGAATCAAGGCCTGGGACATACGACCCCATCTGAGACACCCCCTGGGCTGATCCACATAGCTCCTAGTGACTTGAATATCTTTAACTAAGGTTCCAAATATTGCAGGGCAGATTAAACCATCCACTTTGCACCTTATCTAAATTCCTGGCCCACAGAATCACAGGCTTCTTGTTTTAATTACTGAGTTTTGGGATGGTTTTTACATAGCAATAGATAATTGCAGAAGACTACACTATGATATATAATCATTTGTATTTTGATAACATACCAACCACACTCACAAGTTATCAACTATTGATTATCTTCTGAAGAAATTAACCATTATTTATAATCCTGCCCACAAAGAGTTGGATAGTGTTTGGTTTATGAGGAATACAAGTGCTTATATTAAAACAGTTTAAAAATAAAATACTCAAAAACTTGATGGGAAATCTTATCCAAGAAAGACTGATACTGCTATATCAACAGTATTAAAAACCAAAACTGATCCTAAGTAAGGTCCTCATAAAACAAGTATGAACAACAAGTAAAGCTGAAAATCTGGAGTCTGGGCTGGCACTGTAGATTTATCTGATGACAACTATCATATAATGGTAGTGTGCTTTGAAATCAAACTAGGGGAATCCATGGAATGACTTACTTATAAGACTCTCAGCCCCAAAAGTCTGAGCAAGCAAAAGCTTTCTTTAGACAGATACAGATTTTTGGTGGTTTCCTACAAATGTTAAAATTTTTTGCATTAATTCACATTGAAAGCTGTAATACATTTAAAATTCCTATATAATCATGTTAATATAATTCTTCTACTAATAATATTTTATTCATTTACATATCCAGGAACAAATACAATTATAAAATTGTAATGATTTCATTAAGTTAAGAATGTACTGGTCAGTTCAGTATGCCATAGCAGGTAAATGCATGGTTATCTGAAGTAAGATGACAGGGCTGGAACTTTGTTTTGTTATTTTTTTGTAACTGTGGATCTTCAACTAAAAAATGAGTCTAATAACAATAACTAGCTAGTCAGGCTGTTGAGGTTTAATGAGTTAATATAGAAGAATGTATACACAGATATGCCAAATAAACACTTGCTATTAACATTATGTTTCAACTTTACCAATAATAAAATGTTGATACTACAGTTTCAAAGGAATGATCACATTTTAATTTTTACGTTCTTTGGAAAAGGTCTCATTAAGAAGGAGAAAATGAACACAAAGAACTTACTACAGTCCCTGAGACATAGCATTAGTAATAATAGTAGAAATTTAATAGGAAAGGAGATTAAGAAATCATCTGATTCTGCTTCTAGAATGCTGCTTTCTTACTGTTTGAATCTTCCTTAGGTGAACTTATACAAATATTCTGTTTAGTTTTAATCATAGGTTTGAAACAAGCTAGTAACTTTATCATTCCTGATAGATCTATTTTCTAGCACTTTAGTTATACTTGCCATTCTGTTCTGAATACTAACCATGTTTTACTAGCTTTAATTTTTTAAACTTTCTTTTCTCTGAGGTATAATTTACAATATACTGCAATGGTGTCTTAAATGTTTATAATTTAGTAAGTTTTGACGATATATACGCCTGTATAACACAAATGCCTAGGTTTTTATAATCTCAGAAAATTCCTCTGTACCATTTTCCATATAGTCTCTGCCACTGAGATCACCGTTCCTGCCATAACCACTTAACATAAATGGAATCATACAGTATGTTCTTTAATATCAGGCTTCTTTGCTCAACACAGAGTTTTTGAGAGTCACAGAAGTTGCTGCAGCACATACCAGTAATTTGCTTCGTTTTATTGCTAACTAGTATTCAACATGCATGTTCAATATACAATTTGTTTACCCATTACCCTGTTGATGCAAAATTTGGGCTGCATCCAGTGTTTGACTACTATGAACCATTATGACTCGGATCTATGTCTTTTTGTGGATAAACGTTTTCATTTTTCTTTGATAAATACCTGGGCATAAAGGTTCATAAGGTACATGTATTAACTTTGTAAAAAATCAAATTTCTTCTCACATTTTATACTCCTTCTAGCAATTTGTATGTGACAGTTCTGGTTTTTCACATTCTCGCTAACATTTTTTGTTGTTGTTGTTCTGCCTTTTTTCCTTTTTTTTCTTTTTCAAACCTATACAATGAGGGTTATCTCACAGTGATTTGTCTTTTCTGAATATGACACTTTTAAAGCCTATCTTGTAAGTGTTATCTCATTGTGATTTAATTTGGGTTTTCTGAATATGTTGAACATTTTTTTCCTGCTTATTGGCTGCTTATTTGTCTTTCTATGAATGTCTGTTCAAATCTTTTACTCATTCTCAAAACTCTTTTAGTTTTGAATTGTAAGTTTCCAGATAGAAGTCTTTTATCATATATACATGTTGAAAATATTTTTATCTACTCTGTGGCTATGTATTCACTTACATAAAAATGTATTTTCAGAATCAGATATTTTAAATTTTGCTAAAGTCCTTTCTTTCCCTTTAAAGTGCAATTGATACTGAAATGATATATAGTATAATCAAAATCATAACAATCACTTATTAAATACAAATGAAAACACAAGGCCCAAGATACTCAATGAGACCTAGATTATTTATGCAAATATACTGAATATTATTTTTATCCATGTTTTTCAAAGTCAACAAACTGGATATCAGGAGGAACAGGCAGGCACTCAATATGCTGTCCAGGTTGCCAAAGCTACTAACAAGTCCTCTGTGGGTGTGATTCTTCAATTACCTAATACCTGGTCCCTGACAGGGATCCTACTTTTACAGATTCTGCACTATTAAATTTGTTAAACTTGATAGACATCATAGTTATCCTGACTGCCTATATCCTGTCACAAAGGCCCCTGTCTTTGCCCCTATTTGAAAAGAACATCAATGAGTAAGTGAATATAGTTGAAAAGGAAGTAGTCTTTATTAGGCAGAGATAAATGAACTGAATACTGAAATTTAAACTAGTAATAAATGATGCTACCTAAAAGTTATTCATAAAAACAGTATTTTGTCCAGCTGTTAACTTACTCAAACCTTAAGTTAAGGGCAACTTTATAGTGTCTCCAATCTGGTACCTTTGAAAGAACAGGCTAGAAAACGTGTTGTCAGCTGGAGTTTTTTCTTTGCTACTGAAATATTACTCTTCTTTACAGGCATTTATAACAGATTTTTATCAATATACTTATATTTTCAACTTGGGCTAATTATGTTAGCTACCAACATCTGGTCCATCACAAGGTATTATTGTATGAAGATTTACAGGAATAATAAAATTTAATGTAGATTTAATTTTCAGAATTATAAGAATATAATTTATAACACAAAAAGGTTGTGGGGCAACTAAGTCCAATTTTATTGCCTATAAATAGTCCTCCAACTGCTTATTTTTAACTCAATTATTAGCCCTTAAAATTACCACCCACTTAAATTATATTTTTTTCTAATAAACATACTATATCACGACACAGGGGAGGCTTCTGGGTTGACATGCCACAGCTCCCAGCACAGAGTAAGAGGCTTCTGGGCCAACCTACCACCATTCCCAGCACAGAGGAGGCTTCTGGGTCGACCTACCACTGCTCCCAGCACAGAGGAGGCTTCTGGGTCGATGTGCCACAACTCCCAGTGCAGAGGAGGGGGCTTCTGGGTCGACGTGCCACAGCTCCCAGTGGAGAGTAGGAGGCTTCCGGGCCAACCTACCACCTTTCTCAGTGTAGAGGAGGCTTCTGGGTCAACATATTACAGCTCCGAGACCAGAGGAGGAGGCTTCAGGGCCAACCTACCACTGCTCCCAGCACAGAGGAGGCTTCCGGGTCGATGTGCCACAGCTCCGAGTGCAGAGGAGGAGGCCTCTGGGTCAATGTGCCACAGCTCCCAGTGCAGAGTAGGAGGCTTCCAGGCCAATCTACCACCTTTCCCAGCACAGAGGAGGCTTCTGGGTCGACATGCTACAGCTCCCAGTGCACAGTAGGAGGCTTCCGGGCCAACCCACCACTGCTACCAGCACAGAGGAGGTGATCCCTGTGGGCACCAGCAGCATTCCCCCCCCCAATGAAATGAGAATACAAGTAAACAAGCCGCAGAACCAGACTTCCAGATGACCCACAGTAATGCCAAAGGGAAACGAGATGGGACACTCTTGATACTCAACCACCTGGACTCCCTGAACTAGCAACAAAAGAGGATCTGCAAAAAAATGAAATCAGAAATAATTTTTCACAAAATAGCAGAGATTGTGCCTATTGTGCAAGACATGATTAATAAATCTAGAGTGTCGACACAGACAAAAAAATAGAGGAGCTGAGGAACATGATGGAATCCCAACATAGGAAACAAATGGAATCCATAAAACAGATGCAAACAGATTTCCAGAAGATTAAAAACTCCACTGAAAGTCTGCACAGCAGAATGAACCAATGTAAGGATAGAATTTCAGGTATAGAGGATAAGATTGCAATTAGTGACCAGGAAAAGAAAAATTGCTTTAAAATTGTAAGGGAACATGACAAATCAATCCAGCAGCTGCTAGACGATGCAAAGAAGAGTAACATTAGACTGACTGGAGTCAATGAAGAAACAGGAGACAGTGAAGATGACATAAAAAAACTATTCACAGAAGTCATGGCAGAAAACTTCCCAAGCAGGGGAAAAGAACTTGACATACAGATAAGTGAGGCATGTAGGACTCCAAATAGCCTTGATCAAAAAAAAAATGTATGCATAGGCATATAATTGTTAAGATTCCAGAAACCCAACAGAAGAACAAAGTTCTACTAGCAGTTAGAGAAAAGAAACACATCACATACAAAGGAAAACCAATCAGAATCACAGCAGACTTCTCAACACAAAACCTCAAGGCAAGAAGAGCTTGGAGTGATGTATTTCAAGCCCTAAAGAAAAATAGCCTGCAACACAGTTTGATGTACCCTGAAAAACTATCTTTCAAAATTGATGGAGAAATGAGATACTTTCTTGAAAAAGAGCACCTTAGGAACTTCATGAATATCTAACCAGCACTCCAACAAATTTTAGACAAAATCTTAGGAAAAGACGAGGATCACAACCCCAGGAAGGCAGCAGAATGAATCCACTGGGCATGAAAAGAAATTAAAAGCAAAGGGGAGAGGATGAAACAAAAAGAAAAAGTCACAAATGATAAGTCAATATGTATCAGTTACAACCATCACTGTTAGTGGTCTCAACTCACCAATCAAAAGAAATAGACTGGCAGAATGGGGCAAGAAGCAAGATCCAACAATATGCTGCATACAAGAAACATACTTAATTCAAAAAGAAACTCAGACTGAAAGTTAAAAGGTGCAAAACAATACTCCATGCAACAAGAACCCCCCAAAAAGGAGTAGCTATCCTCTTTGCAGATCAAGTGGATTTCAAACCAACACTGATTAAGAGAGACAAGGGACAATACATCCTTGTAAAGGGAACAATCCAAGAGGAAGAGATGACAATCATAAATATATATGCACCAAACACTAGTGAACCCAACCATATAAAACAAATACTAACAGACATGAAAAATCATATAAGCACTAATACAATAATAGTGGGGGACTTGAATACCCCACTGTCAAAAATAGATAGATCAACTAGACAAAAAACAATGAAATACTAGAAGTCAATCAAACTCTTGAAAAACTGAACAGATGTTTACAGAGTGTTCCACCCCACAAAATCAGAATACACATTCTTCTCAGCTACACACAGGCTGTTCTCCACAATAGACCACATACTCGCTTACAGAAAATATTTAGGTAAGTACAAAGGAATTGAAGTTATCCCCTGTATATTATTAGACCATAGTGCGATGAAATTGGAGATCCATAGCAAAAGAAACTGGAAAAATTTCATAAACATGTGGAAATGGAACAACACACTTCTGAATAACCAATGGGTCACAGAGGAAATTAAAGAAGAAATCAGACCGTTCCTTCAATTAAATGACAATGACAGTACAACATATCAGAATCTATGGGATACAATGAAAGTCTTACGAGGGAAATTCATAGCAGTGAATACACATATTAGGAAAACAGAACGAGCCCAATTAAACAACCTGATGCTGAACCTCAAGCTTCTAGAAAAAGAAGAGCAGGACAACCCCAAAGCTCATACAAGGGAGGAAATTATAAAGATCAGAGGAGAAATCAATGCAATGGAGACTAAGAGAACAATACAAAAAAATCAATGAGGCCAAGAGTTGTTTCTTTGAAAGAATCAACAAAATTGATAAACCTTTAGCCAACCTTGTCAGGAAAAGGAAAGAAAAGGCCCAAATCCATGCAATTAGGAATGAAAAGGGTGAAATCACAACAGACCCAGCAGAAATCCAGAGGATCATCAATACCTACTTCCTGAACCTATACGCCAATAAGATGGACAACACAGAAGAAATGGACAGATTCCTAGATACATATGAATTACCAAAGTTGAACAAAGAAGACATAAAAATTCTAAAGAACCCAATATCAACCAATGAAATCGAAAATGTAATTAAAACCTTATCAACTAAGAAAAGCCCAAGCCCTGATGGCTTCACTGCTGAATTCTACAAGACATTTAGAGAGGAACTGCTGCCACTCCTGTTGAAACTCTTCAATGAAATGGAAAGGGAAGCAATACTCCCAAATTCATTCCTGGAAGCAAGCATCACCTTGATCCCCAAAGCAAAGAAAGACCCAACCAAAAAGGAGAACTATTGGTCAATCTCACTAATGAACATAGATGCAAAAATCCTTAATAAGATAATGGCAAACAGAATGCAGAAGATCATCAAGAAGATCATACACCCTGATCAAATGGGATTCATCCCAGGGATGCAGGGATGGTTCAATAGACACAAATCAAGCAATGTAATACACTATATCAATACAGCCAGGGACAAAAGCCATATGACTATCTCCATAGACGCAGAAAAAGCATTTGACAAAATTCAACATGCATTTATGATAAAAACCCTACAAAAAATTGGAATAGATGGTCTCTACCTCAAACTGATAGAAGCCATCTATGAAAAACCAACAGCCAATATCATACTAAGTGGTCAAAAACTGAAATCCTTCACACTAAAATCAGGAACAAGACAAGGATGTCCACTATCACCACTCTTCTTCAATATAGTTCTGGAAACATTACCCATGGCAATTAGACAAGAGAAAGAAATAAAAGGAATAAAGATAGGAAATGAAGAAGTCAAATTGTCATTATTTGCAGATGACATGATACTCTATGTAGAAGACCCCAAGAACTCCACCAAAAGTCTTCTAGACTTAATAACCAAATTCAGTCAAGTAGCTGGTTATAAGGTCAACACACAAAAATCAATAGCTTTCCTCTACACCAATGACACACTCACTGAGAGAGAAATAGGGCAAATAATTCCTTTCACAATAGCACCCAAAAAACTGAAATACCTAGGAATCGTCCTAACAAAAGAAATCAAAGACCTCTTCTCTGAAAACTATGGCACTCTGAAAAGAGAGATTGAAGATGATATCAGAAAATAGAAAGACATCCCCTGCTCCTGGGTAGGAAGGATTAATATAGTGAAAATGGCCATACTTCCAAAACTGCTATATAGATTTAATGCAATTCCAATTGGGATCCCAGCAGCATACTTCATAGACCTTGAGAAAACAATCCAAAAATTCATTTGGAACAAGAAGAGACCCAGAATAGCAAAAGCAATTCTAGGTAACAGAGACATGGCAGGGGGTATCACAATCTCCAACCTGCAACTATACTACAAACCTACTGTGATAAAAACAGCATGGTACTGGCAAAGAAACAGGCTTGAGGACCAGTGGAACAGATTAGAAGGTGCAGAAACAACGCCAGACATACTCAGCTACCTCATCTTTGACAAAGGAGTCAACCATTCTCACTGGAGGAAAGATAGCCTCTTTAATAAATGCTGCTGGAAAAATGGGGCTTCAACTTGCCAAAGATTAAAACTAGACCTGTATCTCTCACCATGCACTAAACTAAAATCAAAATGGATTCTAAGATCTAAATATTAAAATAGAAACTCTGAACCAGTTGGAACAGAGGTTAGGTAGAACCCTTGAAGACATTGGTGTAGGAAAAGATTTTATGAACAAAACCTCAGTTGCCCATGAACTAGCACAAACAATCAACAAGTGGGATCTCTTCTTATTAAAAAGCTTCTGCACAGCAAGAGAAACCACCAGCAGTGTGAAGAGACAACCCACAATGTGGGAAAAAATCTTCACCTGCTCTTCCTCAGACAAAGGTCTACTATCTCAAATCTATAAAGAACTTCAAAAGATCAGACCTCCCAAATTTAAAGACCCAATCTGAAAATGGGCATCTGAAATGAACAGACATTTCTCAGACAAAGAAGTAGAAATAGCAAATAAATACATGAAAAAATGTTCAAAGTCACTGGTCATTCGAGAGATGCAAATGTAAACAACACTGAGATTCCACTTCACTCCAGAAAGAATGGCTGCTATCATGAAATCAACCAATAACAAATGCTGGCGGGGCTGTGGGGAAAGAGGAACCCTGCTCCACTGCTGGTGGGAGTGTAGACTGGTGCAACCACTGTGGAAATCAGTATGGAGATACCTCAAAGAACTAGGACTGGAAATCCCATTTGACCCCGCTATACCACTGCTGGGGATCTCCCCCAAAGAATTAAAAGAATCATACCACAGTGATATATGTGCTCCCATGTTCATAGCAACACAGTTTGTAATAGCTAAAACTTGGAAACAGCCCAAATACCCATCAACTGGAGACTGGATAAAGAAAATGTGGTTTTTTTTATAAAATGGAGTACTACTCAGCCATAAAAATTGAGAAATTAGAGACATTTAAAGCTGAGTGGATGCACATTGAGGCAATACTCTTAAGTGAAATAAATAGGACACAGATGTGTAAATACCAAATAGTTTCTCTGGTGTGAGAAACAAAGTGTAAATAAGGACTAAATGTATAATAGGTCATGTGAAATAGGAAGAAAAGGGGCAAAGGGGAAGGAAGTGGGAGGGCTAAGGGAAAGGATAGAAGGGAATGGGATTAATATGAGAAAATGGAAAAATAGGAACAAAATTTTTATAAATAGGGAGAGTTGGGCAAGGGTGAAAAACAACCAAGAGAGACTATGTAAAGGTGCAAATTTCCAATGATGAATGTCATTATATTGTATACCTAAAATGTACCAATTATTAGAATGAATAATCAATAATGTAAAATAGGAATAAAAGGTCCAAAGGGGTAGGGGTAGTGGGAGGCACAGGGGAAAGGAAAGAAGGGAAAGGAAAAGATGATGAGAAATGGAAAAAATGGAAATAAAGTCTTTGTAAATAGGGAAGGGTGGAGGGGGTGAAGGGAGGGCTAGGAATGGGGAAAAAATAAGAACCAAGGTGCATTATATAAAGGTACAATTCCCAGTGAGAAATGTAATTGTGTTGTATACCTACAATGTACCAATAAAAGAATTTAATACAAAAAAAAAAAAAAAGAAAGAGACAGAACAGATGACTTACTTCTTAGTTTCTCTGGGGTCAAATTTTCATAGTATGACTCACCGTTTTTTATAAATTCCCTAAGCAGATCTGATCACATTCAGACCTAGCATAAAAATCATTCTCAGTCCAAACATAAGTGATTTTACAAATTTGGTCAATTTAGATTACCATATTTCTGTTCATTTTCTTTGATACAAAAAATCAAGACTTATTGGTAATTCTAAGATTAAGAGTTACAAATTTCAGCTTAAATACATATGGGGAAACGGCCTTTCCAGAACATTGGTAAGTCAGAGGCAGAGGACACCTGGGTATTGATTCTGCTTTCCCCCTCTGGATAAGAAAGTGTCCTTGAGCACACTGAGTTTGGTTCAAGAAGTAGAAAAGTCTGGTAATTACAAAAATTCACTTAAAAAGAAGCCCACAGATTATTAGTTCAAGTTATTCTGGAATAGTGAAGAAAATGGAAGAGCCCATAGAATATTCACAGAATAGTAAATATAAAGGGGTAATGACAATAAAATGTGAACTTTCCTCACTCAGGAGCCCTATCTTACTTGTATATTGTGGTTAGCATATGTTTATTGCTATCAAGGTCCTTGGAAGCTGAGAGAAGCTTTGCTGAGATTTACCGTAACAGTTTCTACCTTGAATTTACTACTGATAAAACACTAGCTCTTTGATTAAATTGGGAAAATAAAGCTAAAAGTACAAGCATATGTATGTGTATATCTTCTCCTCCTAATAATCCATAACCTACCCAAAACAGTGTATTAGACTTAGAGAAAAGAAATTTTAGCAAAGGCAATCTAATCACTTTGATTAAATAAATTTACTGAATGTTAAGGAATAAATCATATGATTGAAACTAATTGTGGAGAATGCTTTTGAATGGGATAAGTACAGATATTGAAAAATCTTGAGGGAAAATGTACTGTTTGTAAGGTGTCTTTTGAAGGATATTTCAACAGTTTACAAATGACACCAAAACACTGGAAAGGTTAAATTGCTTTCTTTCAAAAAGTACTATTATAAGTTTTCAATTTCAAAAGTATTTTGAAAAAAAACGGTTTCTAGAACAGCAACAACTACTTCAGATTTTATATTTTGGAACAAGTTTAGTAAAACTCGACACTAAACTAAGTTGTAAAACTCTAAACAAGAAAGATCATTGTGAAGTGAGGCTTTCTTTTTTTTTTCATTCATCAAAAAGAAGCCTAGATTTCTTTCTTATTGGTCTTGCTAAGGACAAGCTGTTTTGCTATTTAACAGTGAAAAGACCAATGCTAGATATTAAATACAATGACTTCATTGAAGTTTTTTTTTTCTGGTTTTTCCATGAAAAAAGTGATTAAAATGTTCACGAGTTTTGAAACCAACTTTGACACTTCAGTAGCTGAATTAAACAACAGAATCACATTTAAAAACTTATCAGAATATAAAATTTCTATTTTAAAAATAACTAAAATAAAGTGGTTATTGAAAAATCTTAATGTCACTAAATTCTAGTTCCACCAACCAAAAATATCATTACATTTGATAAAGACTACAATACTGCGATTGCACATCAAAGGTGTTAGGATTCCTTCTTGAAACAAAAAATCTGATATATCTATTTTTACACAAAAAATAAGTTCATAAACCTTAAAAGCTGAACTTACTCCAAAAATGCAGAGGGAACACTTATTTTCTGATGGTGTCTCATTTGTACCTGGAAAAAACTTGAGCTTGAATGACTTGTGAACCACAATTACGCACACCCACAAGTGGCCTACTGCAGACATAAGTATTTGTTTGTAACATTTGGTGGGTATGAGGTGGCAAGCACAAAAGCCATCCTTTCGAAACTTTCCCAGTGTGTGGAAAATCTCAGTTTTTCATTTATGTGAACCAGTTCTGTAACTCACATAAATACAACTCTTTTGGAATAGAAACATTAAAGCAGCCTTACTTCCTCAGCTAAACTTGGACCGCTCAGTGATGGGCACTTTTTCTGGGCTCCACCTTCTGCAAACAAATTTAAAAGTACTGAAAAGTAACCAGCTTTACATCACAGAATAACTGATTCAGGGACACAGACTGGAGAAATGTCCTAAAACGGTACTTATTACTCTGTTGGGTGATTTAAACAAAAGATTTATTGTCTCCTTCTAGTATAAATTTTAAGCCATGGATTTTGGACTTTGTCAAGGTTCACGCTAGCTCACATCAAAATTAGGCTTGATGTGAATGGGCCAACTGACTCTAACCACCTCCCCTTAAAGGTCACATGCTTGGGACCTCTACGAATAGTAGTATTCTTAAATGGGAAATTCTCTGTGGTTCCAAGAATGGCAAAAACATGTTCACAGAGGAAACTTGATTATCAATTGAGTGAAAGTAAAAGCATGAAAATAAAGTGAAATCTAAACATAGAACATATCACATAATGCTCTGCAAATCAAGAGACAATCAGTGCTATTTGTGTCTGATTGCCTTGAGATTCATTTCTTTTCTCTTTCCTGTCCTTTCTCTCCTAGAGCCACTTGTGAACATTAGGTTACCTCAGAAATGTAGTACTTCTAAGCACTTTGAGAAAAAAGTGAGGCCTCAGCAATACTTAAAATTAGTTGGAACAAATAGTTCCAACTGAAGGTTCACTAACTTATCACCATTATTTATAAATGTGATAAGAATAATATAGTCTCAGTGGTTTACATGTAATAACTAAATACATATTTGAAAACTGAATGTAGAATTTGCAAACTAGTTTATTGCTTCATTAAAAATCTTTTTCTTTGGTTATACAATTTAATGTCTACCTATTTTATTATCAAAATTAACTGACAAATTTTGTTTTTGGTTTTGATTGATCACATTTCAACAGTGCCAAAGAATAGGCTAAAAAGAAATAAAAAATGTAGTAACTGTGCAAGAATAAAGACAAGAATAAAGAGGCAAGAATAAAGCAGTTTTGCTCAAAAAAGCATAAAATATATTCTATAAAAAAAATTACTAGAGAAATCTGATCAATTTTTCTAGAGTTTATAATCCTGTAGTTTACTGAAAAAAATTATTAAAGGAGACTGAATGTCCCCCACAAAATTTGCTACACTAAAAACTTGATGGTCAGTTTGTAACAAACTATTCCTTCCAATAGGAATGAATCCACATTACCTACATTTAGTAAGATAACATCATAGAACAGTGATGGCAAACCTTTTAGAGCTTTCAGTGACACAAACAGCCCACTTTGGCACACATGCCATAGTTTTGCTACCACTGTCATAGAGTAATATACATCTATTTCTACTATTAATTTACATAATGGAAAGTGAAAAATTTTTCTGTTTCCATACCCCAGCAAAAGTATATAATTATCTTTGCCAAATGTTCAGCGATTTATAGAGTTTGAATACATAAGACCAGGATAATGGCCAGGATCACATCTGTTTTATGCACATGCATATAAAGGGAAAGAAGAACACTGATTTAGTTTATAGTTATCTAAAAATGTGATTTAAACTTTTACTTTAGATAAAAAATAGTTACTCTTTTCTTCAGTAACTTTTGGAAAACTAAAATTTCTAATTACAATATTAGATTTTACTATTTAAAGACACTATGTTAAAGCACAATGAAGAACTTTTGCAGAAATAATCTGCTGTTAGAAGTTTCTTCAGTCTACTATTATGTGCCCAAAATGGTACCTTATTTATCAAAATAAACAAAATTATACTTATAAATCTAAAATCCATAAAAATATATATTTTGTATATTGCTCTCCATTTCTGTTTTGGTAATTCTCATTTTAAAAGATATCTACACTATTAAGAAAGGGACCTGTGCATGCTCCAGAAACCTTCAATTGTTTTGGTGGTGGGAACCAGGGGAACTCCCAGAATTGCAAACTCTTTTCCTGTTCTATAACTGAATCCAAGGACAATCTTTAGAAACAATTCTTGCTTCACTAAATATGAAGTTTGCTTTTTGGAGATAGCTCAGGGAAAAGGATTAAGAGCTTAGGTGTACACAAGACTGAAGAAAGAGCACAATGTAAGCATATGAATGGGAAACTTTTGGATCCTCGGTACAGAATACATATGTGTCCTTGGAGTTTATAAGAAACTCTGTAGTTTGTTTCAATGAAAACAAACAGCAGAAAATATAAGGAAGGACAGATATCAGTAAAAGTAAACATAAATGCTTAGATGTTTCTTCACTTTCCTTTTGAAGGTCTCATTGCACTGATCATTACCTTTTGGCCGGACTGAGAAGAGTGAAAGGCATGTTGAATTCCAAAAACGAGATTATAAACACGAGGTTAAAAGAAAATATGAAATTATTCCAGATCTCTTGTATGGATCTAAAACTTATACCAAAGTTCTTTTGGTTTAAAGACGGAAAGAGAGAACATTCCTTTTATGTTTATATGTAGAAGAATAGTGAGATAGTATATGGTGACTTAATATCAGGGCTTTATAGAAGAGTTCATTTAAAGTTCAAATCAGAAAAGTACAGGGATACATTACTGGTTAAAAAGATGTCAGAAAAAAGTTACTTTATTACACCGTTATGCAAATACATGTAATTCAATATAAAAATTTTTCAAAAAACTACTTTGGTTTTAGTTTCATTAGAAGGTGGTTTGAATATTAATGACAGCATTATTTCTTAAAGAAGGACAAATTTTGAGATCAAGTTTACTAAAAGAATTAGTTGATTTTCCCCATTTCTTTGTTTAGTGATGCTATTCATACTTAAATTATTATTATTTACTTTCTAATGGAACACTTTCATTTACCACGACTAACCAAAAGTATAAAAGCTTCTGACAAGGCTAAAAGTTTGGTTAAGCTGCTTTTACTTTCAATTGGAAGTACTGGCAAATATATTCAAGAAAGAGGGGAGCAATTAATAGCTTGTGTGTACTGAATAAATTATGGATTAAACTTAAGGAAAGAGTTTATTTTTTTTCTTACCGGGGATCGAACTTAGGACCTTGCACTTGAGAGGCAGGCAGCAGCACCACTGAGCTAAATCCCTGGCTAGACTAATTTTGATTATACTTAAAGGCTCAGCATTCTCTTCCTGCACTGTATGGCAAAGACAATGACTAGCTTTTAGCACAAAGCTCTGGATGAAGACCACAGGAAAAAGAGAATCGAAACCATTTGAGTATGTCACAAAGCTATCAACTTCCAAACAAATCCAGGTTGGACTGAAAGCAATACAAATAATTAAATTTTAAGATTGGCCAAGTTGTGTCATTATTTAACACCAAAGTCCAAAACAATCTAACAACTCTTTTGTATCACACTACAAATACCTCCAAGGCCTTACTACAGAAAGAATTATCTCAAAGGTACACGCTAGTCAACAAGAGAATCTAGTTACAGAGCACAGATGATAACATTTACTCCTCCATCATAGCTATGAAAGCAATTCAAAGAATATTCTCTCCCACCTGAAGTAGTTTAAACATCATACACAAAGCACTATCTCCTATAGTCTTCAAAACTAAAATATGTGTCATCTATATACTCTAAGCTGATTTGAAAGCAGGAAGATAAACTGGAATGGAGTTTTCAAATGCCCACAATTAAAGGAATACATACACAAATCTGTGTGTGCAAATAATACAAAATAATGTACACTAACTCATTTATCTATACACTAATATTTTTACTGTTTTTTTCCTGATTCTAGGCTCAATCAAATCTCCCCATTACTTTTATTTAGGGTTTTTTTTGTTTATTTCTTTTCTTTTTTTTTTTTTTCATTTAAGAGACGGGGTCTTGTTATGCTATGTTCCTCAAGTTGGGTTCTAAACTCCTGGCCTCAAACAATTCTCCTGTCTCAGCCTCCCAAATTGCTGGGATGACAGGTAACACAGCTAGAAAGAGACAGAGTCCTTTGGTCTGGAGTCTGTACATCATGTTCCTAAATCATTATATACTTCAAAGTATGGTTCATGGACCCTGGGAAACTCTGAAACTACTTCAAGAGAATCCATGAAGTCAAAACTATTTTGACAAGAATAGTAAGACTGGGCCGGGGATTTAGCTCAGTGGTTCCAGTGCCTGCCTTGTAAGCGCAAAGTCCTGACTTCGATCCCTGGTACCAAAAAAAAAAAAAAAAAAAAAGAAAAGAAAAGAAAAAAATGAATAATATGACTAGTAGTAAGTAATAATTTGCCATTTTCACTGTTTTGCCATTTTCACTAAGGGTACAAAAGTAATGGTGGGTAAAAGGGCTGGGACCACAGCATAAATCAAGGCAGTGGCAGCAAATTGTTTCAGAAGTCATTGCCATACAGAGGTACTCTCAGTAGTTAAAAAAAAAAATAATAATAATAATAATAAAAGTGAGGAGAAAAGCCAGTTTTGCTTAAGAATATCATGATGAAATATTAAAAATTATTAATTTTATAAAATTTTACCTTTGAGCACATTATTCTGTGTGATGAAACAAAGTATGCAAAAGTACTTTTACTGAACACAAAAACACAATAGTTATTTTGAAGAAAAACACTACTTGAATTGTGAGCCAAAACTGTTAGAGCCTTTTCACAGTATATCTGAAATTTGAAAGAACTGACAAACTTTGTTTATCCTAATTGAGAAACAAAGTGAGCCTCCTACTTCAAGAAAGGTGATGGAAAATGTTGACAATGATGAAATTTGTGCATTTGAGCAAAAATTAAAAATCTTAAAAACTTGGAACCAGTGACATAAAACTTAAATAGGGAAAGACTTTTTGGGATATCAGTGATAATTTTAACAAATGTGATTTTTATTTAACACAATGTATCAACATTTGGAAGATCTGCATAACTTGATGAATCAATTCTTTCCAAATGACCAATGCATACTGTTACAAAATCATCCATAGGTAAATGATTCATTCACAGTGTAAAATAAACCAATGGACTTTTAATGTGTAACAGATTTTATGAAGAGTTTACTGATTTGGCTTTGCATTTCACATTACCTATAACTTAACATGAAATTACTATCTGTTGAGCTTTGTTACAGCATCAAAGAAGAATAAATAACCACAATTATCTGAAAAGAATGCCACATATCCCTTCCTTCTCAAACTACATGTTTGTATGAGAAGAGATTTTCCTCCTATAATTTAACCAAAAATAGCATAGTGGATGCAACAGACCCAATGAAGAAACAGATATGGAAATCCAGCGGCCTTCTATATAGCAAGTGATTAAAGAGATTTCTCAAAATGTAAAATAATACCAGTCTTTTCACCAAATGTTTATTTTTTGGAGAAAAATAATTTTTTTTTAAAATAGACATTTTTATGTTAAGATTTAGTGGAGTCTGTCATTGTTATTTTAAAAAAGTAACACATTTAAAAAATTTCTTATAAGTTTTAAATAAATAAACATTGATAGGTATAACACAAATAAAAATTCTTTGAAGTCCTCAATAATTTTTACAAGTATAAAGGTCCTGTGACCAAAATACTTGAAATATGTTGAACCAAAACTATACTGTCTCTCTACCACATATGTAAGCATGTATCTACATGGAGGTGAGGACAGGAGACACTATTCCTCGGCAGTTTGCCTATTCTGGAGCTCATCTTCTGGAGTTTTAGCTTTTAAAGTAGGATTTCTTACCTACATACAAAGAACATAATATGTTGACTAGGAAACACAAAATGTACTTTAGCAATTATAATTCTACAATTCAAGAAATTATCAATATTTTTCAAAATATGGTAACTTCGGTAAACAGAAAACAGTCATAATAAATTGGAAAGCTGTAATGATCAAACGACCAGCAAACTTAGTTGAACAATCCTAAATGTTTCAAAGAGCACAAAATCGAATCTTTAATTTGCAAATAAGTTATTTCTAATAAGGCCAAATACTGATAAAAACACAATATATCATGTTGTACCACTTAGTCAAATCCTTGAAGATTCAGTGGACAAATAAGCATCTTAAAAGGTACTATAGTCCCTCATCAGATGTTTAATAATGGTATCTGAAAAAATGAGTGAATGAATTGATAGAAATTGTTTTTCTTCTTCAGACTTGTCAGTGAAATTATTGTTAGCATATCTTCAGCAATCAAGTATGTGCAGCTTGATGTGTATTTCTAATGGCATCTCAGATTTAATACATACACGTGTATACACATTTATATATGTTTATGAATACACGTTACATATTTAAATCTCAGTGTCTATTTTTTTCTTAGCCGAATTCTAAAAGATCTGAATTAAATTTCCAGAACTGGGGAAAACCAATTATCAGTTACAGTTTGTTTCCAGAGGAAAATTTTTCATAAATTCTAAACAGCATACAAATAAAATTGCAAACATGATCCACCCATAAGTTGAGTCAGTAACTTTTCCATGCTGAGCCAATAATGCTAAAATTAGAAATTGAATTTCCTGGACCTAACAAATAATCTCACAAGTAAAAGATTAAAACAATGAGTCATAAAGGGTTCAGGTAAGGCTTGTTTTAAGAAAATCCAAACCAAGAAAAATAATTTTTATAAAAAATTATATTAACAGCCTAGTTATTGTTATAAATTCTATTACAATGGAACTTATATAGTCATATAGTTCTATTATAATAAATTTATTCAGTATAAAATACATTTTTATTTTGCACAGTTATTGGTATTATCACTTATATGATCATAGCATCATTCACTCATTCCTTTAAACAAGGTTGAATATTCACCACACACCAGGGGACTATTGCTGTGACTAGCTACTAAAGGATGACTTCTTAGCCTTTTGTTTCTTACCCTTTTTAGCGAGTAAGAAAAATTAATGTTAATTTGTAGTTATTTCAGAGTTTTATGTGTTGTGGAATGGTGAGTGATTTGTAAGTTTTCAGAAGATATCGCAGGAAAAAGTATGCCAGGTTGATGTTCAGGCTCTACTATGTAATCAGCAACAAAATGTCTTCAACAAATCACTTATCCTCTCAAAGCTTTATCTACAATTTAAAGTAACTGAGTGCTATGCTCTAAATGACACAGCACTTATGTATGGAACCCTTGTGAACAAGAATAGTGCGTCTATAAAACAGAAGGCCCCTATATAGGTCTCTTGCCTCTTCTGCTATATGAAGATACAGCAAAAAGGATGACTGTCTGTATACAAGGAAAAGAGACCTCACCAGACATGAAATCTGCCAGTTCCTACTTCTAGACTTCCCAAGCTCTAGAACTGTGAGAAAAAATTTCAATTGCTTATAAGCTAGCTAGTCTATGATATTTTATAATAGCACCCTAATGAGCTAAGACATTGGGAGACAGTTGATATGGGTCTTCCAACTTTAAACTTCCATAATTCTATTAAGGTTCTGCAAATATTTGGCATAGGAAAATTAAGTGGGGTAGAAGACAACTTAATGGAAAGACAACAGTAGCATATATGATTCATCCTAGCAATTTAAAAAATGTATTATACATTAACTATCTTTTCTTAAATTAAAAATGTCATATAATAAAATGAACAATAGTCAAAATCACTTAACACATATTACAGAATATCTTTATAGGTATATAGTATTTTGAAAATCAAAAAAGAAAATATTGTAATTAATATAATTTACATAGCTACTATTTATTGAATGCCTACTAACCCATATAATTATTACAAAAACCTGGTAGGGTAGGTACTTTAATTTCTCTTTTTAAAATGAATAAACTGAGGATCACAGAGATTAAATAATGTATTCAAAGGCACTAAATTAAAAACTGACACAGCTAGTATTCCAACTTGGATATGTTTAACTCCATGGGTATGTTTATATTACAAAAGCAAAGCTTTTTTGACTCCTACAAATGAATCCCTTCTTTATCAAGTTTCAATTACTAATGGTAATGGGAAAAGGAACAGCATGGAAAAGTAAACTTTACACAAACATGGCATAAAAAGTTGTGACATGGAGTAAATTCTAATAAAATGAGTTCTGAGGCTGAGAGATACTGGATTCAAGGCTTCTAAGGTACCTTTTAAATCTCAAATTTAAATAATACTCTCAATTCATTGAAACTTAAATTATCTAAACCATTTTCCCATAGAAATTTACAATTTTTGTATTACATAAATTGTAGATTACACATAGCAAGTACATTATAAAAGGAATAATATGGCAATCTTCTAAGGAAAGAATCCAAAGTTCTAGTATTTTTAACTTCCTATTTTCTTTCATTGCTTGTTTAAAAGAGAAACACACTGAAAATGCAAAAGACATTTTAAACCTGGTTACTACTATTTTTCTAAAAATAGGGGGAAAACTTGCTTTAAAAAAGGCTATACTCATTTTTCATTTCCATTCGCTTTTTCTCTTTTTAGGATCAGACAACCTAATTGCCACACATAGACATATACAAATGTTCTGAAGAAAATTAAATAGGACAAGTCCAAGAAAATACACCAACGAAATTTTATTCTTGGATAATCAAAAGGAAACTAAGACTTCTAGGTAGTACACAAGATAAAACTCGAAGCAAAAGATATGAAACTAACGGTTGTATTATACTATGACACACAGCAAGAGATACAATTAAAAATTACTTCTAACTTAACTAATTTAAACAACTAATGAATTACAAAGTCTGAATTTACAACATGGTCCTTGAATTTATAAGGAATGCTATTCTTTAAAAAATCTGGCTGATGAAGAATATTTGCTAGTTGCCAGGGATAAACATTAAAATGTAAATCTAAGGTACCATAAAAATATTGAGTACATTTATAGAATATTCCAAGCAACCACAGCAGAATACACATTCTTTTCAAGGGTACATGGGACATGTACCAAGATATGCCAATGTTAGGCCAAAAACAAAGTCACAATAAATTTAGAATAACAGGAATCATATAGAATATGTCCTTTGACCACAATGAAATTAATTTAGACACTGCTAACAGAAAAATACCTGGAAAATTCTCAAGTATTTGGAAATTAAACAGCACACTTCTACATAACCAACCCATAGGTCAAAGAAGAAGCCACAAGGGAAATTGGAAAATATTTTGAACTGAATGAAAATAGAAGCACAATTTATCAGCCCAGGTTCAAGCAGAGAAACAGAAGCAGTAGAATATAGATAGACAGATAAATAGATACACGCATAGGAAAGAATTAGTTCACACAGTTGTGGGTGCTGCCTAAGTAAGTATGAAATCTATAGCATGGGCAGGACATCAAGAAAGGAAAACTGGAACTTTTGGGGCATGAACCTGTGCTGCTATTCAAATGGAATTTTCTTTTCAGTAGAAACGTCAGCTCTGATCTGCAGGCTTCAGCTGAATGAACCTGGCCTCCAGATTACCTGGTATAATCTGCTTGACTTAAAGTCACTGATTACAGACTTTAATCACATCTATAAAATACCTTCACATAAACACTGGGCCTAACTGATATTGAACAACGGGGTCTAACTGATATTAAAAATCAGCCATCATAATAATGTTTAGAGGGAAACAAAGAATTTTACATTTTTCTATTTCTATTAAAATAGTGGAAAAGTCTAGAATCAACTACCTAAACTTTCATCTTAGGAAGTAAAACACAGACAAGAAGAAAAAGGAAAGGAAGAGAAAGAGTAAGCAAGCAGGAAGTTGGAGAATCACCTGATTTCAAGACATACTATTACTCACCACTTAGATGTGTCAAAGCCTTTTTAATAACACATAAAACTTGTCAATTTGGAAAATTGACAGCTCCAACCTCTCCCTGCTTACTACAGTCTACATATGACTTTTACAGAAGCTGAGAGTTATTTATTCCCTTAAAAGTAGTTTAATTTCTTCATTCTTGAGAAAAGAATCTCTAGGATCAAATAGCTGGACGAAAAAGATGTAGGAGATCTAGAATTCTGGTTCTTAAACTTCTTCCCTGGGCTCCTTGTGATGTAACAAACTCTCTAAAAAATCTGTTCCTGCTAGGCCACTGTGCTTTAGCCACTGACAAACACGTCATACTTATACGCTCATTTTCTTATTTTTTAAATTGCCCATAGGCTAGCACATGAGGCACCTTTTTTGTGAATTAGCAAAGGGTATCCCCTCTACAAAGACCTAATAGACAAATAAATAACATACAAAACAACAAATAAACAAAACATCTTCTATAGGCTACAAGGTTAGAAAAAGTCATCCATTCTTGAGGCTAATGTGGCTCCCTCAGCAGTACAAAAGGGTTACTGAGGTCATCCTTAGCTAGATTTCAACCCATCATTCTATGGCAAAGTCCTACTTTCAGATCATAATTTGTACAACCATCTTCATTAGCCCTGATTACTAATCATTAACAATCTTGTCAATGCAGAATATCATGTCATGTCATTCCTTAAAAATATTCTATTCATAAGTAAGTCACACATAGGAAAAAACTTTAAAAACTATTATCTTAAAACTGTTGGCAAACCAAAGTTCTAAAAATGTAAATATTCAAGCAAAAACACAACATTAAGAGTAGAATAGGAAAACTTTATTGGCAATATTTTTTAAGTGACATTTTATATTAGTTTTCTTTAATAAAATTTGAAATGTTTCTGTAAGTACTAAATTTTTAAAAAATATATAGGTGATGAAAATATTGTTTTCCTAAGCAGCAAATACAGCATTTTCAGCAAGGACATTTATCTTTCTAAAATAAAACAGCTGTATATACTAGCTAAAGTTAGAATGTTATCTTTTAAATTTGTTTCCTTAAATGAACATGTCCCTAATCAAATTTATTATTATTATTTTATGAAGTTGTCATAAAGTTTTTATTATAAACAGCATGTACTCAAAAATAATTCTTTCATTTTTATAAACATTCCAAATTAAACAAATGAAATAAAAATAGTAATTAATGACAAGTAAAATGTAACAAATTGGTAATCCCATTTTCTGAGAAGAGACCATTCCTTTTACTAGCAAAATTACCTAGACATTCTACTTATTTCAGTTTGGGTTTTGGTTCCTGGCAGAAACCTACCTTAAAACACACGTTCAGGAAAATTCTCTTTGACCTCATATGACCTGTTTTACTTGAGATTTTCTATGTATTTAGAGTACTTAGTCTGTCTACATTATTCGATATTTTCAATATATTATTCTTCAGGTAATTTCATGCACTCATGTTTTACAGAGTATGATTTAAGAAACAATTGCATCTGATGCAGAGTTATAGTCTCTGTAGACAAGAAAGAGACATATACGATGGGAGAACCACAGGGCTTATGAAGTATGACAGCTACTAATTTTTTAGGTAGGCTTAACCTGTCTCTCTAAATCATCTCTATGAGCTGGGCATAACACCCTTTAAATACATACAGTCCCTTAAATACTACTGTGAAGCCCTATATATAATTAAGCCTTCATAACTATTACCAATTACCTGACAAATTAACTTTCCATTTTACTCTGAAATATATCTTGGCTGGGAGAAAGTAACAGACAGTAAACTTTTCTGTAGTTGGTTGGTAAATGAGTGAATTCAACTACAGGGCATTAAGGACCTTTTAATTTTATAATCATAAGCTATCTATCGCATCGTGTTTTAAAAGTAGTTTCACATGCATTATTTCATTTAACTTTACCAAAATCTTACTGGAATATGAAAGGCGGGTATGAATTACATCTAAAGATAAGGAAACAGGTTCATATTCGGATTTCATTGTCATTAAATTAACATTCATTATTCAAATAAGCTTTTAAGGTAATGCTAGAAATAAAATTTGTTTTCATTATGCCAACTATGCAGATTCATTCCTCTCCTAAGCCACTATTCTATTTACTATAGTAATTTGGTATTCATTTTCAAATTATAAAAGTAGAATAACACAATTTATTAATCTAACCAAGCTACCATTCATATTACTCCACTCCAAAAATGTTGAAAATTCAATATTTACCCAACTTTGAATCTTTCGACTTGACTTAATCTAGTTTAAAAAGGTTGATCTATATTTATCAGTATACTTGATTAGCACATAAATAAAGCAAAACAAGTTATATATGTACTTTATTTCCCTGGACAATAGCTCATAATCTGGTCCCAACCCTTCTTCCCTGCTTTGCTTCTAACTACATCTACTCTTCTAGTCCTAACAGATTGTTCCTCAAATACATCCTGTACTTTTCTCAGTTTCCTTTGCTGGAAATTCCCCTCCCCACCCATTTCTTCTTATTCAAACTCTCCCTTCTTCAAGGCCTAGTATTAATGCTGTCTATTTGCATACATGCAGGCTTCCTGATCTATAAAAGCAAAATTAATCTCTCCCCCCTACATGAAGCTACTGTACTTTCTCTGAATTTCTGTTTCATATAGAATTCATTGTGTATAGATGGCTTATCTATCTTGTTCAGTTGGAACCTTTGTAAGCAAGAATAGTATCTTTCTTTGTGTCTATCATGTGGACATTGTAGACACCTGAAAAACTGCTAAATGCAAAGTATTCACCAACAGAATACTGTTATAGTTCAAGTTTTCATTATATCTGTCCCCTTATCCTCTAATCTTGGCTCCCTCTAGGTTGTTTTCCACAGGACTATAATAGTGATCTAAAATGAAACCCTAATCATGTTATTTTTTTATTGTTCTCTATCATCTTAAGGAGAGAATCAAGTTTCCAAATAGACCAATAAGGCTCATCATGACCTGCCTCAAGTCTATTTCCACTTTCCATGGAAATTCTTGCTGACATGCATTCATGTACACACAAGTTCTTGCAGTTATCAGAATATCACACTCTCAGCTATCCCCTTGCACCTACTATCTGCATCCTTGATACACCATTCTAATATCTTATTCTGTAAACTTTATCTCAGAGGAAGTATAATATGGCAGTTAAGTCAAACATGTCTGTATTTAAATTGCAGATTGTCCATTTCCGGAACTGTAATCTCGATTAAGTTAAACTTTGAAAATACAATTGAGGGAGGTCTGGAAAGTGCTCCAGTTCTGCCATTCTCCCTCTTATCTTTTTTATAACACCCCACTGCTCCTAAATTAAGACGAACATTTTCTTTATTTTCTGCAAAAAACAAAGATTCAGCATTAGAATGTAAGCTCTATCCTTGCAGATAGAAACAATTAAGTTCCAGATTTTAAAACAACTTTTAAACTTTGTTTTATTTTTCTGGGTCATTATTCACTATATGCTGAAATGTGAAGTAACAGTGCACAGAAAGTTTTAAATCCTTTTTTATTTATAGGAATGGTCCATCTCAGCAAAATCACATTTTCATGTGTTTACTTGCTTTGTATATCTTCCTTGGTAAAATATTTATTCAGATCTGTTGGCTATTTTAAATATTTGTTGTTTTCTTCTCTTACTGCTGAGTATTTACAGTTATTTATATTTTCTGGTTCTCAGTCTTCATCAGATATATCAGATATATGATTTATGGTTCCCAATCTGTGGCTTTTATTTTCATTCACTTAAGGGTATCTTTTGCAGAACCAAAGATTTTTAATTATGATGAAGTCTAAATCACCAATTTGGTCTGCATTTCATGCTTTGAGATTTGAAAACACTGTCAAATCTATTTTCATACAGATTCCCATATCTTCTTCTTGAAATTTAGTAGTTTTATGTTTAGGACTATGATCCATTTTGAATCATTTTTATAAGGTATAGGTTATGTACCAAGTTTCATTTTTTGCACATACATCTACAACTATTCTAGGATCATTTGTAGATAGGATTACCATTTGGTAATGAAACTGTCTTTGTAGCTTTGTAATAAATCCATTGAATTTGCTTGTGTGGGCTTATTTCTGGATTCTATATTCTAATCTACTTATTTACCACTATCTTTAAGGGATTCTGTTCTTTTCCTTAACATTTAATAGCTATGTAATACTCTAGAATTTGGTAAATAATACACACTATATTTAGATAGTTCTTTAAGTTCGAAGTATATACTGCATAAAAGGATTTCCCTTAAGTCTAACAACCAAAATGTAAAAGTAACAATAAAAAGCTAAACAAAATTTGCATGATGTGAATCAGATAAGACTGCTGTACCATGCAATACCATACTAATGACAGGCAATTACTCAGCCTGAAATCTGGGACTTTTTCAACCTTTAAGAGACCAGGTGAGGTGAATCCATTTGGCACAGTCAATTTCCATGTCAGATTTACAGCTCTGTTAGAGTTTTATTTGTTTGCATTTTATTTTAACCTGTTTAGATGCCAGGTGTTCATCTATACCAATCTTCAGTAATTACAGTGTTTTCAAAAAGAACAGTAAAGATAAATGCAGCATGAACTTTTAAACATTCTTAAAATATTAGTTAAAAGTTTGAAAAAAAACAAGCTGAATTATTTTTCTCATATGCAAATACCCTTTTATGTTTTTATTGGAATGAACAGTATTTGCCTATGTTTTAAAAAGACTTTGAGTTAGTAGGAGTTTTTATACATAGCAAGAAGCTCTGAATGACATTAAACTTCATGAATTAAAGTAACTCAAATATCTTCTGATATTACGACTGTAACACCAAGATCCAAAGTACTGATGCTTCAATTCAACTATTTGTGAAGTGTAGTCTCTCCCTCTTCTGCAGGCTGGGATTCTAAGTGTTCAATTTTTGTTGCAGGCCACACATAAGTACTATAACAGGTGTTTTGTTTCTTTCTCCCCATTGACAATTGCTACATAGCACTGATTGGGCTTAGAAATAAAATAAAGCTAGTTAGGCTAGGAAAAGGGACCCTCCTCATTTTGTCTTCTTAAAATGGTCATTATCTTTGCAAACATCTAAATCTAGCATTGAAAATGACAAAGTAATCTACACCCCTTGCCAGGGGTGGAGGTACAGGTTCATAATAATCCCAGCACTTGGAGGGTAAGGCAGGAGAATTTCTATGAGTTCAGGGCCAGCCTGGGCCACATAGTGAGTTCAAAGCCAGCCTGGCATACATAACAAGACCTTGTCTCAAAAGAATGCGGAACAAAACAAATGAAAAAAGATATACATCCAAACTTGCCTTTTAACTTTATTATTTTATTCATCTATGCCCCCAGCATATAGGAAAGGGTTAAGCAACACGTGTATTTTCATCACTAATTAACAAGCTATAAAAACTATGTAAAAAGACCTTTAAATACATACTGAAATGTAAGCACATTTTGCTCCAAAATTCTTTCCATTCTACACAGAAAACGCTAAAACAATGTGAGAAACAGAACATAATTTTAAAAATCTCAGTGGAATAATGATAAATGCTACTTTAGGATATAACAGTGAGCATAAAGTAAAAAAATTAAGGCTGTTGAGTAACTCTGCAATGGTATCCTGGCCTTCCACTTCTGGGCCATTCTCCACGACCATCAAGATTAGACATCCTCACATTAAATGTATTTTCACAGGCCAGTTACAAGTTACATAGCTGTTTTTTGGTGGTTGAGTAAGTACGTATGAACTTCAACTAAAATAAAGTCTTACCAAATTGTAGCAGGATATAAAAAACAAGGACCTATAACACTTTAGTTTTTGTCCTAGGCTTATATGATATCTATGAATACTTTGAAGTTAAGGCAAAGGTTTTTCTCTTTAACTCCCTCAAACAAAGCTGGTCTTTAAGATATTTCAAGTTATTGTCAATATTGTGAACAAATAAGCATATCTGGAAATTCTCTATTAATTTGTAATGATTAATGAAACTAAAACAACTAAATACTTATCTAAAGGAAGAAGAAATTGGCACAAAATCATTATATAACTTTCTAAGTTAAGAAAACACTCTTACATAGAATTAAGAAATTCAAATATACAGCCAAGAACAGATCTAACTTCTTATCTGTTGAGTACATACCTTTGATCTAATGAATTTCTAGAACAAATTGAGAATAAAACTTAAAAAGAAATAATTCAGCAACTTAAGCCCATTTGCCAATTATTACCTGCCTTTACCAGAAGAAAAGTACTTTTCAGTAGGAAAAGAAACTTGCCAATTATCGTACAATAATTTTGAGACTGTTTAAACAAGATAACTTTTTAAAAGCAGCTAAATAAATACTATAAATTTTAAAATGGAAAGCACATTAAGTTAAAACAAAATGAACTAGCAAAAAAGAAAAATGTATTAAGGGTTCTTAAAATTATTAAGTGGGTAGAAGAAAAATAAATCATATATAAAACTACATATAAAAATTTAGCAAGCCACTGATATGCTTCAAGTAAAAATGGAAGTCCTATTTAAGGTTTAAGACTCACATAGGTACATTTAAATGGTAAATACATTTAAATCAGTATATATGGACACATATATTGAATGAACTGATACACATGGTATTGCTATATACAAATAATAAAGACTAAGGAATAGAGATATCAAATACTACTAATATATCAAAATTAGTAGAAAGGAAGGAAATTACTACAAGAATTCTGTGGGGTTCTTCTTCAAAGTGGCTCTTACTAAATAGTTTATATTGTACCTACTTTTCAAAAGAAAACCTTAATACATAGATTCAATAAAACTAACAAAGCAAAATTTACTCATGCAGATTAATGTTGATGAAAAACTACAGTAGTGATTCTTAGGTTATAAAACTTCATAGAAAAACTGACGTCTAATCACATGCTAAACACAGTGAATAGGTCTTTCTTCCTTTCTTTTGAGGGGAGTGGATCCTAACATATGCATTTTATAAGTCAAACAAATTTTATAAATTTTCCCAGGTTACTTGGATACAAATCTCTGGTATGGATGGAGGTAGTTATTTTAATAGTAGAGTGTGAAATGACCTGTTTTTAAGGTATTCAAGCAAAGGGCTAAATGCAAAAAATGAATGGTTACTAAAACTATCTCAGACAATAGAGTTTCATGCTGCAGTATCAAGAGTGCAAGAACAAAGTATGAGCTAGGTCTGTCTGTGGAGATGTAAGAAGGATAATATACCTGGTACAAGGTGAGCAAAAAGAATAAAGTAGATAGCAATCTGCCATAAATGTGAGAAAGTGAAAGGATGTGAGAACTGGGGGATAGAGTGAAGGGATTGCCTTTACCAATAGAATACAGATTCAGATACAGTCAGGTAGATTCTACAGTGAGAAAATGAACAAATTCTCTTTTGAGGATTCGTCTTCTTCATGAAATAACAAGGTGATCAGTCAAAAATGAGAAGAGAAGTAGAAATGTTGAGTGTTGCAGACAAAAAACCGGAAATAATGAAGCACATATTTATTTCCTCCCTGCCCATATTCCTTCCTAATAGGACCTGCCCCACTCACATATCTGAAAGAAGTAGCCTTATTGTATCACTTAGGTTTAGGTTCTGCTGGATGAAACAGAAACCCCAAATAATCTGATTGAAACAACTTGAAGCTTATTTTATGTCATGTAGAAAAAGTACAAAAGTAGGCAATTCAAGCTGGAATAGTGGTTCCACATAGTCTTCAAAGACCCATGCTCCATCTCCCACTCCATGCTGCCATCCCTGTCCTCATCCCCATCCCCACCCAACACATCTGTGGGACAAGGTAAGAGGAAAGAGAAGAGATGAAGTAGTGCTAGCCTCTTCCTTCCTTCCTTTAAAAAAAAAAAAAAAAAAGACTGCCCAACTGTCTGACACACTGTCAACAGAAGAGGAAGTATTCCTTTCATCTCATAAGCCAAAATTTGGCCACGTGACCATACTTAGCTATAAATGCAATGTCTTTGAGCTAGGGATCCATGAGTCCAGCCACAGTGGAATTCCAATGATGAGGAAGAAAAAGACATATGATGGAAGGACTGGCTGTCCTAGCTATATCTACATATCTTATGGCTTCCCAATTTCCTCTTCACTATCCATAATTGAGTGAACACAAGAATTATCCAGGCCAGTAGGATTTTCTCTCCTATGCGTTCATATTTTTTTCCTTTTTTTATTAGTACATGCTTGCAGTATACAATGGTTACATTCCTTGCGTGGAATTGGTACACGAACATAATACACCTTAATTCCTTTTTTCTTCCCCTTTCCCTCTGATCCCCTTCCCTCTCCTTCCATCGCTCAGTCTTTTTCCTGTATGAGAAAGATGTATCTCCCTACTTCCTATTGCCTGTCTTTTATTTTGCTCTTTATTTATATTTTGGGTTTTTCATTTAAGAGAAATCATGTGGTATTTAAGCTTGTATGTCTATTTCACAACATCATGGTCTAATGGTACATCCACTTTCCTACAAGTGACTCAAGTGTATCCTTCCTTATGGCAGAATAGTACTCCATTGTGTACGAATACCTCATTTTCTCTATCCATTCATCTACTGACAGACATACAGACTACTTCTAAGATTTAGTTAGTATAAATTATGCTTCTCTAAACATGGCTATGCATATATCACTGCAATGTGATGTCTTTAACTCTTTCAAGAAGATACCTAGAAGGGGAATAGCTGGGTCAAATGGAATTTCTGTTTTCAGATTTTTGAGGACACTCCATACTGATTTCCATAGTAGTTTACATTCCCATCAACAATGTAGAAGGGTTCCTTTGTCCCCACAGCCTCTCCAGCATTTACTATTATTTCATTTTTTTGATAGTCATCCTTTCTGGGGGTAAGATGGAATCTCAGTGCTGTTTTAATTTGTATTTCTCTAATGGTCAACAGTGCTGAACATTTCTTCATGTATTTATTTGCCATTTGTATTCTGGGAAGTATCTATTCATTTCCTATATGTTCATATTTTGGACACAGAACTTAAGCCAAGTTTTTCTCTGCAGTGCTAGACTGATTACACCCTTAAATAGAAAAAAATGGTTTGTAGAAAATTATGAAACAAAAGAACAGAGAAAAGCAGACAATATGAGCCTGTAGGGGAAGAAAAACCTTCCTGACAACATGCTTTCTTGTGAGTAATATATGCAATTCTTTTATCTGGATTCTGTGCAACTCCTTATTCCTTCAGATAGAAATTCCTTTACTTGAGCTAATTTGAATGTGTTTCTATTTCCCACAATCAAAGCATCCTGAAGATACCTAATAAGAAAGTTATGATTTAATGTTATGTGCATGTATAGTATTTCTCCAGCATCTGAGAAACTTGTGGAACAAACACATTGTCTTCTTCTCTATCCCTGATGTAAAGATTAATAAGATGGAATATCTTTTAGAATTTTGTATTTTAATAAGTCTGAAATGACTAGGAGTTGATATCTTTCTTTTTAAAATTCTGAAAGAGAATAAAGAAGATGCCAAGAAGATGACAATCAAACTAATTTTATAGTCACAGGTATCTATACCAATTCCTGGTTAAGTCTCAGAGACTGTAGGAGATTGCATTCTTATTTCCAGCCATTCATTATTCTTCCCTGTGAAAGGTTTAAACTTCACTCTATTGATAATATGCTTAACCATATATCACTTGCTCTGGCCAATGAGATAAAGTGATGTATCCCACTTCTAAGCAGAAACTTTTAAGGGTTAGCATATAATTGTATCAGTACTCTTTCCTCTTTGCCACAAAGAGCACATTTCTGGGCCCTAAAATGAAGACAACGTGTATTAGATCCATTGCTGTTTACCAGGATAGATACAGAGCAAGAAAACTGAGATTTGGGTATTTTTGTTTTGTTTTATTTTGTTGCCACAATATAATAACCTAAGCTGACTAATAAAGGAAGTGATTGACTCAGAAAGATTCAGGGTATATATTTACATGTAAGAATGTTGAGGAGTATCAGGAAATAGCAGTAGAATAAAAATACCTAAGGGAAGCACATAGGAACATTTAGTGTTCCTATCTCAATGTTATTCCCACTACTTATCCATTCAAGTCATAAATGTAGGACAGTGATGGGCGAACCTTTTAGAGCTTTCAATGATACAAACAGCCCACTGTGGCACATGTACCATAGGTTTGCCACCACTGACCTAGGAGTTATTTGGAATATATCCTTTTTGTCAGGTCTCCTACATTCAATCTGTTACCAAGTCAAATCCATCTGTAGAATTCTGCCTTAGTTAGATCTTTATTACCTCTCCCTTGGACTAAAGCAAATGATGCACTAATTTGTCTTTCTGATTCAATTAGTCCTTTCTCTAATCTTTGCCCTCCCCCTACATCCTCCTTTTATATAGAGTAATATATCTGGACACAATATCACAGCTTAGCTAGAAAAGTCCCATGTTTATTTGTTTTCAGCTGGACACACATGACTTGGTCTTGCACATCACTCTTCAGGCTCAGCACAGGTGTCAGACTGTTACAAGCTCAAGTACTACCTTTGCTACTTTCTAGTCATGGAACTTAATGCAAGTCACTTAATCTCTTAAAGACCAGTTTTTTGTTTTTATTTTGTTTTTCATTTATAAATCATAATGCACAGATCATAATGCAGACTATGCCTTGTGACTTTGTTGTGGGGACTAAATTAGAGGAAAAAAGTGACCTGGCAAAGTGCCTGCCTCCACTGTAGAAGAACAATAAATATTCGTGGAGTAAAAGAACAAACTCTCTGGCCAAAGCATCTATAAACACTTCACAGCCTTTATCTATTTATGCAATAGTCTCCCTTTCCTAGACACTAAGCAATCTGAAAAGAGACTGACACTAATCAGTGTATCTTGGGACATAGTACAATGAAGAGGACAGAGGAAGATGCAAATGAATGTGCAAATTTTCAAGTGATATCTGAGGGTAGCAAAATCTCTGAACAGTTAGAGGCAAAAGGGACACAGAAGAGCCAGAGAAAGCAAAAATAAAATCACTAACTTTAATGTTCCCACAGATTGTTGTGCTTTTAACTTTTAACTTTTTTGTTGTTCATGGGCTTTTAACTCTGTGTGAAACAATTCTGCATCCTGGGTGGCCCTTCTCTTTCTTGTCTTAACCCACCTATACTTGCCTGTTTAATTTACATGTAAATTCAGGGAGGCAAGAAAGCAAAGAATATTTCAGAATTCCTCAAATATGACTATATTTGTTCCAGTGTAGGGAACACTTCTTCATTGCTGAATAACTTCAAGAACTTCTTTTTCTTCACATAGTCTCAATAATATGTTTCAAATGCACAATTATATTCCCTATAAACAACTGATGCTATAAGAACAATAGTTTGTACCTCTCAAGGGTAACACAGACAATACATTCCAAAGAGATGTCAATACCTCATGTTCATTTTTGACAGGAGAATCTTCCCCTACACATGCATTTCACTGCTTCCTGTCTGCCATACAAAAATCTAATTGTAAAAACAGTAGAGTTGTCATATTTCTGAAGTATATAACTGAAATGCAAGGATTTTTTGGTTTTATTTTGAAGGTGAGTCTTGGAATATGAATTAACGTGTTCCCAATGAACTAACTTGGCATTTTAAAAATGTATTTTTATTTCAAACAGCCCAAGAGCTAAGTTTTTTAAAAATATCAAAAAATTCTCACTATAAATATACAAAGAGAAGAAATAAAAAAGCTTGCCAGAAATACCAAACTCTGCTATGGTTTATAACTGATACCATTCTAAAATTTTAACCATAACAGGTAAGGATAAAAAGCAAACTAGCCTACATTGGGAAATTATGCAACATTAACTTAAAAGATTAAATTTAATGCTAAAATGTTATTCCTTTTAAAGACTGGCACCAAAAAAATGACTTATCTTACCAGCATCACAGTATCAGGGTGATACATATAAAATTCCTAATATTGGGCTGTTTTTGAACTGCAAAAATGGTAATTTTATCTTCAGCTTTTTTTTTATCCTGGTATTTTTATCTTTTTCTGAAATAAATATTGCTTACTTAATATCCATAATACTTCTGGAATGCATGTCTAGTAGAACACTTGTTATATTAAATTGTAATTATCTGTTTAGAATTCTTGCTCTTACATTAGTATTGGTGTATTTTGTGCAGTATAACAGAACATCTGAGACTGGGTAACTTATAAAAGGTACAGATTTATTTCTTACAGTTCTGGAGACTGGGAAGTCCAAAATTGAGAAGCCAGCAACTAGTGAGACCTATTTGCTGTATCACCCCATGATGGATAGCTTGTGAGAAAAACAAATCCTACCTAACTTTACCAAGTATCAAAGTTGTTTCATGGAAAAGGAATAGGGCTACAGTCAACTATATATGCCAGGTAAACAGAACATGGCTGACAAAATTAGAATCTGTTCAACATCAAGATTGATACCATTCTGGCTAATCTTGAAAGATTACTATCAAATCTTTAATGACTGTGAGTTGAGGGAATTTGTCAAGATTTCTTTGATTTATATTTCAATTAGATGAAAATATGACAGTCATAAAATTATAGATTATAGAAATTATACAATTACACATTTTCATAATGACTGTAATCATCACAAAAGTCACTGATTGTTTTACTATCTGATCTGCTTATTACATCTGATTTTACCATTTAGTCATTTATTATGAATCAATACACAGATGCTAGAAACAAGCAGGGCAGAAAACTGTTTGGTTAGCATGATTAACTTGCAGCCGCAGAGCTCCACCTACAGGCAAAAAAAAAATTTTTCCTAATAAACTTTAAAATAGGATTTTGCAAAAGACAAGCTGCAACTATCCCCAGCTTTTAACTGATTTGGGGTGCAGTTTCGAATAAACTGGGATGTTTTACTCGTGGCCTTCTATAAAACATTCTGATTAACCTGATCATGGATGGGGCCTGTTCTCATGATTCATATGCACAGACAAGGTTGAGACACTGATTTTTTTGTTTTGTTTTGTTTCTTTGAGACAGGGTCTGGGTATGTAGTTCAGGCTGGCCTTGAACTCATGATGTAGCCCAGGCTAGTTTCGAATTCATGGTGATCTTCCAACATCAGACTCCCAAGAGCTGGAATTACAGGCATGTGTCACCATGCCCAGCTTGATTTAATTCTTTACCAGCACACATCTTTTAAAAACATTAGGTGTATTCAAATATATTTTCTTTCTTCAAAAATTACTTGATTCTCACTAAACTGACCTCTTTATCTTTTTCAAGAATAAAACCATGTTTAATTGATATAAATGTCTCATCCCTGTTATGTTGCAAAAGGATGTGAGATGACCCTATGACATGTCATCCTTCTTCATTATTTAGTACCTCAGAAGTAATTGAGGGAATATGCATTTGTAGGGAAGTAGGATTTTTATTCCTGGATGCACATTCAGAGTATCTGGAGAGCCCTTATAAAATATTATTGTCCTAAATTAATGAATATCTTACATGTTAGAAAAGTGGTAACTATTAAAGGATAAAGAGGAAAGTGACCAGAATGGGGAAAGAAGAACATTTCCATGGAACAGTTTTTTGTTTCTTGATCTGGGTGATGGTATATAGGAGGATCTACTTTGCAAAAATTCAACAAGCTGTCTAGCTAATGATACGTGTACTATGAAATAGTTTATACAGATACATTCCATACGTACATTATACTTGAATTAAAAGCTAAAAAGTAAAAATGTTCAAAAAAAAGATTCAGAATCTGAGTACAGGGCCTGGGAATCAGTGTTATAGGACTAAAAACCACTCCTGTAATAAAACACAATTTGATCATTCATTTTATTCAACTACTCATTCTACAAACTTTACTGACCACTCACTATAGGCTCACTATACTACAATGCTGAAGATGTAAAGTTAATAAGACATCATTTCTAAGGACCTTAATGTAAGCAATGATGGGCAAATCAATAAATTCCATGTGAAAATATAAGCAAGTTCCTTACAGGATCCAGAATAGAAAGTGATTTGTCAAAGAAGGATTATCCTTTTTTTGATTGTTCCTTTATGCAAATATTTGGGAACCTATAATGTTTGACCATGAAGATACAAACATAAATGGACACAATTACTACCTTCAAGGAAGTATACAGGTACACACAGAAGAAAAAAAGTAAAACTGACTGGCATACTCACTACAACAGAAGTGTGAGAAAGGTACAATCAATATGCCCTAAGGAATTAGAGAATGGAGTACCAAACTGCTAACTTGGGAACTAAGATAATATAATACTGACCTAGTCCAGTTGCAGTGGGGATAGAAATTAATATTCTGGAAGACTGCTTCTCAAATGTTAATGTACTATAAGTTTGAATCACCTGGGAAATCATTGTTAAAATGCAGATTCTGATCCAAAAAGTGGGGGGCTGACACTCAGAATTTATAAGTTCCCATTTAATGCTAATCCTCCTGGACAACGGATCACAATTTAAATGACAAGGTTCTTGAGGGAGATGAGTTTCAAGATGGGAAAGATAAAACTTCCACTGCAGAGGGACCAAGAAAAACAAAAACTGGAAAGTATTCATTAGGTTTATCAATTAGATGGCCTTAGAATAGTTTCAGTGCAGAGATGGAGTAAAAATGATGGATGGTGTATAGTTAGAAAGGAGGTGGAGACAAGAAATAAAGGGGAGTAGTTTTCTTTGTTTTCATTCTTCATTGCTGGGAGAAACTTAAGCATATTCACAAACTGAGGCAAAGATTCAGTGAAGGGAGAAAACTGAAGAAAAAAGGAAAGAAAGAATAGAGTGTTTTTGAATTGGTGGGGAGATTGATGAATTGGTCTAACAAGGTAAGAGGAAAAGAGAAAGAAATACAAGTTGAAGAAACTTCCTCTTATTTCATAAAACAGGAGGCTGGGTAGTGTGTTGAGAGTTGGAAGTTTGAAGTAAACCTTGCAGGGTGTAATACATTAGTATTGAAGGCACAACTGAAGCTGGAAACCAGAAATTCATAATAATACCAACTTGTACTTGGCTGTGTGATCCAGTACTGAAGATATAGGCATAGAGAAGTGTGCTGGATATGAAAGAGTGGAATTGGTATTTTTAGGAAAATTGATGCACCTTCAGATCATGATGTTAAGTGAAATAAATTAGACACATAAGCTTAAATATGTACTATAAGTTTTGATTGTAAGTTTTGATTATGTTTGACTATGTTTTGATTATTATTAAGACATGATTTCTCTTATACGAGCAACCCAAAATATAAATAAAGAGCAAAATAAAAGATAAATAATATTATTAAATAGGGAGATAGATCTTTCTCAAATGGGAAGAGGATCAAAAGGTGGAGGGCATGGAGAGGGAGGAGGAAAGGAGATGAAAAAAGAATTAGAAGTGTGTTATGTACCTCTACCAACTTCCTGCAAGGAATGTAATCATGTACTGCAAACGTGTACTAAGAAAAATTAAAAATCAAAATAAAATAAAGGAGATGGGGAACAAGGGACAAGAAATCTTGGAGAAATCAGAATAGGTCCAAGGGTATCTATTCCATATTAACAGAAAGTAGAAAGAGTTTTAGATTTTTTGCCCCTGAGCCTCTAAGTACTTTTCAAAGGTACAGGAACAACTTGAGACCCTGTTGAAAATACGTTACTAGGGATAGATTCCCACATATGTACATTTGTGGAAGATTATATTGTTAAATATCATTCCCCAGGTTAAATACTAAGTATTCAATAAACCTATTTGTAGTTCAACATTCTAAGCAATAGGCAGCTATAACTGATTCCAAATGTTTCCTTACCAACCGAAGCAATAACACAAATTTTCATTAAAATTATACTCTGAAGGGCTCCTTACCTAAAGGACTGGTAGGCTAGTCTAGTCTCTGGTCCTACTGCTCAAATTAGAAAATGACCAATGGATAATAGAGTAAGTACTAGAAGTACACCCAGGGGAAAAGTTTGTATACAGCAAGAGCATTAATTTTTAAGTAATGTTTCCACACTGACATTCTGATTATACCCATTATAGTTCAACTTAAACTACACAGTTTAAGTTTAAACTTAAATTTAAATTTTAAACTTAGATTTAAAGTTCATTTAAATATAATTATCCTTTCTATCACATTATAATTTTTAAAAACTATTGTAAGTTTCTTGTTTTGGGGAAAGTTCTTGTTGTGTGTGTTTGTGTATATGTGTGTTTAAGCATATAATTAACTCCAGAGACTTAAACTATAATGAAGCTGTACAATTAATAAAAAGTACTAATGATATTGGAAATTTTCCAAACTAAAAAATATGTGGTCACGAGACAATCATAGATGTTCTCAGAATGAAAAGACAAACTGCATTTTTACTTTGAATGTCTGTACTTTCCCCTCTGTCCTGATTTCTTTATGTTTTTTTCTTTCTATTTATAGCTAGAAGATACAGAAGGAAGGAGGGAAAAAGGAAGATGTGAATATACAGAGTTTTACTGAACAGAGGAACAGTTATAAATAAATGTATTACATATTTTGTAAGGACATTTTGCAAATTATTTTATCTAAAAGATAAATCGAATAATGTCCAAAATGCTCATATGCTTACCTAAATTACCTAAGTATCCTTTAAAATAACTAGTGCTCTGGTTCAGGTCACTACCATCTTTCACAAGGATTTACTAAAGTAGAGTCCTAACTGACTGACCTCCTCCAATCTCCCAGGGTTCTTGTTATGGACCTCAAGTATGTGTCCCCAAAACTTTGTATGTTGAAAGTCTAAATGTAATGCTATGTGGAGATGGCTTCTTTGAGAGGTAAGTTTAGACTTCACAATGGGATCAGTGTCCTTATGAAAAGAGAAAGAAAGATAAACCACTGAGGTCTCTCCACCATGTGAAGATGTGAAGACACAACAAGAAGGCAGCCATCTGTAAGTGACAAAGAGGGCCCTCACCAGGAACCAAATTAGCTAGCATTCTTATTTTATACTTCAGCTTTCAGAACTGTGAAAAAGTAAGTGTGTTGTTGAAGCCACTCAGCTTATGGTATTTTATCAATATTTTTAGCAGTCTAAGACACCCCTCCTTCAATCTTTTCTCCACACCTTTTAAATATAATCTCAATACATCATCCACTTATAAAATCTTTTCAATGGCTCTCCATTATTCTCCTGACGAACATCATATTCCTACATCTAGGAATGTCAAATTGGTACCTTGGGTCGCTACCACAAACAAGGGAATCTTTTAAAGATAATTGTTTGTTTCAGAATGAACACATTTGGAAAATGCAATCTGTTTAATTTTTTTTATATTAGGTAACCAATTTTTTAAAGCCACTTATGAAACGTACATTACAAATAAGCTTTATTTAATTTTTATAGAAAATTCAATTTTGCTTAATTATGACAGTTAGGTATAGGGTACATAAGTATTTGAAATTGTATTAAAGCCAAGGAGGCAGAGTTGAGGGCTTAAGGTCAACTTAAATATTAATAAGTATGTAACTAATTTACTAGAAATCTAAAGGCTATTGTTGTATTATAAACCTATCTTTAAAAACTTCATAATTCTTAAAAAATCAGAAAATACATGCCTTTGAGTGAGAGAAAAAACTGCATCCTTGATGATATTCATGAATTAACTAAAAGTTACAGAGCTAATGAGAGGCTTTTAACTCCATGTATATGATCGTTAACATCTTCAGTCAATAGCAGCCCAAAGTTAATCTATATTAACTTATTCAGCAGTGATTATTTGGATGTCAGGTGAATGTTACTAAAAAAAAATTATGCTAACTTCTAAGTACGGTTTCTGAATGCAAAAAGTCCTACCTTCAGTGGAAATTTTTGGGAATCACTTTTATTTCTTGTTATATAGAGGAAAAAATTGAGAAATGTATGCTACAGAAATGCTTTTTAATTTTTAAGTTTTTCTAGACAAGGCTGAGAAACGTAATAGAAAAAATGTTATTTATAGCTAGTTAAATCTAACTTCTTCCAAATGTAGACCATGTAAGAAAAACAAATACTTACTTTTTAAAATAAACATTATTTAAAATGTATACTACAAAGTTGTAACAATAGAATCACAAAGGAAAGGAGAGTTTTTCCCTTGAGCTGAATTTCAAGAGATTAAAATGTTGCGACAAAAAAATCCAACAAACTTTTACCAACAGATTGTGAAATTTTCATCATTTACTGAAATTTCTTTCACCATACCACTGAGATTAGGAAGAATATATATTTGGTAAATCAGACATGAAATGACATTTAAAAATGTTTTCGGGTCTACACTTTCTTTACTCATTTTGACAAATTTCACTCACACTGTTTTCACTGAAATTAAGCAAACACAACTTTCCACAAACAGCTAAAATAATTCTTACTCTAGATATAAAAATTTAGAGAACCTTTCTAAAAAACAGATCAGAGAGACCTGAAGAGGAACTGGCTCCTAGGACCATTGCTGTACATACTTACTCTACGCCTGGTCAATTTCCTTTAGGCTCCCAAACAGGCTGGTTTCCACAAGTCTTATATTTATCAAACATTATGAAAATGGTTATTTTAAAAAATTAGTTGAGCAGAGGAATCAACCTTAGCTGAAGTGTAAAAAGACAAAAACTCTGAGACCCAAAAGCACAAGTGTTGACTCATTTGACTCACCTGCGGCTGACTGATTTCCTCTCTGCTTCTCCCTCTCCAGCTGAGTTCACATTTGCCCCTGTGTCCTTTTTTAATTTTTTTGCAATTCTTTCTCTCACTGGGTTCTGTTCATCACCATCAATATATTCGTCAGGCTCTGTATTTTCATCTTCTGCATCCTGTAGAAATTGAAACTCAGTAGCTGCCAGGCATTTAATTTTCCTATGCACTTCCAGAGAACCTTCTCAGACTTTCCTCATTGCTTGCTATGCCAGGTTTGGTTTTTGTTTTGTGTCAGACTAGCAAAGGCTTAAAGAATCTCCTCCAGGTGGGAATACCTCTGGGGTCTGCTCTAGACCAACTGCATAAGTATGGGATACCCCAGGAAGAGCTGCTTGCTTGGTTCATGCACAACTCCTCTGCAGCACAGACTGCTCCCTCTGTATCACCCAGGATATTGTGTCTACTTACATTCCTATTCTTATCCCAGTGGGAAATGTGGTTATGGAGGCAGTTGGCCAGCACAGTGACCTCAATGAGCAGTTAATTTCAGTAAAAGAAGTATGCAAAAGCTGCAATTTATTCCTAAAAGTCACAACAATCATTCCTCTTCTGAAAACCCTGCAATGGATTCCAGCTCACTTGAGGTCCTCTACTCTTTCCCTGAAACAATCTCCTATAACTCAACCCAGCAACACTGATCAACTTGGGAGTTATTCTCTCTAGTTTGAAACACTCTTATCATAGACATGTACATTGTATGCTTTCCTCTTCCTCAGCTTTTTGCTCAAATGCTACCCTCTCCATGATGCTTTTCTTGATCACCCTGTTAAAATGGTAGAACCACCCTCCATCTCCAGTATTTTCTATTCCCCTTTTCTGGCTTATTTTCCAAAGCACTTATTATTTATGTGTTTACTTTTCCTATGCAATTAAGGGAAACACTCTATCAAGGCTAAAATTCTGGCAGGTTTTACTTATTTCGTATCTTCAAATTTTAGAGTAGCTGCCAGTATTATAGACAGAGGAGTGAAGGTGATAGAGAGGGAAGAGAAAAAAGGAAAGGAATGATACTAAGGGATCACTGTTCTCTTGCGATATTTTGATCTGATTAGTTATGGTAAAGTAAGATTCTTAACTTTAGGTTTATGAGCCCCTAAATCAGTGGTCTTCAAAGTCTAATTCTCAGACTACTCACATAATTATTTGTTAAAAATCCCAGCCCTTATTGCAGATTTAATGAACCAAAATCTCTTGGGATAGAAATCATGAATGTTTTCAACGAGATGCATCAGAAATTCTTTGGCCCTGAAAGCTGATAACCACTGACATAGGCCTGCCATGCTTGGGCCTCAGGAGATCTGAAACAAATCCTCTGAAAAATCATATAATTATATATTTGGGAGGGGGCTGGTGCTGGAGATTGAAGCCAGGGCCTCACACATGCTAGGCAAGCACTCTACTACAGAGCTACACCCCCAACCTAAGTCATATAATTTTGTTTGTGGATGTAGTACATCTTCCTAGGTAAGAACCCAAAACCTCTGAAATAACACTGGGTTCTTGCCCAGCATTTGGAACATAAAACAAAGGTGAGACTAGACACTACATTAGATGATCTCATTGTATCCAAGACCTTACGAGCAAATCTTTCTCATTCTATCCTACACCTTGATTCTATCTTCTAGATCCTATCTCCATATTACTGTTATATAGATTTCTCCAATTTATCTTGATGTCAGAATGTACAAAATGTAACCCTGGTTTTTTTTATTGCCTTCCCCACCTCAAGCCTACTTTCTTTTGTACCCTTTTAACAAATCCCCCAAATCAGAAACCTTGTCCATCATGTCACAATATGGTCACTTCCTAGATCTCTTTCCCATTTCACAGCTTTGATCTTACATCAAAACCTTGCCTGAAAAAGCTTCCCACTAGCTCCCCTCAACTCCAGTCTATTTCTTCTAATTTGTCCTCTGAAATAACTGCCAATGATGATCTTCCTAAATTGCAAAGTTGACAATAGCACCCTTCTTTTTAATAAATATCCTTCAACTGTTCCTTATTACTTTTAGTGTGAAATTCAAACTCCTCACCATGGCCTATAAAGGTCTGTAATATCCGTCTGTACCCTAACCTCTCCTAGCTCATCTCACTCTCCCTCCTTCACGACACTCTGGTCACACTAGCCTGCTTTCAGCTCCGCTTCAGAGACTTCAGCACATGCAGTTTTATTTACCTCCAACCACACAACTTTTCACATAGCAGCCTCCTTCAAACCTTAAATCTCAGCCCGTATTTCTTAAGTAAGGTCTAATCTTTTATTTTTATTAGTATGGGTTTAATTACCTTGTGTAATGATTACATTCAAAAGATGGTACATGTACATAATACATCTTAATTCTTTTTATGTTCTCTTCCCCTCTCCTCCCTTCATCTCTTGAACCTCTTACCATTTGCAAAAAAAAACCAAACAAAAACAAAAAAACCCTACATATCTTCCTGTTTTACATTATCTTTCATTTTGCTCTTCTTTACTTTTCATATTCAGTTCTCTGAGATGGAAGGACCCCACCCATCACCATTTGCTTTGTGACCCACTTAACTTCTAATTCTCCTGTAAGACATGAAAGTTTTCTTGACCAAAGTCACATTCATTATCTTTCTAATACAGATAGTTCAGGAACCCTTTCTTTTGACTGTGGTAAGAGATAAATTTGTGTTCACATGGAAAGTTACATGCTTCCTATTGAATTATACAATATACAGATCAGTGGGTTTTTACAAAAAGTGGCCTACGGATAATTTGAAAATTTTTCTTACATATTAAAAGAAAATTTTCCATCTACTTATTGGTTTTGTTAGTCAGCACAACTAGTAAAGATCATAATAGTCTTGAAGGAGAATATTTAATGTTATTGAGAAGGAAAAAGCAGGTTAAAATTTCACATATAAGATCCTAATTTTGTAGGGAAATATAAACATACTTGGAAGGAAACATTCAAAAGAAAACGTTTTTATTTTTCAGTTTTACATGTCAATTATAAGGTAATACATTATCATTATTATTTTTAGTGCTGGGAATCTAACCCAGGGCCTCAAACATGCTCTGCAAGTGCTCTGCCACTGAACTACATTCCCAGCCCTGCTTTTTAAAGAAAAAGTAATTTGTTTTTTATAAAAATTTGAACTTTCTATAAATTGGTCAAGCTATATTTATACTAAAATCAATACTCACATCATCTAAATCTTCTGTTGCATCACCTTTTTCACTACAAAAAATAAGACAAATAAATTTTAGCTTCAAAGTGAAACTAATAAAATTATTTAATAATCCAAAAACTTAGAAGTTTGCTGGGATTAATGTTTCAAAAATTTATTTCAACATAGGAATCTCAATATAGCATTCTATAATAGATGAAGTGATTTTTTAATAAACAGAATAAGAGGTATGCTCCATTAGCAAATATATCAATTTACTGGATTTTTTCTTTTAAAGTTAACAACCACCAACAAGGCCATTTTATATGAATAAATGTTTGTAGAAAATAACTTCTTAAATTGGCTTAAAGTATTTTCAGTAAAGAAATAGAAATCTTCAAATAAAAAGATATTAAAGATATTAAGAAAAAATTGTTTTGTTTTGTTTTGTTTAGGTACTGGGTATCGAACTCAGGACCTTGCAAGGCAGGCATGGTGCCACTGAGCTGAATTCCCAGCCCAAGAAAAAATTGTTTTAAAGTAAAAGTTTTGAAAATCAGGTAAACTTATTTTAGTTCCCCTTTGAGACACTGGCTCAATATATTATGTGCAATTATATTAAATACTAAGACATTTCCGTTCTCAAAGGGAGGTAATAAAAATAATGACAATTTTTATTAATCTCTCAAAGCATGTGGGAATTTACTCTCAGCAGATTAGCCCAAAATGTGATAACTTCTTAACAATAACCTTCAATTCTAGGGCTGGGGATTTAGCTCAGTGGTTCCGGTGCCTGCCTCGCAAGCACAAGGTCCCAAGTTCGATCCCCGGTACCAAAAAAAAAAAAAAAAATAACCTTCAATTCTCATGTTGCTTCCCCATGACACCAACTGAGACAAAAATGCTTCAAGGAAAATGTTAGCAATGCAACTTGGATTTAACATAAACTGCTAAAGGAGTTTCTGAAATTCAGAGTATACTATAATTGAAAAGTTTGACAATTTTTTTCCCCAGTTCTGAGAAATAAAGCTAGGGTCTCCCGCATGCCAAACAAGGGCTCTAGTAATGAGCTACAATCTCAGCGCAACAATTAATTTCAAAGGTAATTAGTTCAACAGAGGTAGACAGGAAGAAGAATGAAAGTGCCTATAGTTCTTCTCTGTCTTGCTATAAGTTCTCTGCTTCCATCATTAAAATGCATTAATTTTTGGCTGAGTTTTAAAACTTGGACCTATGAGATCTGAAAACTATTTGCTAACAAAAGAAGCAATAAAATGACTTCAAACTAAAAGTAAGAATTTAGGATCACATCACTGCAGACTAACCTTTCGACAGCTGGAACAGAACTCAGATGTGGGTCATCCTTAAGTAGATCATGGCTGCTTTTGCTTTTTCCCTTCATGCTCTGGAAAGGAATGAATAACACAATCATGAGTCCAGAAGGACAAAATAATAAATTTACATAAAATCTAGTACTGACATAATGTGGTTAGCAAAAGATGTGCTCCTGAAAAGTTCAGTATAAACTAAAGTTTTAGAAAAAAGAACCCTATCTTTCTTTGACTAAATTACTAATTTAGAAACATCTTTTCTTTCAAAAAGTGATACATCATTAAAATTAAGTCTATTCATTATCAACTCTAAGCACTAAATCCCATCATGATTTACATACAAGTATAGAAACTAATTTTTTATGACATATACTAGAACTTACAAGAGATCTCCTTGACATCACTGCTAACTAGTCAACCCATGTCTTACACCTCAAAAGAGCTTATTCATTCTCTCCCCTCCTCTTACCCCTTCTCCCTAAAATGACTTACATTACTGGAAAATTCTTTAATTGGAGAAAAAAATCTATGTGTAATTTCCAACCATACAATCAACACTAGTTCTACTTTCTAGAATACAAAAGAATTATAAACAAGTCCTATTATTAGACATACTATATAGAGTTTAGTTTCAATATAGATTGGAAGGCAGAATAATAGCCTTCAAAGATGTTAATGTCCTAATCCCCAGAATCTGTGAATACGTTATATTATATGCAAAAAAGGGACTTTGTAGATACATCAAGAAATTTGAGATCGAGAGATGATCCTGGATTTTCAAGGTAGGTCCAATGTATTCACAAGGGTCCTTATAAGTAAAAAGAAAGGCAAAAAAGTCAGTTTCAGGATGACAATAAAAGACTTGACCAGTCACTGCTAGCTTAGATGATGGAGGAATGGGTCCTGTCAAGGAACACAGGCAGTCTCTAGAAGTTGGAAAAGGGAAGAGAATAGATTCTCCCAAGAGCCTCTTGAAAGAAAGCCGCCTTTAATACCTTGATATTTAGCCCAGTGAAATCTATTTCAGATTGCTGACCTCCAGAACTACAAGATACTAAATTTGTTTTACTTAAATCTACCAAATTAATGGCAGTATTTTAACAGTTATACAAAACTAATCAAACGTGCTAATGTCTTTTTTAATTGTTAAATAGAAACAACTACAAAGATTAGTAAATTAAAAATATGAGCAATTTGATGCAGCAGAAATATTTTATAAGTTAGACTGCTTAACAACACTTCTGACAATTTCTGGGCCAGTGGCCTGGCAGAAACTCCCCAAACCATGTCCACCACAACCTTCCAACTTTTGGGGAAAGCTTAATTTCATATGATAAACTAGAATAGGACAAAACATTCTTATTCATTCTCAAAAGTGGTGGCTTTATCTACCAGTATAACTTCCCCAGGCGAGAAAAAACCCCTTCTACAATTTTGAGTTTTAAGTAAAAATGTTCACCTGTAGTGAGAGAACTACTGTACCAATTTGATGCCTACATTAAAATCTTGCTAATGAGACACTTTTTAACAGACTTCTCATTTAACTTGCCTCATGAAAACTATTTATTTGTAAGCTTTCACTTGGAAAACATTTTCTACCATTTGTATCTAAGTTATATGTAGGGATTGGTAAGTGAATGTCAACCAACACAGACATTTGAATGAGATTATTATTTAAGAAAGCAACATGAAAGGATCTTTCAGACAAAAATCCTTTACATATTTATAGTCTAAAATCACTCTTTCATTTGGTTTTTACTTCACCAGTGTATACACATTCCTCAAGCATTCCCTTTAAGAGGTGGTTTTTGTCATCAGCCCTGTCCTCCTTACCATCCTCCCTTTCTCTGGATGTATCTTTTGTTAATAACTTTGTTAAGTTCATTCAGAACTGAGAAAAATGATGCAAATGAGATCTAAATAATGTAGAGAATGTTAAATTTCTTATTCTAGAACACTTATTTGTAATGATTCAACTAAGATTAATTAAATCTATTTATATACTAAGCTGATTTCATTGAATTAAAGTGCAGAATTTACATGTGCTCTTATTACATTTCAACTCACTATTTAAAAAAAAAAGAATTTAAAAAAATCAGGCACAGGTTGACAAAACAGCCTCTGTTGGGCAAAACTATTCAACTGGCTATAAATTTAATCCCAGAACACATTTCTTCATGTTTCCCACAAGAATATCATGAGAACCTGACCATACACTTTTCTGAACCCAAGATGTGATTATTATGACATCCCTGTATCATGCAATCCTATCAAAAAGGAAATGAAGTCAGTCTGGCAAGTCATTTAACTAGATTCTCAGTTTCCTCATCTATAAAGAAAGGAAGTTGGACTAGAGCCCTTTAAGCTATAAAATTCTATGATTCTAAGGCGATTTTATCAGGTAGTAGAAAGATACTGAAATAAATAATGAAGGAAAAGTAACCATGTGGGAGAGACACTATGTCATGAATAAATAAGAGGGGTGAAGGTGGCTCTGTAATCCCACACTGATAATCCATAAACCAGAAGGGACTCTATCTTATTTCTCCCCTCACATAAAGTTAAGTCTCTATTCAAACTTTACCACTTATTAACTTGTGATCAGTCAGACAAGTTCTGGAATAAAGCTTTACATGGTGGAGTCACTGAAAAAAGAAACTTGATAAGCAAATCAAAAAGGAAACAATAATTTTTAGCCCTTTAGAAATATTTAATTTCATGCAACCACTGAAATTCCAAATTGTTTCTAGTCATCAAAAGATATATACTTGACTTTGGTTTCAGTTATTTCATACATTTAAAATAATAAGGCTTAATTTTTAACATTATAATGGTCATACTTTTCCAATATTCAGTCTAACCTTCCCTTTTCTTACTAAGGTTTCACTTTACCAAAAATGTAAAATGTATTTGAGGTATGCTCAGTCTGAAGAACTGTACATAAGCAAAATAAACAAAAATACTTTTGGCTTCTTTTCAAATTTATTTCATGCACACTAGAGCAATTTTCTTTCTTCTAAGCCAGTAAATTTCAACAATTTTTTGCTGTTCTATTTTTCTCAAAGTAAATCACTGATTTGTCCATTACATAAAATAGACAAAACAGCTAATTTTCTAGGCCAGAGATTTTGCAATATGCCAAGACCCACTAGCATGTACAGAATGGGCTATCAGTGGGTCACAATGTACAAGGGTACACCCATGCTCTCTGAGGCGGCTCAAGCTGTTATCCAAGATCCTCAAGAAGGACACTAGGCTACTTGTGCCAAGCATCTGGCCTCCTACCTCCAAAGCTGAGCTGTTGGAGAGATTTACTGACCTACCTTCCAGATTGCTTGGGCTTACGGACAGCAGATTCTACATAATAAATATGATCATACTGCAGATAGTTTGGTGTTTTTTTACCCTTCTGAGAAGAAAATATCAACTATATGGAATATTGTTTTATTTTAAGACACTTGACTTTCAAAGACATTTTTCAAGATTACATCATATACCATATAAGGCTATCTATATGCTTATCTCACAACCCTAACTCATACATATTATTTCTATGCTACAAAAAGGAAAACTGAGGGTCAGAAAGACTAAATTACCCAAACGTCATAAAGTGTCAGTAGAAAGCAAAGTTTCAGTATGAGTTTGTATGATTCCAAATCCAAGCTATTTCTATGCTTACACAGTCACTCAAAGATAACACAAAATCTATTTTCAAGGAGCTTGCAGCCCAGGATGCTATACAATTAGTAAGGCAGAGAGTACAGAGTATATCATTGAAATATAATGAAAATATAGTCATATTCTTGTATAATAAAACAAAAAAGATGTTTTAAAAAGGAAAATGTAAAGGCAAAAGTTAAGTTAGAAAAAAGAAATGTTAAAAAAACTGGAAAAGATGATTTTTTGGATATTGAAAATAAATATGACTTTCACATCAACAGGTGGGATGGGACATTTCATAAACATAAAGGCACATAAAAAGGAAAAGACAAAGCACATACACAGAACAGCAAACCATGCAGATTTGTTATTGCAGCACTTCTTATATTTCCCAGGAGAATTCATTAAACATACAGCTTCCTGGGCCCCTTACTTAGAATTTCTGATTCAGTGGGTTTGAAATAGGGCCTAAGAACATCATTTTTAAAAAAGCACCACAAGTGATTTCATCAACAGGAAAGTTTAAGAAGTGTTAGACAAAAGGGCAGAGTTGGTGAAAAGGAATCACGAAAGCAGAGGCTGGAATTAGAAGGCCAAGGAATTTTGTGAAAAAAAAATATATATACATATTTTTTTTCCCTCCAAAAGAGAGTAATGGTAACATCTTAAGTATTAGGAAGCCTACTTTGGTAGCCACAAGTGGAAGAAAAGGAAAAGAAGGGAGATGGGAGATCATTGTGTAGATTACTGCCAAAGCTCAGGCTAGTTATTTGGAAGACCCAAACGAAGGTAGTAGAAAATTAAAGGGAAAAAAATAAAACTGAGATATTTCTTTGATGAAAACTTGCTAAGACAGTGCAACTAACTGGTAACGTAGAGAAAAATAAATAAATAAAAATCTGAGTTGAACCTTGAAAGTTATTTGGAAGATACTGATATCAGGAAATAGAAAGAAAAGTTACAAATTGCAGTATGGGAAAAAAGATAAAGAGTTAAGCCTTGGCCAGTGCTTGGGTAACTAGGGAGATATTCACACAAAGGTATCCAGTAGGCAGCTAGAGAAAAGAAAAGTAGGCTAGAGATATGGCTATATGACAGTAATTTTATCAAACAGTACCCCTCTTTAAAGACAGGTGAGAGAAATACAATGTTATAATACTAAGATAATAATAATACTCATTTGATAATAGTCTGTGGGTTATAATTTTCTAGGCAGAGAAAAAAAGATTTTACTTAATCTTTCTACATTGTTTGAATTGTGTCTCAGGTTTAACAGAGAAAGTAAAGAGTAAGCTGTCACTATCTAGGTATTATCCTTTCATACTACAGTTTTACAACATACATAAACTGCTTTTGGAGTATAAGTTACAATATTCAATATAATTTAAACATATAATTTTGTACAATAGAAAGCAGCAGAAAGAAGATAAGCTTTGAGCATTTAACAGGTGCTGTTGTTACAAACAGAAAAAGCTCAAACTGATTTCCTAGTGAAGTCCAAATCAAAGTAATTGTGAACAAAACTTACTTTAAATAAAAAATTTAACTTCAACCAAAGCATTCATAACTCCTTTCTTCCACCCCTGCTGCCTAGAGCCACTCAACCTACTACTCAGGATCCTATAAGGTTAGGCGAGAGTAATGGGCTAATTGAGTTGAGCATTCCTTCTGAAATTCTGTGTTAACAGCGAAATTTTTAAGCAGCTTTTTAGATGGCTTGGGCTTGAGGAAGACAGCATCTCTAGCACTCACCATTACATTAGAGACAAGTAACTAAAAACCTAATCCAAAATTGACTCCATTACTTTTTATGCAGACTTTCTTAAACAATTGATTTAACCTCTCTGAGTACTGATTTTTTTTTAAATCCATAAAAAGGAATGACATCTATATAGCATGGTTCTTGTAGGAATTACATTACATAAAATAAATATTTAGCACAGCTGGAAGATGAGAAAATAAAGCGTTATACTGAAGTATGATAAGTGTTTTGATGGCATAGACAGATTATCACAGAAAGAAGTATCTAGCTCAGCCTGGCTGGATGTTTGGTGAAAGAAAGAGGTAGAGGTAGTTAGAAGGTGGTAATGGAGCTAAATCTTAGAGAAAAACAAAAAATAAATGAGAGAGGGAGGAAGAGAAAATGAGAGGAGAGAGGGAGAGAGAGGGAGAGAGAGGGAGAGAGAGGGAGAGAGAGGGAGAGAGAGGGAGAGAGAGGGAGAGAGGGGAGAGAGGGAGAGAGATGGAGACAGGGACAGAAGGAGAGAGAGAGAGAACTGGAAGGCACAGGAATGCAAGGAAACTTGACGTCAGTAATTCCCAAATCTAACATTTGTGGTTTTGTCCATTTACAAATACACCGACAGAATCATGACATATAGTGAAGCTTTCATTTTCATAAGGTACAAATTTGAATCATGAACAATGAATGACTGATACATTAACATCTGAAGATGACACCTAAGACATCAAGGTGCCAGAGAAGTGATGTTTATAAGGAATAGGGAAAGGTTTTCTCGTAAAATTAAATTTAATTTTAAGTCCTAATATAGAAACATCTCATGACATTTTCAGGAAAATGGATGGAACCAGAGACCATCATGTTAAGTAAAATAAGCCAGCCTCAGAAAGTTAAATATTGCCTTCTGTTTCTTGTATAAGAAATCTAAAGAATAATAAATAAATAAAGGAGAGATGATAGGAAGCTAGAAGGTGGACAACTGGAAATGGGGAAGGGGATCAGAAAGAGTGACAAGGAAAGAGACAGCAGGGTAAAGGGAATGAAAATGAACAAGTTATATGCATTGTACCCATTAAGAAAAAAAAGAATCTAGAAGAAAATTCTAGCCTTAGCTCCTAGAGTTTGGAATGCTCATTTATAAGTAGGTGGTAACTGAATCCACAGTATCCAAGAGATCAATCAAGGATACTGTAGAGAGCAAGAATAATTATGACCAAATTACTTCTTATATATGCCCATTTCAATTCACTTTTAATGCAGTAAGTAGAAGTAGAGAGCTTACTATGTGCTCAACATTAGCCTCCCCAAAACATGTCCACTAATGAGGGCAGTACATGGATAAAGGAGTAAGGCCAAGCGCAACAATAAAGTGTTTTTAAGTCAATGATATCACAAGAACTGGTTAAAAAAAAAATAGTTGACTTCCGGGCAGCCCAGCCACCCGGCCTGCGCCCCGCGTCTCCTCCCCGCCTGCCCGCGCTGGACGCCTGGCTGCCCTCAGGTCTCAGCTGCGGAGGACAGGGAGTACAGGGACCCTGAGGTCCATCTTCTTTTTGTTGTTGACGAGGTCTTGCTATGTAGCCCAGGCTGGCCTCCAACTCGTGGTGATTCTCCCGCCTCAGCCTCTTGCGTGCTGGTGTCATGGGCGTGCGCCACTGTGGCTGGCAGATTAGGCGGACGTTCTCAGGTTTCTCTGCTCGCCACTGACCAGGCCAGAGGCCACCTATCTGAGCAAAAAGGAAAAAGGGCTTACTCAAGGCTGGCCCCGAGGACATGGAGGGCCCACTTGCCTCAGGTCCCCCGCAGAGGTGGGAAGGGAAGTCCGTGGAACCAGGGGCAGGGAGGCCGGTCCAGGCGTCCGCGTGGAGCAGCCGCGTCCTTCGCCCCGCGAGGGCCGGATCTTTGCCCGGGGCCCGCGCTCTCCCGGGGCCTCTGTTGCCCTGTCCTCGGGTTTCTGGGCAAAGGGAGACGAAATGGTAGAAACGACAGCTGCGAAGCCGCACGTGATCGTGACGCTGCTCGGACCTGCGACCCAGCCATCGCTGGCCACCGTGCGGGTCTGTGTCTTGCCGCTTGTTCCACACCTTCTGTTTCCGTGTGTGTGTTGCACGCATGCGCGGCACTGGGCATCGAACCCATGGCCTTTGCCCTCAGCTGCAGCCTCAGCCTTGTTTTCATCACCTTGAAGCGGGGTCTTCCTAAGTCACTATGTGGCCTTGTGACCCTCCTGCCTCAGCCTCCCAGAGGGCCAGGATGACAGAAGAGTGGTGTTGATGACGACGACGACGACGACGACGACGACGACGATGACGATGACTTTGATGTTGGCTGTGTGAGCCTAAGTTCCTGTGTCAATGAAGTGGAGCAAGAATCGACTGACACAGACACAGGGAATGCAAACCTCCTTGATTCAGATGATGAAGAGAACAGCAATGCAAGTGCGAATCTGACTAGTTGAAATGTTGCAAAATGGTCATGCAACCAAATGGAACAATCCAATTTTAAAACAAGGTCTGAAAATATAGTAAGGATCTTGGCGGGGGTGAAACCTATTGGACAGAATGCTAACACTATTCAATGTTGGAAATTGTAACAGATGAAATGCTATAAGATGTGAAATACACAAAGGCTGAAATACAAGTATAATAACATTCTGTATGCACCAATAGCCATATTCAAAAATGTTTTTATTATGACCCCTCACTACCTGAACTGAAAGCATTCATAAGACTGCTGTACATAGCAGGGACTTCTCATGGTAATCACAGGAATGTAAAAGACTGTTATGGAAAAACAATGGGTCAAAATATGGCATAATAATTTATGCCCTTGCAGATGTGAAGAATTACTATGCTTTCAGTTTAGAAATTTATCCTAGAACTCAGCCATGAGGTTCTTATTCATATAGTTATAAACCAAATGATGTTGTGAACAGACTTGTTGCTCCCATCTCCCAAGCTAATCGGAATGTGACATTCAACAATTGGTTTACCAGTTTCCAATACATGTTTCATTTGCTAACAGAACACAAGTTAACAGCACAGGAACTGTATGCAGGAATAAAGCAGAAATTCCAAGTGAAATGTGCAATTTCAAAACAAAGAATCATATAGTACAATCTTTGAATTTCAGAAAGATTTACATTGGCTTTTGTATATGCCAAAAACCAAACCAAAACAAAACTGGTGCCGATGATGTCAACATTGCATCATGCTGGAAATACTGATAGGGAAACCTTGACAAAACAGAAGCCTGAGATGGAAACTTTCTATAACAAAACTAAAGGTAAAGTAGATGTTGTTGATGAGTTATGCAGGAACTATGATGTCACTTGAAACACAAAGCATTTGCCAATGGTTTTGTTATACTTGATCCTAAACATGTGCTATAAATAGTTTGATAGTTTACAAGGAAAATAACAAGGGAAAATACAATGAAAAAATTTTCTTAGAGGATTGGGACTGGAACTCATAAGAGATCAATTACATCAGAGAGAAAACAAAATATTTCTGCTCAGGGAATTATGCAAAAATTTGTGGAGCCCACTGGTGAGCTGACAGGTGAGCAGGCAGGCAGAGCATCTCAAAGACCTGCTATGACAACAGGAAAGCCAAAAAGATGTCGACTAAGCCCTACAAAAAGGGACAGGAAACCAGAACATACGTGCTCTCTGTGATACTTACATATGGAACACGCAGTTTTCATGTGTGAAGACTGCCTTGGGTGTGACGATTGAAGCAAAGATTATTTCTATTGGCAGTTTCATTTTAGTTCACCTAGGTTTTTATTCCTGACATTATCTTATAGGTTTTGTAGGCAAGCACGCAGTTGATGTGAAAATGTGGATGTCTGTTCTAAGCACTCATTACATATTTGATATTTTATTTTATTGATACCATGTTTTCTTAGGGATGATAAGTAAAGATTACTTTTTTGTAGAGTGCTATTGGTATTTTCATTGTAGTTCATATAGGAATTTATTTCTGTTGTACTTTTTTTGCCTTTGTATACCAAAAAAGTCGAGGTTGAAAGTTTTGATGCTTTTTATAAATACTCAATAAATATTAAAAATGAAAAAAAAAAATTGAATGTGTCAAGCAACTAAGGGAAGGGTAAGTTATTAAGTTTTAATGAAACAGAAATTTTGAACTTAATCATTTAGCTTTCAGTACTCACTAGTTTTCAAGCAAAGAATGCACAGCAGAACTTTGTGAAGTAAAAACCCCTGAAGATCATATTTTTGGAGTACAAAAGCCAGAATTTGCTCCCAACAATGGCAATGTTGGAAATGTATATACTATACATTACTATGTATATACATTATGTATATGTATTATGTATATTATACATAGATATTATATTATATAATATATAATACATATATATGTGCATATATGTACTATGTATATGTATACTATATATATACTATACATTACTATGCATATACTATACATTACTATATGGAAATGTATATAGTATACATTTCACCAGAGTTTTGTAATGAAAATAAAACTGAAGAAAACTACATAGAAGACAGGCAGGTCTGCAGATGCCCTACTGAGGCTGCGAGTCGCACGGAACATGCCGAATCAGCCCACGCCCCGGCAGCAACCCACTGGACACCCCCCAACCCCGCTCCTCTGTACAGCCACCTGGCTCCACACTACAAAGACGTAGAGGACACCAGACCACCAGACCACGGTACTGGGTCCTGCTGCTCCTGGCCCAGAGGTAGGGGCTTCTGAGCCTTCCCACTGCTCCTGCTCCAGAGGAAGGGGCTTCCTGGCCACCATTCCTCCCGCTGCTCCCAGCCCAGAGAAAAGGGCTTCTGGGCCACCATCCCTGCCGCCGCTCATGGGCCAGAAGTAGGGGCTTCTGAGCCACTTTCCTACTGCTCCTGGTCCAGAGGAAGGGGCTTCCTGGCCACCATCCCTCCCACTGCACCCAGCCCACAGGAAAGGGCATTTGGGCCGCCTTCTGTCCCACCTCATCCAACTCAGAGGAGGTAATCCATGCAGGCGCTAACAGACCCCCGCCCCAGTAGAAATGAGAAAACACGTAAATAAGTCTCAAAAACAAACTTCCAGATCACCTACGGCAACCCCAAAGGGAAATGAGATGGAACACTCTGATACTCAAGCACCTCGACCCACCGAACTGGCAACAAAAGGGGATCTGGAAAAAATGAAATCAGAAATAATTTCTCAGATAACAGGAGAAATTGTGCCCCTAGTGCAAGACATGATTAATAAATCTAGAGAGGAGCTCAGGAACATGATGGAATCCCAACATAAGAAACAAATGGAATCCATAAAACAGATGCAAATAGATTTCCAGGACATGAAAAACTCCACTGAAAGTCTACACAGCAGAATGAGCCAATGTGAGGACAGAATTTCAGATATAGAAGATAAGATTGCAATTAGTGACCAGGAAAAGAAAACTTGCTTCAAAATTATAAGGGAACATCTAGCAGCTGCTAGATGATGCAAAGAAGAATAACATAAGACTGATTGGGCTTAATGAAGAAACAAGAGAGAGTGGAGATGACATAAAAAATCTCTTCACAGAAATAATGGCAGAAAACTTCCCAAGCAGGGGAAAAGAGTTTGACATACAGATAAGTGAGGCATATAGGACTCCAAATAGCCTTGATCAAAAAAAATCTACACATAGGCATATAATTGTTAAGATTCCAGAAACACAACAGAAGAACAAAGTTCTCCAAGCAGTCAGAGAAAAGAAACAAATCATATACAAAGGAAAGCCCATCAGAATCACAGCAGACTTCTCAACACAAACCATCAAGGCAAGAAGAGCTTGGAATGACATATTCCAAGCCCTAAAAGAAAAAAGCCTCCAACCCAGATTGATGTACCCTGCAAAACTATCTTTCAAAATTGATGGAGAAATAAGATACTTTCATGACAAACAGCACATTAGGAACTTTGTGAATACCAAATCAGCACTCCAAAGAATTTTACACAATATCCTAGGAACAGACATTGCTCTTCTTTTTCAAGAAGTCTGAGGTTCAGCATCAGGTTGTTTAATTGGGCTCGTTCTGTTTTCCTAATATGCGTATTCGCTGCTATGAATTTCCCTCCTAAGACTGCTTTCACTGTGTCCCACAGATCCTCCAGACATGGAGGATCACAACCCCAGGAAGCAAAGCAGAATGAACCCATCTGGCATGACAAGAAATTAAATGTAAAGGGGGAGAACCCAACAAAAAGAAAAAGTCATGGCAATGATAAGTCAATACATTTCAGTTATAACCATCAACATTAATGGTCTCAATTCACCAATCAAAAGAAATAGACTGGCAGAATGGGTCAAGAAGCAAAATCCAACAATATGCTGCATACAAAAAACACACTTAATTCAAAAGGAAACTCATAGACTGAAAGTTAAAGGGTGGAAAACAATACTCCATGTGACAGGAACCCGAAAAAAAGCAGGAGTAGCTATCCTTTTTGCAGATCAAGTAGATTTCAAACCAACACTGATGAAGAGAGATGAAGAAGGACACTACATCCTTGTAAAGGGAAGAATCCAAGAGGAAGAGATGACAATCATAAATATCTATGTACCAAGCACTAGTGCGCCCAACTATATAAAACTAATACTAATGGACATGAAAAGTCATATATGCACTAATACAATTGTAGTGGGGGGCCACAACACCCCACTGTCACAAATAGATAGATCAACTAGACTAAAAATAAGTACTGAAACATTAGAACTCAATCGAACTCTTGAACAAATGAACTTAACAGATGTTTACAGAGTGTTCCACCCCACAAAATCAGAATACACATTCTTTTCAGCTGCACATGGGTCATTCTCCAAAACAGACCACATACTCACACATAGAACATGTTTAAGTAAGTGCAAAGGAACTGAAGTTATCTCCTGTATATTATCAGACCATAGTGCGATGAAATTGGAGATCCATAGCAAAAGAAACTGGAAAAATTTCATAAACATGTGGAAATTGAACAACACACTTCTGAATAACCAATGGGTCACAGAGGAAATTAAAGAAGAAATCAGACAGTTCCTTCAATTAAATGACAATGACAATACAACATACCAGAATCTATGGGACACAATGAAAGCAGTCTTACAAGGGAAATTCATAGCAGTGAATACGCATATTAGGAAAACAGAACGAGCCCAATTAAGCAACCTGATGCTGAACCTCAAGCTTCTAGAAAAAGAAGAGCAGGACAACCTCAAAGCTCATACAAGGGAGGAAATTATAAAGATCAGAGGAGAAATCAATGCAATGGAGACTAAGAGAACAATACAAAAAATCAATGAAGCCAAGAGTTGGTTCTTCGAAAGAATCAACAAAATTGACAAACCTTTAGCCAACCTTGTCAGAAAAAGGAAAGAAAAGGCCCAAATCCATGCAATTAGGAATGAAAAGGGTGAAATGACAACAGACCCAGCAGAAATCCAGAGGATCATCAATACCTACTTCCAGAACCTACACGCCAATAAGATGGACAACACAGAAGAAATGGACAGATTCCTAGATACATATGAATTACCAAAGTTGAATGAAGAACACCTAAAAATTCTAACAACCCAATATCAACCAATGAAATTGAAAATGTAATTAAAAACTTAACAACTAGGAAAAGCCTGGGTCCTGATGGCTTTCTACAAGATATTTAGAGAGGAGCTACTGCCACTACTGTTGAAACTCTTCAGTGAAATTGAAAGGGAAGCAATACTCCCAAATTCATTCCTGGAAGCAAGCAATTCATTCCTGATCCCCAAAGCAGAGAAAGACCCAACTGAAAAAGAGAACTATAGGCCAATCTCACTAATGAACATCGATGCAAAAATCCTTTAAGATACTGGCAAATAAAATGCAGAAGATCATCAAGAAGATCATACACCCTGATCAAGTGGGATTCATTCCAGGGATGCAGGGATGGTTCAATAGACACAAATCAAGCAATGTAATACACTATATCAATACAGCCAAAGACAAAAACCATATGATTATCTCCATAGACACAGAAAAAGCATTTGACAAAATCCAACATGCATTTATGATAAAAACCCTACAAAAAATTGGAATAGATGGTCTCTACCTCAAACTGATAAAAGCCATCTATGAAAAACCAACAGCCAATATCACACTAAATGGTCAAAAACTGAAATCCTTCACACTAAAATCAGGAACAAGACAAGGATGTCCACTATCACCACTCTTGTTCAATATAGTTCTGGAAACATTACCCATGGCAATTAGACAAGAGAAAGAAATAAAAGGAATAAAGACAGGAAATGAACAAGTCAAATTGTCATTATTTGCAGATGACGTGATACTGTATATGGAAGACCCCAAGAACTCCTCCAAAAGTCTTCTAGACTTAATAACCAAATTCAGTCAAGTAGCTGGTTACAAGGTCAACACACAAAAATCAATAGCTTTCCTCTACACCAATGACAGACTCACTGAGAGAGAAATAGGGAAAATAATTCCTTTCACAATAGCATCCAAAAACCTGAAATACCTAGGAATCATCCTAACAAAAGAAATCAAAGACCTCTTCTCTGAAAACTATAGCACTCTGAAAAGAGAGATTGAAGGTGATATCAGAAGATGGACAGACATCCCCTGCTCCTGGGTAGGAAGGATTAATATAGTGAAAATGGCCATACTTCCAAATCTGCTATATAGACTTAATGCAATTTCAATTGAGATACCAGCAGCATACTTCATGGACCTTGAGAAAACAATCCAAAAATTCATTTGGAACAAAAGACCCAGAATAGCAAAATCAATTCTAGGTAACAGAGACATGGCAGGGGGTATCACAATCCCCAACCTGCAACTATACTACAAAGCTACTGTGATAAAAACAGCATGGTACTGGCAAAGAAACAGACTTGAGGACCAGTGGAACAGATTAGAAGATGCAGAAACAATGCCAGACACACTCAGCCATCTCATCTTCAATAAAGGAGCCAAACACCCTCACTGGAGGAAAGATAGCCTCTTTAATAAATGGTGCTGGAAAAATTGGGCTTCAACTTGCCAAAGATTAAAACTAGACCTGTATCTCTCACCATGCACTAAACTAAAATCAAAATGGATTAAAGATCTAAATATTAAAATAGAAACTCTGAACCAGTTGGAACAGAGGTTAGGTAGAACTCCTGAAGACATCGGTGTAGGAAAAGATTTTATGAACAAAACCTCAGTTGCCCGTGAACTAGCACAAACAATCAACAAGTGGGATCTCTTCTTATTAAAAAGCTTCTGCACAGCAAGAGAAACCACCAACAGTGTGAAGAGACAACCTACAATGTGGGAAAAAAATCTTCACCTGCTTCTCCTCAGACAAAGGTCTACTATCTCGAATCTATAAAGAACTTAAAAAGGTCAGACCTCCCAAATTTAAAGACCCAATCTGAAAATGGGCATCTAAAATGAACAGACATTTCTCAGACAAAGAAGTAGAAATAACAAATAAATACATGAAAAAATGTTCAACATCACTGGTCATTTGAGAGATGCAAATGAAAACAACACTGAGATTCCACTCACTCCAGAAAGAATGGCTGCTATCATGAAATCAACGAATAACAAATGCTAACAGGGCTGTGGGGAAAAAGGAACCCTTCTGCACTGCTGGTGGGAGTGTAGACTGGTGCAACCACTGTGGAAATCAATATGGAGATACCTCAAAGAACTAGGACTGGAAATCCCATTTGATCCCGCTATTCCACTGCTGGGGATCTTCCCAAAAGAATTAAAAGAATCATACCACAATGATATATGTGCACCCATGTTCATAGCAGCACAGTTTGTGATAGCTAAAACTTGGAAACAGCCCAAATGCCTGCCCATCAACTAGAGACTGGATAAAGAAAATGTGTTTTTTTAATAAAATGGAGTACTACTCAGCAATAAAAAAATGAGAAATTAGAGACATTTATAGCTAAGTGGATGCACATTGAGGCAATACTCTTCAGTGAAATAAATAGGACACACATGTATAAATACCAAATAGTTTCTCTGGTGTGAGAAACTGAAAGTGTAAATAAGGACTAAAATGTATAATAGATAATGTGAAATAGGAAGAAAAGGGGCAAAGGGGAAGGAAGTGGGAGGGATAGGGGAAAGGATAGAAGGGAATGGGATTAATATGAGAAAATGGAAAAATAGGAACAAAATCTTTGTAAATAGGGAGGAATGGAGGAGTTGAAGGGAGGGCTGGGCAAGGGTGAAAAATAAGAACCAAGAGAGACTATGTAAAGGTGCAAATTTCCAATGATGAATGTCATTCTATTGTATACCTAAAATGTACCAATGATTAGAATGAATAATCGATAATGCAAAATAGGAAGAAAAGGTCCAAAGGGTAGGGGTAGTGGGAGGGGCAGGGGAAAGGAAAGAAGGGAAAGGAAAAATGCTGAGAAATGGAAGAAATGGAAATAAAGTCTTTGTAAATAGGGAAGGGTGGAGGGGGTGAAGGGAGGGCTAGGAATGGGGAAAAAATAAGAACCAAGATGCATTATGTAAAGGTACAATTCCCAATGAGAAATGTAATTGTTTCGTATACCTAAAATGTACCAATAAAAGAATTTAACAACAACAACAAAAAGAAAACTACATAGAGGCCTACAGAAAGGACTGGTGGAGTGAAATGCAGGAGCAAAATGTACTACCAAAAGACAACGGTTTTAGACATGGGTTCAAGTTCCAGCTATAGCTATTTACAAGGTATGTGATTATGAGCAAATTATAACCTATCTATACTTGAATTTATTCCCAAGAAATATGATAACATTAACACCCATTTCAAAGGGCTGTGATGATGAGAATTAAGCAAAAATACTACACATAAATAACAATAAGATGAATATAAGAGCTTTGGTCTGTGATTGCTTATAATAATGGAAATAATAATCATCATCTAGCAAACCAAATAAACAAATATCAATTAAAATGTGAATCATAAAGTTGAACCATTCAGAAAGACTTTTAAGTCTAGTTTTTCTGACAGAAAAAAATGCAAAGATTTGTCAGATATGGTGCCACAGTGGCACATGCCTATAAATCCCAACACTCAAGAGGCTGAAGCAGGATGATTACTGCAAGTTCAAGGCCAGCCTGGGCTACACAGTGAGTTCAAGGCCAGCCTGAACTACATAGCAAGACCCTGTCTCAATAAACCAAACAATATACAACAAAACACCAATATTAAACAATAAAGAATTCAATAATTTGAAGAGGGCAAATCAACTTAGAAGTTGTAAATATTACTGACCTCAAATCACTTTACAAAGAAATTTAATGCCACTCACTGAGTGTGTACCACACAGAATGTGCTATTCCAGGTATAGCAGGAATAGGAGATATAAAATGAGTAAGAAGTATACCTGAATCTCTTATAATTCAGAAAAGAGGCAAATGAGAGATTACCTGACTAACTCGATTTACTTCTTCTTCTTCCTCCTCAGCTTCTTCTCCAAATGAAAGTAAACTAAAATTTCTAGTCAAAAGAAACAAACAAACAAACAAAGACATGAAGGACAAAAAAGAAAAAGGAAAAAGAATAAAATTTTGAAATTTGGGTTAAGTGAAACTCAAATATATTGTTTTCAAATCATAAAATTTAATTTACAAGAATATATTCTGATTAAAGAAAAAATATTAGTTTCCAGCAGAAGTACAGTAAGATCTATAATTTTTAATAAAGGCTTTAAAGCCTCAGATCACTACTAAAATATGATCAATATCCATCCTGAGCATTACCATTAAATGTACTGAGTCAAGCATGACAAAAATAATTAAGCTTTTGATATTTGTCAATACTAGTAACAAAAGGGAGATTTCTGAAAAACTAATAAATATATAGCCCCAAGAGCACTCCAGATGGGGAATAAATTAATCTAGTGTTTGTCAAAATATATCTTATTATTTTAGAATAAAAAATACAAAGTTGTCAGACCAAAAAATAAAAAAGCCTATGAGGGAAAAAAATAAGTTTGTCTCCTCTAATTTTTCACTACAGTTATGAAATACTGTAAATAGTGACAGTTATCTTTCATCTACAGATAAATGAGTCAAAATAAATGAGTCAAAGAAAAAAAGAAAAATTTAAATATATAGGTATATAAGAAGTTACTGTATTTTGCTACGAACCATCAACCATTTGTTAAGTGTCTGGCTATATTTGATAATATACAAAAACAATTAAATTTACTTATTTTAAAAAATATCAAGGGAAGAAGCTAATATGTGATAAATATCCACATTACAAGGCATCTCATTTAATCTTGATACCAATCAGGTATTGTACTTATTAAAACCTCCATTTTACATAAGGCAACTGAAGCTTGGAAATATTAATAAATTTTGCTTCTTTTTAAGTGGATTTTGCATGATTCCACTTAGAAAAGCCTTACTCTAACATTTATAAGTACAATAAAAATCCCTAAAAAGGATGGTACAATTCAGTACAGGAGTAAGCTGAAATCTAACTTTGAACCATTCACTTTAATAAAACATATTATGTTAATAATGTAAAGAATATTGTCACAAAATGGTGAAATTTATTTTTTTTTTAATTCCCATTTTTTGGAAAACTATGAAGAGATATTCCAGAATATTGAATGAAACAGCTTTATTTTAAAAATATTTATAAGGTTATTTTTCATAGCACCAAAAAATAAGTAAAAAGGCTAAAAAAATTAAGAAATCACACAGTAAGCATGTTAAAATTATTCTTTATACTGTTCTCTACTTTCAAAATTCTTTATACTGAGTAAGCATATATTAATTTAAAAACAAGCAAAAAACAAGTTTCTCAACATTTAAATAGTTGATACAATGAATATAAAATATTAACACATTTCATATGGACATCTGAGGTGACAAATTTTTAGCTAAGGTTATATAATGTACTTAAATATAAATGCTCTTTTTTTTTTTTTTTTTGGTACCGGGGATTGAACTTGGGTCCTTGTGCTTGTGAGGCAAGTGGCAGAATCACTGAGCTAAATCCCTGGCCCATAAATGCTCATTTTAAAAAAAAATCACACATTCAGAATTCCAGTGTCTCCAATATTCCAATTGTTCAACTGGCCTTCCCCTTGCTAGTAAACAATTATTACAAAAGGAAGTAAAATAAACTAAATAAATTATTGTCATTTTTTCAAATTGAAGAAAAATCTTTATACTATGATTACTTTGTGCCTTTGGGTTTCAATTTCTTTACTTCTTCTTCTGGTTTCTCTTTTTTGGGCTTTTTAATTTCCCTTGGAATGATGTCATCGAAAGGGTTAAACAGGACCTACAAAAAAAATAGTTTGAAAATATTTTAAATTTCACATGTTTTAAATTTCACAAAAGTTAAAACTAATATTTAATTGGACTGACAGACGTGCCTATATTTTTCCCCACATAAATACTTAGCATAGTGACACATAATATTGTACAAAGTGCTTTCATTTACTTTGGGGCCTCCTAAGAATCTTACATGCTATTACATAAAGGATACTACACCATCCCAATTTTACAAGAGGGAAAAATATTTAGGAAATTTTAAATGATACAAACTGAGATGTTTTGATTCCAAAATATGTTTTGGTTCTTAAGGACATTCCTTCCTCAATAAAGAATAGCTCTTAAATTACCCATAAGTCACTTCTTTGGGCTAAATAAACCTAATTGCTTTAACTTTTCATCATGAGTTGGGCTTTTCATTTACTGGATTTTCACCTAAAGTAAAAGTTCAAAACTTTTAATTAAAAAAATTCTTCATTACAAGTTGTGTCTGAATACATAAATATGAGTGGTATTATTAATATAGTATAACCTTTAATAGTTTAAATAGATGAATAATCAATTTCTCTTAAATGACAATTTAAACCTTGTATCTCATAATAATCATGTTTCTACCTCACAACTTTTGATTTTGTGTGGATTTCTTGGTCTTTCTTCATCACCAATGTCTACTTCTGTCAGTCGCAGCATGTTATATATTGTATCCCCTGTAACCTATCAATAAAAATATAAAATATAATTGTAAAATCTTATATTCAACCTTCAAATTAGTAAAGGGCTTTCAAAATATTTTTAAAATAATTAATAGGGAATTTTATATTATTGCATAAGAATATACCCATTAGATAATGCAAATAAAGCAACTTTATTTTAAGGGGGAAAAGCACAGATAAGTTCAATCTATCAATAAACTTTTTGGGAAATTTTCAATATATACTTAATAGTAGTTTTTACTAAAAACAAAAATATAATGCCAAATAACCTCCTAACTGACAAATTTTCATTCAAACATCATAAACAAATTTAGACTTAAGAGTAAAATAGGTTAAGCAAATAATAACAATGTGATAAGTGCTTTGCAGATATTATTTTATTTAACCCACACAAATACCCTAAAAGTAAGAACTATCATTATTTTCCTTAGACAGATAAGAAAACAGGCTCAAGGAAGTTCTAGAACTAAGAGTGGTAGCTTTTCTAACTTATGAACTCTCAGTTATGTGTTATGTCTCATGTGCAAGTTATATGAAATCAATTGTAAAAGTGGTGTAGAAAGGAAACTTAAGTATCATTTATTATACACTCTTATTATGCAAAAGTAATAGGAAAAAATCCATGGTCATAAGAAAGCCTGTGTTGGGAGTAGCTTGAAAGAATATGCTAATGCTATTTCCATGTTGTTAAGAATTAAAAAACAACATTATATTTCATGGTTTTACTGTGACTGTTAATTCAGCATTTCTCAAGATTTAAAAACAGTTCATAGTACTATAAATTTTCAATTATACTGTTTGTTTCTCCCCTCTCATCTTCACAAAATCCAATTTTGCCTATGAGAAAACAATTCTTACTGAGCCAGCAGAGGGAACTGATAAGCTCGAGATGTCTATTAGGTTAAAGAATTAAAACTTACAGGAATATATTTAAGAAAAGGGAGAAAAGTGAAAGAAAAACACCTTCAGAATCCCTTTGTAAAAGGATTTGTTGAAGATGCTATAGAAAGAACATTCTTTGTTAGGACATTAAATGTGAAAAGGATTAAATAGATACTATTCAAAGTAACATTTCTAATAGAAATTTTTTGTCAACACAGCTTCTACTTTAAAGTTAAGAGAATTCATCATTACTAAACTTTAAGCTGGTAAACATTACGATCTAAGTATCCTTCTGATAATGTAAAGACAACATTAGCTGAGTGGCATAGTAGCTAATACCACTCCACAGTAGACTTTTAAAGAAGGGAAACATTAAAGTCATAACAAATGACTAATGTGAAACACAATAAAGAATTTAGTTGGTCCTTCATAGTTTATTATAAAAGGAATGCAGTATATTCCATTATTTTTGAAAATAATAAGTAAATATAGGGAGAATTTTTATGAAGACGGGTCTTAACATACTTGCTCACATATATCATACAAGCCTGGGGAATAACATAAAACCAAAAACCAAACCATACATTTAAGAAAAGTGGATACTAACCTTTCCAAAGATGGTATGCTTATTGTTAAGTTCATCTGCTCGACCAAGGGTAAAGAAAAACTGGCTGCCATTATCATGAGGACCAGCATTTGCCATGGCAACCAGTCCTCTCCGATTAAAACGCAACCGCGAGTGAAATTCATCCTGAAGCACAAAAAGTTATTTAGTGATTGTCCTCAGTTGTAAGATCCTTCATGTTCAGTCATTTATGCAGCTGACCAGCGAGTTTCCACTTAATTGCTAATCAAAAATCCTGCAGTTTATTTTAACCGATTTTCAAGTATAAATAAATATAATATTTACTATTTGTTCAATGTTCTTAAACTTCTATTTATGAGCTGAGTATATGAAAAAAATAAACTCAGCAATGAATTCAGGCAGCCTACTTTATGGAAAGCTGCCTACTTACACACAGGAAGAATTCAAAGGGCAATAGATTTCTAAGACTCACCTCCCTATTCTCATCCATTAAAGTCATTTAAACTTTTAAAACTTTTTAGTATTTCTCTAAGAAATTCCATTTTTGATTCAAGTTTTCAACGAATGACCCTTCCTACCTCATTCTAAATGTCATGAAATGAAGTATTTCCTTTTGTTTTTAAATTCAAAGAATCTACTATGATTGTATCCATGTAATTTTACTGTTTTTTAAAGCCCTAAAGTTGAATCTTTTCTAAACTGGCACCTGTCCCATCTGCCAATTTTCAAAAGAGCAGGTGCAAGCCTTTCTAAGATGAGCTTCATGTTTTGATACGGGTGCTTAACCAATTCCTTAGTCTACTAGTTAACAAAACATCCAAACCTGACACTGGAATCCATTTATAATGTTGCCATGTTATATAATTATATATCCTTGGTAAATAATTCTTAAAAGATCTGAACTCAATAGATTATAATTCTGTATTCTGTGTTAAAAATGACCTAACTGAAAAACTTAACAGGATAACTGTATTACCTGAAAATAATAAAGCAAAATCTCAAGTTAGGAGAGAAGTGCCATAAAGAGCTATTCCGTGGCACCAAATAATGGAATAAAGGAATGCCTCCTATGAGCTGGAAGCTCTAAAATGAGACATCTCTCCTTGTTAATATTTAAAATGCTATAACAATGATGTCTACGGTTTTTTTTAAAAAAATTTCACATTTTCTAATGCTATTATCATCTGGAAATTAAAGGAAACACTGACATTCATATATTTTTCTCAAGAATTACACTGTGACCCAGATCTAAGCCATCATAATAAATACAAAGTTTTCCCAAACTCCCCTATTTTAAGAACTACTGATACTCAAAGAACCTAGTATTGGTACAATTGGACTAATAATAAACACAACTTTTAGCTTCTACTTGAAACCACTGTTGTTGCTCTTTTATTTTTTCAGTACCAGAGACTGAATCCAGGGCCTTCACATTGAGCTAGATTCCCAGCACCTCATCCCTCACACATACTTTTTAAAAATAAAAAAAATACATTCTAAATTTAGAGATAAGGCCTCACTAAGTCAGTCATTAATTTGCTGCAGGATGGGTTCAAACTTAAAATCCTCCTGGCTCAGCCTATCATAGTTTTGGGATTACAGGCATGCACCACCTAATTTCTTAACTATGATATTAACTTTTTTCCTAAATCTGTGTTGGCAGGTAAGAAATCACTGACCTATTCTTGACTCTTACACCTTTTCCTCATATTTTTGATATTGCTTCTTTCTTCAATTCCCTTTGTGGTTTCCCACTGTTACATGCATTTTGTACTAAAGAGATCTATTATGTGTAATTTTGAGTAAATTCTGCTATGGGGGATTGAATTGTATTTTCTCAAAATTTTTATGCCCTAACTCACAATATCAATGTATTTGGACTGTGAGGAAGAATAAAGCTGATAAAGGTAAGACAAAGTAATAAAGTAGGGTCTTAATCCAATAGGGCTCATGTTCATTTAAAAGGAAGACAGTCATCTGCAAGCCAGGAAGATAGACCTCATCAGGAATCAAAATAGTAGACATCCTGACCTCAGACTTCCCAGCCTCCAGAACTATCAGAAATAAATTCCTACTTAAACCACGCTGTCTGTGGTTTTACATATTTGGTTATAGCAGACCAAGCAGACTACTATAGATTCCATATGATTTTTAAATTAATTGTTTTAAAATAAAATAACATATATAGTGTTCTAAAAATGTTTTACATTTATAGAGCTGCAAAGTTAGACAGATCAGGTATTGGGAAATTTGCTATGTGGTTTTTTTTTTTTTCTAAATCACATGTTCTTTACTACCACCTTCACCTCCACTTGAATTCAATCTAACATAAAAGCTTAAGATAAGACAACTTAGGGCTTTTTTTTTGGTACCAGGGATTGAACTCAAGACTTTGCACTTGCAAGGCTGGTGTGGCACCACTGAGCTAAATCCCCAGCCTGAGATACGACAACTTAGAAAGAATGCTTGATAGGGTAAGTATTGCTCTTATGTCTGTGTAATCCTAAATATGTGACAGATAACTGGTTTTGAATACTAATACGAATTTTTTTCATCTTGTGGGGCACAATCATTTTCTATTAAGGAGTCTATGTTGATTTATAATATAACTGTCATTATTTAGTCTTACCTTAAATGGGGCTCCATATATTGATTCCCCACCAGTCCCTGTGCCAGTAGGGTCTCCCCCTTGGACTATAAAACCAGGAACAACTCTGTGAAAAATGGTGTTGTCATAATAAGCTGAAAAGATAAAGAATAATTTATCAATTTATAAAATTAAGTGTATCTATAGTTAACAGAATTAATATAAAATTAGAGTCACAAGATTTATTTTCCAGAATATTAAATAGGCTTCCAAACAAAAACCCTTCCTTCTCTATTTCTTAAAAAATAAATTTACTTTTCAAATGGTACACATTTCTACATAAATGATGATGGCAGCTTTTTTTTAATCTTCAGTATTCTCCCAAATATTTTTGTTTATCACAACTGGGGCACACTACTAGGATCTAGTGGGTAGAGGCCCAGAATACTACTAAATATTCTATAAAGCACAGGACAGTTTCCACAGAAAAGAATAACCAGTCTAAAAGTCAATAATGCTGAGGCTGAGAAATCCTGGGATAGGATATCTTATTTCCTATTTTTTTCCTTCTCCCCATAGAAAATTAATTTATTAATATGCAAACAACATATGAACCTATATCAAAATTACTTATTATTTATAAGTTTAGCACCACTAATGCAATCTCAAGAAACTTGAGGGATAAATCAAATAATTAATATAATCTATTCAAGCACTTGAGTCAAATTAAAGACTTGTAGTTTGAGATAATAGGGGGTGGGTAAATGGAATGAAATTAATCAAAATATGTTATATGCATGTGCCAATATACCAAAATGAATCTCATTATTCTGTATAACTAATATGTAACAATTAAAAGACTTTCAGTTGGTTTAGTAAAATAAATATATATATATATATAAAAATATAAATTTTAAAGTCACAAACCTACAGGAGAGACCATATGTGACTATAGTGCTTAATGTCTGGAAGCTAGAATCACTAGGGAAATAGAATAAAGGATAAAGAAGTTAATTTCAGTAAGGCAAAGCACAAGTAAAGAATTTGGTAAGGGAGAGTCAATTAGGGTTTGACTGAATGAAAGTGTTTATATTAAGAAGTAACAAATAATGACCAACTTTTATAAGAAAAGATGTTCAACATCATTAGACATTAAGGAAATCCAAATCAAAACCACAGTGAGATACAACTTTACACCCACTAAGATGGTTATTATAAAATAAAAAAACCTTAACAAGTGTTGGTGGGAGGATGAGAAACTGAAACTCTCATATATCATTAATGGGTTTGTAAAATGGTGTACAAAGTCAAACACAGAATTATCAGATGATCCAGCAATTCTATTTCTAGCTGTAGATATCCAAAAGAATTGAAAACTCAAATAAATACTTGTTCATAAATGTTCATTGCAATATAGTGAGTTTACTAAATATGCAGCACTAAACTGAATACTTTAAAATGATAGTTTTATGTTGCATAAAGTTCATCCCAATTTTTTAAAAATTCCTTTAGGTAAAAGGAAAGAAATTATTTTATCTCACTGAAGTTATTTTTGCACTTACATTAGGTAAGTACAAGAGAAAAATATATGTAGAGTATATACTTTGCTTAGAAGCAAGTGCTAAATAAGCAAAAGCTATAATCATCATTGTAAAAACAGACGAAAACAAGCAATTATAGAAGCAATAGAACCAATTAAGTATCAAATATACTCAGGATTCAATCACATGTTGGGAGTTGCAATTTATGGAGAAAGAAGAGTTCTCCAAGACGTCTCCAAACCTCAGAACTATCTAACTCTAGATTCCTTGTCATATAGGATGATAAATGTCTTTACTATTCAAATTTTCTTGAGTTGAGTCTTGTATTACTTGCAATTGAATACAACCTAACTCATTCAATGAAAAATATACATCAGTATCTACTGTGGTACAGGCATTGTACTGACAGAATTACTGACTTAATTCAAAAAGTACCTATTATAATGGCTTGCAGGTACTTCATAACTATACTTTCATGATATAACTAGGTATGAAGTGTGTATTTTTAAAAAATGTAAGCTGTAATCTACAAACTGTATGTAGTACAGAGTACACTGAAAGAAGTAGAAAGGAATATCAGCTGATTCTTAAAAAAAAAAAAAAATCCCTCCTTACAATGAAAAACTATTGGGCCATGTTCAACAGAGCTTCTCAGGTCAAACAAGTTCCCTGTGGTTAAACATAGAAACTGTACACATCAAGAAGTCTAAAAGTATCTCTCCTAAATCCTAAGTAACCACTTCATAGACTAACATAGTATTTAACATCCAGGAGTTGTGGCCTTGCCTTTTGGTAAATGTACAATATTAAACTCAATTTTCTCACTATAAAACTAATAATATAAATCAACTCACAGTATTGTTCTAAAATTAAACAAGATCTAAAATTAAAATTAAGATCTAAAGATTAAATAAGATCATTTAAAAATTTTCACATTGAACACAAATGTAAGATCAAACTTTAAAATTATCACTCAACTTCTATAAGTTCTAAAAGTTATATTCAAATTTGAATATAAAATTCACCTGTATATCATAAGTTAAAATATTCCTGTGGACTCATAATGTGCAATCAACTGACATGATCAGATTAACTTTTTCAAAAGGTTACTCAAACTCCCAGCATAGAGAATGGATTGCAAGGAGACAAATTGGAGAAAGAGAAAAGAGATTATTGTCTCAAGTTAAAGTATTTTGAAAGAAGAATTTAACACACTCAGATATATATTACATGTGAGAGACAGGAGACATGAAAGAGGTCTTTACTACTTTGTTTCTAATTTTTAAAATTATACCATTCTTGGGCCAGGGATTTAGCTCAGTGGTTTCGCCGCCTGCTGCGCAAGCACAAGGACCCGAGTTCGATCTCTGGTACCAAAATAAATAAATAAATAAATAAATAAAATTATACCATTCTATTCTTTTCCCCCCTACTTTCCATTTAGTCTTTTTTGATGTCACCTTTTTTATTTTAAGGTTTTCTTTATAATTTTCTCGATCATAATGCATAGATTAATAGATGCATAAAATAATTGTAACACTGTATACATAAATGAGTATGACATTTCTACAGTCTTCACATCATAATTTTGTGTTTTACTATGGCTAGAATTTCCAATTTCCACAAATTTTCAGTATCTATTATTTCTACTTGTTTGTTCTCTATTAATAATTGCTTTTGAGCAATTTATATTTCTTTATAGCATACTATGTATGTGCCGTATTAGATTTTGCTGTTTGCAATGTTTATTTTCTTCTTAAATCTTTATGCATCATCCTCATATGAGTATTCTGAAGAATCTTTTATTATTTCATTATGCACTTTTACAGTACCCTTCTGAATGTTCTCCACTACTGAAAAAAATTTAAATGTATCTCAGATATGAAAACAAAATTCTATTTGACTGCTGTGATTCTAGTTTCTCATTACATTTTTATTTCTAGCTATACAATGTAAGGATATTGTGATATATTTTGACTAATTACATATTTCTAGCTCAAGTTCATATAGGACTTTATATTTTAAAATCAGCTGTATGTGTTTCTTTTTCTAAGATCTTGTATTTAATTTCATGAATTTCCATTAATAATTTTTATTGAAGCTCACTTTGTGATCAGTTTGCCCTCTTTACTTCAGCCGCTCTGGTGTTTTGTTAAACAAATATTTCAGTCTCGTAAGAATTATTTTAACCCGTGGCATACTCATACGTATGTGTGTGTATCACTTTTTCTACAGAATTAATAAACTGTTGTTAAAGGAGGTAGGAGATAAAAGGTAACTAATGAAGAACCAATCATGAAGAGAAAATGCCAAAATAAAATATGGTAAAGAGGTGAATATTTGCATAAATCAATTTTATTCCTTCCTCACAATTTGGAGAAACTAACGAAATTATCAAAGCTAACAAGCTTTCTTTCTTTCCCTTATAGGATAAATTTTTACCCTACTTTTTAATCTGATCATTTAAAAAAATTTTCCCTTTACTTTAAATGTTCACTTAACTATACTACAAAGACCTAAAATCCAAGATTAAGTCTATATAACTGTAGTTATTTTGGTTTCATAAAGGCTACAAACTTCCCTTTAACTGTGAATACTATTTTAGTTGAGGGCCATATCTGAGGCTGTGTTCCCACTTTGCCGTGAGTTCATTCATTGGTTTTTAAACTGTGGAAACTATGCTTTGTTGCTGTTATATTGACATGAGTGTTATAAGAACTAGTAACATTAGAACTTGTTTAAATCATAAAATCAAAGAATTAAAATGAGATTCTTTGAATTATACTTTTTTTTTCTTTGTAGTGCTAGGGATTGAACCCAGGGCCTGACACATCCTAGGACAATGCTCTACTACTGAGCTATACCCCCAGCCTTTGAATTACATCTTTAAAACTTTCACTTTACTCTTTCAGAACTATCTTCCTTTAAATCAGTCTTCTCAGTCTTTTTGTTAGCCTTTCCAATAATAATTCAATCTCATACTTGTTCAATCTGAGAATTGCTTTGGTTATCATTCTTCTATTCTTTTTTCTTTCTCCTTGTATTCTTATAAACTAAAGAATAATTTTTTGTTGTTGTAATTTTCTTCCTCATCCAACATAAGAACCTCATTTTTTCTTCATTGTTGTATTATACCCAGATCTATCTGTTTTTTCCATTCACCTGGTCATGGATTGCAATTTACTACTCATCCTTTCTAATGTTTTTATAATTTCACTCCCCTGTTATAAAATTTGAGCTTTTGATTCTTTAAAACTTCTTACCAGAAACAAGTCTGATTTTTCTGTGCCTGTGTTTCTTAGCCTTGTTAACAGTTATTTGAGTCCTCCCTAACTAAACCACCTATCTGACTCTATTTCCTTCCTGCCTGCCAGAGCAGTTATTAACAATGTTCTTTGCAGATGTCTTCTTCTCCACCCTCCGAATTTCATCCTTAAATCCTTCCTTGGTAGCTATCTATTTGACTACTTATCTATTTGGAGAGCTCTAGCTATACCATACTACTGGATTTGCTTATGATCCAAAACACTGCTTTTCAATACTTGAATAATGTTGTTTGTCTCTAAAAATAAGGTATAACTTACCAAGACAATGCTATCAATGAGGAGGACAATATTTGCTATTAAAAACCACATGGAATGTATCTGAGAAGCCAACAAAAACTCTAAAAAGGGTTAGAAGGTCTAGTTCCATAAAAGAATTTCAGAAACAAACAAAAACACCAAGTGCATGGAAAATTCTGCCATTTTTAAACAGAAAAATTGTTACTTTGACTCAAATCTAAAAAAATCAACTAGAGATATTGATAATACCATCAGTGAATACTAAATGAAAGGTTCTGTTAAGAAACCAGAATTTTTCTTTTTAAGACAGGATCTTGCTACGTAGTTCAAGCTGGCCTTGAACTCACTATGTAAACAGGCTGGCCTCAAACTCATGGCAATCCTCCTGTCTCAACCTCCAAGTGATGGGACTACAGGTGTGTGCCACCACGCCCAGCTAAGAAACTGGAATTTTAAACAGACATTAAAAATTTGGTGGACTTAAATAAAAAAAAGTAAGAGAAAACATTCCAGTAAAAAAGGAGAACTAGTTTGAGGATATGTGTGGAAGTGGAAGTGCAAAGGAAATGCTCAGAAACTAAAGGTAATAATCAACTGAAACTATATGCTTAGTGAGATGAGAAATAAAGTTGGAGGGCCAGTGATATAGCTCAGCAGCACAGTGCCTGCCTAGCAAGTGCGAGGCCCTGAGTTTGATTCCCAATAACGGGGAGAGGGAGAGAGAGAGAGAGAGAGAGAGAGAGAGAGAGAGAGAGAGAGAGAGAGAGAGAGAGATAGAAAGAGAAAGTTGGAAAGCTAGGAAGCTAAGCTGCCTGAGGATTCAAATATCAAATGGATAGAGGGAAAAGAAACTAAGATGAAAGAGAGGAAGACCAGATAAGAAGCAATTACAGTCATGTAGGTGAAAATAAAGGCAGTGTAGGGAAAAAAGAAACTGGTAAATTTAGTTTCACACTGGTTTGGTTGCAGCCAACAATAGTAATTTTCAGTAGAAAAGTCCACTAAGCAATAAGATAAATTAGTGCTAAGAAGTGAAGAAGTGAATGGAGTTCCCAATATGACAGTCATTTGGATGGAAGTAACAATAGAAAAGTGAAGATAATGGAGAATAAGAGGTAATCTTAGGGAGTACTTAAATTTTAAAAATGCAAGAAAGAAGTGGAAGTTAACAAAGGAGACCAAAACTGATCAAAGTGTTATTTGTTGAGAAAAATTTCTCTGTTAAAACTATATAGGCTAGATGCTGCAGTGCATACTTGTAATCCCAATTATTCAGGTGGGTGAAGCAGGAGAATCACAAGTTTGGATGCATAGGCAATTTAGTGAGACCATGGCTGAAAACAAAATTTAAGAAGGGATGGTGATGTAGCTTAGTGGCAGAGCACTTCCATATTATGTGTGAGGTCCTAGGTTTAATCCCCAGCACCATAATCAAACAAACAAACAATACCTTCCAAACACAGCTGGATGAAATTTCTGCAAGCTTTAGGAGCTTCTTTTGACCACAACTCTATGTCAATATCTCCAGCAGTAGTTTTCAATAAAACCTGCAAGAAAATAATACATCATTCTATTATAATATCATTTTCCTTGACAATTACCGCAACTTCTGGTCAACTTGTAGCAGTCAGTAATTATTTTTCACTTTTAGAAGAAATAATTTGAAACTTTGGCCTTTGTTGCTATACTCAACAAAATCTCAAATATTTACTATAGCTCACTATACATTTAGATCATTCAATATACCGTTTTCAGAAAAAGCTTAGAATTTAGAAAAAAGTATACCTTTTTAATCACAGCAAAAAAAATCATTCATTTAAAAACCAGTAACAGGTTCCAGCGGGAAAAGGAGGAAGAAAAAAATAGTAAAAATAAAAACCAGCAATACAAACTTGTAATTAAGTTTCTCATGGCAACACTTCCTATAAAATTGGTGTAGCAAATTCAAAAACTAAAAGAGCAATGAACCCATCACATTATGACACCATAAGGCAATTACTCATTTACAATTGCCCTTTTACTCTACCATAATATTTAAAATTATATTATTCCTAATTTACAAATGGGAGAAGTGAAAAATACCTACATTGTGGTAGATTTTTAAATGGTTTCTTTAACTCTTGAGGAACTTAAAAAAATTAGAAACAGAAGGATCCATGATTTTCCCCATCTATTACAATTCCTCTACCAAACAAAAAGGGGGGTGTTGAAGATCACCTGAGTGACAGCTTCTCTGCCAGACACTTCATATATTTTATCCCTTTTAATCCTCACATACAAAGTAGGTATCATTAATCTCATTTTACTTGGAAAAAAACAGAGACTCCCTGATAATGGGTCTATCCAAGGTCTCACAGTGAATGGTTTCAGCTAAAGGTTGTGTGGCTGCAAAGAATATGTTTTTTCTATATCATTATACTGTTGCCATGTTTTCCATACTACAGTGGTAAAATAGTCCTTCAAGCTCTAAGGTCCTGCCATATGTCTCAAAAGAAATCCTCAGGTTGCCTGGATCACAATTGATTTGAATAGTGAACAATAAGTCAAATGCAATCTTGTATTGGCCAAACTGAGCAAGAATAACACTAACCATAACTTGGCTTAGCATGAAACAATATTAAAAAGAAATTTTCCACATTGGATGGTGAAAAACCAAGGCAACTTGATTCACATTCCCCTGGGAAGTAAACATTCTCAATAAAGAGAAGCTGAATAATGCCCTTTATCTCAGAACTTATCTGTAACAACACTATGCAATGTCTTCTGCTCTTCCACTAGGCTTGATGTAGATCCCAATCTCAAAAAAATATATTACAACTTCAATTTCATTGGTTGATATTGGGTTGTTCAGAATTTTTAGGTCTTCTTCGTTCAACTTTGGCAATTCATATGTATCTAGGAATAGTTTCTCTGGTGTGAGAAACTGAAAGTGTAAATAAGGACTAAATGTATAATAGGTAATGTGAAATAGGAAGAAAAGGGGCAAAGGGGAAGCAAGTGGGAGGGCTAGGGGAAAGGATAGAAGGGAATGGGATTAATATGAGAAAATGGAAAAATAGGAACAAAATCTTTGTAAATAGGGAGCACTGGAGGGGTTGAAGGGAGGGCTGGGCAAGGGTGAAAAATAAGAACCAAGAGAGACTATGTAAGGGTGCAAATTTCCAATCATGAATGTCATTATATTGTATTCCTAAAATGTACCAATGATTAGAATGAATAATCGATAATGTAAAATAGGAAGAAAAGGTCCAAAGGGGTAGGGGTAGTGGGAGGGGCAGGGGAAAGGAAAGAAGGGAAAGGAAAAACTGATGAGAAATGGAAAAAATGGAAGTAAAGTCTTTGTAAATAGGGAAGGGTGGAGGGGGCGAAGGGAGGGCTAGGAATGGGGAAAAAACAAGAACCAAGAGGCATTATATAAAGGTACAATTCTCAATGAGAAATGTAATTGTGTTGTATACCTACAATGTACCAATAAAAGAATTTAATACAAAAAAATAAAAAAGAAATTAAAAGATTATAATAAAAAATAAAAAATGATTAAAAAATATATATATTACAACTAAAAAGACAATGTCCTGTCCTTTCATTATTTCCTTGTGTACTTAAAATGAAGCATTGTTTTTAAAGAGAATCTATACATGTCTTCTTTTCTTTGTAACCCTAAAGCAACAATCTCCAAACTTTTTGTAAGTGTGTAAATTTATTAGCAAAAAGAAGGTGAAGGGAAGACAAAGTAAGGGCTTAAAACTCATCTGCCCCAAATATGTAGACTTAAATACATGCAGCACTATATCACTCTAGTAGTATGCATAAGAGTGATAGAAAATAAGAATTTTATAAGATTATATAAACATGGTGTTTTAAAATAATTTTAATTTTATCAAAATATTATAACATTTGAGGTATAATTCACATACCAAAAATTTTACCCTTTTAAAGTGAATAGATCAGTGTTTTTTAGTACTTTCACAGAGTATGCAACTGTTGCCATTTTTTTCTAAAAAGAAACTTTGCATCCATTATCAGTCACTCCTCATTTCCCCTACCCTTAATCCTGGCAACCATTAATCTATGTTCTGTTAGTATGGATTTGTCAACTGGATAGTTCATGTAAATGGAATCATACGGTATGTCCCCTTTTGTTTGACTTCTTTCACTTAATATTAAGTTATAATCTTACTTTCAAATCACAGAGGTCCATCTTCCTGGTCTATACACTTAACATTTAAGTGTCCTGAAAAAACAATCAAGACTATAAACAATGGGGGCCGGGATTTAGCTCAGTGGTTCCACCACCTGCCTCACAAGTGCAAGGTCCGAGTTCAATGCCCAGTACCAAAATTAAAAAAAGAGTAAAAACAATGGGTTTATACTCTTACTGATAAACATTTCAAGGCAGATTACCATTAGCAGTTATAAATAGAAATCTGTACTTTAAACAATCATCATAATAATTTCTAATTTTTTGACAGACTTCCATTGGCTGAAGCATCAGCTCTACCATTTTCTTGTGGTTTGCTTAAAGGTGCATTATTATTACCTTCAGCGTGGAATTTGTGAGATCTGGTTTAGTGAAACTAGGTACCATGGTCTGTAAATTTATCAGCCAGTCATCAAGAAAATTACATCAAGATGCAAAAACTGACCAACCAAGTGACTAAATATTCATGATCTTTTTATATATAAAACATAGCACTTCGACAATGAAGGAGAAAATAAATACAAATATATATGGATTTCCTCTCTCTGACCCACGAATGGCTTAGAACATCTCCTGAGGTACACACTCATTGGTATAAGAGCCACTATTCTAAAGAACAAGCTAATGCCTATCATCCCTCACTCCATAGGCTGTGGGGCCAAGCTTCCCAACTTCAAATACCAACACTTGTACTTACTAGCTCTTTCATATTAAGCATAACCTCTCATAGTGACTCAATTTCCTTATCTAACCACAGGGATATCTGATTATTCTAATTATTGGACTTTTTCTGAGCATTGTAGGTTAACATGTCCATCCTACAATTTTGGTTTCCTTCCTTCCCTCCTCTGTGTGTGTGTGTGTGTGTGTGTGTGTGTATGTGTGTATACATATATACATACATATGTGTGTATATATATATATATATATATATATATATATATCTTTCTCTCTGTCTTAGCAACAAGCTACTTAGAAAAAAAAGAATGCCTATATGGTTGGGTCACCTTGCACACCAGAGTTTCTCAATCTTTTCACTGATAAACTACTGAATTAATAATTTTAAAAAAAGGCATGGCTCCTTCATCCTTTGGCCATGATTACTTTATCAGGCCTTGGTGGCTCTCTTTTGTAAAGCTTCCACATAGGACAATATATTAACAATTTAAGTTAAGTGATCAGAATGTGTAGAAATTTCATCTTTAATGGATTATCTGCTATGCTTAAGAAAATTTCTATCAAGTGCTACATTTCTGTGCCTCATCCTTAAGTGCAAGGGTTACAACAAAACAACACATATAAGAACAGCATCCAATGTTCAACCACTGGTATATCAATTACTTTCCAAGTTGATACTATTTTGTAGGCAGCTAAGTTAGATAGATATTAATATACAGTCAGAGAGGGACTGGGCTCTTAAGGAAGTAAGCACAAAAATAAAGATATCAGAATTATGGCTAGAGGCACATCTGAAGAAGGCCAGGCCTCAAGGTAAAGATGCAGTAGCCAGGCCTACATGGCTCCCTAAGGGATAAACAATAACTTGAGATTATATTGCAATTAGTACCACCTGGCCCAGTAAGTCCAGATAGGTATCAGTCACCCAGTGGGTGATCAGAGCACGTAGACTCATTCTTTCCCAAAAATGCGTCTATCTTTCCATGGACCCTTGCTATGTAACTCGTTTCCCTATTGGTTCAATATTATCTAAGCAGCTATTCTTTTTTTTGGTTTTGTTTTTTTGAGATGAGCTCTCAATATGCAATTCAGGCTTGCTTTGGAGTCACTATGTAGCCCAGGGTAGCCTCGAACTCACACGATCCTCCTGCTTCAGCCTCCCGAGTGCTGGGATTATAGGCGTGCATCATCATGCCTGGTTTAGCAGCTATGCCTGTAATCCTATATGTTGATGGTAGTTTGACCCATGTTGTACCTGTGTTGTGCCTTTGCTGTATAAATTACCCCCAACAAAGGGCCCCAGTGGCTACCCTATTTGGGAACCCTCCTGGAAATCCAGGTGCTTTTCTTCTCTCCTTATTTATAATAAAACTCTCTTAACTTCTTCCTTTGGTTTGGAACTTCATTCTTCGAAGTTGTGGGACCATGAACTTGGCTCATTTGACATCTAGCAGGTTGGGAGTTAAAGTTCTCCTATATCAATAATAATCTCTTTGAAGGGAGGAATTTGTCCCGTTTATTTCTAATCCATATTATTGTGTACCTACTGTACCTATCAGACAGTGAAAATACTAAACAAACATTTGTTGAGCCAACTTGTTACTGTATCTGCTTTAAATTCCTTCCAAGCCAAAATCTTTGCCATGTCATGCTCTATAGTGCAGAATTTTAAACTTTAGTGTCTTCAATCACCCTTATGTTAAAAAAAGTCCCAAACTGTTTTTTGAAGAAAATTTAGATAAGCCATGCCTTATGTTCTCCTTCAGGCCATTTCTGCTCAAAAGAAAATATTAATCACAATCTGTGATTACACATTTATTTGCACAGATATCTGTTCAATATATACTTAACTCAACTGACTCTATGATAATAAGGAGGATGGTAGATTTTTTCTTCCAGTACGTCCCTGAAACCTAAATAGAGACTAGCATGTGCTAGGTGCTCCATAAATAAGTGTTGAATGAATGACTTTCTATTCAGAAACTTATCCTTGTTAAAGCTTTTCATCTATATGACTATGTCAAATCATACTCTAGAGCAGCCACATCCAACCTGCAGCCTGCCTTTTTAACTACCTTTTTAAAATGTTATAAAAAATATAAAAAGGAAGTTTTATTACTTATATGTAGTAATAATATTATATATTTTATATAAAGACAATTCTTAACTCAATAAAAAGGGGGGTTATTGCCTAGAATAAAACAAGTAAATTTGTCCTTGGCCAGTAGCAACAGCATAACTTCAAACTCACTGATGCTTAATACTTTTCAGAAGATAAGAAAAATATAGTACTAATTTATCCATCCACCTATTCTTTCTTTCAGTACATACTTGAACTCTTCATACTGTGTCAAACACTCTTTTAGGTATTTGTCCTTATAATATTCCTAGTCTATAAGGGGATGAGAAAGAGAGGATACAATAAACAAATAATAGACACTACAAAAAAACTAAATAGGTTAAGAAGAGCAGGAAATGCTCAGATGCAGGGCATGATTGGAGGCTACTTCATAGAAAATACATAAGAAAGCCCCTGTCACAAGTGAGCAAGTAAAATAGCACACTAGAAAGAGGAACAGCAATTATGAAGGTCCTGCCTGGTAGAATCAACAATCACTTCAATCTCTATCAATGTTTTTCATCTGTGATTCACACTGCCCTCAACAAACATTTGGAAATATGAGGAGTTAGGTAGTCTGAGTTTGTGGGATGGGGTTTGGTGGGAGTGGCGGTAGGATGGGGATGCTAATCTATAATGCATAAGGGAAGTTCAAACTACCAATAATTCAAAGAATTGTTCTGCCTAAGATACTCACTAAATATTTTTACTAGGAATTACAGCATTTTTGTTTTGGTTTCAAACTGTCCTCAATGAAGAAAAGATTTATAAAAGATTTATGATAAAATCATACAACAAATTTGTATTTTATATAATGTAATTTATCCTAACTCTCTAAATACATATATACACACATATACACATATGTACATACACATATACATACATATATGTATTGTATGCATGCTTAGGATTGAACATAGGACTCTGTGTTTGCAAATGCTCTATCACTGAGCTACACTCTTAGCCCAACTATATACTTTCAGTCTCACTACTTCCTCCATTACACTTGCTCATAACATTTCATATGTGATATAGATTGGGTTTCAGTCAAGAATTCAGGTGACATTTATTACATGATCGATTTCTTGGCCTCAGACTGTATACAAACACTTTAGATGGGAAGTGTCATATCTCGGCAATCAAATCATCATATAATCAGCTCCCATTCTAATGTGGTAACATTGCTCATTACCTGCTTTCTCTGACAATTCATTTTAGAGCCAGCTCAAAAAGAAAATGTTTTTCCCAACATTCCCAGTTGCACACTCTTCTGTTCTCTCCAAAAATACAGCTATCAGACATATCAAAAGGTTTTTCTTTACTTGCATGTCTCCCAAACTAAACTATAAGCTTTTCCGGGGTAACAACTAGAGCGTTTCCCCATCCATCGTTGTATCCCTAGCGCCCAGTACAATGTCTGGTGCTTAGCAGATATTCAGTGATTATATAGGGGATGAAGAATGAGTGATCTCCAAATTAAGCAAAGAATATAGCATACTCAAAACTGCACCACAAAAAGCAGTAACGCTAGAAGACGCCTGCATGAGTTGAATGAAGGCAGGAAACAGGGGTGGGGGAGGCCGCTAGGCAGAAATCACTTGAGCACTTCTTCAAGTCTATGCTGAGAAGTGCCAACTTCAGGGTTTTAGATGTAACACTGTCCATAGGCAGGTAAGGTTAACATTTGTTGACCTTTCCAACCCTAAAATGCCTGAACACACCCCCTCCCCCAATTGGGAGCCCTCACTCAGGGAGCCCAGGTATCCTGGGTGAGTATCTCACCTTTCCATTGGTGGGAGGCTCCTGGATGTAGATGTTGCTCATCTTAGGCAGTGGTTCGGACTCTGCTTCTTATTCCCCAATACGAGCGGACGGCAGGGGATACGAGGGGACGACAAGCACTAAAGCTGTCCACTTATTAGTGCACGACTCCTGAAGTTGCCAGTCGGGGAAAGATTCACTCGGATATCGCTCACGACAGGGACACCAAACACTACCGGGTACCAAAACTAGCCCCTCACGGACGCCGCCATGTTGCTCCCGGACCCGAACACCGCTAACCCTGAGAACGGGGATTCCTATATCTTCCAGGGAACGAGAAAAGATTATAAGGGTCTCAGAACTTAATGTAACTTGAAATGTAATTTGTAACAATATTAAGAGGGACAATCCGTAAGTCTTAGTGGTGTTTGCTTCACGTGTCTGCTGGTCGTACTCCCCCCCCGCAACTGGCAATAATAGTTCAGACCCTGCGCAATCTACAATAGGATTCGTTTGGAAACTGCATCCACTTATACTTGGTTCCGTTCTCCCCTAGACGTTTCCAGGGCCTTCCCCTCCGGTAGTGAAAGCTCCTGAGGCGGGTGGCAGAGGCCTCTCTGAGCGTCGTGTTCGAAGTCGGCGGGAAGCAAAATTATTTTCGAAAGCTACAAGCTCCAACGATCCCTTTTACCAGCGTAATGGCAGTCCCAGGTGAAAACTATTGGCGGGGACCCGGATTCCGAGCGAGGAAGGGAGCGGATAGGGTTGTGTAGGACGCGGTGGGGCAGGGAGTGGCGCCCAAAGGTATTATGGCGGAGGCCTTAAAATTAACAAATTTGGTTGGTTTACATGAAAAAGTGTACACTACGAGACTGAAGTAAAGAAACCATTCCTCCCATCCCCAGTCACGTTCTAGCTGCACAGGATTACGGGGAGGAAGTATGTAACAGGAGGGAGAGAGGAGTGACGGGCTGGTAACTGTGGGCCTAAGAGAGCTAGCAGCCAACAAACACTGACCTTAATTTTGATATAGCTTAAAAATAAAATTTGAGGTGAGGACACTTGGAATACCCGGATACCGAGGCATTGTTTATATTGAAAGTCGCAGGGACCAGTTGTGCCTCTGTGGTTAACTTCTGGCTCTTGCTGTTGTATGCAGTTGCGGTGTGGTTGTAGGCCGGTTCCTTTGCCTGTCTGGGCCTCAGTTACCATATCTCTAAAAGAAGATTTGTTGAATTTTATCTAAGCTTCCTTATAGCTCTCAATTTCTGTGTCCATATGTTACCGAACCTAAAAACGGCCTAATCTTCAAAATACTCCAGGAATGTTCTTGTCCATGACTCCAGCCTACTGGAAGTTTTGGTAGTGGCAGACACCTCTTTAAATCAGCATTGCCACGATGTTATCTGCAGAACAGTAGTTGTGGGAGATGTTTTGAGAAATACACCATCCCAAAATTTGGAGATTCACAGTGCACTTTATTATAGAAAAGATAATGACAAGTACTATACTATGTTTCAGAATCCCTAGCTTTGCTTAAACCTGCCCTTCCCACTATTGCTTGACCAAGTTCTTTGTTCTGTGGCAGCCTTTTTTGAACTTTTTTCTACAGATAACTGTTATGGGAAGACTGTGTTTTTCTCTCAACTGCAGTTTGAAGGGGAGCACATTTGGAACTGTGAGAGAGGAAATGTATGTTCTTAATAAAGACGTGCCCACTGCATATCTGACAGTGCCCTAAGTAGGCACTGCGAATACAGTAGTGATCAAGGTAGACACCAGTTGCATTTCACAAGAAATTTATGAATTAGCAGTGAAGAGAAAAACCTTCACAGAAAATGGGAATAGCTACTGCAAGGAAAATACAAGGCCTGGAAAACACACAATAACTGTATATAGGGAGGGGCCAGAAGGACTTTCCAGAAGGTGTGACATTTTAGGATGAGGCCTACAATATTGTGGAGAAGGATGAAGTGGAGGAGGGGAGGAGATTGCAGTTGGAGGGACTGGATGTGTAAAGGAAGTGCAAATATGAGAAGAGGGAAAGAAAGATGTTTGTCATGTATGGTATTCGGCATACAATTGGCAAAAAAGTGAGAAAGAGACAACAGTAGCTAATGTTTTCTGTTTACCCTATTTCATATGTCTCAGAGACTGTGTCAGATCTTATCTCTTAGTTTGGAGGCAGTCAGCAGTTAGTAATTCTGGAGGGTTATGATAGTGCCACGCTAAGCTCTGGTCTCGAAAGGAAAGAAGCAGATAGGTTGGAGACACATTTTTGGTAGTAGAATCATTAGGAATTGGCTATTGATTCAAGGGGGGAAGGTAAAGGGGGAAATGATTTACTTAGATTTCATTGTTAGAAAATCAGATGAGTCTAGTTACTGATAAGACATTACCTCATTAGGAGTAGGGGGATAATGATAACTTCTGTTTGGAGTTTGTGTTGAGTTTAGTCAAAATGGGAATGGAAATATCTAACAGCAAGCGATCATTTTCAGTTAAAGAAGTTAAGAATTGAAAGTGTTTTATGAGGTGTCATCAAAAAACATGGTGAATGTTAACTTAAAAAAAAAAAGATTCATTATAGTAAAAGATACATGTCACCTGAAACAGTTCTGGAAATCCTCTTTCTTGTCTTTAGTTGTGCTGTAGTAGCTGCCTTGAAGTCCTGAATCCATTTGAAACCTTACCTTTTGTAGTCATTTTTACTTTGGAAAATACCCGGAAGTCACTCAGTGTGATATCCAATAAAAAAGGTGGGTGAGGAGACACCATAATAGGAAACTGCCATTCTGTTGGATGGCACTTGGCAGCATCATTCACCATATTTTTGATCACACCTAAAGACACTAAAGAGGACTTCCAGAACTGCTTCAAAAAGTAGTATGGGGCCGGGGATTTAGCTCAGTGGTTTCGCCGCCTGCTGCGCAAGCGCAAGGACCCGAGTTCGATCCCCGGTACCAAAAAAAAAAGTAGTATGAATGATGGGATAAATGTGTTTGAAGCAAGTGGAAATGTTTTGAAGAAGATTAGTGGTAATGTATCTTCTACTGTAAAAATTTTTTAATTTGAACATTCACTGTATATTTTTAACTCAGCTTGTAGGTGTCAAACAGTAGGAACTGAGGCCGTCAGGAGTGGATCATTTTGCTCAGGTGGAGGGTGTAGAGTGAAGGGAAAGCCTGTGACTGAAGCCTGGTGAACGGCAACATCTAAGGCCAGCAGAGAAAGACAAGCCTACGCAGTAGACTGCCTTGGCACCCTGATAGGCCCGTAAGCATCATGCAGCCTGCACCCAAAATTGACCCACACAGTAGTGCCAGCACGCAAGAGATTGAGGCCAAGGGATCACTCAAAGTTCACTTGTTGTCACTGTTTCTTTCATTACTGGAGCAAACTTTTTATTTCAATACTGAGGATTGAGCCTTCACACTAAGCTGCATCCCCAGCTCTTTTTTATTTTGAGACAAGTTCTCACTAAGTTGCCCCGGCAGGACTGGAACTTGCGATCCTCCTGCCTCAGCCTTTCAGAGTACTGGGATTACTGATGTGTGCCACCATGCTCAGCTTTTGAGCAAGCTTTTTGAGCACCTTTGTGGGATTCAGTGGCATAGTCTGTGCCCTCATAAAACTTTGTAGGCTAGTAAAGAAAATACACTGCTTAAAAGAACAAAGGTGGTTTTTAAAAGCCATGTTTGAAATTCCCTTAAACTTAGACTACTGTTGTAGATATATTAACCTTCTTTCAATTCAAAATAATTCCTTAAAGTATAATAATCTTAAATTGTGCTATTAAGCTAGATGGCAGGACACAGTTAAACTGTTTAAACCTATTGAAAGTGGAGATAATAGGTATGATGGGTGCCATAAAAAAAAGTACAATGTAAGCATGGTTAGCAAATATAGATGTGGGAAATGTTAACATAATTTCTTGGGTGATTGATCCAGACAGTGTGTTAAAGGAAAATAGGCACCATGAAGTCTTTTGAAGTGATCGTCAAAGAGAACAAGTTTTATGCTATGCTCTTTTATTTTAGGTATAATGGATTCAGCCTGGCATTTCTTGGGCTAGTTCTGCTAGTGATTATTACAAGGTATGACTATAAAGTAATGAGGCTCTTTCCACAAACCTCACATAAAAACCAACCTTATCTCTTTTATAATTACCTGCCTCAGCTTTTTCTATAGCATTGTGTGTTAGCTTAAATCATTATGTAGGTTACAATGAAATTTTGTAGACTTTTAGAAAAATCTTACACTCTTAGTTATTAGTGAAATGACATTTGAACACAGTTTTCAATGAATTTTGCTTTCTTTGGAAAGTTTAGTTTTCTTTTCTTTGAAAAATTGCTTTTCCATTCACAATTGTTGAAATTAGCTCATTTGTTGAAATCATGTCAATAATCCTCTATTCTCCATGAAGTGTTAGCATGGCACAAATAGCAGTATAAGTTACTGATGTGGTTGGCATGATTCTTTTGGTAGTTTCTTCTTCAGTGAAGTTTATACAGTCAAGCTAGGGAATTGTCAGATCATTCCAGTTTGGCATATAAAAGTGATTAAGAATGTATATACATTGCCATAGCATCTCAGAAATAGGAGAATTCTAAAATACTACATCCCATTGCTTTTCATTCCTAAACTAGGTTATTTCTTTTCTCCCTAGTTCATGCTACCCACTGCTGCTTAAGTAATTTTTCTAAATCACGTGTCTGAGCCTGTCATTCTTGGGAGACAGGAACTTAAAGTTTTAAACTTATGTCTGTAAGTTCTGTAATTCTCTTCAAGCCACTTAACCTTTCTGAGGTTCAGTTTTCTTTTGTCTGTGATAAAACGGTTGATTATTAATCTTCTAGATGTTTTAAAGCCAAAGCTCGCTCGCTGTCTCTCTCTACAGGACTGAAATGCATACTCCACTCCTGAGTGTGACCAAATAAGTTACTCTATCTGTTCTTTCTACCACTTTTCTCGTACATTCTCCTATGTGGCAAAAAAGGCGAACTAACCTACCTACCCGTATGCCTGTGTTAATATTATTCCTCCTTCATTATCCATGCCTACCTTTCCCAGTCTTTTTGCTGAAAGGTTTTTTTGTTTTGTTTTATTTTGTCTTTGAGACATGGTCTCACTATGTAGCCCAGGTTGACCTCGAACTCATGACAATCCTCCTGCCTCAGCCTCCCCAGTGCTGAAATTACAGGCATCTGCCACCATGCCTGACTTTTAGTTGAAAGTCTTGCCTGGCCCTTTTTCATGCGTATTAACAGAACTATGTGTCTTTTATGACATGTGGCACATTCTTTCATGTATTGACTGCTTTGGGTGCATTATCCTAAATAATCTAGTGTAGCATAGCTTTCTTTACTGAGGGATTTGACTTTATTCATTTTATGGTTTCTCTAACATACAGTGCAGAGTTATATGAACAATAGATATATAGTTAGAGGGTTGATCACTACAATTACTGTTGAGCAAAGTGCAGTGTTAAACTAAGCAGACTTATCGAGACAGTAATCTTGATTCTGCTTCATTAAATAATAAATTAAACCTTTTTCTTCTTATTTTAAAACAGGTAATACCGATAATATTTTTCTTCTCCTTCTTAGACAATTTTGTGAGGCAAGTAGAAGACTGAGTCTTATGCATTTATTTCAATGTTAGCTCTTTCATAGCAGTAGTTTAAACAGGTCTTTGATATTTTTATTTTTACTCTACTTTTTGGGAATCAAATGATTATGAAGACATTTATAACTAACTGTTTAAACATCTACTCTTTCAAAATATTTGCATCAAGGAATTCATGTAGCCTATTTTTTAAATTCACAAAAAATTCTAATTCTATTCTTTCTACTGTGCCTTTGTACAATATTTGGAATTCCAAAGAAAGGTATGTACATATAAATTATTAATATAAATCAGTAAGAAATTTCAAATATTTGAAATTTTACTTTACATTGAACTTCGATAGGATATATACATATTATATAGATATTAACACCTATATGGTATAAAATCTGGCCACAGTTTAAAGTTTAAAAACCCAAGAAATTGATGTTCTGTTTAAGGATTCCAGAATTATTTTAACTAAAACCATAATGGAATAACCATATATAAAGCTTATTTTGAAACAAAAGGAATCTAGTCCAAGCCAATTGAATCTAATCTAATTAAAAGTGAAAAGCATGCATCTTGTGACCGAGAGGTTTGCAATTTCTAATTATTTAATTCAAAGACAATTTAGATACTTAAGCTGCTTACTTTTAAATTTAAGTGATTATAGAAAATATTTGAGTCTAAAGAAAACTTAGACAGTTATCCCCAGAATCCAGAATAGACAATAATTAAAATATAATACTAAGTTCATAGCATATCTGTTAAAGTTCCCAGTGATTAAATTACTGACTTTGAAAGCCTAGATGATGTAAAATTCTGAAGAACTGAACTTAGGTCAAATGTGATGGTTTAGGATTCCTTTAGGGACAGTTGCAACCTGAGGCAGCTGTCAAGGACTCTCCTTGCCCTTCTCTCACTTTTTTCATTCCTTTTTTGTCCCTTCTTTTTGATCTTCTCTGATCCTTCTCTTTGCCTCTTTTGTCCTACCATTACTGTTTGTAAGTTTTCCTTCTGTGCTATTTACATGTGTTTAAAAAGTGCACAAATAAAAAACTACAGCTTGAAGAATTTTGACATATATATGTACATTATACACCAAAATACATATGATGGACCTTAGAAGAAATGAATAAAAGAATAATTGAAATCAAAATAAATTTCCTTCCTGTTATACAAATGACAGTATACCCTAAGCACTGTTGTGTATCTTGCTTTTTTCTCCTTATCATGTATCTTAGAGATCATCACAAATCATTAAAAACCAACTTCAAGGCCAGGGATTTAGTTCATTGGTGCCTCCGCCTGCCTCGCAAGCGCAAGGTCCTGAGTTTGATCCCTGGTACCAAAAAAAAAAAATGTTCATACTTACTTTTGTACCATAATTTATTTTGTCAGTGCCATATTGATAGATATTTAAATTATTTACATTATTTTATGATTACAAACAGTGCTGTCATGAATAACTGTACATAAGTTAATATATTTTAATGCAATTAAATTGAGAGGATTAATTGCCAGATGTGGAATTGCTGGATTAAAGCAGTGTGTACATTGAGTTTTGACAGATTATGTCAGGTTGCCTTTCAGATATGGTACCATACTAATATATACTCCTACCAGCAATGTTGAAGGAGTATCCTTCCCCAACACTGTCTTCAACCTTTTTTAATCTTTGCTATTGTGATAAGTGAAATGGAATCCTAGTATAGTTTTTAATGTGCATTTCAGTTACTATAATTAAAACTGAGTATCTCTTTATATGTTCAGTCATTTCTATTTGCTTGTCTGTGAACTTTCTGTTCAGATCCTTTGCCCATTTTTTTTTTCTCCTACTGGTTATTGATCTTTTTTGTAATGATTTCTTGGGTTTTACCCCATGGAAATAATTGTGTTTTGTTGATCTTATGAATTGCAAATATTTTTTTACAAGTATTCAAGTTCCTTTCTGTTTGCTTTTGGTGAATTTGCCATTCAAGCTTTTTCCCTCCATGGTCAAACTTAATGTTTTTCTTTAATGGCATTTAGAATGCAGGTAATGATTAGAAAGAAAAACTTCAAGGGGTCCAGATATTTCACTCTGAATAACTTTACCGAACTTCAGAAATGAATATAAAAAAGAACTGTATCTTAGTTACTTTCTTGTTCCTAGGACAGAATATCAAACACCCAAAGTTAAAAGAAGAAAGGTTTATTTTGGGTAACAGTTTATAGAGGTTTCAGTCCAAAATTGGCTGGCTCCAAGGAATGGTGGCATGGCAGAGAGGCATCACAGAGGAGAAACAGTTCATGGCAAAGAACAAAGTAGCAAAGAAACAAGTCCAAGCTACCCAAGTCACTTCTTTCTGCCCCTTTTATACTCTTATCTAGGATACTAGTCTTCAGGTGGGTGCCAAACCAGTCAGTGGACTAATTTAGTAATCACACACCCTTAATCCCAGCATCACACGCTAGATCCAGCCACCTCTGGAAAAGCCCCACCTATGACCACATAAGGCTTTGGGGGGACATTTAGACATAAGCCATAACAAACAGTATAGGAGCCTAAGTTGGGGAAATGAATAATTTAGTTAACTAAGCCTCACAGTATAGCCTTGCTATTCAATTGATACAGATTTTGAGTACATTTGTATTAGGCAGGGTTCTTGTCCCAAACAATAGAAAAGTACTGGTTAATTTAAGCAGAAAGGGACGATATCAGAGAGTTTACTGAATCTAAGAAAAGATTACAAGAATATTCAGAAGGTAGAAACAAATCAAAGGAACCCATATCCAAGGGTTCCCATACATATCCTGCATGAGCCTAGAATTGATTAGAACTGTTGCTGCAGGTGACATCAGTGCATCTAGAAGCTGGTTTCCGAAAGCAAAATGAACTGCTCCCATTTCATTATGTTATTTGTCTCAGATCTATGGTGTTATTTGTTTTGGATTCAGAGTCACAGATTGTTGGCCAGATAGTCATGAAAATTAAAAACAAATGAAGCTGAAATCTTAATTTCACCAAAAGCTGATAGGGAGTTATTGTATTTGGAATTCTTAATTTTTATTTCCTTTTCATATAAAAGTCTCAACTTTGTTAAAGAAGATGACCTGCTCAGAAACAGTTTCATGTTTTGTTCATTCTAAAAACATGAAATAGTTGTGTGATAGTTTTATCAGTGCTTTTTGTCATTAATGAGTTCAATTCTAATACATGTTGAGATGAGATTATTTCACATACGTCCATAGCAGTTTCAGTCTAGTCTGTTGGGGGAACAATAATAGTGCATTTAGAAGTTTTGTTCAGCATCTATGGTTTCTATGGAAACAGACTTAATAATGACCCAGAGTCTCTGAGCTTGTTTTTCTTCCAACATGCAGTTATTTTTCATAATGAAAGAGCCTCAGATTATATTAATCCAATTTTATTCCACAGTGGCATATACACTCTTAGACGAGCAGTAAAAATCAGGATTTGTGGAGAAAGTTAGCATGGGGAACAATGGTCAGCAAATTTATCTTTGATACATTTAAGAAATAGGAACATAATTTTAAAAAATAGCTCACTTGTACATGGTATTTGGTTAAAAAATACACAGATACTACAGTAAATACGGCACTTGACCTTTAAAAAGACCTGAAGTGTGTTTAGAAGTAGACTTCAAAAAAGCTGAAGTTTGTGAGTTGTTATGAAAGGGTAGAAGGAGAGCGTTGATATGAAGTTGATGAAAGGTTGTATCACCAGATGGGTGCTCCTCACAATACTGAGTTGAACTGAGGTTACTGGAGATGTTTTGAATATGTGTGTATGTTTTGTATATTTCTAGGCAGCTCACATCAGCTGGATCCAATTTTCTGCATTCACCTAAACTGTTTTCCTTGATGAAAGTCATGTACTCCATTATTCTCTAATCTAATCAGTTACATTAAAACAATATTTGCACCGGGGATTTAGCTCAGTGGTTTCGCCACCTGCTGCGCAAGCGCAAGGACCTGAGTTCGATCCCTGGTACCAGAAAAAAAAAAAAGACAATATTTGCATTTTTAAAACAAGCATTATAGGAGAACTACTTTTATTAGAACAACTCAAAAGTATATTTAAGAAAAAATTTAGGATTAAGGAAAAATAATGTTTTAACTTCTTACATTAAAAATTGGCTTAAAATTATTTCTCATTTAAAATTAGCATTTCTTATTATGTACTACATTATGTATTATTACATTGAAACGATATTCCTACTCGAAGGGTTTAGGAGTTAGATGTCCTTCATTAAGGAAATGGTATAATACTGGGCCTCTCAATGGTTGATTGAAAACACTATTGGAAGTTCAAGTTACTTTTAACTGTGTACGCATACAATGGATTATCATTTAGTCATGAAAAGAAATGCAATTTTGATACATGCTGTAATATAGTTGATACTGGAAAATATTCTGCTAAGGGAAATAAACTGTATTCAAAAGGACACACACTGTATGATTTCCCCATATCTGTGGCAAATCCTTAGAGTCAGAAAATAGACTAGAAATTACCAGGGGCTAAAAAGATGAGGAAACATTCATTTATTTAATGGGTATAGTTGGTGTTTGGGATAATGAAAATCTCTTAGAAATAGATAATTGTGTACAACATTGTGAATGTACTTAATGCTACTAAATTATATGCTTAAAATGACTAAATGGTAAACATGTAAAATAGAAAAATCAGTTTTATTTCATCTTGTATTTTTATCTTCATAATTACATACTGCTGAATTCACAAGGGTACTGTAAATATTTGTAAATACTTGTTAGAATTCATCAGAGAAAATTTATTTTCTCTTGTCAAAATTTGAGCATTGAATTTGGGTATTTCTTGCAGTACATAGCAATTACCATAAATGTTCTGGAATTCCATCAATTCCTTCAAGAAAGTTAGAGTTGTTTTTCTTCTAATGGAAGGCAGAAAAACATTTAACTTTATACACACACACACACACACACATATATATATACAACATTTTACGTATATATGTATATGTATAATTAATTATTATGCATTAGAGAGACAGATCAAAGTACCCTGAAATTTTTTCCTCAATGTTGTAGAATTCCTGAAATGTTTAAGTTCTTGGCTATAATACCTTATTTCTATTGAATTAGGAAAAAAATATGTTCTTGAAGTAAATGTTAAATAATTTGAGTAAATTAATTTTTAAGAGTGATACTAATTCATTAGTGTTACTAAAGTGAGTCATACATAATTTTTGTTTTTTCTTTTCAAGAAATTTTCGGGCCGGGGATTTAGCTCAGTGGTTCTGCTGCCAGCCTCGCAAGCTCACGGACCCGAGTTTGATCCCCGGTACCAAAAAAAAAGAAATTTTCTTAAAATGTTCAAATGGGAAGGGGAACAAGGGAGGGGGAGGCGGAAGGGAAAGGGACAAAAAAAAGAATAGAAGGAAAAAAATGGAAACAAAGCTTTTGTAAATAAGGAGAGGAAGAGGAGTTGAAGGGAGGGGAGGGGAATGGAAAAAAAAGAAGCAGCAAGATATGTCATGTACAGGCACAATTCCTTATGATAAATGTTATCATGTGTATCTAAAATATACCAATAAAATTTTTTAAATTGTGGAAAAAAGAAATTTGCTTAGCTTTTGCACATAATTAAGTTGTATTTTTACAAATATGTATTCCCTAAAATGTTATCCAATTGTATTTCAGGTTGCAACAAGGACAATGTCAGAGCAGGCTGTAAAAAATGTGGCTATCGTAAGTACACAAAAAAGCAACATTCTGTACATTGCTCTCACTAGAAACATTGCCTTTTTGAGCATATGCCTTACAATCCCATTTTCAGAGGCCCTATGTATAGTCCTTTAGCCCTAAGCTAAAGTGTGTAGCTAATTCAAAAATTCTCATTAGCATTAAATACCACTTTTTTTCCTTTAGGTAAATAAACCCAGTGGCAGATAGCTATGTATCTGATGACTAGCAAAGATGTCATGAAGTACAAATAGTAGTAGGATTTAAGAGTTTGGAGAAATTATATTTACTTGTTATGGAGTATGTCTGTGTGTGTTTTATTCCTTGTTTTCCTGGATGCTAGATGAGGAGGTCAAGGCATTGAAAACTATTTTTGAAGATTTCATGTTTCTTGAATTTACTTATCCCTTTGTGTAAGAGTTTGTCTTGGTTACTTTGTCTGTAAGACATAATACCTGGTATCCACAACTCTAAGGAGTAACAGTGTATTTTGGCTCAGTTTGTAGAGGTTTCAGTCCATAATTGGCTGGCTGTAAGGCCCAAAGGCATGGCAGTAGAGTCTTGCTTATCACAGGACATCAGAAAGCAGAGATGGGTATCCAAGGAGGTGGGAAAAAGATAGATCTTTCCAGGCCATGCCCTCCCCTCCCAGTGACCCACTTCCTCTAACCAGGCTTTTGAGCTATAAACTAATTGGTGTACTAGTCCACTAATGAGTATCATGCACCAGTGGTACAGTCACCTACCCAAAGCCCCACCTATTAGCACATGAGGCTTTGCAGGGGGACATCTAGAAATAAACCATAACAAAGTTTGATCTCTTCATGGACAAAAAATAATCATTAGTCTTAATTATGACTAATATAATAGAATGAAAAGGTAAACTTAAGCATGTGTAATTATATCCAATATTATGTATTTCTAATTTTATGCTGTAAAGAAATATCATTTCTATAGTTAAATGTAACAGTTCCTAAAGCTTTACTAATAGCTATTGCAACAGCATTTTCTGCTTTTTTAGTTTTTTGGAGACCTGTGTTATTATTAATACTGCAATTCATCAAAGACTTTTTTTTAATAAAAGGATGATTTAACAAAAAGATTTCTGAGACTTTAGAATAAAGGAGCACTCAGGATGTATGTTTCCATCAGAAATATACAGTACATTCATGCCAAGAGAACAAACTACATGCACCCAAGCAAAGCTCAAACATGGCTCTAGGGAAGGTTGCCCAAGTAGCAAAAGTGGGTATGTAGGTGCGCATACCCTTCATAGAAGTGAAAACTAAAGAATAGACTTGTGTGCAAGAAATGAGTAAAATGAAATATTTTCTCTTTTTAAATTTGTTTGCTTCATTTCGGTCACTGCTCATTTACATGTCTCATTTCTTTATTCAAGACTAGCAACCTCCCGTAGATAAAAATTCCTCAAAACCTAGAATGGAATTCCCTGTGTACTAACATCAGTTTATCTAGTTGGTTTTCTTTTAATACAAGACTTCCAGGAAAGCAATTAAACTCATTTTCTTGAAACAAAATATTTGTTAATCTAGTCTCCTTGTTGCTATTTTGTTTTAGATGACAATAGAAATATCCACAATAATGAGAATTTGAAAAGCCAAGTCAGTAGTTTTGAACATCTTTCCAAGTTTGGTTCTTTCTGCTTTAATATTTAGATCTTAGTATTGAACAATTTTTAATTTATCTCCTATGGAAAAATTTAGTTATATTTCTATTCTCTGTTAAAATTGTATCTCTACAGTGGTTAGAAATGAAGGTCTCCATTTGCATGTCTTTGTGATAGAAACTACCTTTTAAAAATTAGCTTGTCTTTTATTTGGGGGCTAGAATCTTTGTATTACTTGTATACAGAGAAGAGAGAGGCAGATAAGACCATTTGAAGTGGTTTTAGGGCCCCAAAATATGGGTAATCTTCAGTTAATTATAAGAGTGTTGTCTCTTTTTTGTTATGAAAATTGTGGTGTAAACTGTATTTTCAAGAATTTTAATACTCGATTGAAAAATATTTTGTCTGTATATTTTAATAGTGGATATATTGTAAAAAGTTTCAAGTTAAAGATAAATATGTTATAACACAGATCTCTCTTTTTCACAGCAGAATTTCTTCCACAAAATGCTTTATAAATTTATAGAAAAGGATTATGTCTATAGAGAATTCATTAGAATTTTCTGAAGTTGGCAACTTACAAAAATACCTAAGAACTACATGGACACTAACTTTTTCCATAGACTATCTCAAGTAATTGTGATAGTTCTCAGAAATCCGACTACAAAGCTCAGTAGAGTAGACTCAGTGGTTGAGCTTTTGATCCCAACAGCAAGAAATAAAAGTAGATCCTTAAATACCTTTAAGATTTTATTTAACTTCCAGATGCTAACTACTGACACAGAGTCCTCACCTACCTCTTCTTTGCCTGTGGGTCTGCTTATTGGTTTTTTTGTGGTGTGTGTGTGTGTGTGTGTGTGTGTGTATACCAAACCCACATCTCAAATACATTTTCTATTTTTTATAATTTGTTTCTTCAAAGAGAGACAAATTAAACTACTTATAAAGAAACTTGAGTGCAGAATTCTTCTGCCATTAAATCTCAAGTAGAAAATCTGTGGGAGTAGTTTTTAGTTGACAATCATGAGGGGTGGGGGCATTGAGGGTGAAACACTTTGATACTTATTATGTGGAGCTCAGTGATTATAAACATCTTATAACATGTTAAGCGTGTTGTCCTATAGTACAATGGAGAATTTTCTGGCCCATAATGGCAGTGATACCCTCTTTGAAAAACAGGTAGCTTTTCTCATTGTTTTAGAGTTTTACCCTATCTCTTACAGTTTTCTTGTCAATGCCTAATTTGACAGCTGCTTTGTAAAAACAGTTCATTTTGATCAGGTCTTTCCAAAAATATAGCTTTTGTTACATAGAAACCATTTTTTCTAGATTCTTATTTTATTGATCTAAATGATATTTGATTAAACAAATTTTAGAATAATTAACAGACCCTTGATAAGTAAAATATCAACTAGTGGGGTAAAATATCAACTGAGATGAGGTGAGAGAAAAGTGATTAAAAAGATCCAATACCAGGAGAAGCAAGAGTGTACAGCATCACATAAACCACAGAAGCAAAGATTTTTCAAAACTGAGGGGAAGTTGTCAGGTGCAATTTGTAAGAAATGAATTGAAAAATATTCATTGGATTTGGCAGGTAGGATGCTTTTCTGACCCTAGCGTGATCAGTTTAAGTAAAATTGTAGGTCTGAAACACTATGTAGATTCTAGTCTGAAGAGCTGGATAAAGTAGAAAAAGTCAGTGTAGTCTCCATTTTAATAAAATTTGCATGACAGTGATAGGAAACATTTAGTAATGCTTAAAAGAGAATATGGGTCAATGGAGGACTTTCTTTTTTTAAGCTATGTTATTGATACAGATGGAGAGGACATTGAAGGAGATAGTTACAGATACCAGATGCCGGAGAAGATTAAGCATGTTCCTCTAAGAGCTATGACAAGGATATCCCTTGAGCTTGAAGAAAACTAATAAGTATAGATATTTTTGGTGTGGAGACAGAAAGTAGAAGGAAATATTGCATGGTGATATCAATTTGGTTTCTGAATTAGACAGAATTGTCTCTTTAGTGAGAGAGTTTGGTGTAAAGATGTGAGAAAGCTATAAGTTTAAAAGGTAGGTAGAAATATTGGGGCTAAAAATTGTAGAGTTGCAAGTGTGGCAGGTGAAGATAGCGTGGCCAGCCACGGAATCTAGAACATCAGTGTTGAGAAGAACCATCCAACAACCTACACTGTCCATCTAATTTTATGGGAGGGCTTAGGGTAAAGAGTTTCAAAGATCTCAATGAGTGAGGCTGTTCAACTGCAGGGGCAGCTGAATGGAGAGTAAAGAACTACAGTTGGAAAACAGTACTGAGAAGCCTGGAAAATACAGTTAGTACCAAGATAAAAAAGGTGATTAACTACAGAGAAATATCCTCATGGAAGAGTCAAATTTCTCTTAGACAAATTTCTCTTAGAAGGGAGCATTCTGCCAACCGGTGAGCAGTTTATCTACCAGGGACTGAATGTTTCAGTAGCTACAGTAAAAAGACTTGGAGAGAAAGTTAATGATCAGCTAGGTGAGTGTCTCACTCACTTTCTCCTTGCTGGGACTCAGTATCCACACCAACGAATTAAAGGAGGAGATAATTATTTTGGCTCAAAAAGTTTAGAAGTTTCAGTCCCTGCATGGTTGGTGGCATTGTGGAAAGGTGTGGCATGGAGGAAAGTTGCTCATATCAGTTGGTAGCCAGGAAGCAGAGAGAGAAGTGAAAAGCCAGGGAGAGAAATATACCTTTCCAAGTCATTCCTGCAGTGCCTGTATCTTTTAACCAGACCCCACATCCTAAGAGCAAATCAACTATACTGCCCTCATAATCTAGTTACCTTTTAAAAGCCACACCTATGAGCACATGAAGCTTTGTGGGGACATCTAGATATAAACCATAACATACAATATATCTCCTTTTGTATCTGGCTTATTCCACTTAGCATAATATTTTTAAGGCTCATCCAGGTTGTAGCCTGCATTGTAACATTTTTCATAGGTGAATAATACTTCATTGTATAGATATACCGTCTTTTGTTTATTCATCTGATATTTGGTTCCTTCTACTTTTTGACTTATCAATTATGCTGCAACTGTTTGAATTCCTGTTTTCAGTTCTCTTAGGTATATACCTAGGAGTGGAATTACTGGGTCATGTGTAGCTTTTTAAAAAACCACTGAACTGTTTTCTACAGCAGCTCATTCTCACTATGATGTAGAACATACTAAAAATGTACTCCAGTTTCTCCACATCCTCACTTGTTATTTTCCATTTTTTAAAAATTCCATTTATGATAATCTGAAATATATTTGATAATTGTCTCTGATTCCACATAACTTCTAAAACCCTTGGAATTTCCTGAGTGTTAGGTTAATAGGAGAACCTTTTGTTATTCATAGCAAGTCCCTTTCAACCAAACCTGAGTTTATACTAATAAGATAACTCTTATTTGACCCCTAGTTAGCTTTAAGATAGGGGCTAGTTGCCAGAGGAACCAACCATATGATTATAAGATTAGACCTTTCAGGCCTGCCTTTAACCTTCTGGGGCTGGGAGAGGAACAAGGGGCCAGTGGTTGATTTCAGTCACTGATGGTCAACTATTTACTCAATCATGCTGTGTAATGGAACCTCCATAAAAATCAGCAAACTAACCTGGTGTGTGGCACACACCTTTAATTCTAGTGACTCAGAAGGCTGAGGTAGGAGGGTCACAAGATTGAGGCCATCCTGGGCATGTTAGCAAGACCATATCTCAAAATGAGAAATGGCAGGGTTTGTAGCTCAATGTGAAGGCCCCGAGTTCAATCCCCAGTACCACAAAACCCATGAACTACAAGGTTTGAGTCTTTCTAGGTTAGTGAACACATTGAGGTGCTAAGAGTGTGGTATACCCAGAGAGAGCCTGGATACTTCATGCCTCTTCCGCACACTTTTCTCAAAACATCTCTTCCATTTGGCTGTTTCAGAGTTCTTTACATTATAACAAACTGTTCATAGTAAGTAAGCTGTTTTCCTCAGTTTTGAGAGGTATTTTAGAAAATGACCAAACTTGAGGAGGGGATTGTGGGAACCCCCTGACTATAGCTGACCAGTCAGAAGTATGGTTGGCATCTGAAGTAGAGGAAGTCTTAAGGAACTGAGCCCTTAACCTGTGGGGCCTGTGCTAACTCCAGATGCTGTCAGAAATGAATATAATTGTTGGATTCCTAGTTAGTTTCCATAGAGTTGGAGAACTGGTTACTGGTATGGAAAAAACTCATACATTTGGTGTCAGAAATGTTATGAGATTTCAGACCACCCTAACATATGTGAAAATGTATTTCATTGTGGCTTTAATTTGCATTTCCCTAATAATGTTGATTTGTGTGTTCATGCATTTATTGGCCATTTGTATTTCTTTTCTGTCTTTTAAGTCCTTTGCTCATTTTAAAACTGGTATATTAGTTCTCCATTACTGTGACCAAATATTCAACAAAATTGACTCAAAGAGGAAGGATTTGTTTGGCTCACAGTTTCAGAGGTTTCAGTCATTGATCAGCTGGTTGGATTATTTTGGGCCTGTGGTAAAGCTGTACATCATGGTGGAGGAGAGTTGTTCACCTCGTGGCAGTCATGAGGCAGAGAGGAAGAGAACCTAAGAGGAAGGGGCTAGGGAACAGATATTGTCTCTTAGGGCATACCCCCATGACTCACTCTCTTCAATCAGGTCAGTCACGGTCAAGAAAATTGAAAGACTAGCACCCTAGAGAAAACTTGATGTGTATGTACAAAGAAATGAGCAAAATACTGTAAGTCCTAAGTTTCTATCAATAGTAGGTTAAATAAATGAATATGATTTTTATACAGTGGAATATTATTTGTTAGATAAAATGAAAAAATCACATTTACTTACGTCAACATAGGTAAGTCAAAACATTGAGTGGCAGAAACAAGTTACAGAATGATAGGTATAATTGCACTTACTTTTTAAAAATGCATAATACAACATTTTGTGTGGGAATAATAGACACCAATATCAGTGTAGTTACTTTAGAAGACATAGAAACAGAATGAGATAGAGGCAATTTCAAGGTAATGTAAGCTCTACCACTCTGTGTGTATGTATGTGAGCATACATGTGTGAGCTTTTCTTTAAAATAATTAAAATGAATGTGGCAGTGTTAACAGCCAAGTGATAGATATGTAGGCACTGATTATATTATTTCTTATACTTTTTCAGATGTTTAGATTTTTGTTAAAAAATGTATGTATAGTAAGTAGGCAACTACTGTAGTTTTCTTATAGGGACAATCTTTAAGAAAGTGATATCAAATTAAAATTTTACATGTTCTTTAGGAAAGTGTATTTAGTTATATTAATGCCTATATATTACTATAACAGTTTTATTTTATTTATTTATTTATTGGTACTGGAGATCGAATTCGGGTCCTTGTGCTTGCAAGGCAGGCGGCGGAACCATTGAGCATTAATCCCCGGGCCTATTCTGACAATTTTAATTAGATGAAAGTTGTGTAATTGCATGAGTACAGCAGTCTGAGAAGAAAAGGTATGGGAAGAGAATAAAATAAAATCTCAAGTATAATTTTTTTGTATTTTGTTTATTTACTTTTAGATATTACTGTAGTTTTAGAAAGGGAAAGTATGGTAATTCAGTACTCTATGACCCTTAAGAAACACTGCTCAAAGTGCCTATTGAATTAGAAGTTCCAATAAAGAAAGAAAAATTTTTCTTGATGTATTGTGTTCGGGGAAAATAACCAAACTGCCACCAACTAAATAAAAGTTAAGTTTTTTATATTATTGAAAATATAATTGGTTGCTTACCATGAAGCAACAAAGCAAAAAATATACACTGTATTTATAGTTTTATTATTCTTATGTCTGTATTTGTTTTACTTAGCTGGTCATCTGACTTTTGAATGCCGCAATTTTCTCCGAGTAGACCCCAAAAGGGACATAGTTTTGGATGTCAGCAGTACAAGCAGTGAAGACAGTGATGAAGAGAATGAGGAACTAAATAAATTGCAGGCATTACAGGAGAAAAGTAAGCAATCTTTTTCTTTTTCCATTCTTTAAAAGTGTTTCTTAAATGTTCTACTATGTTGTATCATGCTTATATATCATACTTATTTATCACTAAGATAGCTTTTCTATTTTATGTAAGAATTACTGTGTAAGTTAGAAAATGGTCTTTAACATTGTAAGTAATTTGCCTAAGAATAAACACTGAGCAGAGATATAGCCAGGAAGCAAGTCTCTTTCTGACTCCATAAACCATATTTTGCTTTTTTGTTGTTTTTTTCCCATTACACTAGGCTGTGTCACATGGTTTGCGGAGTCTAATTAAAGACTTGGTTTCTAGCCCCATTTGACCATTTTTCTAGTATATCACTTTCAGAAAGTCTTTTAACCACTCTGAACCTCAGCTTCTTTTGTAGGATGAGACAAAGGATATCCATTGTCAAATCATACCCACAAAGATCAGAGTTCTTAGCTGGTATCGAGCTTTACAAATGATTTCTAGTATACAAATAATCATGAAGTATAGGCAAAGCCGTGACAGATGTTTTCTTTCTACTTAAGGTCTCAGTTTGGTCAAGATTAACGTGTTTCTGTATTACTTAAAGCAAAATAAAATTTAATTGTGAAACACCTTGTATATAAAATGTCTCATTCTTACAATGAGATTTTTAGGGCAGAAATGTAATGCTTTAACTACTTTATAAACTACAAAATTTCATATGGTTCATATCACACAGAATTAAAGTGTAACTTCTTTAGGTATGGTCTCAGATGTGGGATGAAAAGAGTTATAAGTATTAAACTAATTTTAGTTTAGATCATCAGAAAAGAAAAACAGTGCCTTAAAACAAAATAAGGACAACGGTATCTACTTCATAAAGGTTGTTATAAAGACATTGTATTTTTAAAAATTTAACCTTTCCATATCATATTCAGTTAGGTAAATAAAGAAGTGAAATGTATGGTACTAGAGCAAGATGACAAGACAGAAGGAAGAGAAAATCTCAGTGCACAAATGAGTCATACTACATATGAGTATACACAAGTTCAGAGGAAAGATAGTTGATTGAATGTATACACTTTTTGATTCCTACTGAAACATCACTAAACAACAGTAGGGGAAAAAACTTTTTTTGAAATACCAGCTTACAAGGACAGAAAATGAGACAGAAGCCAATAGCAAAATTTTGGAAACTGAAAAGAAAATGAGTTAATGATAATTGACTACACACTTGGAAAAGCTCCATCCTTTAGTAGTATGGGATGCTTAAAAAGTAACTTGGTATACACTCTGAAGCCCCCTAAATACATGATAATTAGTATTCATGGTTATCTCTCTAAGTGAGATTGTGTGAGTTTAAGGCTAAAAACAGAAGGATTAGTCTCAAGGACCTAGATCCTCAGTTCCCTCACCTACGCACTGAAGCTGAATGGCTTCCCCTCATCACCTGCATGAAGTACTGAAGATTTTATTTTCTAGACAGGATTTTTAAAAAAAGGTCTTCATACTGGAACACAACATGCACAAAACAAGGAGTAAGCTAAATGTCAGATACAGAATGCTGATAACTTTCCAGCCCTCTCCTATTTGGTTCCAGACATTTATCACTGAAGCAGAATATTAGCAGACTCTTCTCCAGGAATCTGACCATTTAAAAAGAGAGACCTTAAGATTCTGGCAGCAGTAATTCTTCAAGAATATGACCTAGCCAGATTACTAGAAAAGGCCAATGTTTCAAGTTGCTCAGAGCTTCTAGTCAGCTTTTAGACAATCATGAATCAACAGATTCTAAGACTCTCGTGAAATATGGGCATGCATCATTAACAAAAGGGATACATTCAGAGAAGTATATCGTTAGACAGTTTTGTCATTCTCCAAACATCATATAATATATTTAATACAAGGGGCCAGGGATTTAGTTCAGTGGTTCCCACACCTGCTGTGCAACCGTAAGGTCCTGAGATAGATCCCTGGTACCAATATATATATATTTAATACAGGCCTAGATAGTATGGCCTATTGCACACCTAGGCTATATTGTATAAACTATCATACATGCGGCCTCTCATTGATCAAAATATCATTATTTGGCACATGGCAAACACACAAACAGGCAAATAGACACACACACTGGACTTGAAGGATATAGACTCTTAAAGAATATAGACTCTTGAAGGATGAAGAAAATATAACAAAAATAACTCAGGAAGCATGAATATGGTACTATAAAAGGCCCAAAAAGAGAACATTTGGAAATTTAAGATGACATGAAAAACTTCAGATAGAATTGGAAAATAGTTTAAAGCATTATTTGGCATGTGATGGTATATATACCAAAGCGTGCACGCGCGCGCACACACACACACACACACATACGCTCGACTTGAAGGATATAGACTCTTAAAGAATATAGACTCTTGAAGGATGAAGAAAATATAACAAAAAATCACTGAGGAAGCATGAATATGGTACTATAAAAAAAAGATTCCATGGAAAGAACATTTGGAAATTTAAGATGACCTGAAAAGCTTCAGATAGAATTGGAAAATAAAGTTTGAAGAAATCTAAGAAGAACAAAAAAAAGAGTGGAAGGAAAAAAATAAAATTAAAGTACCAGTGTAGGAGAAACTTCACTGAATTGAGTTGCAGATGGAGAATTAGTTTTCAGATTGTGTTCCACAACTACCAAGTATCTTGGACAGTGATAAAAATACACGTACACCATCATGGAATTAAACAGGTCACCAGTGAAGGAGAAGCTTCAGAATAGTTTTAGATTTCTCTAAAGCAGTGCTAGAAACTAATAGATGTGGATAATGCTTTCAGTTTTTTTTGAAGGAAAATTATATTCAAATTAGGATGATTATTCCCAACCAGATCACTAGCTGGATATAAAAGTAAAATATGTTTTCACATATTTCAAAGTCCCAAGGAAAATGTACTTCTTACATACTCTTTCTTGGAAAATCTGTGGAATTAAATATGCAATAAGTATGGAATAAGCTTTATAGTAAAGAAGTAGACCCAAGGGAATGAGACATGAAATATGGAAAATAGGAGAAATAAAAAAGTCTTCAGGATACTGTGTTGAATCTATAGATTGCTTTGGTAGGATGAGCCTTTTAAAAATATTAATTATTTCAATATATGAACACAGAATATCTCTTCATTTATGTATGTCTGCTTTAATTTTTTATTCGTATTTTATAGTTTTCTAGGTAGAAGTCTTTCACCTCCTTGGTTAAATTTATTCCTAAGTTTTTGGGGGTGTTTTTGTTTTTGATGCTATCTCAAAAGGAATTGTTCTTTTAGTTCCTTTTGTATGATTCATTGTTAGTCCAGAGAAATACAACTTATTTTTGTACCATGATTTTGTACCCTACATATCTGCTAAATTCATTTATTGTTTTTTTCTGAAGTCTTCACGGTTTTTGATATTTAAGATTGTATCATCTGTAGTGAAAGACAATTTTTCTTTTTCTTTTCCAATTTGGATGCCTTTTTTTTTTCCTATCTAATTGTTCTGGCTTCTGTTTTCAGTACCATGTTGAATAAAAATGACAAGAGAGGATAGCTTTCTCTTGTCCTGTTTTAGAGTAAAATTCAAATTTTATCAGTGATATAATATTAGTTGTGTGCTTCTCATCTATGCCCTTTATTATCAATATACATTCTTTCTACCACTTATTTGTGAAATGGTTTTCATCATGAAGGGGTGGATTTTGTCAAACGTTTTTTCTGTATTGAGACAATGATTTGTGTCTTTCATTCTGTTACTGTGATGTATCACATTTATTGATTTAGATGAATTCAACCATCCTTGTATTCAAGGGATAAATCCCACTTGATCATAGTGTATGACCCTTTAAATGTCTTGTTGAATCAGTTTATTATAATTTTTTGAGAATTGTTGCATGTATATTCATGAAGTATACTGGTATATAATTTTGTTTTCTTGTGGTGCCTTTGTCTGGCTTGGTATCGGGCTAATGCTGGCCTTGTAAAATGAGTTTTGAAATGTTCCCTCCTCTTGAATCAGTCTTAGCAGGTTGTATGTTTATAGAAATGTATCCATTTTTCTCTAGGTTAATCAATTTGTTGGCATATAAATCTCATGACTTTGTATTTCTGTAACATAAACTCTAATGTGTCCTCTTTCATTCTTTGTCTTCTCTTTTTTTCTTAGTCTAGCTCAAGTTCTGTTAATTTTGTTTAGCTTTTTAAAGAACATTCATTTCTTTGATCTTTTTTGTTGTTGTTCTCATCTCTATTTCTATTCTAATTTTTTATTTTCTGTTTTCTGCTAACTTTGAACTCACTTTGTTCTTTTTTTTAGTTCCTCAATGTGTAAAGTTTAGTTGTGAGATTTTTTAATTTTCTTTTTATTTTATTTTTTTGCAGCAAGGTCTCACTAAATTGCTCCAGCTGGGCTCTAACTTGTGTTTCTCCTGCCTTAGCCTCCCAAGTAACTGAGATTACAAGTATGTACCACCATGCCCAGCTAGAGACCGTTCTTTCTCATTGTAGTCACTTAGCATTATATGTCCCTCTAAATACTGCTTTTACTTAATTCCATTATGGTGTGTTGTGTTTTTATTTTTCTGAAGTTTTGTTTTGTTTTGTTTATTTTTTTCTTTGATATATTTTATGTTTGGTTTCCACATATTTGTTTGTGAATTTTCCATTTTCATCTTGTTACTGATTTCCAGTTTCATAGCACTATGGTCAGAAAGGACATTCCATATGATTTCAGTCTTCTTAATATTGTTGTCTAACATGTGACCTATTGTGGGAAAATGTTATGTGTACTTGAGAAAAATGCATTTTCTGTTTTGAGGTTGAATAGTCTATATGTGTTTCTTAGGCCTATAATGTTATTCAAGTCTACTGGTTTCTTATTGATTTTCTCCCCCCACCCTTGGTTGGTGCTGGGGATTAAACCCAGGGCCTGTGCATGCCAACCGTGTGCTCTACCACTCAGACACACCCATCCCCAGCTTATCTTATTGATTTTCTATGTGGATGATCTGTCTACCCATTGTGGAGAATAGGATGTTGAAGTCCTCTACTATTACTGTATTGCTATTTCTCCCTTCAGTTCTGTTAATAATTGCTTTATGTATTTAGATGCCCTGATTTAGGGTGCATGCATATTTATAATGGTCATCTGTTTCAGTTTTATTGGGTGTATCATTTATATAATAATGACCTTTTTGGTGACAGATTTTGGTCTTAAGTCTATTGTCTGATGTAAATATGGTCACCTATGTTCTCTTTTGGTTACCATTTGATAGCATATTTTTCCATTCTTTCATTTTCATCTTATGTGTCCTAAAAGCTAATATAATTCTATTTTAATAGCATGCGATTGGATCTTGTTTTTTGTCCATTTGGCCATTCTGTCTTTTGATTGAGACATTTTGTTCACCTAAATTTAAAGAACTTATTGATAGAAGACTTATTGTTATTTATATCTAGATGTCTACTTAAAGCCTCATGGTCTCACAGGTAGGCATTGAAGAAAGTGATTGGATCATGGGGGTGCTATAGCTGAATGTGAAATTTTAGGGTGGGGCCTGATCAGAAGAGGTGGGACACTAAAGAGTGACCTAGAAGGGTGTATCTCTCTCCCTGGCTCCTCCCTTTACTCTGTGCTTCCTGGCTGCCATAACGTCAGGAGCTTTTCTCCAAAAGGCCCTTCCACCATGCATTCCTGCCCCAGAGCTGGCCAGCTATGGACTAAAAATATGAGCCAAAGTAAACCTCTCTTCCTTTAAGTTGTGAGTGTTGGGTATTATGTCTTCAACAATGAGGAAAATGACTAAGACATTTAATACTGCCATTTTGTTCATTGTTTTATCTGTTTTATAGTTCTTCTGTTACTTTCTTCCTCTCTTCCTTTGTGATTGATGTTGATAGTATACTTTTACTCTGTTTTGTTTAGATCTGGGGCATCTTCTAAAATCCTCATGTGTTTGGAAGGAGATTGGATAGTGGTGGAGGCAGATATGCTCACCAGTGGGTTAATTCACTGATGGGTTCATAGCTGACATGCTGTTAGGAGTTAGGGCCTGATTGGAAAAGGTGATCACTGGGGACATGACCTGGTAGGGTATGTCTCCCTCCCCACCTCTTCTTTTTTCTGTGTCCTGGCCATCGTGATGGAAACAGCTTTCCTCTGACCAGGCCCTTCTACTATTCTATTCCTGCCTTGGAACCATCCCAGTAGGCAATGTAACCATGAGTGAAAATAAACCTTTCTTCCTTTAAGTTGTGGGTATCCAGTATTTTGAAACAGTGAGGAGAAAGATAACTAAGACAGATTTCTTTCTCTTTTTATATTAATCATTTGTCTTTGTAATTACCATAGGGCCTACATAAATCATCTTATAACGTTTGTTAGTTTCACTCACAAAAAGTCTGCACTTCTACTCTCCAAACATTGTTATTCATATCACAATTTACATACTTTTATATTGTGTATCTATTAAGTAATTATTGTTTTTATGGTTAATTTTACACTTTTGCATTTAACTTTTATAATACAGTTGAAAGTGGTTTATGCAACACTATTACAGTATTCTGTGTTTCTCTATGAATTTACCTTAACCACTGAGTTTTATATATCTAGATGCCTTCATGTTGCTGTTTATCATCTTTTTGTTGCAACTTGAAGAACTAGCAGTTCTTGTTAAGGCAAATCAAGTGGTAATGAACTTCTTCAGGTTTTGTGTATTGGGAGAGGCTTTGTCTCCATTTGTTAAGGTCAACTTTGCTGGATATAATAATCGGTTGGTTCTTTCATTTTAACACTTTGAATATATTATCCTACTCTACTCATCTTCAAGATTTTTGCTGAGAAATACTTACAGTCTTTTGGATACCCCTTTCTATGTGGTGAGTTAGTTTTTTCTGGGCACTTTAAAAATTCTCTCTTAATTTTTTACACTTTCAATTGTGACGTATCTCAGTGAAAATGTGTTTCAGCCTTTTTGCTGTTCTTTTAGCTTTGTAGATCTGGATGTCCATTTTCATCCCTAGATTTGGGAAGGTTTAATCCATTATTTTTTTAAATACTCTATGCTCTTTTCTCCTTTGGAACTCTCATATTCCATATTATTGTTTTGCTTAATGGAGTCCCATATCCTCTTAAGCTTTTTTACTACTTTTCATTCTTTTTCTTTGTATTTCTCTCACTGGATAATTTCAAATGACCTCTCTTTAAGTTTGCTATTTACTTTTTCTGCTTGATCAAGTCTGTCATTAAACCCCTTATAGTGAAGTTTTTTAGATATTATGTTCTTTAGCTCCAGGCTTTCTATTGTGTTCTTTTTATTGTTCCTACATCTGTGTTGATATTTTCATTTTGTTTATGTATGTTTGCTCGATTCATTTATCATTGTCAATTATAACTCACTGAGCTTCAAGAAAATTAGCTTGAATTCTTTGTCAGACAATTTATAAATATCTATTTCTTTTGGATCAGTTACCAGGGGTTTATTTTCTTCCTTCAATTGTATCATGTTTTCTTGCTTTTTCATGTTCTTTTAATGGCTGCCACTGTGTCTGGACTTCTGAGTAAACAGTGCCTTTTTTTCCAATCTGGTGGAGTAGTACCAGCTACAAGAAGACGCCTTTGCCTTTTCTTTTATTCTTATTTCTGATGTCAGCTTTCTGGTCTTTCAGTGCTTGCTTTGAGACAAGACAGAAAGTGGTCCCAGGCCTCTGCCCCCAACTCTGAGAGAAATCTTAGGCTAAAATGATATTTTTGGATCTGAGACAAACCAGCTTGCAAGTAACTGATTCAGGCAAAGTGAGTTTACTCTTCTAACATATATCAGTTTGATTTTTCTCAGCCCTTTGTTTGTCCAAGGTACTTCTATTTCCTAACACGATTATAGACTTTTCCTAAAAGTTTTTGGGTCTGAATATTATTATAGCAAGTAGGACTTCCTACTGTGCCATTCTTTAATATTGATTTAAAACCTTACGTTTAAGACAAACAAAAGTCGTTTAAATGACAAATACACTCAATTATTGCTGCAAATTAGAAAATATGAGGGCAGGATTTGACATGGATAGGAAAAAACATTACTGCTCATTACACTGTAATAACTTGGGACTTGTGCAGTCTTAGTTATGTCAGCAGTGCTATGAACAGAGGAAGATTAAATAATTGATGCATAGCAAGAGTCATAAGTTTTTGTTGCCTCACTGTGTGTGTGTGTGTGTGTGTGTGTGTGTGTGTGTGTGTGTGTATCTGAATATGCTGCCTAGTCATATTGCAGTGCTTCAGGTAAATTGTTAAGGTTTTATTATGTTTTCAACTTCCTAAATAAACTTGCTTTTGTAATTCTCTGTAGTAGTTAACAAAAGTCTGAAGACATGCATATGTTACAATACGGATGAATTTATTGTGTTTCTAGGACAAAGATCCATCGGAATTCAAAAGTATTGTTTTTGTCTCATTCTGTTTTATCTGGTGTTATCTAATATTAATTAGCAGTTTGTCTGCAATTATAAAGTAATCTCCTCTGTCTCATTACCAAATATTGTGTAATATTCTTTATATTCTGTAGAATATGCTATAATATTCTTAGTTCAGGAATGTATTTTGACCGATTTGGAGATTTAGGGCCTAGTTTTTTTGTCTTGTTTTATGTTAAATTCATACTCGGCTTTACTTAAAGAGGGCTAACATTGAGAACTACTTGTGAGAAAATTCCAGATTAAAAGTTTGCATGTTCCTTTAGTCATCTCTCCTTCCCTGTAGTCACAGTAGAGTCAAGTTCAAATGAATGGCTTACATTGGTGGTTTCAAGCTTCATAAAGATGTGGCTTAAGTAAGTCCATGTGATAATGTAATAAGGTACTTTATATAAGACAGCTACATGGGATATTTGCTAAGTGGTACACTGGAGGGCACAGAAGAAATGGGAAATTTAAATTAATGGATATAGATTTGGAAGTCCCTAATCAGAGATTTTAAAAGCAATTTGTATAGCCACAAAGCCTCATGACAATTATGCGAACAAAGAGCTTCCTGATGCTGCTAGGCTGGGTCTTCCATGTTATCCCAAAGCTGTCTCTAAGCCCTAGATCATAACTTTTGAGTCCTCTCTGTGTTACACAACAGACCACTAGTCTTTGCTGATCATTAAAATAAGTGCTAAAGCACATAACCTTCTTTCCTCCCGATTTGCACTCAAAGAATTAGTTGCATTATGTTCCAAGATCTTATCCTGTTATAAAAACTCAGCCTTTTTTTCCTCATACCTATCAGCATCTTGTCTCAGAAGTAACCTCAATATAGAAGTGGAATAGTTTTAGGCCTTTCAGTAGTATAGAAATACTGAACTATCAGACATAAACTTGTCATCAGCACTTGAATTTTCATATCTTGTTATTGTCTTGTTATTTTCATATCTTGCTAGTTCCTAATGGGAACTGGCCAGGAAAAAAATTTATTGAACCCTATGATTATTTTTATTATAACTAATTTGTTTTTATACTTCACTAAATAGACTCCTTATCCATCATCCCTAAATGAAAAAAAGGGGCCGGGGATTTAGCTTAGTGGTTCCGGCGCCTGCCTCGAAAGCGCAAGGTCCAGAGTTCAATCCCCAGTACCCAAAAAACAAACAAGAAAAGAAACCTAAATGAAAAGAAAATGATTCCCTTATCTACTGTCTTAGCTACTTTCTCGTTGCCGAGACACAATGTCCAACACCCACAAATTTTTTTCAATTAAGTTATTTTAGGTATATATAATGATCTCATTCATCATAGGGAATTTGTACCTGTACATGATATATCTTGATTCTTATTTTTTCCTATTCCCCTACCCTTCCTTGAACCCTTCTTCCCCTCCTTATTTACAAAAGCTTTGTTTCCATTTTTTCCTTCTTATTTTTTTCCTTTCCCTTCCTTCCTTTCCCCTGCCCTCCTCTCTAGTTCCCCTACCATTTGAAAATTTTCTTCCTATTTCACAATATCTGTTACACATTTTGGTCCTTATTTACACTTTCAGTTTCTCACACCAGAGAAACAGTGTAGTATTTGCACATACATGTCCGATTTATTTCACTTAAGAGTGTGGTCTCAAGGTGCAACCATTTTGCTATTAATGTCTCAAGTTTATCTTTCTTTATGGCTGAGTAGTACTGTATTGTATTAAAAAAAAACCACATCTTTATCCATTCATTGGTTGATGGGCATTTGGGCTGTTTCCAAGATTTAGCTATTACAAACTGTGCCGCTTTAAACATGAGTGTACATACATCTCTATGCTATGATGCTTTTAATTCTTTTGGGAAGATACCAAGAAGCAGAATAGCTGGGTTAAATGGAACCTCTAGTTTTAGTTTTTTGAGAAATCTCCAAACTGATTTCCACAGTGGTTGCACCAGTCTACACTCGCACCAACAGTGGAGAAAGGTTCCTTTTTCCTCACAGCCCTGCCAGCATTTGTTACTGGTTGATTTCTTGATAACAACCATTCTTTCTGGAGTGAGATGGAATCTCAGTGTTGTTTTAATTTGCATCTCAATAATGACTCGTGATGTTGAACATTTTTTTCATATATTTATTTGTGTTTTTACTTCTTCATCTGAGAAGTCTGACACCCACAAATTAAAGGAAAGATTTATTTTTGCTCATTTGTAGTCCATAGTCAGCTGGCTCCAAGGCAAGGCGGCATGGCAGAGAGGCATTTTTGAAGACAAACAGTATATAGCGTGGTAGTAGGAAACAGAGATGAGAGAAGGAGAAACGGAGATAGACTTTTCCAAGCCACACCTCCAGTGACCCAACCCATTAGGCCAGGCTTCATCTCCCAACCGCACATTTAGCTATGAACTGATCAATGGATTAATGCACTGATGAGTATCATGCCCCCGTAATTACAGTCATCTCCCAAAAGCCCCACCTATGAGCACATGAGACTTTTGGAGGACATCTAGATATAAACCATAACAGCTATTCTTTTTATTTCTTTAACTGTTGTAACATTTTAGGCATATTTATAATAGTTGTTGTGAAATTATTGTAGCTATCAAAAAACTAGAGACAGTTACTCAAAAGAAAGCTAGTGTGACTATTTTAATGTATGATTGAATAGACTTCAAAGCAAAGAATACTACCAAGAGAAAAAGTTTTTTCATAATGATAAAAGGGTCACTTAGCCGAAAGGACATAAATATTCTGAATGTTTAATAACAGCAAAGATCAAAATATATGAAGCAAACTCTAGTAGAACTGTAAGGAAAATCTTTCTTGATAAAAAAAAATCCAAAAGTATAGACAAATATACTTCTCTCAATAATTAGTGTCACTAAAGATAAAGATCTCAATAACACTATCAACAACTTGACCTATTGAACATTTATGCAACACATTCACCCAACAACAGCAAAAGTATTTTCTCCCACTTTATACTATGTCTTTTTATCGTCTTCACAGGTCTTTCACAAAGCAAGTTTTTCATTTTGATGAAGTTTAATTTATCAGTTTTTTTTTTTTGAGATAGATTATGCTTTTGGTGTCAAGTATAAGAACTTGCTTATCTCCAGATCCCAAAGATGTTCTCCTATGGTGTTTTTTTTCTAAGTTTTGCATTTAAGTCTGTGATCCATTTTTAGTTGATGTTTGTATGAGGTGGGAGACTTAGCTAACCTGCCCCCCAGGATGTCCAATTGTTCCAGCATCATTTGATTAAAAAGCTTTTTCCTCCATTGATTACTTTGCATTTTTGCCAGATATTGGTTGGTCATTGTGTGTGCTCTTATTTCTAGATCCTTTGTTCTTTTTCACTAATCTATGTATCTTTCCCTCCACTAATGCCACATAACTTTGATTATATAGCTGTATACTGAATCTTGAATTGGATAAATTGATTCTTCATAATATGATATCCACAGCATATATCTCTCCATTTATTTAGGTCTTTGATTTCTTTCATAAGCACTGTGTGATATTGGGCATACTGATCTTATACAGTACATGTTTTGTTAGATTAATAATTTTTTAAAAATTATAAATGGCATTGTATCTTTAACTTTGTTGTCTGCATGTTCATTGCTAGTAAGTAAAAATAAATTGATTTTTGAGCTGGAAGTATAGCTACGTGGTAGAGCATGTACTTAACATTCATGAAGGCATGCTACCAATAAATGAATAGATAGGTAAATGGGTATATGGACAGATGGACATATTATTTTTATGTTTATCTTTTCTCCTCAGTGAGTTCACTGATTAATTCTAGAAGAGTTTTATAGATTCTTTGGGATTTTCTATGTGAAACATGCCATTTGCAAATAGGAATAGTTTTATTTCTCCCTTTCAGTCTATATGCCTTTTGTTTCCTTTCCTAGTTTTATTGCATTGGCTAGAATTTATAGCACTGTGCTGAAAATAGTGAATAGAGACATCCATCCTTCCATTGCCAATACTAGAGGAAAAAAACTCAGACTTTTATCATTAAGTATCAAGTTAGTTGTAAGGAATTTTATAAATACTTCTTATCAAGTTGAAGAAGCTTTCCCCATTTCTGTGTTTTTGGAGAGATATTTTAAACCATGAATGGTTGTAAGATTTTTGCCACATGTACTTTTACATCAGTTAGTATGATCATTTGATTTTTCTTCTTTAGCCTGTTAATATGGTTAATTACATTAATTGATTTTTTAAATGTTGGAACAGCCTGTGTCCCTTACATAAATTACACTTAGTCATGATGTAAAATTTTTTGTATGTATAGCTGAATTCTGTTTGTTAATATTTTCTTACAGATGTTACATCTATATTCATTAGAGATATTGGTCTGTAGTTTTCTTATTCTGTATTCTCTTATTCTGATTCTGGCATGAAGGCAGCATTAACTTCATAGTCTACTGGAAGAGTTTTCTCTTATTTTTTGGATGAGATTGTGTAAAGCTGATGTTGATTCTTCTGTAAATGTTTGATGGAATTCTCTAGATAAATATCTGAACCTAGGAATTTCTTTTTGGAAAGTTTTAAAATTCAATTGCCTTAATAGTTATAGGGTTATTCATATTATATTCTTTGATATCAGGTGTTGTGACAATTTATATTTTTTAAGAAAGTAATCCATGCTGTCTACTTTGTCAAATCTGTTTGTAGGGTTTTTCATAGTATTCACTTAGCCTTTTGATGTCTGTCTGCAGGGTCTGTAATGATAAACCTATTTTATTCTAATATTGATAAGTTTCATCTTCTTTCTATTTTTCTTTGATAGTCTTTCCATAGAGTTTTGTCAGTTCTAGTGGTCAAGATCTTTGCATCATTGATCTGTCTCTATTTTTCCCTGTTATCAATTTTGTTCATTTTTGATCTTTATTGCTTCTTTCCTTCCTCCTGATTTGAGTTTTGCATCTTTTCCTAGGTTCTTGAGATGGAATCAGATTAAGACCTTTCCTCTTTTGTAAACATTTAGTGCTATAAGTTTTCTTATCAGGACTATTGTGTCACATAGATTTTGATACGTTGTATTTCCATTTTCAATCACTGCCCTTTTAAAATTTTTCTTTAGACTTTTTCTTTGCACAGTGGATTACATATAAGTGTTGTTTATCTTTCAAGTGTTTGAAGACTTTCCTGTGATCTTTCTCATTTGATTTCTTTGTGATCAGAGATATACTCTATAATTTCAGTTAAATTTGTTGAGGCATATTTTCTAGGCATTGACCAAAAAGAAGTGTATTCTACTGGTGTTGGGTGTATTATTTTAAAAATATGTATTATATTCTATTGGATGATGGTGTTACTGAGTTATCTTCTATCTTTGTTGACTTTCTGTGTATTTTCTGCCAGCTGCAAGAATAATGTTGAAGTCTCTGACTATAATTGAGGATGTTTCTCTTTTCAAGTCTGTCAGTTGCTTTGTTGACTAGTGCATACTTCTACATTTAGACTGCTGTGTTTTACAAATGAGTTGAAATATATAATGGTCCTTCGAGCCCCATCTCTGGAAATTCTCTTTGTTCTGAAGCTCTTCTATAAAATATTTAATACTAATATAGAGCTTCAGCATTCCTTCAGTTAGTATTTGTGTGGCATGATTTATCCCTTTCCATCCTTTTTCTTTCAAAATGTCTATCTCATTGAATTTGAAGTAGTTTTCTTATAGATGGCATATACTTTAATTCACATTTATAAATCTGTTCTGCCCATCTGTTTTAATTATTCTACTTAGAATATTTAAATGTTATATAATTATTCATATGTTAGGGCTTAAGTCTGCAATCTTATTTGTATTACATTTATTATGATTTTTTTAAATTTTCATTAGTACATGTTTGTAGTACATGGCATTGTACTGCATTGTACAATCATTGTGAGGAATTGATTTGGAATATGTACATAACACATCTCAATTCTTTTTCTTTCCCCTTCCCTTCCACCTCTCTTTTCTTAAAATTATTTTTTTGTCAGAATCAGATTCATTTATTATTTTATAAGTCCTTTTAAAGTTAATTATCATACATACAGTCTAACAAGCCAAAAAACATATAAAACACATAAGGCAATTATACTAAATCAAGGTACATTTTCAGATACATTGTCCATGCTGGATTATAATAACTTTTTTCTTTCTCTCTTTTTTTCCTCCTGTTGTCTATCTTTTATTTTGCACTTTATTTATATTTTGTTTTTTTTTCATATAAGAGAAACTGTACAATATTTAAGCTTGTGTGTCTCATATAATTCACTTAACATTATGGTCTTGAGGTTGTTCTCTTTTTTTTGTCCCTGCTTTCTTTTTTCTGCCTTCCTGTGGGTTACTGAACATTTTGTAGCATTCAATTTTGTTTTCTCTATAGTGTCTTTAAATGTATCCACTATAGTGTTTTAAAATTTTTCTCTACTTGTATTTTATATATGTTTTTATATATGCATTTGTTGTTGTTGTTGTTGTTGTTGTTGTTTTCCTTTGGTACTAGGGATTGAACTCAGGACCTTGAGCTTGCCAGATAGGTGTGGTGCCACTAAGCTACATCCCTAGTTCTATTTTTTTATGTATTGTATTTTATATATGTTTGTTAATGGCTGCTCTGGGTATTACATTTTATATATTAACTTATCACAATCTACTAGTATTTTCATTGTACCAGAGAAATGGAGGAATTTTATCTCTGTATCATTTTACCCTCTCTCGTTTGCAGTATACTTGTCCTAAATATTTCTTACACATACATTTTAAAACCACATCAGACAATTATTATAGCTTATTCTTCTATCATCATCAGACATAACTTAGAAACTCAGGAAAAGAAGGGAAACCTATTATATTTACCAATATATTTACTGTGTTCTTTCTTCCTTGTCAGTGTTATAAGGTTGCTTCTTTTATCATCATTTTTGGCATTTAGAGAACATCTTTTACCCTTTCTTTTAAGGAAATGCCTGGTATTGACAAATTCTTTCAATTTACTTTTATCTGAGAAGGTGTTAATTTCTTCTTATTCCTAAAAGGTATTTTCACTAGATAAAGCGATCCAGGTTGACATAATTTGATAAGACCTGAGAAATTATCCCTATAGTTTGTCATTTTTTTCTATTTTCAAGATTTTTCTCTTTTTCATTCATTTTCAGAAGTTCATTTATGATATATGTTGATGTGAATTTATTTAGACTTACGTTGTTGGGGTTCACTGAGCTTAAATCTGTAGATTTATGTCTCTTGCCAAATTTGAGAAATTTTTAGCCATTATATATAAAGATACTTTTTCTGCCCCACCCTTTTTCTCCTCTCTAAGAATCAAATGATATAAATATTAGATCATTCATTATTTCCCATGGACTCCTACAGTTTTGTTCATTTTTTCTAAAGTCTGTTTTGATTATTTCCAAGTACTACGTGTAATTAAGATAGATGAGCTTCAAAAATAATTTTGTTCATTCTACTTAAAATAGCATAGAATTTCTCTCAGCATTCCAGCATTGCATTGTTTTAATGCCTCTCTCATCCTAAAGAAAGAGAGATCTGGGGGCAACTGGTGTTAACCAGTTCTTAAAAAGCTGCCGGCGTAACTGACAAAATACACAAAAAGAGATAGATAGCCTGTAACACTTAGTTTTGCAATTTCGGAGTCTCCATATGTGCACTGTCAATTTTTGTGTGTAAAGGCCGGGTTTGGGAGTGCTGGGGATCAAACCCAGGGCTCCCACATACTAGATTCTACCACTGACCTACATGCCCAGCCTCAATTTGTGCGCGCGTGTGTGTGTGTATGTGTGTATGATCTACATAGAGTATTTCTGGGTTTTTTCTAGTAACTCTTATATCTTTTTATGTTGGAGATATCACCATTACATTGTCTACCAGCTGTGAAAACAAAATGCATGCTTGAGGTTCCTGTCATTTGGCTTCACCACCTATTTCCATTTTTGTTGTCTTCGTCTATCTAACCAACAACTTAAATTAAAAAAATAAATGATATACATGCCATATTAGTGTAAAGAGTTGTAGTGATTGCATTTTTCTCTTTGTTCTCTTCCCCCACAGGAATAAATGAAGAAGAGGAGAAGAAAAAAGAAAAAAGTAAAGAGAAAATCAAGTTGAAAAAGAAAAGGAAAAGGTACTTTTTCAATAGCATATTATTAAAAATAAAGTAGGATTGTGAGTACAGGGAGGATTCTGAAATTTTTTCATGTATAGTCCATTTGATTTAATGTTAATATGTTCCTAATGGAAGTTATATGTTCAATTATTTCGGTAAAATAGCAAAGTCCCTTATGTTAGTAATCAAAAATATAGTCAACATTCAACCACCTTAAATTTTATTTTTGGAATACAATAAATCAAGGTACAATACCCCCTCTTCTTTTACTTCTTTTATATATTCTATTTATTTATTTTCTAGATGTTTGCATTTTAGAGCAGCAGCTAAACTTTTAATTGGATACTCTAACTCCACACATATTTTGTTGTCCAATAGATGAAATTGAAGCTGCAGTATGTTATATTCTTGTAATATCATAACCATGGCTAAGAAATTAATTTAATTTGTTGATAGAATTTAGTGTAACTTCTTAAGCTAAAAATTTCTTCAGGTCTTTCAGAACCCTTATCAACCACCTGTGAATTTTTACTATTAACTCTTTTTTTTTCTGGGTACTGAGGATCAAACTCAGAACCTTGAGCTTGCAAGGCAGATGCAGTGCCACTGAGCTAAATCCCCTGCCCTACTGTTAACTCTTTCAACAACTAACTGGTTAAAGAAATTATCAAAAATAGTAAGATATGACTTTTCTCTGTTTAATGAAAAAAATATACACATGTAGACATTTTTAAAGTACTTTGCCATTGTTAGGTCTGGTTTAGACCCAGTTGTCTCATGGAACAGGTTCTGTAACATTAGGTGTTGTCACTTTGTAGCTTTTATGAAACATTTAATTACATACATTTTAAAACTTGAGATACCTTGTAAACTGGAAAAGTTAGACTATTTTCAGGAGTTGAGAGTTAAATAGTAATCTTGAACATAAAAGTATGTTCAAGAATGTAGAACTCAAGATTTCGGACTTAGTTACATTGTTGAATTTGTACTAAAACAGCATGGTAGATTGCTTACAGGAAACATGAGGTTTATTTGTTGTCTTCCAAGTTCTGATATACCTAATTTATAGTAAAAGATTATTTATTTAGTTCTCTATTTTGAGCCTCACAGATGTTAGATAAAGCCTGAAATTAAACAAACTTCACTTTGTAAAGATAATGTCACCTAATAGTATGCTATGTACAGCCTTATATTTTGCATTAAAAAATGAGAATCCAGAATCAAAAAAACAGAAAAAAGTGTAGGCAGAGAAGCAGCTCTACTCAGAATCTAGAGGTCAAGTGAAAAATGTTCTTTAAAATAGCAAAGCAAGCTAGGTACATTGCTATCTGCTTGTAATCCCACCACTCTGGGAGACTGAGGCAGGAGGATAATAAGTTGGAACCCAACCTGGGCAACTTAGCAACTTATGGAGAACCTATCTGAAAATAAAAAATTTTAAAAAGGGATAGGGAAGGGGGATATAGCCCTGGGTTCAATCTCGTAATGCAAAATAAAAACTGGGGAATTTAGAGACCACACAAGAAAATAAGCTTAGCAGGTGGTTAGAAATCTATGAAAGCAGACAGATCGGTTAGAGAAAAAAGATACAATGTTTCAGAAATGAAGGCAACTCAGAGCCAGGGAATATACGGTTCACTCTGCAGAGGTAAGATCCCTTGAAACCTCCAAGTGTCATGCATTTACTTTGTTCCTGCCTTATGTCTGTCTCAAGTCTGTCCTAAGATTTCTAAGTTTGAGTTTTAACTCCTAATATTTAAATCATTGAACTCACTTTTAAGATGCCAGTTTTATTTTCAATTAACTCAGTTTATGACTTTTCACATGTATTTGGATTTGGGTATAGGTAAAATATTACACACCTATTTTATGTAAAATCTGAAATGTTGGCCTTTTTGGGTTTTTTTAAATGTCATTTCTTTTTTCAATATCAAGGAAAGAATTGTATGTTTTTGCCCCAATTTCATGTTAGAGTCTTATTACAAAACTACAATGATAAATCATCCTCATTCATTTACATAAAGTATTCATTTAAAAGTATTTTTTCTGTAACTAGTGAAAATTATTTTATAATGCAAGTATTCATTTGTATCACTGCATCGAGAATGTAGATGACTTGAAAAATCAAAGGAATTATAAAAGTGCTTTTTTCATTAATTTTCAGCTTTTGTCCATTTATACTAATGTATAATTATAGCTTTTTATATGTATGTATAATTGCATCCTTTTGTAGTACTTTTAAGAGAATATGCTAACAAGTTATTATATATGCAAGTGAATTGTGTATATAATAAAGCTTGATGACTACCACTTTGTTTGCCTTACAAGATTTTGAAGGATAGTTCAGCATAAAAATCTGAAAATCATAGAAAAATAATTTCATCCTCACTGAATTTAAAAGTCCTTAATAAAGTGGAGCAGAATAGGGAGATTAGTCTTGTCAGTTTCTGTGCTCAGTAGCAAAAATTCTGAATTCAGCATTTTTAGAGAACACAGAGCACATTTTGAGTTTATTTTTATATCCTATCCTTACTCCAGGAAGAATTTAAAGCCACCCAAATCCCATTTAAATTTACCTAATAGTCCTAAATACAATTTTCAGCCACGTCTTATTGCTCATAGGTCTTATTCCAGTTCCACTGAAGAAGATTCTTCTAAACAAAAGAAACAAAAATTTCAGAAGAAAGAAAAGAAAAAAGAAAAAAAGAACAAATCAAAAAAAGGAAAACATCACAAAAAAGAAAAAAAGAAGAGAAAAAAGGAAAAGCATTCTTCTACCCCTAATCGTTCTGAATTCACAAAAAAGTAACTGAGACCTTGGCCTAAGTCATTAAATTTAAAATACCATCTTTAAAAATGGCCCTTTCTTGGATTTTGCTATATAATTATGCTTTGCGATAAACCCCACTCTTTTCCATATAGACATTTTTCATCGGTGGGACCATTATCCCTCTGGCCTTATGTATTCAGATAAGTCTTATTACTTGATAGCCATGCCCCATGTATAGATATTTGGGCATACAGAGCACATGATTTTTGGTATTTTTATCTCTGTTTGGCTAGTGTTATTACTTCATAAGTTGATTATAAATGACTTTTTTACAGTCAATGTGAGCAATCTACCTAACAGTTAATGAGTATCCCTGAATCAAGTGTCCACCTTTCAGCAAAGAAGCTAGGTAAAGAGTAATGATTTGTTGTTGATGCTAAAAAATAGAATAGCTTTATATATTATGACATAGTATATAAAGGTAGTGAAATTCTTTACTCTGGTTTTTAAATCTCTAGGCTTTTTTAAATAGCATAGGAGATGAAACTGCTTTACTGTTCTTGAGCAGTTCTTTTTAAATGAATGGTGTCTGCAGGAAGATGATAATGAAAATATTTATCACAAAATTTCATTGCTTTATAAAATGAAGAGTTTCTAGTACCTGCCTCCCTTTTGTTTAGTAATAATTAAAACATTTATTCCTTGGTTAGAAACTAGTTCAACCTGTGAGAAAGTCTGGCAGAGATGATGCTATGTTGGTCAGAGTGTTTAGGGTAGACTCCTGGGTTTTAGAAATGTGCCATATTGGCATATCTTACAGAGATACCTCAAAACAGCCAAATCTTCATTAGAAATGATATTTATTGTATTTAATATGTAAACATTATGAAGCTTATGTCTGTGAGTAATGTGGAAAAATTTTATAAACATTAGCGTATATATCTTTGTCGGAAATGATTTATAATTTTGAAGCAAGTTTCACAGTAACTTTCTTCTTTCGTGAATAACAAATTTCAGGTATTTCCCTTTTACTTCAGTCACAAATAATGGTAGGAGTGACAAAAATTTAAAATTAAGAATTTTATTCTGTACTTTTTAAAATTTAAGAATCAGGGAATTTCATCATGAAAGCCTTTATATAACAATGGAAATTTTCTATGAGTAAGCATTTTAACATGCATGTTAGTAGATGTGTTTCTTACATTTTTAATTTTACAGTGATCAGTGTTATTTAATTTGCTTAATACTTAGTATTTCTGATACCCAGTAAGTTAAATACTAATATTTTAACAACATTAAAACTCAACCTATGATCATGGAAAAGCACCAAAGATCCCAAGTACCTCACTGTGGTGCACTTAGAAGTTTTCAGGTTGGTAACCCACAGACAGAGCTCCAGGTGTATTCATGATGATGAAATGAGCTGTGTTCAGTTAACTTCACAGGCTGGAAGTGGTTACTGATTCTTCCTTCAGGGGACACCTTACCCAACACGCCCCATACTCAAAACTCCGGGGAAACTGCACCTGCAACCCTGCCCTGGCATTTGAGCCTCAGAAGCCTCATACCTCCAGATTTTCCATGACCTCATTTACTCACTTGGTTCCCTGAAAAAGAAATTCTTTTGTTTAAAAAGTTCAGTCAGCAGAAAAACACAAAACTATTAGATTTTTAAGGGTTTGTTTTGCCTTTGCTATTCATCTTATGAAAGTGCAGTTCTTAGGTTATCATGATTGTTGAAATTGGTGGAAAAGAAAAAACCTTTAAAAAATTAGTAATGCTATATACAAAAGGATGGCCTCATCCCATTGTGTATGTAATATGGTAGCAGTTGCAGTACAGTTTATCAAGTTATTTGTTTTACTTCTGTTAATTATAAAGATTATAAATTAACTCATTAGGTTTGCTTTTGGAACAGTGACAGAATGATTCAGAAGTTATATAAAAGTCAGCCTTCATTAAATAATATAGTATAGAAAATAAAAGATTTTAATAGCTTAGTAATTTTTCCCCAGAAACAATCTTAGAATTTTATTCTTGATTTCCCATATTAGCACAGTTTATAGAATGTTTCATTTGAATAAAAGTCATTTATTTCTACTAATTTTCTCCTGAGATGATCTTGCTATTAATGCAAATCTCACTATTAAATTTCAGGGGGAAATTCATAACATTTCATCCCAGGCAGTATGTAGCAGAAAGAAAACTAACTTTAACAGTAACAATCCAGAAGTCATGACCATTCTTTACTAGGTAGCTGGACTCTCATAGTGTAACCCTGTATATCCTGCAGCAGTCTTCTAGCTTCTTTGGGGCTTGATGTCTTTTACCTATAAGCTGTTGTACTAAATTATCTCTGACATCATTTCTAGTCTTCAATGTATATGATCACCAATATTTTAGTAAAATTCAAGTAATACTTATTTAGAAGTTGTTATAGATAAGCAGTTGTTATAATGTTCTATAATGGTAAAGATTTAATTTATTAATACAGCTGTTAAATATATCAACTTTTTAAAACAGAAAAATGATACTTGGTTTGTTCTTTTTGTTACCACCCAATGTATGTCATTTTCATTAAATCCAGAGAATTTATATTTGCATCTGTTACCACATTATCGAAACACTTTGAGGCTATTGTTTTTAGGTGGTAGACCTAGTGCCCCATAGTTTCTCCATATTTTTCTATATACCATATGTTGGCTAAAATCTCTCAGAGGTATTTTTAGTTCTTCAAACTTAATTTATCTCCTTTTACATCTTTAGTTCTCTGAAGCCAAAGCATCAATAAATGGGAAAATAACTATATGTGTCTGTATTTACTGTACTATCTAAAATTATATAACTTTAGGTCACTCTAAGTAAACTAGGCATAAAGGTTATTAATAATGTTCATTAAAATGCCATTGAGTTATTTCTTCAACAAATATTGAGTATCAATGATGGCACATACCATGGTGCTAGGTAGTAAAGGAGAGTTCTAAATAAGACACACTTGCTTCCCCGAAGGAGTTCACTGTCTAGTTGGTTTGAGAAATACTAGAACACACCATTGTAAAACTGTTTCTGTAATTGACTCAAACATGGCTTTATAGAAACACAGATGCATACCTAAACTACTCTGGAGAAATTAGAAGAGGCCACCTATAGAAAATAATACCTGAGTTTTATATTGATTGAAGATAAGAGAGACATGGTCAGGCTGGATACTGTGAACAAAGATCACATACAGTTACATGCATGTAAGAGATATAAGCAATCCCATGTTGCTATGGTGGCATGTGTTAACTGGAGTGGTAAGAATTGAGACTACCATTTTAGATTCTTGAGTTCAAGAGAAGGTCTTGTGTTCCATGTTTAGGAGATTGGACTTTATAAGCAATGAGGCACCATCAAAGACTTTTAAAGGAAATGACCATTATTGGGATTTGGTTTTATTCATTTTATAAACCTATTATACAGTTTTTTAAAAGATGAAATTGCTCTCATTAGAAGGCTCCATAAAAAGTCTTGTGATTCTTTTAAGTTCTGTTATTTGTATTTTTCTATACCCACTTTTCTTTCCAAGGTCTCATTATTTTTACAAAAATTAGAGTGACTTAAATTGCCTAAAAATACAAAGTTCTACTGTATTCTTTATCATACTCATTCCCAGAATTATGTACATATACATTTAAAAAAATTTTTTAGTTTATTTTTGACAGGCTTAAAATAAATTATATCATTATGTTATTATTTGTTATGCCCAAATAAATAATTTAAAATGTATTTTTCAACGTATAGACTGTGCCATAATTTGATAAACCTTCTTGTTTTTAATATTTTGTTTTAATTTGTAAAGCACAGCTACTTCAGAATTACAGAGAAAGATGCCAGCTGGTCCACTAGAGGAGTCCGGTGGCTCTTCCTCAGGTAACCTACTGATAAGCTACTTCCTCAGGGAGCCAGCCAAGGACCCTCTTCTAATCCTAGTGCTGGGAGACAGACCTCCTGGGCAGTTGTCCAAGAATAGTATGTTTCTTATGCCAGTGTGACTGTAATCCTAGCTGCCAAGCCCAGAGTCTTCAGACCTCACCTATCTCCTCTCAGCTCCTGTGAAAATACTCAGAAAAGCAGAGAATTGGTGTGCCTGTCCTAGGGCACAACCATGATTCATCCAGCCAGGCCCAGCCCCTATTTGCTTGTTCTCCAGGTGAGGAGGAGTCTCAGACCAGGAGCATTTTGCTGACCTTGAGTCTATGTTTCCTGCCTCTTCTGTCATTAATGGCATATGCTCTTGCTCTTGAGCAACAAGTAAAACTATACTACAGTGCCTTAACTTTTTCAACTAGATTTTTACCTGAGACAATACAGTAATATATTACTTCCTATATATCAAATTTTCTGAGATATTTTAAAAATCAAAGTTGTATAAAAAATTTGAAAGATAAAAGATCTGTGAGCTTTCAAGAAATAAAGGAAAAATCTTTGCTTTTATGACCTCATGTCACTTTTATAATGGAAAAGTCTTAACATTTCACATACATTCTAAGCCTTTTTTTATATTTAAACCTTGGCAAAAGTGTGCTCTTTTTGAATGTGAAACCTAAGTCAAGCAGTAGGATGTTGTGATAATGATGTGGGACTCTGCTGTCAATATAACCACATGTGGTTATTTAATTTTAAGTGGCGACTATAGCAGACAGTACAAAAGAACATTTCTGTCATCACAGAAACTTCCTTTGGACAATACTGGTCTAGAAGATATCCATGGGTCTTGGTAGAAATTCTGTCAGCCTAATGATGAAAAGTTTCTAACCCCAAGCTTTCCATGCCCAAGAACAATAGGCATCCAGACCAGAGAAGCTATACTCAGGCTATTTTGACAGGCTGGTCTTCTGACTAAAAACTTCATGTAAAGCAGCAGCTGTGTGTAGTGGAGCTGGCTTAAAATTAGTCCTTTTTTCTGTTGAATTCCATTATGAAACCAGGTCTGTGTTCTTATAACAAAAATCACATTTATGGATAAAATCCTTATTCATAATTTGCAGAAATTAGTTTTGTTTCTAGATGTCGAGGAGGTATTAATGTGATAATATTAGGTTAAAACCAGAAAACTTGATGGTTTTATAACTTTCATTACAAGGATTCTTAGGGAAATTTATCAGCAAGGATTTCTATTGTTATCCCTTGAAATACAGAAAACATGTACTGTACAGATTATACAGTGTGATTTTTTTTATACTGGATATTAACTTTTATAAAGGTAATATATTTTGCCCCCAGAGAGTCCTCCAAAAAGGTGTGGGTTGATTCCTAAGGCACCTAAGAACATGTCACTTCTTGTTTATAAGACAGTTCCCCCTGAGATTTATCTGTCTAGTACTATCATCTCTTATATAAAAATAACTCTATTATCAAAAAATTGTGAAATATGGTAATATGATGTAAACTTCTCATTGTTTCTCAGTAAGATAGGTTTGCTTATCTGTGTTATTGATAAATTCTTTTAATTTCTCCTGAAAAATTAGCATAATTTCATGTAACGCAGAAACAACAAATAAAAGTAAACCTATGCATGTGAAAATATCAAAATCTTAGTGAGTGTTTAAATAAATTAACTGATCAAAAATGCAGCTGTTTCCTGTTTTGTGAGAAATACTTGAAATGAAAAATTACAAACTATGATTTGAAATGCATTCTTTATTTGTATTGCTCCATCTCTCCAATGAGCTTTTAAAACACAGAATTTTCCGTTAATAAGCAATATTGATTTGTGCTGTATCCATTGCTTTTTCTTGAGTTACATCATCAGCTTCATAAGATGTTTCATTTGTTGAATTTGATGCTGCATTTGAATTGAGGGCTTTAGTTTTCCTATTTAAGTTCCCTGCAAATACACAAAATAAAAAAAATTATTTGAAATCATGCTATAAAATTTGACTTTTTAAAATGTGTGCTTAAATCAATTTTCCTAACAATGTTGAAAGTATGATGTCCTGTAAATGCTAGGTAGATGAGTTAGAATTTCTGTAACTCAATAAGGGAAGTATTTAGCCACAAGTGTAAAAATTTCATTTCCATATTTACCTTTTTTTTCTGCACGCTTCTATGAGTAAACCACATATTTGACGAAGAGGTAACAATTTCTGGATCACTTAACAAAATGTATAACTATCCTATGCATAAACTGAATAAGCTGCATTAAGCCCAATCATAATAATTTGCAATAATCTTAAATCTTTGCCATCACAACCAATTTAGATCTAATTTTTAAAAAGGACACATTTGTGCCACAACCCTATTCACATACTGCATATAAACATGAGTCCAAATGATCAGAAGCTTGGCTAACAAACTTGTAAAAAAGAAAGAAATTGTTATTCAGTGAACAGATTTAAAAAGTGGAATAATTGTGGAAATAGTGTACCATTTTACCAATATATAAAATTTTGGATATAGTTTTTAAATGTAAATATGTAAAAAGCAGTGGAAAAAAACTCAGAGACATCACTAATGACTTCTCTGTCCAGTTCATCCTCGTTGTATCTAACAGCAGCACTTAGCTCAGTTCTTTCCTTGGCTTCCAGGTGCTACCCTTCTTTGACCCCCTTCTTCTACCTCCTCCCCACCGCTTCTTCTTAATCTCCCTTGCCAGTTTCTCTTCTCTCAGACTCCTTTGATTTAGTAGTGCCTCTGGACTCAGCCCTGGGTTCCTGTCATGATCTCACTCCCTAATTAAATTAGTCAGCCCCACAGTTTATTATTGTGTTTTTTCAATATTCACAGTCAAACCCAGGGCCTCACACATAAAAGCACTCTACCACTGAGCTATATCCCTGGCCCTTTTCTTTGTTTTGAGACAGTGTCTTGCTAAGTTGAACTTGCCATCCTCCTGTCTCAGACTCATGCATACCTGATATTATAGGTGAGCACCACCAGAGTTTTAATACCACCTCAATGCTGATGACTCTCGAATATGTATCTCTAGCCCAGAGCCCTTCTCCAAATTCAACTTCTAATTGATACCTCTATTTGAATATTTAGTAGTCATTTTCAACTTAATTCAAAACAAAGTTGGATTATTCCCAGAAGGAGCTGCTCCACTTGTCTTCTTTTACTAGCAACTCTCCAGTTCCTCAGACCAAAAACTGCAGTCATCCTTGACTTCTTTTCTCTCAATACCCTATATCCAATTAATCAGAAATCCTGTTGACTATGCCTTTAAAATTCATCCACAACCACTTCTCACCATCTTCACTATTACCACTACTATTCTCTTTTCAACCAACACTGAGCAATCCTTTAAAAAACAAGGCATATCATATCTGCTTAGAACCCTCCATCTCACCCAAGTCTTCACAACTGCCTACATGATCTCATGTGCATACCACTAACCTCCCTGACTTCATCTTTTTCTGTTTACGCTCTGGTTCACTCTAATTTGTGGTTAAACATTTCAGGCATGTTCCAGCCACAGAAGTTTTGCACTGGATATTCAGTCTTGTCTGGTATGTTCTTTTCCCAGATAATGTACATAATAATTCTCTTGTCTCCAAGTCCTTTCTCAAAAGCCACCTTTTGAATTGGACCTACCCTAAACCCTTTAAAATTGAAACCTAGTCTCCAACCTCTTCTGCCCTCTTTTTTTTTTTTTTCTATGGTACTTATTTTCTAATATAATTTGCCTATTTATCATGTTGATCACTTACTACATATCTCTCTTCAACAAAATATAACTAACGTGCCAAGGGATTTTGACTCTTGTTCATTCATTTCTAGAAATTAATGAATCTAGAAAAATACCTTACACATACCAAGCATTCAATAAGTATTTGTTGAGTGAAATTAATTAATTAAAATACTATATAACATTTTTTTAAAATACTATATAACATTTAAAGTTTGATGTAATAAAACTAAGTTTGTGGGTGCCAAATGACAGTTGAAACCCAACTGGAGAAAATGTTTAGAACAAGTGGTTCATATCTACCATAATAAGCTCTAGATTTTTAAAAGCTATTTTGTAGACACGTCATTTTCCAGCTTGAAAAATACCCTTTTGCCCAATCAGTAAACAAAGCTGTTCAAGATAAATGTAGGCAAAGCTAGCATGAAAATGTTAGGAACTGAAAAAATCTTGACTGCTGTTTACAAAGTAGATGATTGAAAAAACACATTACATCAAATTTAACTACTAAACTCTTAACAATGAAATATATTGTATATAGAGGCCCTTGAAGCTATTTCTCATATAACATTTAAAAACCAAGTTAAGATGTTTATAGGTTATTTTTCACTTAGTATTGGTTTTACACTTCAGTATCATAGTAGTCAAAGATAAAAGGTCAAGGATATAATATGTAAATTAGTTTATCTTTTCTGGGTAGCATTTGCATCTTATACTAGTATTTATGCAAAGTTAAATTTTTAATACTCTACTGAAATTCCTAACCTAGTTATTTTGAGGCTCTAAGTTGCCTCTATTCCGACAGCTCTAGTTTCCATTATGTATTTCTCTGTCAACAACTGAAGGAATTTAAATTGTCTGCTGCCCTCTGAGGTATGATGGCTTTCAAAATACATCCCAGAATTGCGGATTTTCCTTCATCTAGGACTGGTAAAGACTTTCATTTCCCAGTCCTTGACTCATTCTTTGACTCATCCTTCTAACCAGTGTTAGGTACAAAGTTAATGTCTTGGATTGGCTTCTTAAACCAAAGCAATTTGCTTAATAAAACCACTTTGCTATGGGAACAAGAAAAGGTCTGTTGTAAGCACAACACTGTCTAGTGTTCACCATTTCCCTGCAGAAGATGATAATCCATAAATACTTTCAATGGCTTTCCATCCAGTATTTTAAGAGTTGACTGGATACATAAAAAACAACTTCAGTGAGTGGAGCTGTAGTGATACAATAGGGAATAGCTCTTTGGCACAATTTTAAAAGAAAGAGGAGCATCTCATCAAGCTCTGTTTTTCCTAATTTTCATTTAATAAAAAGAACTAATTCCTTAACCAACAAAGAAGGGATAAAAGCAGCTTCTCTTTCTCAAGGTTAGCACCTGGATTTAATTTTAAATAAAAATTCTGTAATACCATTGAACTCCCAAGGGATTTATTACACATAAAGTCTTTCTTATTTGATTCTTTAGTTGAATGCAAACTGCCAAGGCCCAACATGGCAGTTCTTTTCTCCATTGACATCAGTTCCTCTCTCTGCAGCTTGCTTCCCATTTCCTTTTTTTTCTCCCAGTCATCATATGTAAATCTCAACCTTACATTAATCCTATGTCTCCCAGACTGGCATTTAAATCAAAGTTTTAGCCTTTGCCAAAATTTAAATCGAATTTATCAATCTTTCTACCTGTCCTCATCATAAGTAGGCCAACATACTTTTTCTAATAACAGTTGAACTTTGCACTCATTTTCAGAACCATCTTCACAGATCTGTTTATCCTATAAGTATCTGAACTCTGTTCTTGACTGTCTGATTGATTGATTGGTTGATTATTTTAGCAAGTAAGTAGTACTAGGGATAAAATTCAGGACTTTTGTACTAAGCTACATTCCCAGTTCAATTTTTAATTTCTTTTACTCTTTATTATAAGACAGAGTCTCGCTAAGTTGCCCAGGCTCAAACTGCCATTTTATATTTTTAAAATTAGTGTGTGTTCAAAAAAAAAAAAAATTAGTGTGTGTTTGCTGTGTATGACATTTACATTTATCTTAGGGAGTAGGCACATATATATACACAGCTTGATTCCTTTTTATTCCTCTTCACCTGTCTACCCATCTTCTTCCCTCTATCTCTATATCTCTTGTCCCCATTTTCGTTATTGTTGTTACTATTTTTTATTTCATGTTTATAACAATTAATGTTTACATTAATTATGGGTATTTGATACAAGTACCTGACACATCTTAAATATTTTTACTTCCCCTTCCCCTCTTCCCTTGTCCTCACCCTTGGTCCCTTGGACCTCTTCCCATTTGCAAAAGATTTATCTTCCTGTTTCCTTCTATCACTCCTTTGTTTTCTTCTTTATTTCTACTTTTCCTTACTCAAATGAGAGACACTTTATGGTACTTAAACTGTGTACCTGATTCATTTCACTTAACATACTTTCCAGGTGTATCAGTTTTCCTACAAATATCTCAAGTTAATCCTTCTTTATAGCTAAGTAGTATTCCATTGTGTATAGATTACACATTTTTTAGAGCTAAAGACATCATCTTACACCAGTACATGCATACCAATGTTTATAGCAGCACAATTCATGATAGATAAATTCTGGAAGCACCCTATATGCCCATCAACAGATGAATGGATAAAAAAATAAGGTGTCTATACATAATGAAATACTACTCAGCTGTAAAGAAGGATAAATTTGGAATGCTGTTTAAAAATATCAAAGAATATTGGGGACTTCTGAAGGCCTTTATTTTCTTGCTCTCTGGCAGAACTGTATTGAGCTTTTCTGCCATTGTCTGGCATATCCTTCTGGCTTCTGTGTCACCATTCTGAAGTCCCACAGAAGCTTCCAACTGCTAATCTAGCTGGGCCCCTTCTGGAAACAATCTTAAATCTGCACCCTGAAAGTGCCTTTTTCAATTCTGAGAGGACATTTCCCCTTTGATTTTAATATAATGCATAGGACTGGGTAGCAAAATGAGCAAAACTTACCTGGTGACCTATTGGACTATTTACTGACCTCTCCTTTTTTCAGTGAACTGTCTTTCTCCCTAAATATCAATATATCTATATCTGTCTATACCTATCTATCTATATCTCTATATATTTCTCATATAAATACAAGTTTAAAAATTAGCATCTTTGACTTGCACATTTGCTTTCCCCACCCATCAATGTTCGGAGGCAGTTCTATTAAGAAATTTTTTTCCTAGTCTACTTTTTTCCAGAATTGGTCTTTTTGTTTTTTGATTTTCTACATTCGTAAGTTCTTCCAGCCATTGGTATTAACATAGCTTAGAGAAAATTTAGCCAGCATTTTAAATGAGTATTTCACAATAAAGATTGGCTTCTAGTTTATATACTGGCTCCATTGCCTGACCCTGTACCGGGGGGAGGAGGGCACTGAGCACTCAGCACTCACAAGTACTAAATAGATCAGGGGTTCTTCTGAGCAGTTTGATTTTCTATTTTCTAGGAATGAAAACAGTCATAGGAACTCTAAGTTTATTTTCAATTGCAAGGTCCTTTTAGGGGATAGTAGGGTGCTCTTACGGCATTGAGTCCATTACTTCGTTTTCTACTAAGTCCTCTAAGTTCTTCAAAGGCCTTTCTGAAACAGTGGTATTACTAAATAATTTGACAGCTCAATTAAGAGTTTTTGGAAGAGGTCTTTTTTTTTTTTTTGGTACCGAGGAGATGAGGTCTTGTTTTTGTTTTGTTTTTCTTCCTTCCCTCCCTCTTTCCTCCCTCCTTCCTCCCTTCCTCCCTTCCTCCTCCTCCTTTTTCTTTGTCTCTCTCATTCTCCCTCTCCCTCTCCCACCTTCTCTCCCTCTCCTCCTCTCTCCCTCTCCCTTTCTCTTTTCCTGGAATACTGATATTAATAAATAAATGAGTTTGAAGGCATGTGTCCCTCCAAAAGTTATGAAAAACAGTATTGATAGGCAAGGCCCATGAAAGGTGACTGGACCTTGAGAGTTCTTCCCAGGCTCAGGACCTAGCGACCTCCTTGTGGCCCTTTACCTCCTCCCACCATGTGAGGACAGAGCAACAAGGCACCATCTTGGAAGCAGACAAGAGTCCTCGGCATGTACCAAATCTGCCAGGATCTTTATCTTAGGCTTCTCAGCCTGCAGAATTGCAGAAATTAATTTCTGTTCCTTAAAATTATCTAATCTAAAGTATTTTGTAGCCAAGTAGGGGGTTGCATGCCTATAATCTCAGGATTCTGGGAGGCTGACACAGAAGAACTTCAAGTTTGAGTCCAGCCTAACTTAGGGACTTAGGGAGATCCTGTCTCAAAATTTTAAAAATTTAAAAAAGGACTTAGGGATGTAGCTCAGTGCAAGGGCCCTGGGTTCAATCCCTAGTACCATACAATGAATGAATGAGTAAATATTTTGTTATAGCAGTACAATAGACCATGGCAGGTAATAGGGGAGAAGAAAGCTCTATGTCATGAAATAACAAGAAGACAATCAGGGCACAACTCTCATGGACTAATCACCTCACAAGAGTCTCACCTCTTAATATGGTTTCTCTGAAGTTGTGTCAGCATAGGAATTTTGGAGGGACACAAGCATTTAAACCATAGCATTATCTATTCATCAATTCATTAATACCAGTATGGACTCACAGACTTTATTCTAAAATATTCTATGACCATTTATTCTTATCCATGAGTTTTCTCAAAACAAATACAGAAGGAATAAAGAAGTTGGAAAAATTACCATTTTACCAATAATATAATAGTAATTATCAAGAATCATCAATGACTGGATGAAAATTAGAGGAACAGAATACTTTCATAGTCTAAAAGTACCTCTTCACAAATTACTTACAAATTGCAATGAAAAAAACTAGTAACTACAATGGATTAATCCAGAAACTACCACCTTAACTGAGCAATTCAACTTAATATTACTAACAATGGGAATAAATGAATACACTACTGTGTGCTGTCTATCATGTCCTGGACTGTAACTTTTGTGATACTCCTGTCAAAATATATGATCTCTCTCAATCATGAGAAAACAAGACAAACTAAATTGGGGGACAGTGAACAAAATAACTGGCTTTTACTTTTCAAAAATATCAAGATCACAAAAGACAAAGAAAGGCTGAGAATGAAAGGAAACAAGAAATGAAACTAATTATAAGATATTACTCTGGACTACATAGTAATAAGAAAGAGATTGGCAAAATTTGAATATAAACTCCAAATTAGATAATATTACCATACTGATGTTATATTTCCTGACTCTGATAAATATACAATGATTATGTAAGAGAAAATCTTTGTTTTTAGGAAACACTGACAAATTTAGAGCTGAAAAAGCAGGTGGTTCTGAAAATATTTATAGAGAATTTGATGAGATAAATGAAATATTAACAATTAATAACCTAAGGAAATGAATATAAGGGCTATATATTTCTTGAAACATTTTTGGAAGTATGAAATTATATCAAAATTTTAAAATCGTGATGCTCCATCAAAGTAATAAAAAGGATTTAAAATGACAAAAATATTCATTTATTGCTTTTTAAAAAGATATCAATGATGGGACTGGGGATTTAGCTCAGTGGTTTCGCTGCCTGCTGCGCAAGCACAAGCACCCAAGTTCGATCCCTGGTACCAAAAAAAGAAAAAAGAAAAAGATGTCAATGTTGTGTAGTGAAGAAAAAGCGTAAGACTCACTTTATCCCATTTTGTTATTTACATGTATCTATAGATGCATAGAAAAAGTCCACAAAAGATATTCACCACAATTTTAATATCTGTGATTTTATATGCAGGGAGTATGAGTGACTATTTGTTTCTCCATATTTTCTAATTTTCCCACAATAAACATGAACTGGAAGAAAAGTTAGTCCAAGTCCTATTTTGCTCAGAGACAAAATAAGTGATGACATGATCTTCCAATTTATTTTCTCAGCAATCCATATATAATTTGTTTTCCCCTACACAACTGTGCCTTGCTGCTATTTTACATTTATATCATCTGCCTTTACAAAAGAGACTACAAAATAGGTTATTCCTATATAATTGTATTATTTTATCTGTAACAAGCAGCTGTCTTAATATCTGTTCCTCTGATTTTTATCAAAAACTCTGCTTCTAGAACCTCTCTTCTCCTTCCCCATAACTTCCACGATGCCAGGATATCAATGGATATTCAAAGCCACAGGATGAATATGTTTTATCTTCCTGGAGCAGCAATTTTGGACATGGGAGGTAGAAAATGTCATTATTAGAGTAAAGCAAGTCATTATATTGTAGAGTCTAACTGAAAAGTCCCATCAATTTTAAAAACAAAGTGAGAAATTACAAAGGATTTCAGCTCATCAGGCTTAAGGCAGGCATTTTATGCTATTTTTTAAAATTCTGAGGTATGAATTCACTTCTGATTTGCTTTTAACGATTCATTGATGGAAAGGTTACAGAAGCAGGAATCTATGACACCCATCCCTCTATTAGCCCTTAATTCTTCTCAACTTGTGAAATAAGCTCCTACCCTCAGGACTGTCTACTCAGAAAGATGCCCTTCACACAGCCATCTTTCGCTCACAAACTGAATGTCCTAAACAAGGACAATCTTCAAGCCATGATATTCTTTTAAACATTGCCATTTGAAACATGAAAACAACAATAACACCCCCCCCCCCCGTCAATTCCTTAGCAATAGATGTTCTACATAATGAGCCCTGGTTGGGGGGGAGGGGATCCAGTTAAAGTCAACAGTCTCTACCAGAGAGAGACCTGCTTTTTCAAGATCAACTCAAAATGTATAAAGCTTTAAATTGTACACATTAAAATAGAAATATAACAGAATAAAGATACCCAGGAAAAATCTTGGCAAAATAATCTAAGATTAGACTATTTTAGATTTAGACAACTGTCATTTCTAAAAAGGACAAAGTCAGTTTTAATACATACACAAGAATACATCTCCATTTAGGCTATTCAAATTGCCTGTAATAATGACAGTTTAAATTATCAAAAAATATCTAAAATAATGAGAAGTTGATCCATAAGAACAGATAGTTTTAGGAAAAAAGAAAAACAAACCTAACCGGTGAAATCAATTTTCCTCTGATGTACTGTTTACTTGCCTGATTTACAATGTAAACATTTTACGATGTTTCTAACCTTTAAGGCATTCCTTAAATTCAATAAAGTTCTAGATTTGCTTTCTAAATAACTAAATATTGGCTTTTTTTGCTGGAGGGAGAAACAGTAGAGTAAAACATGGATATGTAAGAGAGGGTACAGCAACATTTAATTACCATTTCAAAGGGCTGCTTCAAATAAAAAGCCATTTTCTGTTCCTATTCCAGTGGCATTTGTCACCTATTTTGCTTTGGGCTTTCCACTGTGTCTGATTTACTTAAAATCAACCCAAGTGACCAAAATCACCTCATTTGACAACAGGAAAGCACTGATCATATAAAACCTGCCTTGCCAATAGCAAGTACTCAGGAAAGGTATATTGATTTAATTTGCTAGCTTGGTACATAGAATATTTTTGAGAGGGGCAGAATAGGGCTATTTCACTGCAAAGAAATCAGCTTCATCTAACTTTATAGGTAGTGCATTAACAGACCTCCTTAGCTAAACAGCAGTATGACTGTAAGATTTGAATCAACAAGCTAACTAATTTTGTTGGTGGCTTTTGAGAGTCAATGTGAAATAAAATTTTAGAGCCATCCTTGAGCTAAATCAGGAAAAATAACCTTTTTTTTTTTTTTTTTTTGATACCGGGGATCGAACTCCGGACCTTGTGCTTGCGAGGCAGGCGGTGGAACCACTGAACTAAATCCCCAGCCCAAAAATAGCCAATTTTGATTTAGTACAGTATATTGTATAGAAGAGGCACTCAGTGAATATTTGATGACCATAATAGTGGCAATATTTTGTCAATATTTCTCAAAATATGCTCCTTTGATCACCTACAATAGAAATGCAGTGCTATTCCATTAAATTCATTCAAGAAATAATTGTTAAGTGTTGTAGGCACAGGGGATATAGTAGCAAACAGGCAAGACAAAACTTCCTTCTTTCCTGGTACTTAGTTTTTGGTTGGAGTGGAGAAAGAGACTAGGTAAGTAAAATATAATGTTAGTGGTAAGTGATTCAGAGAAAAATAAAGCAGAAAATGGGTATGAGATGTTGAATGAAAGTTAAAAATGCAGGGGACTTTTGAGTAGACCTAAAGAAAGTAAAGGTGCAAATCATGCAGATATTTGAGGAAAGAGTCTCCTGAACAATGGTGATAGCATATGCAAAGGCCCTGAGTTACATTTCAAGGAATAGCACAGGGGCCAATGTGGCCTGGGAAAAGGAGGTAAGAAAAATAAACGAGTAGAATAGGAGGCTGACAACAAAAGTCCTTGTAGTCATAGTAAAGAATTTTATCTATTGAGAAAAATGGAAAAGATTGGGGCTTTGAGCAAAAGCGTGACCCAACTTAGGTTTGTAACAGGCTCACTCTGGCTGCTCTATTCCAAGTTTACAGCAGGTAAGCAGGGCCAAAGGCAGGAAGAAGAGCTACTTGTTTACAAAGGCAGAATTTGGAATTTGTGTTTTTAACCAGGTCCTTAGGTGATTCTTAGATACAGTGAAATTTAAGACCTACAACTTGAAATTACTTAAGCAATAGAGACAAAAAATGATTTTATGACCAGATTATTTGATAATCACTAACTCATCACTTTGCTTTGTCTCTGGAGAAACTGGATCTAAATCATGTGGACTGAATTCAACTAATATTATATTGTTTTGTCCATGCAATCTTCAACCAGTGGTTTAGGAAGAAAATTCCGGAGGGAACTTGGACCCCTACTCTGTGACATAGGACACCCTCTGAGAAAGGTTTCATCTACCAAAAAGTAGATGAGAGTTCATGCAATCACATGGTGATGATGCATTTGTTAGGTTTCAGCATGAGTATCCCACAAGCATGACAAGTTTAAGCATTCAGCTAAAATATAGTATACAAAAAGAGACTTTTCCCAATTTTTTAAAAGATTTTCTTTTTCTTTTTAAATGGAAGCAAATAAGAACTTGTGTATCATTTTATATAGATTCTAAATTTATATAGTATATAATATATTCTAAATATATACATATAAAAGTAATGATCAGTGCTTTTTAATACAATAAATAGTAATCTATTTTCAAAAAATTTTCACAATTCCTTCCAAGTGAAAAATAACAACTAGCATTTGTATAGCACTTTATAACCAAGATAATGAGACTCAGTTCCAGAATACATAAAGATATATAAAAAATTCTTTGTACTTTACAGTCATACTATATGCACATACACACCCCTATATATTAACTACTTTGCAATCTATTCAATAGTAGAGATAAAGACTGTGCTCCATTTATTTTTGTATTTTTCACATGCCTTTGAATTATTTCATGTGCCCTTTCCAAATCCTGCACACAGTAGCCACAGAGATAAATTCTTAACTGATCTCTCACAAACAAATCTAGAGCAAAGTAGCACCAAGAATTGGTCATCAGGCATTTTATTCTTAATTTAACATCTTCAACTCCATCCAAAATCAAATCTTAAAAATTTTAAGAGGATAAACCTTGGCAAATGAAAGGGACATAAATATATTAAAGTGGACTTACTGAACCAACAATTGACTTTTCAGGAGGACTTTAACATCAGGCTGCTCTTTTTCCTTGAACACAATTTCCGAAGGTTTTCAATCATTAAGAGCTGATTCAATGTGAATTTTCACAAAGATACGTACAGTAATCTGAAATTTTTAAAGACCATTCATTGTTAATAGTTGCCCAGGTACAGGCTGTTATTTTGGATAGAGTACAGATAACTGATCATAAATAAGGGATACTGATTACCTTTTTTTTTTTTTTGGTACCGGGGATCGAACTTGGGACCTTGCGCTTGCAAGGCAGGCACCTGAACCCCTGAGCTAAATCCCCAACCCACTGATTACCTTCTTGAGAGGAAGAAGCCTCGAGGTGTTGAAGTTTAAGGCCAGTGTCTAATCTGTGAGGCTTTGTGTACAGAAATAAATAGCAGAGGACACAGACGCTGATGACAAAAGCAAGTAAAACAAGGGCAGCGATTCCCAATCCAATCAGAGCACCAATGCTGAGGAAAACAGAAAAACACAAATTGGTTTCCATACAAACTAAGGAAAAGGGTTAAAAACTACTAATTCTTGCTCTTGATCATTCATAACCAAGTTATATTTTAGCACAAACAATAAGTGACTGAAATATGTACCTCATTTTTTTCTCTACCAGCAAACTCTTTTCTTTTTTCTATGGGTTTCTGAGAATCTTTGAAATTTATATGGTAATATTTATAGGGAAGACCATGCAAATTCATTATATAGGTAAAAAAATCACAAGACTCTCTAGATAGTTCAAAATTATCTCAATCAAATATATTTGTTATTACTATGTTTTAGAAGGAAAGACCAGATTTATCAATAAAAGTGAATAGAAAAATATTTTCTTCTGTGAAAGTTGGAAACCAAATGTTTATAACTACAAAACTTTTGGAGACATATGTGTGAAATGACATTTATTGATACACAAAATTACAACTATTACAAAAGAGAAGGTTTGAACTAAAAGAAAAAATGTTTATAAAATTTATATGAAGTTCAAAATCAATCTAATTTTTTACTTTCTAGAAGGGTATAACATCAAAGACCTCTAGCATTAAGGAACAAACTCTTGTACTTTTCTCCAAAATTAAGGTACATATCTGATTGAATTTGCTTTGCTCTAAATTTGCAACAACTCCTTTGTTGCAGTTACCTGTAATGCAAATCATTTGAGAAATAATACACTTTTTTTTTTGGTACCGGGGATCAAACTTGGGACCTTGTGCTTGTGAGGCAGGCATTGGAACCACTGAGCTAAATGCCCGGTTGGAGAAATAATATACTTTTAATACACTTGCAAACTTAGTGCTATTAAATGGGAAAAGGAACTTGAAAAAAGCATCATCTTGAATACCTACTATGCAACATATGCCATTTCTTGAATTATATATGTAATATATACTTATAATTATATGTAATTATATATGTAATATATACTTATAATTAGATTTTAAGCTACTCAAGAAGTTTTGGTTGACTTTTCCACAGTGTTGTGCAGATTTATTAAAAGTGTTTACATACTTAGCTTGTAGAAAATATTCAGTAAATGAAAGTAAATGATAATTGATGCTGAATGATCTACCCATAGTAATTTGGAACACGTATTAAAAACTAATAATCTTTAATTTCATTACTTTCTTGTCTTGGCTTTAGGCTTTTGGTCTCTCTCGGGGATTAGGGCCCAGATAAGCAAAAGGGAAAGAAAAGAGAATCTGACTGGGGGTGCTAGGACCTTTGTAGCTTTGGGTGGGAGAACAGTAGTGAAAGTGAAGGCTATGCTCAACCCACTTGTCCTTGTTTGAGGAAATAAAGCATTCCTGCAAATGAGAGCTTGCCTCCGGAGCTACATGACATCAGACTCCTGGAGATTCTTATGCTTAGTTTATTAATGTTAGCCCCATCCTTTGGTGCATTTTCCTCTAAGAGGATAGACTTTCTGTCTTGAAACTCCTCTTTTATGCTTGTTTGTGCCAAAGGTGACTTTTTTAGATTGTGTCAGGAAGTGTTATGATCACTTCTCTACACACAAACACATAGAAATGTAATCCACTTATTATTATTTAGTGCACAAGGCAGCTAGAAGATTAGACATCTGGATAGATTCCTGAAATGAAAATATGGTTATTAAAACATTTTCAAAGTTTAAAAAAGTCATTTAGACAATTAAAATATAAAATTGTCAATTTAATTAAGTTTAACAAACATTGTGAACTTTTAATGCACAAATTAAAAAAGCACTCTAATGCAATTTGAAGGAAAAACACAAAGCATGTCATTTCTGCTTTCTGTTATGAAAGAACATTCTTTATAATCTGGATAATGCTATTTCAGCTATCACAGCTCCATATATTATAGAAATATTACTTTATGTATATGAAATCTAGTCATGAAATCTTGGTATAAATGGAGCTCTAGGAGTCTCCTAAAATATACATTTCAACAAATACTTATTGCATTATGCATAGCCCTGTACAATGGGCATTTTTTTCCTAGATGCTGAAGAAGACTACCAAAGGAAATCCAAAGACATTAGGGATTTATAAGAGGAGCCAAGATGGGAGGGGGCCAGACACAGAAAAGAGAGAATTATCTTTTCTTAAGGCACCAGATGGCAGTTGCTTTTCAAGTCCCAAGAGAGAGCCTGATGCTACCAGCACATTACTGGAGCAATTCTCCTACTTAGCAACTTCACTTTCTCCAGCAGCTATAGAATCCCAAGACAAGGGCTAATAACTTCTGGATAATTGTTTGCAATCAAACTATTTTAAATTAGGAGTAAAGACAAAAGAATAGGAAGGAAATGACGCTCTAATAAATTTACCTCCCCATTGCATTCTCAGAGTTCAGTAACTGCCAGGGGCCAGGTTTAACACTGCTGACTAAGGCCAATAGTTAAAGTCATTCTATTTCCCAGGAACTGGGCTGCACTGTCCATTTCTTCAGTCCTAAATGAAGACCCCTGTAAGTGCTTCACTCTTTTGTGCCCTCATAAATTATAGAACTGTTTTATATCCTCTGCTGCATGTCACTTGGGAGCTATTTAGGGATCTGAGACACTCAGACAGTTTTCAGTTGAGTTTGACTTAGGCATTGCCAGTCTCTGTTGGAGGTGCTGGGCCATTATTAATGCCTGCAAAGACTAAAAGGAAGATTACTGTTATTTTCTTAAAAGGCCAGATAATATGTTAGTGTAGCACAAATTTCTACTAAGGATAAATTGGCATTCTTTGCTTTTTTTTTTTTTTTTTTCCTTCACTGTTCCAGCACAACTTTGTGAGGTGAACTTACTGGAAGGCAGGAATGCCTTTTGAAACTTTTTGAAGCTTACAATACTGAAAAAATATTTTATTGCTTCAGGAAATAAGATTTAGTTATGTGGTATAGACTCTACACGTATACCAAGTTCTGGACCATGCCAAGCTCTGCTATTCTTACTAGCGAAATTTCTTGTCCAGACAAAAGCTAATAAGTTTGTAAGAAACAATTTAAGATAGTAGTAGAAGTTTTTCTTGGGATCCCATTCATTTTCCAGGCAAAAAATGAAAGAATCAAGTCAAAGTTTATAATCTTTTAGAGAGGAGGGTAGAAAAAGCACTTAACAAAAATGTCTGCATAAATACTAGCTGGAATAAATAAAATTATCATCAGAGAAAAAATAAGAAAGACTCCACCTTAGAAAGTTTCTTAGCTGCTCTCCAGCAATGGTCAGACTCAAAGGTTGAGAAAGAGGGTGTCTGGAAAGGTTGTGCATAGTTGTGTGGTCAGAGCAACTAAAAGCCGTATCTTTGTGCGGGTGTTTTTTGTTTGTGGTGGTGGAGTCAGTGTCAGATCTTCTGAAAAGAGCAAGTCATAAAGTCCAGTGTCACGTGTGCACCGGCGCAAACACACACACACACACACACCACACACACTCCCCTGCCTTTTTGATATTTTAAAGAATACAGCCAAATAGTTCACACTTCCAAAGAGACTATAAGTACCTGATGCTTTAAACAGTCCCAAAGGAGCCTCCTTTCTGTTCAATTGCACCAAATGAAGACAATAATAATGATGATGATGATGATGATGATGATGATGATGATGATGATGATGATGATGATGATGAAACTCCACCTGAACTTATCAGCGTGGCCTCGCTGTCTGCCAGCAGACTTCCCTGCCTGGGACCTGTCCCGGCGACAGAGGAGAGCAGTCCTCTGCGAGGCAGCCGGAGATCCGAGCCAGGCCAGTCCGGAAGGCCGCGGGTGCGCCCCAGGCGCCCCAGAGCCCACGCTCGCTCCTCCAGTGCTTGCCGAGGCTCCTTGCTCCCGGCGGAGTTCCGAACCGGGGTGAGGTTTCTCCACCGGGCCCTCACACTGCTTCGGAGGCTTCGCGACCCTTGGAGGGACCTGACCAGTGCAGGCAGCAGAGCAGCAGGCGACCACCCCTTCTCCGGCGTGACACTGCTCTTTGCCTCCCCAGACCCCGACACAGCCCGCTGCGCGCGCACGCCCTGCCCTGTCCTACCCACCTGAGGCTCCACATGTAGCTGTGCTTGTAGGGGAAGTAGCTGCCCGGCTCGCTGCAGCAGTACTTCAGGTCCGCAAAGCCGCAGCAGTAGAGGAGCGCGGCCCCCTCGCCGCGCCGGGGGCACTGGAAGGGCTCCACGAAGGTGTGGTTGAGGCTGTAGTAGCCAGAGCACAGCCGGCTGGTCTCGCTCATGGTGGGCGGCTGTCTGCGGGACCACGCGAGTCCTCCAATGTGCCCTGGACCACTCACGTCCTGAACTCCTAGCACCCGGGACCCCTCCGCCCGGCTGTCCTGCGCCCAGGGTCTGGCCGCCCAGGTGCTCAGTCGCCGCGCCCTCCGCGCTCTCCTCGCCTGTCCTCGCCGTGCCCGGGCGCTCTCCTCTCGCTCTGCTTCTCGCCAATGAGCATCCTCGTGCCAGGCCCCGCACTCTTCTCCCGCCCCCTGCCAGGACTTTCTTTGCATTCTGCTGACTCCTCTCCATTTTCCCTCTCCTCACCAACAAACAGCCTGAGTCCATAGCCGTCCCACTTCATGCCAGAAAGGTGTTGCCCAAGAGAAAAGTGGAGGTGCAGGACCTGGTTGCAATCTCGTTTGCCCAGGGACAGGACAGGTGGGTTCTAGGCAAATAGAGCAGGGCTGGCAGAGCCTTCACCTGTTGGAGCCATTGACCCCAAGAGTGGCGAAGTGGGCAGAAAGATAGCTGAACTACTAGTGAAGGCGGTGAGTATTTTCCTTCTTTGTCAAGTACACGTGAAACATTGCAATTTGACGATTTTAAAACAAAAAAACAAGCAAATTTTTCTCCAAAAAGTAGTCATACGTGTTTTAAAAACATTCTTCAGTTGCACTCTGGGTTCAGCTTAGCATGTAAAGAGAAGGAAGGGCAAGAGATAGAGGCAAGAAGAAAAGGGAGAAATTTCTAGAAAGCAAGGCAAAAAGAGAAAGACTTTCAATCAATCTTGAAGTGCTGCAGAAACTATTCTTATCCCTTCTTGCTTGGTATTCTCATTTTCCTGATTGGTTTCTTTGGCCTTTTAAAATAGTAACAGTAGTGCATGCTTGTTATAGTTTTTAGACGGATAAAAAAGAAAATACTAATATTCTTTTATGGGAAAGCAGGAGACTGACATTCATAGACTTTTCAAGACAGAGAATTCTTCCTTCCTCTTTATTTTTGTGTCCTTCCTTTGGCCAGGGACTTGGTAGGTGCCAAGTGTCATGAACTTTATCTCTGGTGCTAGATATTTTTGTATTTCTATTACTATTCTTTTTTTTTTGTACTGGAGATTGAACTCAGCACCTTGCCTTCTATTAATATTCTCGAGCCTGCTCCGGGATGCAGTTACTTGGAAACAGTTTGATTCTTTCAGGTTTGCTTTTAAGCATTGTTAGGCAGACTTAGAGCAGACTTTAGGACTATGTCATTTTTCTCTGCTACCGAGATCACATCTTTCTGGGTACTCAATATTTGTGAATTCCAAAATTTACCTTTCTAACTTGTGGGAACACAAACTATTCCCAGACCTGTAAGAACTCTGAGGATTGTTCCCTCTGCTCCTTTCATAGGTTTCTTTTCCTGGGCACAAGTAGTTTCCTCCCAGGCATGCACAGATCAGTACTTAGCTGAAGTACTTCTGATTCCCAAAGTTGGTTCCCCTTTCTCCCCTAGGCCTCCATTCAGCTCTTTCTTCTGGCACTATGTCTTGCTTCCTGCAGCCTCCATGGCTTCCTGGGCTCACAGCTCCACCTTCTCGACTCAGGGAGCCAACTGAGCTCTATCTTCTTTGGCTTCCTAGCATTGCAGCCTGGAAATTCTCATTATGAGGCTCACTTCACCTGCTTCCTATCTCTCAGGGATCACTGCCTGCACTACCAGCTATTCATGTGCACAACCCATTGTGTCCTGTATTTTGTTCATTCAGTTGTATCAGGGAGGAGAGTAAATCTGGTCCCTGATATGTCATGGACTTGGCTGGGGAATTGTACATGATCCAAGTTAGGCCACATAGAGTCTCTCCTGTGACTGAATTCCACCATGTGGACACAAAGCCACAAGAAGCTACAGGAAAGAGAAAAATGAAAAGAGGAGAGTAAAAAAGAAGGATTGAAAGAATGTTGATGCTTTTGCAGTTCATGTTCAAGTCTTTCCAGAGGGCGATGGTATTCCTACTCTGCAGCTTCATGAAACACCTGTTAACTAAGTGTAAAATCCCCTTTGCTGCTGCATTCAAATTTGTTTCTATGACAGTCATGCACCACATAGCAACACTTCAGTCAATAATGGGCTCCATACACAAGGGTAGTCCCATAGGATATCACCTTGTGACATCATAGCCATCTTGGTTTGTGTAAGTACACTGTATGATATTCATCCAATGTCAAAATCACCTAACAATGCATTTCTCATGATATGAGATCTTTGCAAATGATGTCAGAATGTTCTTGCAACCAAAGAGTTCTAACTTAGATAGGACGCCTTCTAGCATAGATGAAGGAGGAGGCGGTTGAGAGGGAAAAACTGAAGCTATTTAATCAACGAGGAGGTTCCCTTGGAAGAGGAAGAAATAGCATGCTGTGGTTTATATCTAGGTGTCCCCAAGAGCCCCATACTCTCAGAAGTGAGGCTTTTGAAAGGTGATTGAATCATGGAGGTGCTATAGTTAAATGTGATGTAAAGAGGTGGGCCTGGTTGGAAGAAGTCAATCCCTGGGAATGTGACCTCGTAGAGTGTGTCTCCTCCCTTCTCTCTGCTTCCTGAGCACCATCACATGAGCATCTTTACTCCCCAGGCCCTTCCACCATGCTGCCAACCATACCAGGACTGAAATTTCTAACATGTGAGCCAAAATAAACCTCTCCTTCTGTAAGTTGTTGCTGTTGGGCACTGCGTCTCAGCGATGGGAAAATTGACTAAGACATAACACAAGTGGACTTTTCTTCCTGTTGTACAAGAGTAAGAGAAATTTGGTGATTAAAAAGGAAGAAAGTGCTTTTGGACAATATTGGTTGTCACAATAAAATATACAAAAGCCTTCCTTCTATGGTGTGTGAGACAAGGTGGAATTTGGGTGCTTGAGAAGCCTAGAAAAGATTGAGAACAAATGGTGTGGAAACAGGGCTGGGTAGCAGGCAGAGTGGAACAAAAGGTAGGGGGGTGATCGCTGAAGGCCCAGTTTTAGTTAGAAGCCATGGCTTTCTGGCAGAACCTCTCCAACAGTCAGTATTCAACTGTTGAAGCATAGCTGCAGAGGGATGAACAGTGGGGTTGATCAGGAGATTCTCTGGGGCTGTCTTAGCAATCACAGCAGCACCTCAGCCCAGTCACACTCAAACACACAGAATACACAGAAACATAGAGAGGAGGGCATCCCCACAGCTAGCAGACTCTACCAAGCTTGAAGTACATTGAGGGCACAGGTTCAAACCACATGAGCAGGTTGTTTTATTTTGTTGGTGGTACTGGGGTCCTCAAGGCCTTTGCACTGAACTATATCACCAAGCCTTTTAAAAAAAATTTTATTTTGAGATAGGGTCTTGCTAAGAAGAAGACAGTAGCAGAGAAGAAGAGTGGAAAGAGTGCTGATGGTTTTGCGATGCTTCAAGTTTCTCACAGTTCTGATCTTGAATCTGTGATCCTCCTGCTTTAGTCTCCTGAGTAGCTGGGTTAACAGGTGTTCACCACAGCATTTGGCAAAAGAGGAGACTTACACTGGGCTTAAGGACAGTGTCAAACTCTTGGCTTTCAATGGTTCAGAAGATGCCTATCACTTGCTTGAATTGGCCTACATTACAGTCCTAACCCTCAGCCGCCTCTGGCAGGAGGAGTTCTGACAGGGTGAGTGGGAAGATGGCTGGGACAAAGCCTAAAGATAGCTATAAATTACATGTTTTATTTTTCTCCTTTTCTCATGTATCCGTAATTTTCAGCAAAGGGAGTGCTCCCTTATTATGTAATATTTCGGAGATGAGACACTTTTGGGTGTTTTAACAGGGTACCCTAGTGGGACTGAGGAATGAGAGCCAGTGTTTATGTAAGCAATGTGACTTTTGATATAGTTGTGCATGAGAATTTAAATATGGAAATGCATATTTTATTGTAAATTATACTTATTTCTTCTTCATATCACAATAAAGTCATTATATATAATTAGTATATTAGTTTGCTAGGGCTTCTGTAATAAAATACCTCGGAACAGGTGGTTTGAACAACAGAAACTGGTTTTATCACAGTTCTGGAGGATGGAAGCCTGAGATAAGGTGTCAGGAGGGCTGATTCCTTCTGAGAGCAGAGGAGAATCTGTCTCAGGCCTCTCTCCTGTGTAGATGGTTTTGTGCCTTGTTTCATCCATATCACCTCACTTGTGTATCTATGTCTCTTTTTCCTCTTCTTCGAAAGACACCCTATTTTATTACAAATATTTCTAAATTCTCCCCTTGCTATTTTGAAATAAAATTCATATATAGTAATGATGACCAATCCCCCAGCCAAGTTCATGACATATGAGGAGCCAGATTTGCTCTCCTCCCTGAGATAACTAAACAAACAAATTACCTATCTATAATTGCCACAGGCTGAATTGTGTCCCACTTCCCCAAATTTATGTTAAAGTCCAAACTAACCCTTACTATCTCAGAATGTGACTGTATTTGGAGATGGGTCCTTAAAGAGGTGAATTAAAAGATCATTGGAGTGGACCTTAAACCTATGTAAGTTCTATGATACACTCACTTTCTATCCTGAACCCCTCCATGGCTTGTGAGAGTATATTCATCTTTATAGTTTTAAATTATGCATTTTATATGCATATACATACTTTTCAATTATATTTTATGTATTTCAAATTATATATATATACTATTTATATCATTATTAAAAGTAAAAACAGTCCCCATAGTATCCCCTCCCCGAAAGGATTCACTCTAAGTCTCTTAGCACTGGCCACTTGTCCTGGGCCCCAGAGCAGGCTTTCCTCCTGAAGAAGGTGTGGAGTAAAAGTTTGGCCATGCTTAGAATTCATGATCTGATGTAGAAAAAAGCATCAGATTTCACCCAAGACCTGAACATACTTAGCACATGATCTTGTCCCTGACTAAGCTGTAAAGGCTCATGGTCCAATCTACATGGCCAATATGCTGCCTTCTCCTTTGGGATGAGCATCACTGGGTCACAATGTTCAAGGAGTTTATGCCCTCACATGAAGACTACAACTATTGATCTGGTACAGAATTGGGACCTGAAGGACCAAGTCAGTGACTTTGAATATGACACGTTCTCAGGAAGTAGTTGCTGTCATCAATAAATGGTACAAATGTGCCATTGATACCACGTCATGCCATCGAACTCTTGTGACTTCAACTTAGAGTGGATGCTTTTCTGGCTCCTCTGATCAAGGAAAGGATCAGCCCTGGGTACAGGTTACTATTTTACAAGACAGCAAATAAATCAAAATAAGGTACTAAAATAACCAAGTCTCAAATACTGTGTTAAAGAAGCAGAAAATAGATTGAGATAGATAGCCAACATATCTAGCCTTTGGTTTATGGAACCAGAAGTTTCCAAGGATAAAATTTACAGCCAGTCTCTCAAGATTCTGTTCATTGTGTATGGCTAGAGAAGCTGGTCTAAACCACTAGATAGTTTTAAAAAAGATTCAAAGATTCTGCCTCTCTCTCTATGAGATAATGTGATCCTGGGGATTGGAGGGAGATTGGCCCCGCTGGTCTGACAGTTTGAGTGCCTAGGGCAGTGATTCTCCTACCAGGTGAAATGATCATGTTTTCTATACACTGGGACCTGAGGCTACCCTCTGGCTATCTCACATTCCTCGGGCCTCTTGGAGAACATACTTTCCCTTTCTCCTCTCTGGTCCATGTTCTTAACTTTGATTGTAGTCTCAAGTGCTGCTAGCAATATTCAAATATAAATTTCCATGATGGTTTCCCAGTTCAAGCCTAGGCCACTGCACGAGTATGGCAATAGCACTGACAGCAACAGCTTTATGGAGGTGGCACTTATGTCCTGGGTGGAAGCAGAGGACAATGGGGGCAGCTTAGTTGGTATTAGTGGGCTCCAAGACTTCAGAGGCAGTAGAGGTCTTTGAGTCAATCAAGGCTAACAGGGTTTGTATGCAAAAATTAGTTGTCTCCTAGAATTCACCTATAAATAAATATAGGTAATTAAGTCAGTGCAAAGTGACTGAAATGCTGAACTACTGAGTGGAGTTGAAGCAAAGAAATACTTTTAATTACTATTTGTATAACAACAGTTTTCTCCTAGAAGATGTAAGCTGTGGCAGCACAGGCTGAATCATTTCCAAGCCTGGAATATTTTCAGTAACTACAAACTTGAAGGAGGGAAAATAATTTTTTGCCCTATTTATATAAGGTTTTTTGATAGAAGAATTATTTAGAAAGTGTTACAAAATTTTATGATGCATTTATTCTATACATTTTTGAAAGGTTGACCATATGTTCCTATATATTACCAATGAAAAAATCTAACAATGCTTAGATTTTTTTGTTTAGAAAAAAAACAAATGTTTAAGCAAGTACTATATCATTATGTTATCTAGATTATGACAATAGTTATAACTGATGTGAATTTACAACATTCAAATGAAGGATGGACACACTTAAACATTTGTTAAAATCAAATGAATCTGATGCTGAGCATCAATATAATTGGTAGGAAATTCAATCTCAGTCATATTTTGGAAGACCTTTACCTCTGCCTTAGTAGTACAAATGTCCGGAAGAAAATATGCAATTCAAACAATCTGTGGGTACCAAGAGTAGGCTTATGGCAGCTGTAAGCATAAGTGGGTGTATTTTTGCAGGTAAGTAAAACAATAAAGTCATTCTACTTTTTTATTATCACCATGTGCCAGACATTTTGAACAATATCAGTGATAAAATATTCTGTACTATTCTGTACAACAACTATCTACTGTTGGTCTAAATTTTAAACAATTGCTGTGAATATTGTTGCATTTTGATAATACTAATCTGTTGCAAGCTACAAATTAGCACCTTAATTACTTATTCTTTGATATTTTATTCCACATGAACTTTTAATTAATTGGAAGAACCTTCAGTTTTTATTCTCATTCCACATCTATCATAGATCAATTATACACATTTGTTTAGCAATAAATTACTAATGATTAGGAATTATTTGAATGAATTTCAGTGGTGTTACATATTCCTGCACTTAAACAGTAGACTCAAAAGAAGCAATGATAACCCAGTGATTGTACAGGTGAATACATAAAACATCAGTTACTTCAATTTTATCATCTATATGACATTGTGGAGTTCTCATTTCTGTTTAAAATTCAAAACAGTACATCAGAGTACAAACTGCAATGCATGATATTCTTCTTTGATTCATGCATTTTCACTCATACATGAAAGATTCAAGTGAATTTAAAATGTATATTTGTGTTTAATTGTTTAAAACTGTAGAATGAATTAGGAAAACAATTATTATTCTGATTAATTCTAAAAATAAATTTATCTCATGGAGATAAAAAATGTTTTAAAAAATTGGCTCCTGGCACCAAATGTGCTGACTGTGCTCCTGCTCTGGTGTTCAATCCAGGGTAGGTACCATGACTTCTGACATCAGAATCTTTTTAAAGGTGGCAGGTAACAGGTCTATCCAATATAGTCCCTGAGAGAGTTTTCATAGCATTCACACATTTACTGCCCATCAATAATATAACCACCTTCTGTCTTGCTTTACACTTCTGCTTTTTACCTGTATTTTTGAAAACAAAATTCTCTAAACACAGTCCCAGGACAAAGAAAATCTCAACTTTCCTTATTTGTGTGTGTGTATCATTAGGAGATGAACTAGGATGGGAACAAAGAATTTGGAGTTATACATCTCATTGTTTCTTTTGAGATAGGAAACACAAAGCACAATTTGATTGTTAATTTTGTCTGAATGGACAAAAGGATGTCTGGATAGATGGTAAAATATTTCTGGAAGTGTCTGTGAGGGTGTTTCCAGAAGAGATCAGTGTTTGGACCTGTAGACTGGGCAGAGAAAATTCCTCTCACTAGTATAAGCAATTATCATCCATCATCCACTGAAGACCTGGACAAAGGGAAAACATGGAAGAACAGGGAATTTGTTTACTTCTTCAGCTGGGACATCAAGTTTTTATCTCCCCTTGAAAATCAGTGCTCCTGGTTCTTGGACTTTCACTCAGTCTAGGCTATTGCCCATTGTTCCACGCTGGCTCTCAGGCCTTTGGGATTCAACTGAAACCACACCATCACCCTTCCTGGGCCTTCAGCTTCCCAGTAACATTGATGAAAACCTTCTGTATCTACAATCAAGAGTCAATTCCTTATAATAAATCTCCATATATATGTACATATATACATATATATGTATATATACACATATATATGTATATATGTACATATATATGTATATATACATATATGTACATATATATGTACATATATACGTATATTATGTATATATATATATATCTGTGTATGCTATTTGTTCTGTTTCTCTGGAGAAGCGTAACACATATTTAAATTTTCTCTTGAGTTATCTTGCCACATTAGTCAAGAGTATTTTTATAAAGAGAAGTTCTTGTAAGCACAGAACAATCAATTTAGACAAGTAAAAATGATTGCATTTGTAGTACTCTTAAATCACACAAGTTTAGAAATATACTCCACTTGAATCATCAGGTTGGTTCATTATAGTTTGGCTTTATTTTGTAGAATATTAACATTGTTCACTTGATTATATTATTGTTCTGTGGTCTTGTCGGTAAAATGTGTTATTGTTAATAATGTGGTTGATAGTGTTTCTTTGAAGGTAAAAAAGATCACATTTTTGTAAGATAGAATACATCAATTAAAACCAGAGTTTAGCTATGGGTGTTTAAACAACTAACCACCCAATTGTGCATAATGCTATATAAGGTGTTGAACTTATTCTACAAGTTGTTAGATACTGCTTTAGTATGTTGTCTTTTCAGCACTGCCCTCAAATTTCCATTTGGCATATGGTGAATATTCAGATGAGATGACTAATACTTCCTATGTGCACATAGAAAGCAAGTTACTAATTCTCAGAAGATATCTATGGAGGTTCTTTTGGATCTGGAACGTTCAACAAGAGAAGACGAACCCCTTTTATTGGTAGGACTGAAAGCTATGAGTGCACACCCCAAATGCCAAAGTAGCCCTTAGTCTTTGACTCCACATTGTGCCAAATCAATCATCACAACAAAAATAACTTCACCACTGACTGCATCACCCATTCTTGAACCATAGGCTTGTTTCCTCAACAGCGTCTCTGTAATGTCCTATTTAGCACATAGTGCAAACTCAAGAAAGCTTAATTCCCTTCTACCTTTGCTTTTCCCCTTACTGAATAAATAAATGAACAAATGAGTGGATCCCTATCTGTCTTAAGGCTGATTTTCTCTGTTCCATGGTCACATGGCATAACATACTGGCACACAGTTCCTGAATTTTTGTCTTTTTCCTCTAAGTATAAAATGGTTGCCCAATTCTTCCAACCCTAGGATTAAATCCCTGGTAGGGGAAAAGTCCATGCTTTGTTCGATCAAATCTCAGGTAGAGCAACTGAACTGCCTTGATGGTCCTAAGATGCAAGGGCATGACTGAGTGTACAGATGAGGAGTGGAGAAGAATTTCTTTGAAGTGTTTCTTTGACGATAATAAGAGAGCTTTTACCATTTCTTGTATCTCTCTTCTTCATAATCTTGGTTCTGTCTCAAGTTTTATCTTGTCCAGATTTGATACAGCTAATCTTCCTAAGACCAACTTGGGTCATGTTAACATGCTTTTTTTAAAGGTAGGATTCCTTTTATTTTCTTTTCATTTTTTTTAGTTTATTGTAGTGCTGGAATTGAACTCAAGGCCTTGTGCATGCAAGGCAAGCACTCTACCACCAAGTTACACTCCTAGCACCATGTCTCTCTGTGAATCATCTTGGCAAGTTAAGTGTGAGGCTTCTCACATAGTGTCTGTTCTACCTCACCTTCCTCACCATCTGGGGTCCCCACCCATCATCTCCTGGTAGCATTAACAGAAGTCAGTTTACTCCTAACCCTTCCATTCCAACTTCAACTATATTAAGTTATTGCATTCCAACAATGCAGTTCTTGTTTCATCAGCTCTTTTAGAAACTAGTGAGTTTTCCATTTAACTTCTGAAGCTCAGAGACTTCGTTCTGAGATTACTAGTTAATACCCAAATTCCATTCCCTGACAGAACCATTTGAAATAAAGCTGGAGAATGGTAATTTGTAGTTCTGGTGCATTTTTCTATCAAACGGGCTTGTCGAGGCTGACATGAGAGCCCATCTACAATCTACAATATTAATCTGAATAGCACGTTCCTACAGACTCAATGTCTTAGAACAGACTTCTCTGTGGGAATAAACCCCATTTATAAGTTATGAACCCTCTGATAATTCACATATCGTCTGGACCATGCCCAAGCCAGTGGTGACAAACCTATGGCACGCAGGCTGTTTGTTATCATTAAAAGCTCGAAAAGGTTCACCATCACTACCACAAGCACTGAAAGCCCTTTCATGGTCAAAAGAAAGATAAGAATAAGGGGATTCAGGGAAGGAATAAGTATACAATAGCATCATATTACAGGACTTATTAGAGAGTCATGAACACTGAAATTTGGGGTGTATGTGGGGAAAGGGCAACAGAGGGAAGTGAAGGCTGGGCCTGGCAATATTCTCTCCATATCAAGTAGGGAAAGACCTGGGCTGGGACTCAGGAAGAGCCAGGAGATGGTCACTGTCTGTCTCTAGGAACCCCCTAACTCATGAGTACTTAGTAGCGGTGAAGCCAGGGAGGGTGACAATTGGAACATAACAGTTGTCAACACTAAGGCATATGTCTAAGGCTGGGGTTAAGATTGTAAGCTATAAGTACAATTTCAAGAATGAAATAGGATCTCCAACTGGAACCAATAAGAAGTCAAGTCATAAAAATGAAAATGTCTCAGGAGGAAAAGGAGAATATATTAGGGGACATGGTACTTACAGAGGCACAGGAACCCTATTATCAGACAAAGGCCTCAGGGGAAGTAGTGACAGTAAACTGAAAACTAAGATGTTGGAGAGAAGCCAGATGCTAGTGCTAAATCTCCACATTCAGTCCCGCTCTGCACCTGTGTGTTGAGTTTGTCCCCTGAAGACAGGGAGTGATTGGCAGACCTTCATTTGTAGCATACTGCCAAGACCCAAGCATAAGGCATCCTGCTTTCCTCTTTGCTGCTTAGCAACAGCCACCTCCTTGATTACTCAAGTTGTCATAGTTTTTCTGTAACTGTTTACTCTGAAACCAGGTACACGGGCCTACAAGGAACAAGGCACAGTTCTGGTTGCTCAACCAATTACAAGCTGCCTTGCCACTGTTGAAGTACACTGTCAGTATAGGTTGCTCTGAGTACTGGGAACAAGACTGACTGCATGCTGAAACCAAATGTAGAGTAGGAGACGGAGGCACGAGAAGAAGAAAATTGATTCTGAGTCTACTGATTCTGTAAGCCCCAGAATGGGGGAAGGGGCAGAAAATTTTACAAAGGATCAGGTAGTTATTTCAGATACTAGAGAAATGAGGGCTACTAACATATTAAAATAACATCTTTTCATTGTTAAGGTTTAGAAGAAAAATGTCCCTTCAAAGGCTCATGTGTTCAGAAGTGGGGCTTTGGGAAAGTGATTGGATCAGGACAGTGCCAACCTCATCAATGGATTAATCCACTAATCTGTTCACAGTTGAATGGGCTGTTAGAAGGTGAAGACTTGTTGCAGGAAGTAGCTTCCTGGGGTATAACCTGCAAGGGTGTATCTTCCTCTTGAGCTCTCTCATCCTCTGTGTTTCCTGGCTGCCATGACTTGAGCAACTTTGGTCCACCACACCTTTCTGCCATGATATTTTACTTCACTACAGGTCCAGTAACAATGGAACCAGCTGACCATGAACTAAAATCTTTTCTCCTTTAAGTTGATTTCTCTGAAGTATTTTGACACAGCAATGGAAAGTAAACACATTCATGAATCATTCTCATTCTAATATGAAATTTATTTAATTCTGTCAAATGTAAACAGCAAATACAGCAATGTGATCAAAGTGAATTTGACCAGGTACTTATGGAGGATCAGTTGACCAATCATCTTACAGAATCTCTGAGTATATTTGAAACAATTTTCAATAACCAGGTTTTCAGCAACATCTCTATAATTCTCTTCTTAAGCAAGACAAAGTCTCTTGAGGAGAAAGTACAGATTGCAAGCATCAAACACTATCTCTTAAAATTTGAAAGGAATACACACCACTTAAGAGTCATCCAAAAATTCATGGGGGAATATGCGACTAGCAGAACAAATGTGGGACTAGCAGCAGAAGCCCTTGTACCACAACTTCACCATTCCTATCAACACAGAGAATAGCCACTTTGTTTTGCATGATGTGAAGGATATTGTTTATGAGATGCTAACTTTGTTGAGGTACATTTTAAGCGTTTTAAGATGGCTTCTAACAGTAATCTTTTTAGTTCACATTTAAAAATGATTACATTTGACAACCCCAGCTTACCAAATTAAGCCATGCCTATAAAGTAGCTTTATGAGTACAAACATAATCATAGTGAACTCAGCAGATTGGCTGGTTTGAAGTACTAAAAATGTTGTCATGTAGGTTATAGGTAGTGTTAAAATTAGATTACAGGTACAGATATACAGTGCTGGGGACAATTGCAAGGTCTGACAATTTTTCTACTTTTCCTGAAAATTGTGATTATGACTGTGATATCTGTTGCTTTACTGTATAGCTCACTGTGTTCTCAGTGTTTTATTGGTCCTTACAAGATTGGTCAGCATTGTGGATCACCCAGCCTTTCTATGACAATGGTTCTTTTTCTGTCAAGTGTAAGAGCTGGGCCTTTCAGTGGACTAACAAGGGGTTTATTCTTGACATAGCTAACTCATCTTGTATTTGCAGTTTCACTGCCATTATATCCATATGAATTCCATTGTGTTGATGCCTAGGTAATACAAGAGCTTCAGATATGTAGCCCAACATCATAATGTTCATAATATAACTCATGTATATTTGAATAGTTCTATATCCAGTGCTTCTTGCCAAAAAAGAATACATTGTTTAAATTTACAGGGCTAGTATAACTCCAGCACTAATGAATACTGAAATATTACATAGTTTGGTGTGTTTGGTGGTCTGTGGAAATTTAGCAAATAGTTTTGTTGAATGGCCGACATTTAACCCCAGTGAAAGCTAAGTGTCCCTACACAAAGTGGACACTTAGTCTTGTTTAAGTTATATTTAAGGTCTGTGGTAACAATAAATATTGCCTGACAAAGCAGAAATTATCATCCTTCTTCATTTTGAGTACTACCAAGAAATGTTAAGCCACTAACTAGATATGGTATAATTTTGGGTAATTGCAATTTTCTTCTGATGCATGTGGTGTCTCAGAATCACTATTCTTTTAAAATAAAAAATAGAATATACTTTGAGGTAGTAAATTACTTGTATTTAAATTACACAGGCTTGTTTAGGATTCAGTAGAATTGTGAGGTTCAATCAAAAGGCTTGACTCCCACATATTTTTATATACTATATTTAAAACCATTTGAAAGGAGTCTTATAACTGTATCATGAAAAACATATTTTTGAAAAATTTAAATACCACTGTATGAAAAGGGAGGTGAAATTTAAGGAACAGAATTGAAAAGGTGCTCATAATTTTCACATACTTCCCCTCAGTCTCTAAAATATAACTCACGTTTAAAGCTCTTTGGCATGTTCTAGTTTCCAAATCTTTGGTTATGACTTGGAAAAAATGTGCCTGATTCTGTATTACTTTCTATTCTTAATTCTGACTGCTTTTTCCTTTATGTGAAGAAATGTCACTTCTGTCTTTTTTGACCTTGAAGAAATTTATAGTGTAAAAAAGTTGCCATATAAGTCAAAGAACAATGATTTAGACCTTAACTTTTAGAAGGAGTTTTGTGAGATGTTTTCTGAAGACCTAATCAATTCAAGACATGCCACAAATATTATTAAATATTATTTTAATAGCCTAAATTGTTGATTTCTGCCAAATATTGTATTAAATTGAAATCTTCATTTCAGTATTATATGGGAAGGTTGCATGACAGCTGGAGTACACCTGCAACTGAGGAAGACAATGTGGTATGAAAAAAATCATTTTTTTTCTAAGTTATGTTAAATGATACTTTAGAGAAAGTCTTTCGCTTAATCTTACAAATTTGGGCTTTTCACAGAAATTACTGTTCAGTTGGTGGCAGTGTTTTTTTTAAAGTAGAAGTTAATAAGATCACCTTTATACCAGAAATGATTAGAAGTATTAATGTAGCTTATACAGAAATCTTACGCCCTGTAATTAAATCTTCATTTTAAATGTATACCCCAGCACTTGTATCTTCTGTTTTTGATAAAGCATAGTTTCAGCCTTGGTGCACGTGTCCAGTTATGTCTTATATAAAGAATAACTACCAAATTTTGCTGTTATGTTCTGAACCTCAAATCACTGAGAAACCCTCAAACTGATGTTTTCATTAGCTAAGGATACATTTAGACAAAACCCCAAACCATTTGAAACAGGGTTCTCTCTCCATTGCAATTTGTAGCAATGTTATTTCTATATATGCAATGAGAAGGGTAAATAGCAGTGTTAACTTTTAATTTCTGCTTGAATCCACGCAATCATGTCTGTAAACCAAATCTAACTTAGTAACCAACTTCCCAATAAATCTAGAGAAAGTAAACAAAACCAAAAACAGCAAATAGTTTGCCATTCAAACAGCCTGAAACTTGTATTAAAATACTTCAAGATGTTTTTTCAGGAATTGCAGTATGTTATTAAAGGTAAATTTTGAAAACTGTTGATGCTGGCATGGCAGCACACACCAGTAAGCCCAGCACTTGAGAGGCTGAAGCAGGATGATATGACTGAGAGTTCAAGGCCAGCCTGGCTACATAGTGAAACCCTGTCTTTAAAATAAAATAAGATAGTAAAATAAAATATAATAAAATTATTTGGAAATTCTATTCTTTGCAAGATAAAACAAAGACCAAGTCATCAATTAGATGACAAAATACTAAAAACAGTTTTGGAAAGTCAATGGTAGAAATCTACATGTTTTGTTTCCACTTGACAGATCATCAACTGAAAAACAATTTATGTCCAATGATTAAATCCACATGTGGTAGCATCATGCATAGAAGAGCAGTGAGTTAAAGAAGTCAACGTGCCTTTCTAGTATTAGCCACAGATTTCAGACCAAAAAAAATGTTTATTTTTTTCTTTTAAATTAGTGAGATGGAACAACAGCAAATAATATATAAAAAAAATGTTCAACATCACTAGTCATTCGAGAGATGCAAATGAAAACAATGCTGTAATTCCATTTCACTTCAGAAAGAATGGCAATCATCAAGAAATCAACCAATAACAAATGCTAGAGAGGCTGTGAGAAAAAAGGAACCCTTCTCCATTGTTGCTGGGAGTGCAAATGGGTGCAACCAGTATGGAAATCAGTATGGAGATTCCTCAAAAACTAAAAGTAGACATTCTGTTTGACACCCTTTCTCCTTTTTGGTATCTTCCCAAAAGAGTTAAAACCATCATACTACAGCAATATATGCAGACCCATGTTTATAGCATCACAATTTGTAATAGCTAAATCTTGGAAACAGCCTAGATGCCCATCAACAAATGAATGGATAAAGAAAATGTGGTTTTCATATACAATGGAGTACTTCACTGGCAGAAAGAAGGATAAACTTGAGACATTTTTAGGTAAACGGATTCTCCTTGAGAACATAATTTTAAGTGAAATAAACAGGACATATGTGCTTAAATATCATATTGTTTCTCTTGTGTGAGAAACCCAAAGGGCAAATAAGGAACAAAATATTGGGAAGCAGGAAGAAAATATTTCAATTTGAAGGGGAACAAGGAAGGGGACAGGAAGAGGAAAAGTACAGAAAAGGGATAAAAATTTTATAAGGAATGGAAGGAAAACAATAAAAACAAAGTTTTGTAAAGGAAGAGGGGAAAAAGGATTGAAGAGAAGGGAATGGGGAAAAAGAATTAAGATATACTATGTACAGGTGCAAATTCCCTATGATGAAAGTGATCATTATGTATTTCAAAAGCATACCAATAAAATTAATTTTTAAAAATTAAAAATGTGGGATTAAAAAAATAAAATGGAGTACTAAAGAGTGAGAAACTAGGCCACCATCCCAAGCTCCTAGGGCAGAGAAGCTGAGCCGGTCCCAACACCTGGAAGGAAGCTCCCCTGTGGCCATCCCATGCTCCTAGGGCAGAGAAGGTGAGCTACCCAGGCGCCAGAAGCACCCCCCCACCCCGGAAATTAGAAGACACGTAAACAAGCCTCAGAAACAGACTTCTGGATCACCTACAGCAACCACAAAGGGAAACAAGATGGAACAATCTGATGCTTAACTACCTGGATTCTCTGCACTGCCAACAAAAGAGGATCTGGGAAAAATGAAATCAGAAATAATTACTCAGATAACAGCAAAGATTGTGCTCATGGTGCAAGACATGATTAATAAATCTAGAGAGGACACAGATAAAAAAATAGAGGATCTGAGGAACATGATAGAATCTCAACATAGGAAACAAATGGAATCCATAAAACAGATGCAAACAGATTTCCAGGAGATTAAAAACTCCATCTAAAGTCTGTGCAGCAGAATGAACCAGTGTGAGAATAGAATTTCAGATATAGAAGAAAAGATTGCAATTAGTGACCAGGAAAAGAAAAATTGTTTTAAAATTGTAAAGGAACATGAGAAATTATTCCAGCAGCTGCTAGATGATGCAAAGAAGAATAACATAAGACTGATTGGAATCAATGAAGAAACAGGAGAGAGTGCAGATGACATAAAAAAACTCTTCACAGAAGTGATGGCAGAAAACTTCCCAAGGAGGGGAAAAGAACTTGACATACCCATAAGTGAGGCATATAGGACTCCAAATAGCCTTGATCAAAAAAAATCTACACATAGGCATATAATAGTTAGGATTCCAGAAACCCAACAGAAGAACAAAATTCTACAAGCAGTGAGAGAAAAGAAACAAATCACATACAAAGGAAAGCCCATCAGAATCACAGCAGACTTCTCAATTCAAACCCTCAAGGCAGGAAGAGCTTGGAGTGATGTATTTCAAGCCCTAAAGGAAAACAGCCTCCAACCCAGATTGATGTACCCTACAAAACTGTCTTTCAAAATTGATGGAGAAATAAGATACTTTCATGATAAAGAGCACCACAGGAACTTCATGAATTCCAAACTGGAACTCCAAAAAACTTTAGACAATACCCTAGGAAAAGACAATGAGGATCACAACCCCAGGAAGCCCAGCAGAATGAATCCATTGGGCATGACAAATTAAATTCAAAAGGGGAGAATCCAACACAAAGAAAAAGTCATGACAAGGCTTTTAAAACTTTTAACTTCATCTCCCTAATGAGTGTATAATTCAATCTTATTATTGTACTGATTAGTATTTTTCTGATTCTAGAGTTGCACATCTTTCCTTGTGCCATACTGGCTATTTATCATCTTCTTATGTCTACTTTTTAATTGGGTTGTCTATTAATGAGCTCTAAGAATTCTTTATATATTCTGCTCATGGGTTATATGCATTGTAAATATGGTCTGTTTAAGGACTACTTTTCATTTTAATGATGTCATTTAAAGTTCTAAATTTTGATGGAATCTCATTTATCAATTTTTTTCTTTTATACATCATGTCTTTTGTATCCTAGGTAGTTCTTGCCTGCCCTGAATTCATAAACATTACTCCTTATAATTTCTTCTTAAAGTTTTATACTTTTAGGCTTTCATATTTAGGTTCATAGACTCCTTCAAGTTATTTTCATGAATGGAAATAAAGGATTGAGGTAATTTTTTATATACGGATACCAGGTATTCTAGTGCCATTTGCTGAAAACACTATCTCTTCCTTGGCTCTTGAATTGAGTTTATATTCTATAAAATGCTAATGTTAAATAATCTTTCAAAGCTCAGTGGACCATATATGTGTGGTTCTATTTCTAGATTCTCTGTTTTATTCCAGTGATCTATATGTCTTTCCTTACACCAACACTGCTTTGATTACTATAGCTTTAGAAGAAGTCTTAAAATTAGGTACTAAACGTCTTCCAACACTGTTTTTGTTTTTTTGGGTTTCGTTTTTGTTTTTGTTTCTGTTTTTTTTTTTTTAACTTTTCTAGGTCCTTTGTACTCCTACATAACTTTTAAATTTCAATATCCAATTCTTCATTTATAGCAAGTATACACAGACCAGAATTTTTATATATACTTTGTGTTTTCTAATCCTGCTAAATTCAAATACAAGTTCTAGGGGCTCCTAGAGATTTCTTAGTATTTTCTCTGTAGATGATCATTTCATCAACATATAAAGATTTTGCTTCTACCTTGCCAATTCTATTCTAATTGTGTCATTTTATTGCCAGACTATTTTGGTTAGGCCTAGGTTTCAAAGTTTAATGGACAGATGAAGAGTAAGCATATCTGCCCTTGTTCCCCACCTTAAGGAGAAAGCATTGTATCTTCTCCTTTCATATAAGGCGTTCTCACTGGAAGTATGGAGTACATGTCTTTAATCTGTTGAGAAGGTTCTGTTCTACTTCTAATCTCCTGATAGCTTTTACCATGAACAGCTGTGGAATTTAGTCCAATACTTTTTCTCCAACTAGTGACAGGATCATATGGCTTTTTCCTTTCCTCTGTTAAAATGATGACTTTTGGGGGGTGAATCTTCTAATGCTGAACCAACACTGCCATCCCTATAACAAAATCTCTTTCTACATCCTGCCAGATCTGACTTCTAATAGTTTGTTTTGTTAACCAAATTTCTATCTATGTTCATACTTTTTTCTCCTATTATCTTTATCCAGTTTTAGGATTAGCACAATGTTGAGTTCCTAAAATGAGGGGAGAAGTGCTCCTCCTTTTTTCTGCTTTAATTGTTTGATATAATTTATCAGTTAAAATGTATATGAGCCTGCTGTTGTCATATAGGTAGGTTTTCAAGCTAGGAATATACTTTCTTTAATAGGTGCTATTCAAATTTTATATTTCCCGCAGAGTTAGTTTCATTAATTTGTCTTCCAAGGTACTTCTTAGAAATTGTCAAATTTATTTCAAAAAAGATTTTTGTAACATGCTTTCTATATTCTTTTAAATTCTGTAAAACCTGTGATAATGTCTCCTAGATCTTGATATTTTAATTTTAAAAATGTATAATTGATGTTGTATAATAGGAAGTAAAGGTCTAAAGGAGCAGGAGAAGTGGGAGGTGTAGGGGAAAGGAAAGAAGGGAAAAGAAAAAATATGAGATAAGGAAAAAAATGGAAACAATGTCTTTGCAAATAGGGAAGGGTGGGGGTGGTGAAGGGAGGGCAGGGGAAGGAGAAAAAAATAAGAACCAAGATACTCATGTAATGGTACAAGATCCCGATGATGAATGTAACTATTTTATACATAAAATGTACCAATAAACTTAATGGGAAAAAAAAGAATGAGAAACTAGAGACATTTGTAGCTAAATGGATGCACACTGAGGCCATACTCATAAGTGAAATAAATAGGACACACGTGTAAATACTCAATAGTTTCTCTAGTGTGAGAAATTGAGAGTGTAAATAAGGATCAAAAAGTATAGTAGATAATGTGAAACAGGAAGAAAGGGTCCAAAGGGAAAAGGGAAGCTGGAGGGGTAGGAGAAAGAAAAGAAAGATAAGGAATAAATATGAGAAAAGGAAAAAATGGAAACAAAGTCTTTTTAAATAGGAGGGGTTGAATGGAGGGCACGGAAATGGGGAAAAAAATAAGAATCAAGATATATTATATAAAGGTACAAATTCCCAATGATGAATGTCATCATATTGTATACCTAAAATGTACCAAATAAAATTAATGAATAAAAATAAATAAATAGCTCAGTGGTTTTGCTGCCTGCTGGGCAAGCGCAAGGACCCGAGTTCGATCTCTGGTACCAAAAAAAAATTAAATAAATAAATAATAAAAAAATAAATAAAAATAGGGAGATGGTATGCTAGGTATTACTGGCCCTTAGACCCAAATCAACCAAGGTTCTCATGCAAGTAAAAAATACACATGGATTTTATTTTTCCTTTGGGCAGTTTGTTTTTCAGTACTAGAGATTAAATCTAGGACCTTTGTACTGAGCCACATTCCCCATCAGTCCCTCCAAAAATCTTTTTTTTGTTATTGTTTTTAAATAGAGAAATACTTACTATTTCATTAATCACACACACACATATATATATCATATATATAATATATATGATAAATATATATGATAACTAATTAATCTTTTTGGCCAATTATGGCTAGTTGGTAAGAGCTGTACAGGAAAGAGGAAACAGGAGGAGAGGTGGTGGGTGAGAGAAGCAAGAAGATAAGATAGGGAAGAAAGGCAAAGCAGAAGGTTGAGGAAAGAGTTCAACGAGGGGGCAGCTCCTCAGAAGTGTGAGGGTCTGCAGACATCTGCCTCTCCTCACAGATTGGAGACACTCCAGGCATACATGTCTGAGAAAATTATTGTTATTATGATCCCTTGTCACTTTTCTTTCCTTCTTGTGGTAGAAATTGTTGTCTGGCTTCATTTTTGTACTTCAAAGTTTATTTTCTGAAGAAATTACTATGCTGCCACTTTCCCCATTTTCTCCCTGGGGGATCATCTAAGGATGACTTTAAAAATGTGAAGAATTGGTCAATTTACATCGCTATCAGCTCTAAAGTATTTTCTCTCTTTCTTTGAAGCTGTATTTCACAAAACATACTAATCCCAACTAAAATCTTACACCTAAATTTTAAAATTTAAATTCATTTTCATTCCTTATCAAAGTCATACCCATGGATAATTAAAAATTCAAATAATACTAAAAGGTTTTAAACAGTTGTCCTTTAACCAGTTTCCTTCTTACACTGCTCCCATACCTCATCCTAACACAATGCTACTTTCTAGAGGCAGCTACTTACAAGTGGTTTCATTAACTTTGACATTGTTTTCCATATTTTAAAATATTATACACTCATGCATCATTGAATGACAGCGATACATTCTGAGAAATGTATTGTTAAGCAATTTTGTCACTGTGTTGACATCATAGAATGTACTTATACCAACCTAGATGGCATGGTCTACTACCCTCTGAGGCTCTGTGGTGTGGCCCAGTTCTCCCAGCCTACAGCCCTGTACAGCATATTACTGTGCTGAATACCACAGGCAATTGTATCACCATGACATGTGTGTATGTAAATATACCTAAACCTAGAAAAGGTACAGTAAAAATACAGTATGAAAGATAGAAGATGGTACACCTGTAGGGGCACTTGTCGGGAATGGAGTTGATCAAGGTGAGTCAGTGTGTTACTGATGACAGCTGGAACTTTACTGTACAATACTGCAGGCTTTATGAACACTCTGCACTTAGGTTACACTACATTTATTTAAACATACTTTCTTTTCTTCAATAATAAAATAACTTTAGCTTATTGTAACTTCTTTTGATTTACAAGCTGCTAATTTTTTCGAACTTTTGGGCTCTTGTAATAACACTTAGCTTAAAACACAAACCCATTGTACAGCTGTACAAAACTACTTTTCTTTCTTTATATTCCTATTTTTTAAGGTTTTTTCTATTAATTTTTTGTACATTTTTAACTTTATGTATTTTTTTGTTAAAAATTCAGATTCAAACTCATGCATTAGCCTAGGCCTACGTTGGGCCAGGATCATCAATGACTCTGCCTTCCACCCCCATACCTTATCCCACTGGAAGGTCTCCAGGGACATCAACAGACACAAAGATGCCTTCTCTGATAACAAGGCCTCCTTCTGGAATCTCTCCTGAAGGACCTGCCTGAGATTCCTCTTGAAGTGTTGTCAGTCTTTAGAAATATGTCCATGGGGTTTTGTTACTCTTTTCCATCATATCATAGTCAGGCTAGCCTTTCATTTCAACATTGTAAACAAACTTTTTACTCTGGCCACGATCACCATGGTGCTGAGAGCAACCTGCTTCAGCATCTGGTCTCTAATCTGGGTCATTTGGGTTTTTTCCTCCATATTTGATATAAGCACTTCTCAAATATTTGTTGGTCTTGTTGCCTACAATGAAGCAGATCTTTAACAGCTTTCAGCATTTTGTTCTTCTTCAAAATTGTAGCTATAATGGAGTGGGACTTGTCTGACTGGAGAGTAATGACCATGGCTGATTTTCCACCTTTGCAGTCTTTAATCCTTTGAATTTTGTTTCCAGATGAATTTTTCAACATGTCCTCTTGCTGGCAACATTAGCAGTGGATTTTGTGTGCTTAAGGGCCATATTGGGCAAAATAGTGTGAAAGTAAATCAAGCACAGAGACACGGCAAAGACAAGATATGTGAGATTGCTATGACATAATGTGGAATACTGTTTTATAGTGAACATTTGTTTCAGTAAGTAGAAATAATATACACTTAAAATAATAATAAAAGGCTACTAAACAAGTAAACCAGTAACATAGTCATTTATATAGTCATTATCAAATATTATGTACTGTGCATAGTTGTGTGTGCTATGCTTTTATATGACTGGCAGTATAGTAGGTTTCTTTACACTGGTGTCACTACATCCTTGTGAGAAATGCATTGAGCTATGACAGCTTCAACATGATCAGCTAATAGGAATTTCTCAGCTGCACTATAATCTTTGGGGACTACTGTTGTAGTTCACTATTGACAAGTACAAACAGGTGCATGTCTATACTTATATTTGCTGCTTACTGATTTATCCATTAGATGATATCTAATGGTTTATTTATAATGTAGATGATTTAGATTTTAAATTTTTACCCTTCTTTTCCTTCCCAATATAGTTATATTATTTTACTTAGTCTATCCTTACATAATAAAATTAATAATATATAATTATAATTAAGGTTTAATTGTTATAACTGCTACTGACGCAAGTCAGCTAATGTGATTATACTTTCTTTCTTGACGATCTTTTATTCCTCATTGTACACTGTCTCTTCCATTTTCTCCCAAGTTGCTATGTGTATATATTTTGGTCTATGTCTTTCATATTGGAACTTTCCTTAAATGTCTGGTGATATTTGATTCTGTTCATACTGAAATGTGCAATACTAAAAATCTGAACTGAAACTCTGTGAGTTGTGTGGATTTGCCAGATTTATATTGGGAAACCACTCAGTGCCATTTGGGGAAGTGTGTCTCTCTCTCTGTTTCTCTCTCTCTCTCTCTCTCTCTCTCTCTCTCTCTCTCTCTCTCTCTCTCATCCTAGGTACTGGCATTTGGGGAAGTGGATTGGGTGAAGGAGGTTATACATCCTACCTTTCAGTGTACAGATTATCACTAACTTGTCCTGATTTTAGATCCATGCCTCTACTGCAGGACAAGGTTATCTGAACCCATGTACAGACTTGACATTACCTGCTGTGTGAGTCTCAACTTTTGCTGAGCTTCCAGGTGTCTGCAGGTCCAGTGAGTACTGTGTCATCTGAGGGGAAATGTCCCCCTCATGTCTGCAGTCCCTAGGTTATAGCTTCTTCAGTTCTACTGAGTTGATCTCCAATCCTCCATATACTACCCACTGACATGACCATGTTTGATGAGGAATTGCACATAAGGAACAAATAATGAATTAAACACACAATCCTGAGACCACTGAAATGTATGACATGTGCATAATTTCTCAGTGAGGCTGTTAAAAAATAATTCTTACCAAAAAACTGGAAAAACTTTGTCAAAGTTGTTAAAAATGATTCTTACATAAAAATTGTGGAAAGCAAGAAAACACTATCTTTATAATAAAATTTATTAGATCATTATGTGTGCATAAAGGATTTTAAATTTCCTGTATATATGCATAAAATAATCTAAATTTCTCTTTCATGTTGCAGATAAAAAATAAAATAGTAAAAAGTCTACAGTAGAGCAATCAACTTGGGAGCAATAAATAAACTAATATAAGTGTGGAAAATTTTATGTTTGATCTGCATAATTAATATATAAAATGCGTAAAAATATGAGAAATAATATAACATATACAGTAATTAAAGTCACTTTATGTTAAAGTTCTATTTTCTACAGAAATTACTCTCATAAAAATCATTCCAAAAGAAATTAAAGATCAAAACAAAAACCCCAACAAATAGAACAATATAAAAGGCAATTCTTCTAATGAGTGCTGTTAGTGGCATGTGTACACACTGTAAATGAGACTCTGTCACATTTTAATTCCTGATTTAATAAACTGTGGCTTTAAATAAACAAAAAATTCATTTTAATAAGAAGTTATGTACATAATCATGTAATAAGTTATGAAAACTTGGATGCAGTATAATGAAAAGTTTAAACTGTAACATATGGTATGAAAACAATCCATCTCTTATAAATATCTAATTAAAATGAAGTTTAGAAAATTTTCTGTGGAATAAAAAACAGGAAAAGTTTAAAATCCTATAAAATATTAATTAGAAAAAGAGGAAGGTTAAAAAGGATAAGTGATACAATATACTCTAAAAATAGAATATGCGTCTTAAAGGAGAAAACCATAGACTTTCTTATGAAATGCTAAACTGAATGCATATACTGCACTTAAGGACTTTTTAGTATTAAGGACTAACTGTAGTTTATAAAGATAGAAATAATTAATCATTATTTTAAGAATGGGCAGAGGGAAGCTTGAATTTTCTTATCTTTGTTCCTAAAGAAATGATAACTCTACCTTCTTCCACCATACCTCAAGCATATCATCTTGATTCAAGACAAATCAGGTTTCCCAACCAAAAGTACTTGTGTTCTCTTAGTTTTAGGAAAATAGTCAAGAGCTGTATTAGTTTCCTGTGGCTGCTGTAACACATATCAAAAAAATGGGGTGTCTTAACACAAAAGAAGGTTATTCTCTCATGAAGGCTAGAAGTGTGAGTTCAAAGAGTCAGCAGGGCCACACACCCTCTGGAGAGAGAAAAATCTGTTCTTTGCCCCTGAGGTTTTAGTGGCTGTGGGTTAGTATAATGCCTAAAGCTCAGGCTCAGTTTTACATGCTGGCTGGACATCAATTTGATAGAAGTAGAAGAGTCCTGCATGGCCTAACTACAAGGTCCCCTTGCCATACTGCTTTCACAGATCAAATTCTCTAAACAGAAAGTCCTCCTTATAAAAGCGATGAGGCATAGTTCCTAATTATCCCTGTGTAGTCTTCCAGAAGCCCTTAGAATTATTCAGAGAAACCAATCACATCCTCCTGTAAGAATTGTGGTGTACTCCATCCTGTTGATATTACAAAACCTGCTCCCACAGCTTCTAGTTGTTCATTTGGTTACCAAGTGCAATCCCCATGTGGCCCTCCAAGGGGTGTAGTATCCTCTTCCCCAGACTGTGAATCTGTGTGATCTCATCTGTTCAGTGTTGGATGTCGTGTGTTTAGCTCTCCCTGTAGCCCTAGAATGGGAATTCCTCCCTCCCCAAGGGGATGAATAGGAGGCAATTAAAAGAGCAGGCATTCCTTGGCTTGTGGCAACATCACTTCAACTTTTGCCGCTGTGGTTACATTGCTTTTCCTTCTCTGTATCTTTTCCTCTTCCAACTGTCTCCAATCTCCACCTGCATTTCTTTTGTAAGAATTCTTGGCATTGGATTTAGGATCACCTGGATAATCCAGGATGATCTCTTCATCTCAAGATCCTTAACTTAATTACACTAGAAAAGATACTTTTTCCAAATAGGGTAACACTCAAGGGTTCTGGGGATTAGGATGTGAACATATCTTTGGGTGGGCACCTCTCAACCCACTTCAGGACCAACACAAAAATATTTTTATTATTTATAATAATATTTTGTTCTACTTAGTTTCAAAAACTCATTGCTGTGGAAGACACTTTTTAGTTATTTCCATAAAAATCTCTGAAGTGATTATGATTTGTGGCTTTTTGAAATAAAATTTAATTATGTGGGTCCCTTGTGTTTACTAACAAAAGCAGGTTTTAACTAACATGCTGAGCATAATCAAATTGTAAGCATTGTCTAGAACACTGGAATGAGAAAAATTGTGAAGTGTGTCTAGTCCAATAGGGAAGAATACTGTGATTGATCAGCAGTGGTTCTCAGGTGAGGGAGTGGGAATGGTAGAAAACATGCCATGAATTTTCGATGTTCAAATTTAGGATCTCTGATCATTCTTGCAAAGCAATTCCTGGGTAAATCCGGGGTTGACTATAAATTAAGTCAGTCTTGTCCCTAAAAATAATTATTTTGTTAGAGTTTGAGAATAAAGCAGAACTAGAAGAGATATTTATTTATTAAGGAGTATTTGGCCTTATACAATTGTGGGAGTTAGTTAAGCTGTTTATGGGGGTGTTATCTTGTTTGGAGCGCTATAGCTTGAACTCTGCGGGACAGGCAGTCAGAAGGGAAGATGGATGTGGTGGGGGGCAAGTGGAATCTGAAAGAATGAGTGGAACCCTTGGGAGTAGGCTGGAACCTGCATATGTCTTTCTGACTCTAACCTTCCAACTATGATGAGAGACTTGTCCTCCTGGAAATGTTGGTGTTTGTGACAGTTAATCTTGGGGTGAAGTGAGGGGACAGGGGAAGATGAGGAGCAGGGGATTGGGCCGAGCCTTTCATACATGCTAAGCACATGCTCTATTACTGAGCTTTATCTCCAGTCCCAACATCTAACTTTGTGTATCAACTTGACTAGGACAGAGATAGTATTCTCTAGGCTCTTCTCTTCCTTTTGAACCCTTCACTGGAATCACCTTATTGTCCAATTGCTACCAACATTCTCATTAAAGCAGCCTACATTTCTTTTCCTAACATGCAGTTCAAAATTTCTTCAGTTCTAGAGCCACTTTTATGTTTTTAAGTATTTGTTATCATAGCATCCCTCTTCTCAGTACCAGAACCTGTATTAGTTGGGCTTCTTCAGAAAAATAGAGTAAACATTGTGTGTGTGTGTGTGTGTGTGTGTGTGTGTGTGTGTGTGAGAGAGAGAGAGAGAGAGAGAGAGAGAGAGAGAGAGAGAGAGAGAGAGAGAGATATTTTATGAACTTAGCACTTAGCTCATATGATTGGGAGTCTTGAGAGTCTTAAACTCCAAATATGTATTTGCTATTTCTACTTCTTTGTCTGAGAAATGTCTGTTCATTTCAGATCCCCATTTTTGGATTGAGTCTTCAAGTTTGGGAGGTCTGATTTTTTTTTTAAGTTCTTTACATATTCTAAATAGTAGACCTTTGTCTGAGGAACAGCTGGTAATTCTTTCCCACATTGTGGGTTGGCTCTTGACGCTTTTGTCGTTTTTTCTTGCTGTGCAGAAGCTTTTTAATAAGAAGAGATTCCATTTGTTGATGGTGCTAGTTCACATGTGGCTGAGGTTTTGTTCATAAAATCTTTTCCTACACCAATGTCTTCAAGAGTTCTACCTAACCACTCTTCCAGCCGGTTTAGTGTTTCTGTTTTAATATTTAGATCTTTATTCCATTTCTATTTTAGTTTAGTGCACGGTAGAAATAGCAAATAAACATATGAAAAAATGTTCAGCATCACTGGTCATTCAAGAGATCCAAATGAAAACAATGCTGAGATTCCACCTCACCCCAGAAAAAATGGCTGCTATCATGAACTCAACCAATAACAAATGCTGGCAGGGCTGTGGGGAAAAGGAAACCCTTCTCCACTGCTGGTGGGAGTGTAGACTGGTGCAACCACTGTGGAAATCAGTATGGAGATACCTCAAAAAACTAATATTAGAGGTCCTATTTGGCCCAGCTATTCCCCTGCTGGGTATCTTCCCCAAAGAAGTAAAAGAATCATACCACAGTGATATATGTGCTCCCATGTTCATAGTGGCACAGTTTGTAATAGCTATAACTTGGAAACAGCTCAATTGCCCATCAACTGGAGACTTGATATAGAAGATGTGTTTTTTAAATATAAAATGGAGTACTACTCTGCCATAAAGAATGAGAAATTAGAGACATTTATAGCTAAACTGATGCACATTGAGGCCATACTCTTAAGTGAAATAAATAGGACACACGTGTAAATACTGAACCATTTCTCTCCTGTGAGAAACTGAAAGTGTAAATAAGAATCAAAATGTGTAATAGATAATGTGAAATAGGAAGAAAAGGTGCAAAGGGGAAGGGGAAGTGGGAGGGGGAAAGGAAAGAAGGGAATGGAATTAATATGAGAAAAGGAAAAAAATGGAAAGAAAGTTTTTGTAAATAGGGAGGGGTGGAGGGGTTAAATGGAGGTCAGAGGAATGGGGAAAAATAAGAACCAAGGTATATTATGTAAAGGTGCAAATTCCCAATAATGAATGTCAGCATATTGTATACCTAAAATGTACCAATAAAATTAATGAAAAAAATTATTATAAACTCAGAAAAGAAAAACAAAAAACTCCAAATGTGTAGTATAGGCTGGCAGGTTGGGAACCTGGAATGAGCTGCAGAATTTCCTCTTCTTTGGGTGAAGCCTGTCTTTTTCTATTAAAGTCTTTAATGATTGAATGAAGCTCAACTACATTATGTAGGGTGACTTGTTTTTCTTGAAACCTACTGATTTCAGTGTTAATCTAAATATACCTTTACAGAAATTCATTTTTGGAAAGGAATTCACTTTTGAACGTGTTGCATCTAAAATGTTTATTTGATATTCAAGTGAAGTTGTGAAGAATCCAGTTGGATATCTAAATGCCAAGTTCAGAGAAGTTCTAGGTTGGAGATAGGAATTTGGGAGTCATCAGCAAGAAGATGGTATCTAAAATGATAAGCCTACATAGGCTCATTGGTGAGATAAATATGGATAGAGAAGAGGACCTATAACCAACTTCTAGGATATTTGCACATAAAGAAATATAAGGGAAGGGCATGAACCCATAAAGGATGCAAAGAAAGATCAGCCAGGGAGTGAGAAGGAAAACAAAATTGTGCTTTTCTGGTAGCCAGAGGAGAACAGAATTTCAAGGAAGCATGCTGGATTATGACAAATGTTGCTGCTAGATCAGATAAGGAGTATGAGGTGACCGTTAGATACAGAAATTGGTCATTGGTGACCTTTCTGGAAGCAGTTTTGGAGGAGTGGTGGAAGTAAGAGCTTGTGTAGAGTGGTTAAGAGATAATGAGAGAAGTACAGGATAAATGAATGCACAAAGCCCTACAACCTATTTCTCATTCTACCTCCTGTTGCCATCATTATATCTTTGTCTTCTTTCTTCTTCTAGACTATAAACTCCTTAAAGATGTAGAAAGGTTTTGGAAACTGTATATCTGCTACGGGACCCGGCACAATGACAGCACACAAGAGGTTGTCAATAAATGGTGACTGAATAACTGAATGACAAAAAGAAACATTAAATGAACATAGTCTTGAGTGAAATCATTTTGGTAATCATTTTGGTGGTCCCTCATTTCTTCACAGTTATTTCTTCCACCTATTCCCTCTACTTAGACATACACCCAGGATCCTCTTGCTAACTTCTAACTGACCCAGCCTTTCTTTTGCTCCCTTCCTATCTCACCTGCTTGACAGTTTACCCATGTTGAGCCTATTCCCTCAGGAAGATGATGAGGGTAAGAACAGGATAGCTAATCTAATAAGAATATTCAAGTTTGGGAGCTTATCATTTAATGGCAGCTTCCACTGTGTAAAATCTACCTAAGAAAGATTTAATACTGAGGAGTAAAAGTCAGTAGAAGCCAGATCTCACAGTTCAGCAACAACTTGAAACAGGAAAGCATGTTGCTTTTCTTTACTTAACCTGAATTACACAAATCCAATGAGAATATTAATCAGCTTTTTCTAATTAAATAAGGAAACACCAAAATAAAAGTATCGCAGAGCTGTTCTCAATTGCCTTGTCACAGTGTTAACTTTTAAAGTTGTACAATAGCATTACAGTTTTTTCAGATGAAACATGGACCTATTTGGCTAATGATTTAAAGTGCTTTCCTCAAATTAGTTGCCATAATGGGTTGATTTTAGGCTGGCATATATTTTTTAGTTAATTTTGAAGCATGTATAGATTTGATTGCTAGATTTTATTATTTCATTTACTTAAGGAATATTTATTCATGTTAGACATTATGGGGTTAAAAAAAAACCCAAACAATAGATTTAAAAGGCCAGATAATGTCATTTTAAAAAAAATTTTCAGCTTGCCCATTGGGATAGACAAATTCAAAGTTGCCCATTGGGATAGACAAATTCAAAGTCTGTTTCCTCTTGATTCTTTTCTATCCTTTTCTTTGCAATTAAGAAATTCAACTATAAGCCTCAAACATTTCTACAAATGAATTTTGAATAATTTAATCCTCAAATAGATAGGAGCAACACATAATTGCAAGTGAAACATTAAGGCACAAAGAAGGAAAATGACTTCGTTCAACTTATTTGACAACCAATGTGCAAAAAGGCTCAAGCAACAGAATTATCCAGGTGTGAAGCCTGAAAGCAATTTGATAAATACCTTCTTCCAGGATGAAGGCAATAACTATATAAATTCAATAAAGCACATTATTTTCAAAGGGAGAAAGCACACAAGAGGGGTGCTGAGAACATTTTTGTCATTTGAGTATTTTATTTTTCCAGACAATTAATGAAAAGGGAGCATGTGATTTTTTTCCCCTGCTTGCTTTACAAAATCTTCCAAGAAGCCAGAGATAAGCATCTGTGATAACTGATAGGTCTCAAGAAGGTGAATGGAGCTCTGTGATCTGTAAACAACAAGGTAATATTCATTAACTTTTACCCAAAGGAAAACTGAAAAAAAATGAAATGAATCATAGGTACAGACTTTATTCAGGAAAAAAAAAGGATAATCATCTCAGCAAAGTATAACAATCATGGTTTATCTCATCCCAGACTCTTTGTGGTCCAGTCTAAGCTGTACCAGCTACAGCAACTCAAGCTAACTCTTGTATCAGAGGCAATTTTGCAATAAGATAGAGAGTTAAAATAAGCTAGTCTTTTCCATTTCTTTTTCCCCAATGATCAAGTTATCAGAAGAGCAAAATAAAACTAAAACAGCCTTTTTCTATGGGCATTTTATGAGTTTCTTTTCTTTCATTATTCTCCTTTGACTGAGCAATTTTTTTGACAAGAGTATTTATCTTCTTTGCAATGACTGGATTCATGGTCTTATAGCATCCAATTTTGCTGGAAAAAAGTTCATTTTGAAAGTCAATTTGTGAGTTTTACACTTTAAACTTTCCCTTTAATTCCCCAAATCCATTTCAGATGGATTAAAAGACTAATTAATAAAACTCTACAGTTTAGAAATCTGAATAAAATTTAATTCAACAGTTTAAAGACTGTGCGGGAGGTTTATAAATAAGAAGCTTAGAAACAATAGATAAAACAGCAATGTAAAATATTGGTAGATTTGATTGTACATAAATAATAACATTTGCACGTAAAAACCAAAGAAGAGTTGGTCTTTATTTCATGGAGATCTGGAGGAGATTCTCTTCATTGTGGTATCATCAGATTTTTATTATTGCTGTTATCATGCTGTAAAGACCTTTACAATGTACTTTATAAAAACATTCAGTGCTAATCAAGATAAATGAATAAACCACAAATGCAAATGAATTATAGGGGACTGAATAAATTTAAAAAATTTTAAGCATTAAATTGCTAATGAGTAAATGTCATGAATAGTCAATGCTAATGAGAGCCATTTACTGAATGAACACAAGAAAATATTTCAACCTCATTAGTGAACAAAGAAATACAAATAAACAATGAGATGCATTTTTTTCTACTGAATTAGAAAAGACTGTATAGTAAGTGTTATGGTATGAAGGGTCCCCCAAGGACTCATATATTGAGGGCTTGATTCCCAGTGGAACAATATTCAGGTTGACATCTAGAGAAAGATTGGATCATGAGGGCACTAAGTTAATCAAATGGATTACTCCATTCATGAGATCATATTTCGCTGGCCTTAATGGTAGGTGATGAAAACAGGAGGTAGAGCCTAGTTATAGGGAGTGGACTTTATCTGGTATTTAGACCCCTTCTTCTCTGGTTTTCTGGTTCTCCAGCACTCTCTGTGCTTTCTGGCTTCCAAGAGGTGAGCAGCTTTCAACTGCTGCAACCTTCCACGAGGAGGTGTGTGCCTCAACAAAGGCTTAAAAGCTATGAAGACAGCCAACCATGGACTGAAACCTCTGAAACCATGAAACAACATAAATCTTTTCTCCTTTGGTAAGTTATTTCTCAGATAGTTTGTCAAGGTGATGGAAAGCTAATATAATCATCACCTTGCTGATGACCACACAAAGTAGTGTACACTATGGTACATTCTAATAATTGTATAGACTGCTTCAATGTTTTTTGATCTTATAATGACACCATAGATCAAGAGTTATTAAACAAAATGTCTGCTTCTGCTTTTTTGCGAAGATGATGAACTAGCCTGGGTCACAGACTCCCAACCACTAAAAGCATATCTGGAGCAACTGCAGAAGTGAGAAAGAACCAGTACCAACAATAACAACTAGAGAAAACACCCTAGGAAGGTAGAAGACTCTCTTAAATACTGTGACGGTTTAAATGGGTCAGCCTAGAGTGGAGGGCTGCTGCGTGTGGCAATGGAAGGAGAGGTGGAGAATAATTTTAGTTTTGTTCTTGCTTTTCTTTTCTTTTTTACCCCATTAAGTTTATTGGTACATTTTAGGTATAAAATACATTTACATACATCATTGGAATCTTGTACCATTACATGAGTATCTTGGTTCTTATTATATTTCCCCTTCCCCTGGCCTCCCTTCACCCCTTCCACCCTTCCCTATTTGCAAAGATTGTTTCCATTTTTTCCCTTTTCTCATATTTTTTCTTTCCCCTTCTTTCCTTCCCCCTACCCCTCCCACTTTTCCTGCTCCTTTAGACCTTTACTTCTTATTACACAATATCAATTATACATTTTTAAAATTAATATATCAAGACCTGGGAAACATTACCACAGATTTTACAGAATTTAAAAGGATATAGAAAGCATATTTCAAAAATCTGTTTTGAAATAAATTTGACAACTTCTAAGAAGTACCTTGGAAGACAAATTAATGAAACTAACTCTGCAGGAAATATAAAATTTGAATAGCACCTATTAAAGAAAGTATATTCCTAGCTTGAAAACCTACAAATATGACAACAACAGGCTCATATACATTTTAACTGATAAATTATATCAAACATTTAAAGCAGAGAAAAAAAGGAACACTTCTCCCTTAATTTTAGGAAATCAACATTTTACTACTCCTAAAACTGGATAAAGATAATAGGAGAAAAAAGTATGAACATAGATAGAAATTTGGTTAACAAAACAAATTAGTGGAAGTCAGATCTGGGAATACGTAGAAAGTGGTTTTATTATAGGGATGGCAGTGTTGGTTCAGCATTGGAAGATTCACCCCTAAAAGTCATCATTTTAACAGAGGAAAAGAAAAAGCCATATGATCCTGTCACTAGTTGGAGAAAAAGTATTGGACTAAATTCCACAGCTGTTCATGGTAAAAGCTATCAGGAGATTAGAAGTAGAACAGAACCTTCTCAACAGATTAAAGACATGTACTCCATACTTTCAGCGAGAATGCCTTATATGAAAGGAGAAGATACAATGCTTTCTTCTTAAGGTGGGGAACAAGGGAAGATATGCTTACTCTTCATCTGTCCATTAAACTTTGGAACCTAGGCCCAACCAAAATAGTCTGGCAATAAAATGACACAGTTAGAATAGAATTGGCAAGGTAGAAGCAAAATCTTTATATGTTGATGAAATGATCATCTACAGAGAACATACTAAGAAATCTCTAGGAGCCCCTAGAACTTGTATTTGAATTTAGCAGGATTAGAAAACACAAAGTATATATAAAAATTCTGGTCTGTGTATACTTGCTATAAATGAAGAATTGGCTATTGAAATTTAAAAGTTATGTAGGAGTACAAAGGACCTAGAAAAGTTAAAAAAAACAGTGTTGAAAGATGTGTAGTACCTAATTTTAAGACTTCTTCTAAAGCTACAGTAATCAAGGCAATGTCAGTATAAGGAAAGACATATCATTGGAATAAAACAGAGAATCTAGAAATAGAACCACACATATATGGTCTACTGAGTTATGAAAGATTATTTAACATTAGCATTTTATAGAATATAAACTCAATTCAAGAGCAGAGGAAAAGATAGTGTTTTCAGCAAATGGCGCTAGAACACCTGGTATTCCTATATAAAAAATTAGCCTCAACCCTTTATTTCCATACATAAAAATAACTTGAAAGGATCTATGAACCTAAATATGAAAGCCTAAAAGTATAAAACTTTAAGAAGACATTATAAGGGATAATGTTTATGAATTTAGGGTACACAAAAAGTACCTAGGATACAAAAAACAGGATGTATAAAAGAAAAGAATTGATAAATGAGATTCCATGAAAATTTAGAACTTTAAATGACATCATTAAAATGAAAAGTAGTCCTTAAACAGACCATATTTACAATGCATATAACCCATGAGCAGAATATATAAAGAATTCTTAGAGCTCATTAATAGACAACCCAATTAAAATGTAGACATAAGAAGATGATAAATAGCCAGTATAGCACAAGGAAAGGTGTGCAACTCTAGAATCAGAAAAATACTAATCAGTACAATAATAAGATTGAATTATACACTCATTAGGGAGATGAAGTCAAAAGTTTTAAAAGCCTTGTCATGACTTTTTCTTTTTGTTGGATTCTCCCCCTTTGAGTTTAATTTGTCATGCCCAATGGATTCATTCTGCTGGGCTTCCTGGGGTTGTGATCCTCAATGTCTGTTCCTAAGGTATTGTCTAAAATTTTTTGGAGTGCTGGTTTGGTATTCATGAAGTTCTTGAGGTGCTCTTTATCATGAAAGTATATTATTTCTCCATCAATTTTGAAGGATAGTTTTGGAGGGTACATCAATCTGGGTTGGAAGCTGTTTTCCTTTAGGGCTTGCAATACATCACTCTAAGCTCTTCTTGCCTTGAGAGTTTGAATTGAGAAGTCTGCTGTGATTCTGATGGGCTTTCTTTTGTATGTGATTTGTTTCTTTTCTCTCACTGCTTGTAGAACTTTGTTCTTCTGTTGGGTTTCTGGAATCCTAACTATTATATGCCTATGTGTAGATTTTTTTTGATCAAGGCTATTTGGAGTCCTATATGCCTCACTTATGTGTATGTCAAGTTCTTTTCCCCTCCTTGAGAAGTTTTCTGCCATCACTTCTGTGAACAGTTTTTTTATGTCATCTGCACTTTGTCCTGTTTCTTCATTGACTCCAATCAGTCTTATGTTATTCTTCTTTGCATTATCTAGCCGCTGCTGGCTTGATTTCTCGTGGTCCCTTACTATTTTAAAGAAATTTTTCTTTTCCTTGTCAAAAATTACAATCTTATCTTTTATATGTGAAATTCTCTCCTCACTTTGGCTCATTCTGCTGTGTAGACTTTCAGTGGAGTTTCTAATCTCCTGGAAATCTGTTTGCATCTGTTTTATGGATTCCATTTATTTCCTATGTTGAGATTCCATCATGTTCCTCAGATACACTATTTTTTTTTATCTGTGTCCTCTCTAGATTCATTAATCATGTCTTGCACCATGAGCACAATCTTTGCTGTTATCTGAGAAATTATTTCTGATTTCATTTTTACCAGATCCTCTTTTGTTGGCAGTGCAGAGAGTCCAGGTAGTTGAGTATCAGATTGTTCCATCTTGTTTCCCTTTGAGGTTGCTGTAGGTGATCCAGAAGTCTGTTTTTGAGGCTTGTTTATGTGTCTTCTCATTTCCAAGAGGGGGGTGGTGCTTTTGGCACCTGCACAGCTCATCTTCTCTGCCCTAGGAGCGTGGAATGGTGGGCAGGGAACCTCCTTCCGGGTGCTGGGACTGGCTCACCTTCTCTGCCCTAGGAGTGTGCAGTGTCAGCGGGGGAGTCTCCTTCTAGGTGCTGGAACTGGCTCACCTTCTTGTTCTTGCTTTTCTTTACAGTTACTTTGGGAAAATTATCATCTACCTTGCCTTCTCTGAGGCTGGTGCTCTGAGGACAAAACTGAGGCAGCCATTTTCCTTCTGGGTTCAGGTGTTAATGAAAATAGGTGATTATCAGTCTTATGGCATTACTCTTCCAAACTGTTGGGTCCAGAATCTCAACCTCCTGTATTACCAACTTTCCTCTTCCCCAAGAAGGACTCTATGATTTATGGCATACTTAAAAAAACCTTCTCTCAGTGGTAGCTCACTGACTGCACCAAACAAGTTAAGATTTGTCACACACTATCACTAAAATCTGGTGTACTGCTTCGCATATTTTTTCCATGTATGATAATAATTATCATTTATTTGAAAGGTGATATTTTTTAAAAATTAATTTTATTGGTACATTTTAGATATGCATTATAATGGCATTCATCATTGGAGATTTGTAGCTTTACATAATATATCTTGATTCTTATTTTTTCCCTATTCCCCTTCCCCCCCTTCAACCCCTCCACCCCTCCCTATTTACAAAGACTTTCTTTCCATTTTTCCCTTTTCTCATATTAATTTCATTCCCTTCTTTCCTTTCCCCTACCCCTCCCACTTCCCCTTCCCCTTTGCACCTTTTCTTCCTATTTCACATTATCTATTATACCATTTAGTCCTTATTTACACTTTCAGTTTCTCTCACCAGAAAAACTATTCAGTATTTACACATGTGTGTCCTATTTATTTCACTTAAGAGTATGACCTCAATGTGCATCCATTTAGCTATAAATGTCTCTAGTTTCTCACTTTTTTTTATGGCTGAGTGGTACTCCATTTTATTTTTTTTTTTAAAAACACATTTTCTTTATCCAGTCTCCAGTTGATGATAAATTGAGCTATTTCCAAGTTTTAGCTATTACAAACCATGGTGCTATGAATGTGCGTGTACATGTATCACTGTGGTAATATATGTGTACACATGCATGTGGTAATATATATCTTTGGGAAGATACCCAGCAGGGGACTGGCTGGGTGAAATAGGACCTCTAGTCCTAGCTCTTTGAGGTATCTCCATACTGATTTCCACAGTGGTTGGACCAGTCTACACTCCCACCAACAATGGAGCAGGGTTCCTTTTTCCCCACAGCCCCACCAGCATTTTGTTATTGGTTGATTTCATGATAGCAGCCATTCTTTCTGGGGTGAGGTGGAATCTCAGAGCTGTTTTCATTTGCATCTCTTGAATGACCAGTGATGTTGAACATTTTTTCATATGTTTATTTGCTATTTCTAAATGACAATGTCAATACAACATATCAGAATCTGTGGGACACAATGAAAGCAGTCTTAAGAGGGAAATTCACAGCAGTGAATATTCATATTAGGAAAACAGAGCGAGCCCAATTAACCAACCTCAAGCTTCTAGAAAAAGAAGAGCAGGAAAAACCCAAAGCTCATACAAGGGAGGAAATTATAAAAATCAGAGGAGAAATCAATGTAATGGAGACTAAGAGAACAAAAAAATCAATGAAGCAAAGAGCTAGTTCTTTGAAAGAATAAACAAAATTGGCAAACCCTTAGCTAACCTTATCAGAAAAAGGAAAGAAAAGTCCCAAATCCATGCAATTAGGAATGAAAAGGGTGAAATTACAACAGACCCAGCAGAAATCCAGAGGATCATCAATGCCTACTTTGAGAATCTATACGACAATAAGACGGAAAACACAGAAGAAATGGACAGATTTCTAGATAACAGATGAATTAACAAAGTTGAATGAAGAATACCTAAAAATTTTATACAACCCAATATCAATCAATGAAATTGAAAACATAATTAAAGACTTACCAATGAAGAAAGGCCCAGGTCATGATGGCTTCACTGCTGAATTCTATAAGACATTTAGAGAAGAACTATTGCCGCTACTGTATAAACTCTTCAATGAAATTGAAAGGGAAGCAATACCAAATTCATTCCTGGAAGCAAGCATCACCTTGATCCCAAAAGCTGAGAAAGACCCAATGCAAAAAGAGAACTGTAGGCCAATCTCACTAATGAACACAGATGCAAAAATCCTTAATAAGATAGTGGCAAATAGAATGCAGAAGAAGGGCTGAGGATTTAGCTCAGTGGTTTCGTTGCCTGCTGGGCAAGCGCAAGGACCTGAGCTCAATCCCCGGTACCAGAAAAAAAAAAAAAAAGAATGAAGAAGATCTGGATGGCACACATGGCAGCAGCTTCACGGTGTTTTTTAAATTACATCTTTGTATATGTGGGAAAATTTTGCATTTTACTCCTGTATGAAGAATTCTTAAATTCATATGGCAAACACAGAGGGGTGATAGTCTCTTGTATCTGGATGATTGCTGGATGCTCTTATTATTACTTTCTTATGATTTACAATAAATGGTAAGAGCAATATTTCTTTCTTTCTTTTTTTTTTTTTTTTTTTTGGGTACCAGGGATCGAACTTGGGTCCTTGCGCTTGCAAGGCAGGTGGCGAAACCACTGAGCTAAATCCCCGACCCAAGAGCAATATTTCAAAAATTTGAATCTCCTGTTTTCCCCCCACAACAAAGGGCACAATGCAATACAAACAAAGAATTAACATTATACAGACTATAGACTAATATTAAAACATGTGCTAGGAAACCCTATAGCACTAAAAAATAGTCTTTATACTAAAAAGAAAATTTATAAACGATTTAAAAGTAAATAATAATGAAAGCCCTACATGTCAATATTTGTATGGTACAACTAACGGAATGTTCAAGAAGAAATTTGTAGCTTCTAATAGTTTTATTTGAGAATCAAAAAAATAAAAAATAAGTGAGAAATTAACACCTATAGTCCTAGTTACTCAGGAGGCTGTGGTTCAAGTACTGTTTGAGCCCAGGAATTAGAGACTAGACCGGGCAGCATAATGAGACCCTATCTCAAAAACGAATGAATGAATAATGTCAATGGCAAAGTGTTAATAGTAGAGAATTTGCCTAGTACAAGTGAAGCCCTGGGTTCAATTCCCAGCAAGCAACAAAAGAAAAAATAAATTGCACTTCATCAAAATTTAAATATTGCAGATATCAAAGAGCATTATCAAGAAAATGAAAAACAGCCTGTAGAATGAAAATATTTGCAAATCTGATTTCTATTAAGAGTTCAAATATTTAAAATATGTAAAGGAAGTCTTATAACTCAATAATAGAAAGAAAATTATCTAATTAATTAATGGATAAAGGACTTCCATAGACATTATTTTCCAAAAGAGAAGTACAAATGGCAAATGAGCACATAAAAAAGACACACACTCTGCATTATTAGTTTGCTCAGGAAATGCAAATAAAACCATATGAGATATCCCTTCATGTAAATATTGGAACATATGGCAGTTTATGCTATAGTATAAGCATATAGTAACAATAGGCTAGTTTATGGTATAGTAACTAAATAAATTCTAGTCTCAGTGTTTTAACTCAAGAAAATATTCCTCTCCAATTACATGTCCATTGCAAGTTGGCAGTGGGTCTCTGGTCATTGTAATTGCTCAGAAACAAACAAACAGAAAACTCCTAAGAATTTATATCAACAAATGTTTCTATGATCACTGTAGAAGCAGGGAAGAACATGATAATTACATACTCCTAAAGTTTCTGCTAACAAGTGACAAATAACGCTTTTATTTACATTTTATTGGGCAAAGTCAGACTGGAGGCTTTCACCTCCTAAATTGTCCATCCCCTAATCCCAGGAAGCTGTGACTATATTAGATTACATTGAAAAGAGGAATTAAATTGCCAGATAAAAGCAGGGTGGCTAATTAGTTGACTTCAATTAGGATATTAGAGATGACCTGATCTTGGAATTTCCAGCCTCCGTAACTTTGAAAAATAAATTTCTATTATTTATAAATTAGTCTGTGGAAATTTATTATAGACTAAGACACTTTTGTAGAGCCTCCAAAAGGATTGCAACCCCACTGACAAGGATACCTATTTCAGACATCTAACCTAAAGACTGAAGATGATAAATTCAAGTTGTTTGAAGCTACTGAACTTGTGGAAATTTGTTACATCAGCAATACAAAGCTAACGCGGCAGGGAAGTCCAATCTTACCAGGTGTCTGGATGGAGGAAGAATTGGAAATCTTTGGTAAATGTCAGTAATGACTACTACAGAAGGTAAAAGACAAAACCATCATTATTTGCACGGAATATAATCACTTAACTAAAAAAGAAAAAGAAAAGAACAATGCAGAATTGATAGGAGGAACATATGAAAAATTGGAAAGTTCATCAAGTTTGGTGGATACAAGAGCAACATAAAAAAATCATAGACCATAAAAAATTAAATATCATTCATAATAAGAAGAACAAAACTACAAAACAAATAATTAAGTTATGCAAGAATACACAAGACCTCTTTGGGGAGAACTTTAAATCTCTAATATAAGACATAGAAGACTGTCTATGAATAAAGAGATATTTCATGCTTTGAGATATGTGGTAGGCAAAATAATGTCTCCCCAACCTCCAGTTGTCCATATCTTAATCCCTGGAACCTATGACTATCTTACCTCACATGGTAAATTGGAGTTTATAATATTTGATTAAACAAAAGTTTAGTGATTTAATTCTTAGATTATAGGAAAAGCTCGGAAATTGGGTCTCTTTGAATGCAGGAAACCTGAAAGGGCTGAAAAGAAGACAGATTTAAAATCATAAGAAGGTAAAATTTGGGGCCGGGGATTTAGCTCAGTGGTTGCAACGCCTGTTTCACAAGCATAAGGTCCCAAGTTCGATTCCTGGCACCAAAAAAAAAAGAAGGTAAAATTTGGCCCCAGATCACCTTCCCAACTCTTCACACTAACTTTTTCTCCCCCATCACATTAGTTGTCTATTTCTGTGCAACAAAACATCCCAAAATTTCATGGTTCAAACCAGTAGTGATTTCTTATTTCTATAGGTTGGCAGAGTGTTTCTTCTGTTCTCACCTATGGCCACTCTTTTGGCTAAATTCAGTTAGAGATGACTGAAACTCTTTCTCAGCATAGTCTCAATATCTCATTCTCACGTGTTACCCATCATTTAGTAACCAGCCTGGCCTTTTCCTGTAGTTGTTGTGTTGCAAACCTGAAACTGCATCCATGCAGTAGTGTGCCCTATTGAAGACCATCAATGTCATAATCTACCATACCCACCTCGATGAGGACTAGAGGATTATTTTGTTGCAGTATTGAACTTGATGTCTAAATAGACTCAAATGAGGGTGGGAGTTAATATTAATGAAATGGTTAGAATTCTAGCTTCTTTATCTTCAGATTTTCAAAATGCTGGCAGCCAGACTTATTTTTTCAAGGTAAGAGTTTGGAGTATTTTCTGAGGATATAAAGCAGCCTAGGGAAAAGACCAGATGGTGATATTTTCTAGTGGACTAATGGAATTGAGTCACCAAATGGTGATTTCTTTCTACTATCATTTTAGCTACATTTATAAACTGCATTAAGAAAAAACAGTTTTTCTTCTCTCTTAAGTACATATCTTAAGAGAGACTTTTGGATATTATAATCTATTGTTGCTATTATTATTTTTAATGCTCACAGTTTTTCCAAATTTGGTCAGTGAAAGTCCTTGTAAGTCAGCTCCTATGTCCCTTGAACATGATTCAACCAATTTTTGAGCATTTCTTTGCTTTATGAGGTAACAAGATGCACAGTTCACCTTGAAATTTCTCTGCTCCTGTGCTGGAATAACCCATTTTATAAGGTATGCTATTCCTTTGAGTGGAGAATGGAATTAGTAACCCATCTTGGCATAGGTATACCTTTAATAATGAAGTTTCAGGCACTGCTATTGGGTTTTTTGCAAGAAACTTTTGAGAGTAGTCGTGCTTTTCCAAAACTTCTTCTAATTACACTGTAATTCTCTAATAATACCGAATATAACATTGTTCCTCAAAGCCGTAAGGATGGCTATGAGCCAGGCACCATTCTGGATTTATATAAAACTAGATGAGATCAAGAGGACTGACTACAGTAGAATCTGCCATCTAGCTTCAACCTCAGTGCCATAAAATAAAAATGACTGCGATAAAATTATGGTTTTTTTCATCTAACTTTTATACACTATCTGAATCATTGAATGGACATAGTCCAAAGATAAAGCTTCTCCCAGATAGCCTCCTTATGGCCTACTTACTTCACCCAGAGAGTTCCTATAGGATGATCTAAGGATATATTTAAGGGGAATTGAAGGACAAGCTCAGTTGTTCAAGGCCCTTCTTAGTCTCCAGGTCTCAGGCTATACCAGAACAACCTTTTTCTTGACCTGAGGAGAACATGAAATCCCATTATTGGAGATGAACACATGCCATTTGCATAAAGTGCGTATGCCTAAAGATCAACATATCTATCATACCAAATTCAGTTTCCTAGTTTAACACTTATTCCAGCTCTGCTGAGCAGAGAGTAGACTTTCCCACCCTAGCCAGAGTTCACTAGTTTGGAAACTGTCCCTTCATCTGCAATCAGATTCTCTTTCTCAGAATTCAAACCAAGGAGCCTAGGGGATCATTCCAATCATTACTGGTATATGTAGAATTGAGTCTCATAGCTATATGTAAGGTAAGGAGCAAAAGCAAGTTGCGTGAGACTGTGACAATTGGATTGGGTGTGGAAAAAATCAGGGATGAAGGAGACCACACCACTGATAAGAAATAGAGAGCTGACATTCTAGCTTTCTGTGTCATCCTCTGTCATTGGAGTCTGTGAAATTTCTATATTCTTGAAATGAATTTGCTTCTTTTGTAAAATTAGTTTGATTGTTCTTTGCAATTGATAAATCTTGGCTCTAATACTATACAGCATAATTGTACACATCTTTTTTGCATTCTTTTTATTATAGAAAACTATTGTGTTTTGGGTTATTCTATCTGCAATTATAAGATGAATAGGACATTTCAAATATTTGCTGAGCAAAAATCTGCTATATAAAATGTTAAATGAATGCAACATGTACTTTTTTTGCAACAGCAATAATTTTTTTTACAGATTTCTACCTCTCCAGATAAAATTTGTATCAATATATGTATGAGCAATCCAATCATTAGAACCCAGTGATTCCTTGGTCATATATCAAGCTTATGCAATATGCTTCATTACATTATCTGTCAGAATTTGGTAATTCAACTTTAGTTGTACCTATTGTAGAACTAACCAAAACTTGTAAGGTAAGAAAAGTAAATGTTTATGATTAGCAAGTCACAATAAAATAAAATCTTAACTATGATAAAAAGGAAGGAATATGAATTTTAAATAGAGTTATAGAAGAAAAAATACAAAAGAAAATGACTTTAGTGGAATGCAGTTTGATGTATGTTTGATATCCTGAGTCTGCCTAGCTGTAGAACTTCCTCAGTCAGCTCCAAGCCTGGACACTGGGACCTTAAATCCTGCATCAAGTGTTGGATATCATAGTCGATAGTGTTGGCCACCACTCTCCACCCTGCCATCCTCACTATCAGGCTGGTACACTGATACACTGGCTGCCTTGCCTGATAATCGATGATACCTTACAGTACACCTTTCTGAGAATTGTCCTCTGTCAACAAGAACTGCCACACCTGGAAATATTGGAGTTATACCTTCCCCTTAGGGTGGCCCACTGCCAGTCTGACTGACATATGAGTATAGCCGCCTGGCCCTTTTTTCTGAGTTGGGATGACTTTGTGGTGCTATCCTTTCTCCAGAGTTCCCTATGTGATCAAGCAAGGGATTTATCTGACAAACCCTATATCTTTGGCTTTTCCTGGACTCTGTACTGCTTTCATTATGCCTCTTCAGGTTCACCTGAGGGTATTCTCTTGGTGAAACACCTGTATAGGAATCCCCAGCTCAGTGGATTTTCTAGGGAATTTAATTTTAAATGTCTAACATTTAACCTGACTAAGTAAAGATGAGCTTCTGCTTTGATGCTTCCTGTAGCTTTGCCAGTTTATCAGTGGAAGGATGTGGGCTGATGTCTTCATATGAAATTCACTTTCCTCTGTGAAGATTTCTCTCCTTTGCATCACATATTTTGACCATTTAACACCTGACACTAGCAAAACACAAAACAAAAAGATGGGTACATTGATCAAGATAAGAATGAAAAAACATTTTATACTGGGGTAAATTAAGATGAATAGAGGACTTGGGGAGGAGAAGGAAAGAAAAGTTTGCTAATAAGATAGAAGAAAATCATCAGTGGTAGAGATGTCAGAAGACATTTAGGACTGATGTTTAATATTTAATTGTAAGTTGTGCTGTATTGTTATAAAGAAAACTCTTCCTCTAAGTCTTTGTCATAGATTCAATTTGCCAGGGGGCATTTACCAGGAAAATAGAAAGACGGGGTAGCAAAAATGCCCGTTGCATACTCACCTCTTTGGTGACATTCATAGAGGTAGAAACATCCTCACCAGTGGGAAGTAGGCCAAGTATCCTGGTAGTAATGAGTAAAGTGAATAATGGCCCATGGAGAAGCAAATGGACAACAAAGCAGCTGTGACATGAAATGGACTCAGAAGAGGTGTACACATACCTTTTGTTCCTCTAAATTTACTAGAAAAAGATGATTCAGAAGCAGAGAGAGTAGAGCTTGTATGTGGAACACACACACACACACACACACACACACACACTATTGCAGCCTCATAGTCTTTAATGAAATCCTGGCAAAATGGAACACAAAGCATTTAAATTTGTAACACAGTTATATAACCTTTATTTGGCTTTTTTTCCCTTCTGTAATAGTCAACATCAGTACCTATTAGTTCTGGCCTTGAGAAGATTAAATGCTTTTAGAAAGTGTACCCTGGGATAAACAAAGGACAAGCACAATCTGGTAACTAAAAATGATTTTCTAAGAGGGCAAACATGTACTTTTCCTTTCCTCTTCTAAGACCTACTGATTTTTTCATATCTTGTCTCAAATATTCATCTTCATGAAGTGTCTACTAATGTCTTCCTCATCAATATGATCACTTCTTTCATCAAAGCCATCTATAATATATTTTATGTAGAGTTCTTAAGTTAATATTGAGTTTTGACATGTTTCATAGTTTTATATACAATTAAGACCTATCTGAGGAAATACAAATTAAAAAACAGAGACATTTGAATGGCAAACTATATGGAATTCTTCACATTGAAGGAAGTCAACCCATGTGCCAGGGAAAGCCTAAATCAGAGAAAAGATTTTATAATGGTTTTATAAGCCCCCTTAATTTTTTTGCTCATATTAACTCACCTAATTTTCATTATGATCCTATTATTTTTATTTTTTAAATGAGATAGTTGAGGCACAGAGATGCTAAGTATCTTGCCTAAGGGAGTGGCAGACACAAGACTGTTTTAAGCTGTTACCTGGGTCCAAACACATGCTTCGAACTGATAAGCCATTGCTATGGTTTTGATCTGAAATGGCTCCCAAAGCCTCATGTGCTCAGAAGATGATGGGATTGTGCGGGCATTATAGCTGATTTGCTGTTAGGGGGTGGGGTATAGTCAGAGGGGGCAGGTCACTAGGGGTGTGACCGGGAAGGGTACATCTCAATTCCTGGCTCCTCTCTTTCCTCTCTGCTTCCTAATGTCAATGACGTGAGCAGCTTTTCTCTACCCAGACCTTTCCACCCACCATGCCTTCTTCCTTTGGAGCCAACCACTGTGAACTAAAAATGTGAGCCAAAATAAACATTTCCTTCTTCAAGTTGTAGGTGTCAGGTAGTGAATCCCGGGGATGAGAAAGTGATTAAGATAGATTTCAATACTATGAGTGGGGTTATTGCTGTGACATTACCTGACCATGTGGTTTAGAAGCCTTTAGAAGCATTTTGTTTTGTTTTTGTTCTTTGGAGGCGATTGAAAAGGTTAGGAGATGCCATCTAAAGAAGACATAGCATGTTGTAAGCTGAGCTTAATGTGACATTCTAGTCAGAGATCAGCAGACTAGAAGGATGATAAAAATGAAGATGGTAAAGATCAGCCCCAGAATGTTTCAGTTGGTTACAAGGATTGCACTGGTCATTTGACTCAAGGCCATGTGTGTTATGATCTGGCAGAAAATTTGTCTACATTTTGTTCATGTCCTAAGACTCTGCACAAGACTGAGATTGAGATCAGCAGGCTAATTAATATAGCAGGGGAAATTTCAAGGCCGTCTAACATTCAGGTTGTGGGTGGCATGGATAGTGTTGGCGGTGGTGGTCATGGCCAGCTTTACACTGAAAGTCAAGAGCAAATAGTACAGCTAAGTGATTTTAAGTTTCAGTTTTTCCAGAAAGGAAGCTCCTGTAAAGTTCAGGCCTATAAAGTTTGGGGCCAGGAAAATTTGGCTGCTGAAAAGACTAACATTAAAAGGAAGCCAAATGCTTTATACCAGGACGATAGACAGGTTGCCTTGAGAGCATCTTGGGAACTCACCAAGACTCCACCCATCTCGGGCTCAAGGATTCAAAAGTGAAAGACTTTGCTTTGAAAAGAGAGCACCAGGGCACCCTGCTCAAGAAGGACTAGCTAGGGAACTGGTGCCCCCAGATTCCATTCACAGTGCTCAGCCATCCAGGTACTCAGAAGCTTCTGCAGCTATGATAGACAGTAGGAGACCTGCTCAAGTGGGCAGTAGACCTTGGCATCATCCATGTGGTCTTGGTTTTATAAGCACACAGAGGTGTAAGCAGGGAGGCTTCATCCTGATTTCATAAGAAGGCCTGGAAGGCCAGGCAGTTTGCCTTCTCAGAGGGAAATATATGAAACTATGAGAGTGAAGCTGAAAGTTCAGTGGAGATCACAGGAAGTTGGAGATGTGAGGAACATGGATTGTCCACTGAAGAAGGCTGCAGGCAGTGAGCAAAGCAACTTCAAGAGAGAAACTATAAAGTCTACAATCTGCAATGTTGTAGAGGTGGGACAACCAACCCAAGTTGTTTGTAGTTCATATTTTTTCCCTGGGTGCTGGACATAGAACTATAGGATTTAATGTTTGCTGTCTAGGATTCTGGTCTTACTTTTCTTCTATTGGTTTCTATCTCCCTATTCCTCCCCTTTAGAATGGGAATGTTTACCCTGTGCCATCGTATACTGGAAATGTTTAAACTTCTTTTTGATTTTACAGGAGTTCACAGCTAAGAGTTAGCCTTGGGTCTCAGAGGACACTTTGGACTTGCATTGCCAGCATTGCTAGAACTGTTAAAACTGTGGCAACTCTTAGAGAGACTAAATGCCTTTTGCATAGAGAGATGCACGTGAGTCTTCTGGGGTCCAGGAATGGAATATTGTAGTTTAAATCTGGAAGGTCCTCCCAAAACCTCATGCACCCAGAGATGGGACTTATAGAAGGTGATTGGATAATGGCAGGGTTACAGCCTACCTGCGGTTAGAAGGTGGGGCCTGGTTAGAGGTAGGTCCTTGGGGGTACGACCCAAAAGTATATATCTTCCTCCCTGGCCCCTGCTTTCTCTCTTTGCTTCCTGGCTGCCATGATGTGGGCAGCTTCTCCCCAGCCTGGCCCTTCCACCAGGCTATGCCCTTCTTGGAGCTGGCCAACAAAGGAAGGACTGACACTCCTGATGCTGTGTGACAAAATAAACATCTCCTTTTTAAAGTTGTGGGTGCCAAATATTTTGTCCCAGTGACAATGACAGTGATTAAGACACCATTCTATTTTAGTGTTTTACATTTCTCTATAATTACTAAAGTTGATCAGTATAATAATTATGTTATTATTTGCATTTATTCTCTTTTTCTTTACTGGGTTAAACAGCTAAAGAATAAGACTGAATCTTTATAGTCTCACATCACTTTGGACAATGCCTTGTACATAAAAGATTTACTGAGTGGATTGACTAAGAACATTAGGCCCATGTTACATCCGTCAATATATAAGGAGGAAACAGAGCAAGAATCGGGAAAAATAACCAAAAGGAAATAGAAGAAATTTTAGAAAAGCACTACTTACAAAAGCATATGTTAAGGGAAGGTGGTAAATCATGCAGGAATGGTATGGACTGAGATGTTTGTGTCCCCCAACATTCACATCGAAATCCTAACCTCCAACATTGGGGTATTAGGAGGTAGAGCCTTTGGAGGGTGATTAAGTTATGAAGGTGGAGGCTTTATGAATGGTATTACTGCCCTTATAAGAGATATCCTTTGTCTCCCTCTGCCATGTGGACATTCAAAAAAAGCAGCAATCTGAAACATAAAAGTTCTTCATCCAAACATGACCATGCTAGCACCTTGATCTTGGATTTTCCATTTCTAAAACTCTGAGAAAAACTTTCTGTTATTAACTACTCAGTCTGCATTACCTTATTATAGCAACCAGAATGGCACAAGACAAGACTAGGAAGAGCAGGAAGGTGTTATCTCCCCTAGGTCTGAAGGGACAAGAAGAGGAAATGGCTGCTGGAATCTGGCAAGAAATGTAGGTGTAGGAAAAACATTCAAACAGACTGCCAAGCACTGTGAACTTGGGGGCTGGGGGAGGGAGACACAGCCTCTGTCAAACTGTGACCTGGAGAAAGAGAGCTAGAGGAGCAGACACCTTGATCTTTTCTCTTCCCAAGGTTAGATCACATGGAAAGGCCTCCCATTGGCTGACCCAGATGGAAGCCAATGGACAGAGAAGACAAGGTTGGTGAGTTTCTGAAGGACACATGGAGGCTACACAGTAGAGGTGTACATTAAGGTGCAATCATTTCATTCAATAGCTACTGGTCATTTAGTATGTGCAAAGCTCCAGACTCTGTAATGTGGGAAAAACAAAGATGAAAATGGCATTATTTCTGTGAGAGGTGATTGTTTACATTTTGAAAAAGAATCATAATGGGTGGCAGTAAAAGATAAAAAAAGACTTTACTTTTTCAAGTGTCCCCAATATTATGTGTATATGGTTAAAATAGGCTTGTAACACAAAGTGACATGCTTTTCTTTTTTCCTCCTCCCACCGGTCCTTCTTCTTAGGGACTGAGTCTGTTTAATTCTGGAGGTAATTTCCATATTTCTAAAAGTATGCTTCCTGTTACACTTGGTTGAATAAGCGCAGACACTTAACTTCTGTCAGAGGATTTTTTTTCTGGAAATTAACCCTGAAGAAAAGATCTGTATTTAATGACAGTTGCAAACTCCACCTCTACCCAATTACTCAGATTCAGGGTCACCAGCCAAGACACTTCACCCAGATCTACAAAGCCTCTAACCAGCTATTGGTATCTCACACTTTTGTTAAAATTCAATTTTTTGATAGTACTAGATCAATAGTTTTAAAAAATCAATTACTATCATAATATTTATAATGGAAAAAAATTCTTGATCCCTATCCTATTCCATCTCTATTTTCTCTCCATAGAGCTATAGTTTTCAATCTTTTAGCTGCTGCTTCTGATATTTACATCTATATCTGTAAATATATAATGCTAATTTACATTAAAATATTCATAGAAGTTATATAGATAATGTTACCTTTACAAAATCTTTCATTTTTATTTTTAATTTTACTTCATTTCTTTTAATTTATATCTCCAATTTCTCCATACCTCTGGTTGAAGTTTCCAAATACAAATTCACAATAGAGCATAAAGAATGTACCTTAATGCCCACAAGTATTTAACGGATATATTCTTGAGCTATGCATCAACACAAGGTCAAATTAATGTTTTTTTAGGGTCATTTAAGAAAACTTTAGGAAAGATAGATCTGTCTATGAGCATTTTCTCAAAAAACAATCTTGTTTTCAGATCCTTATTCATTAGTATATATGCTTTATTCATTTTAGTCCATTAGCATCTTCATTCTAAAAAAATCCATATTTATTTTACAACATGCAACATGAAGGTAATTTTCTATATTTTTTTGCTTTGCGTTTGTGAGATCTTTCTCTAAGAACTACTCAGTCTCTTTATAATCTCGTTTGGATCTTAAATGTATTCTATAATGTAGCACATTAATTATTTTCCAGAAATATTTGTATACTCTGGGTCTGTATGCTTTGTTCAACAAATCTGTATGAAGAATATTATGTTCCAAAGTTGTTTTTCAAAGAACCAATTCAGTTCCATTTCTGAATACCATATTTCCCCATCATCATAAACATCCCTTTGAAAGCATTCTTTCTACTAAATGGTTGGGCATGGTGTCTATTTTAAGCACATGAGCAAGCAAAATTATTTCTACATCAGAGCAAAGTGTTTAAATTACAGCTGAAAAGTCTATTCAATTCCATAAACCTTCATGAGAGTGGATATGGATGTTCTTGTGACAGAATGAGGTGCTGAAATATAAGCAGGACCTCTCAATTCAAGAAATTTATGGTGCTTGGAGTGACACATAGATAAACAAATAAAATGAGGTGTATGGAGTTGAGGGCCACAATGAGTCTTGTAGGAAAGCAGTGCTTGTAGAGTATTTTGAGAGATCAGTGTGGTCTGAGGTAGTTGATGTATGGTTCCATGTGGTTGAGATCAAAGCTCCTTGAAAAACAAATCTCCTTGAGCAAGGAGTAAGTAGGGCAGGATCTTGTGAGCAAAAGACAGAAACAAACAGGGGTGTCTGAAGGACAGTGAAGACACTGACCTGCCTGCATTGAGTTCAGGTAGAGAGAGCTAGAATCAAACCAACCAAGAGTTATTGTCGAGGAAGACATTGGGGTGCTTTTGATGTCTTGCTATAATGTTGCATGCTAAGTACCAACAACAAAGTTTAGCCATGAAAGAGAATTCTATGCTGTGTAGAAATACAAAGTTGCTGAAAGTAAACAGTTTTCTCAAAGTGACCAGCAGCCAGGCAAACTTGAAATAAGAAAGGCTTGCTCTCAGAATTTCTGTGACTCTTTCATAGTATCACACCAGGTTCCTTCAGGATTTTTTGTATCATCCAACTTCCCTTGCTTCCCACTATCACCCCATTTTCCTCACTTTTCTTATTTCCTCTTTTGCATTTTGGTCATGCCAGGAAACCTTCTTTCTGGAAAGACTAGAACAGATAGAGAGCCACTCACTCTAGATTTGGGTGTGGTCATGTATGGTTCATTATAGTTCATATTTTTACCAAAATAGTAAAGCTTCAGGTGCTGATGTAAAAACAATGTAAATGTACCTTAAAGTGTTACCTTAAAGTAGTCTTGCAAAATTTGCTTTGCTAAGACTACTTAGAGTCAAAATAAACATAATGGGAGTGGAGATTCTCTGTGTTTTCTTACCAGTAAGCTGAAACAGATCAGCTCACTGAAAAGCAATTTATCAAAGGACCAGTTTGCTGAAGAACTAATTTGCTGAGAACCACTTTGCCATATAGTGATTTATGGACTAGCAATTAGCTGATTGAGTAATTTTTGAAAATATCTATGTGCTGAATGATCAATACACTAATAACACCTTTCTATTAACTGCTATGGTGAAATGGCATACATTACTCACTCTATCAACAAAAGTCCAAATAAAATATGGCTATTTTACTTTTTCAACCATTAACCTTATCTTTCTTGTAAGCATAATTGTCTGCTACTCCCATCCTATTGATTAGTATGGTCCAGAGGAATTTCAAGTAAGGACTTATCATTACAATTATTATTTCAAAAGTCACCTTTTAGACCCTGTCTTTTCAGCCAGTGTTTAGTCTTTTCCCTTTTCTTTGTCCATAAATAATATGGTTTCTGGGGTCTTGGCCTTACTGCGTTCTTGAGACACGGTGGGAGAGGGAAGAAATCTCTCATATGTGAGTGGATTCTTGTGCTCCTCCCTGGTTTCTAAAACAATGTCATCTGTCCATCTTGTCACCGCTGTCCCTGCTGACTGTCAAAGCTGAAGTCACCAGAGACCTTCCGTCTTGTTTCTCTGGAGTAGTCTTGTCTGTTGACTTAGATCCAGCTCTGCTGTTGGTGCCACTGCCAATTTCCTCTGCGATCTGACTGTGAAATCCCATTTGGGCTCTTGCCCTGGGTCATGGTCTTGTAGACACAGCTCCCACTATAGGATGATTCAGAGAAGCTTGCCTTCCACAGACATCAACTCTGTTACATTCTACCACAGCCCCCATGGGAACTGCCAGCAGCTGTGCATAGCACCAGGGGGTGAGAAAGACTCAGAAACTTCTAACATCATGTCATCTCATAATATTTTTGATTTTACTCTATAGCAGCTGCCTCAAGTTGCCAAGAGGGCCATTCATGTGGTTTTATTCCTGGGAACTGTGCAATTCTAGGGTCTTCAGGAGCTCTGTAAAGTCTACTGCTTTCTCTTCAGTCTGCCTAGCTTGTCCTCTACTTGGATATCAGCCCAGAAATCAGCAATTGGACATTAAATATCTCAGGTCTTGCTTTCTCTGGTTCTGTCCTCTTTCCATTTCCACAGTCTCCTAGAGGCTGAAGGGGTCAATTGGCACTTCTTCCTAGATTTTTAGATTTTCTTCTGTCTTGTCCTTCTTCCTGAGGTGGCTTTCTCACTTCCTGACACCCTTTCTTGAGGCTTTAATGACAATATGGCTCCCTGCCTGAAAACTCAATTTATTGAGGAGAAAAAATAAAGACAAATTATCAGCTTCATGTTTTCAAGCCTTCATTTTTCATTCTATTTCCTTTCTAATCTCCTCTCTCTTCACCTTAGTTGAATCTCCAGGGCTGATTTCCTGTTACAGAGAACAAACAGGAATTACAGGAGGGAGGGGATGGGGAGCTGAGCTTGGGCCAAGTCAGAAGAGAAGAACAAAGAGGCCCTAGTCAAACTGAGGAGGATTCCACACAAATTCATTAGCCACAGATTTCACTGCCTGATAGAGCAGTGTGACACGAGAGAAGGAACATGTGAGTGAAAGAGCCATAGATCCTATCACCACTGATGCAGGATATATATATGGTGATACCATCTTGGCAATGAGCCTGAGGAGGAACAGCTCAGAGGCAGCATTTCCGTGAAAGTTGATACTGAATAGAAATTATTGAAATTGAAGATATGAAGCTATGTCAGAATAGGTAAAAATTAGGAAAAAAAAGCTATTTGAGTAAATTTGTGCAGCTACTTTAAAAGTTTATAACAACTTACTTTTCATAGATACTATTCGACATTCAGTGTCCTTTTTATAATAACAACTTTTGAATATTTTAAATTTCAGGTATTGTACAGATCACAAACATTAAGGATTTTTTTAAATAAGGGGATTGGTTTCTTTCTTTCAAAGTATTTTCCATCTTGCGTATTAGCTTTCTGAGTGCGCTTAATTAATAAGTTTTTTGCATAGGGTAGGACAAAGTAGGACAGAGTCACAGGGTTTGTATAGGTCACCTTTCTCATCGCTGGGGCAAAATACCCAACATTTGCAAATTAGAGAAAGAGAGACTTATTTTAGCTCAGAGTCTCAAAGGTTTCAGTTCATGGTCAGCTGGCTCCACAGCAGAAACATCACGGCAGAGGGCATGGCGAAGGAAAGCTGCTCAACTCATGGAATCCAGGGAGCAGAGAAAGAGCACTAGAGAGGAAGGAGCCAGGGAACAGATGTAGTCTTCAAGGTGACTCCTATGCTCCACTCCCTCCAACTAGGTCCTACTTCCTGTAGCCCATTTAGCTGTGATGGGGTTGATAGGGCTGGTGCCGCCACAATCTAATCACCTCTTCAGGAGTCTCCCAGTTCAGTCCAGTTGACAAGCAAAATTAACCTGCATAGTGGTGTACAAAAAATTGTGTCCAGAGCTGTTTTCTTACATTTGTATGTGTACCATATGTGCAAGCATGTTTTCATACACCCAGCTCCTTCTACTCCACCTCTTAGGGGCCTCATTTTGTTTTTATGTTCCTGGGGTCCTGTTAATCTTTATAGTCACAAGATAGATTAAAGGGCAATGAAAGGAAAGACTGGCCACTTGTGTATCATGTGTTCAACCCTTTTAAGAGCTCTAATCTCTGAAGTGTGAAAGAGGTTGGTCTGCTTTGCATTGCATTAAAGTAGATGCAAATAGAGAAATATTCCTCTATTCTATTCACAATATCTTTCAGCTCCCCTCTTTGTTTCCCCTTCTCAAAAAGCTGCCTTTGAAAAGAGTATTAACATGTCAGAGCTGGGGGGTAGGTGAGTGTTAGAAGCTTGCTTAGTGTGTGAGAGGCTCCAGAACCACAAAATAAATAAATAACCTTCAAGGAAGTTTGAACCATATTGAGACTAAGTGAGGAAATGAGGCCAAAATGGGTTGAGCTGTTGATTTTGAATCAACAAGAGTGAGCCTGAAGATTGTGTCTTACCTAGGAAACAGTAGGAAGGTTTTTTTTTCCCCACTGAACAAAACACAAAGCTAAGTTATAATTTCACAAATATTTATTGAATTGTATTAAGCAAAAGGCAACATGCTGGGGCCTCCTTGGCAGAGCTTTCACAGAACTGTTGGTCAACTGCAGGTGACCAGTGAGCAGGTCTCTCAGGGTACTCATCACCAGATGTCCTGGTTTGCTTGGACTGAGGATGGGAGGAGCATTCCCAGAATGCAGGACTTTCAGAGCTGAAACTGGTAAGGTTTCTGGCAAAACAGGATGAGGTCATCATTCTACTTGTAAGAGAACATGAGCTCCAAATTCTATGATTTTTAATCCCAAGTCTCTGTTAGATTATACTAACCTGTGATATTTAAAGTAAACATTTGGACCTATAGATAACTTACTTTTTTTTTTTTCTAAGAAAGAACTTTTATCTTTGGAAAACTGTTCTACTAATTTCCTAGTTAAGTGATCGAATTAGTTGTAACTAATCTCTGTATCTTATTACATAGAATAAAAAAACTATCATACAGTTTGGTTGTGAGGATTAAGTGAAATAATGTGATGATGTTTTGCATATTTAAAAATACTATGTAGGTATGACATATTATTTATTCACAGAATAACCCTGTAGTAATAATGGGATAATAAAATATAAAAATTTCCATTTCCTAGTCTCTCATGATAATGCTTCCATTCAGTATGTTTTATAATTTAGAAGAATTAAAAATGTTTGAAGATACAATGGAGCACAAAGTATTATTGTACTGCCATCTTTGGGACATATTTTGAATTACACTCTTGTGTAGTTCAAATAAATTGTTTTTCAAAAGCAGAACGTTATTTGTGCTTTAAATGTTTCACCAATGGTGAGTGCTGTACCAATACAGAGTGTGAGGGTCTCAATTAAAAGCTTTTAGGTCACTCAGTCATAAGGAATCGGAGTCAACAGAAACTTACACCTGTCACAGAGCTCTGCTTCTTGGAGAGACTGATTCCTGAAATGTTTACTGTGGAAGCTGGAAGGGACATTAGGAGTGAGTCCTTGCACATGGTTTCCTGTCTGCTTCCCTTGAGGAGAATTCAACCTGGGGTTTTAGGAACAGGAAAAGTAGCAGATTTCAGCCCTCGGAACTGTGGAAGAGGAAAGGATAGGCGATCTCTAGCACAAAGGAGAGACACCAGACTCTACATACGTGCATCAGTTATGTGAACAAACACATGAGTGGACATGTGAAGCTTTTATGTCAGAGCTCCTTCCTTTATGACCCTGGGCTTTATCTGGGATGAAAGTAGAAATCAAAGAATCAGTCTTAGAGTCTCCCATCCTGGGAACATGAGAGCTGTGCTTTTTTTTTTTTTTTTTAAAGCCTACTCCATATTTTGCATCTGAAGTGCAGTTAGAGCTTGATAAAATTCTTCACTTGGCCAAACTTTAGATTGGCTTCTGAACTTTCTCTGAGGCCCGTCTGTGTGTACTTTCTTACAAAAATCTAGTTTTAACAAAGATCTCTGCTAAATCAGTTTAGTGAGAACCCCCTGTCCTTGATATCTCGTCACTCTTCATGTGCAATCCAGACATCCTCTATGATGCTCCAGGTGCTGTCTGATCACCTTGGCTTATCTTCATCAAGAATCTTTTTAGGTTTGCTTATCCACATTCTTCCTTATCCCCAGTATTTCATTGTTCATGGACCCCCACCCTGTTCTTTGACTACAAATTCTGACTTGCTCTTTCTGTAGAAGGAATTGAACCTAAACTCTGTTCCCCAGTGCAAAACCCCATAGCAGAGGTCTTTATACCCATCTCAGTGGTTCTGATTAAGTATAATTGAACAATTTTCTCTTTAACAACCTTCAGAGGATGTGGCTAACTTACCCCCAACTCTCACTTTTCTTCCCAACTTACATGCAACCCTGCTTTACTGCCACATTCCTTGAAGATACACCAGCTTGGCCCTCAGGGTAAAGGTGCTTAGGTCCAGCCCCTTCTTGTCTTCTACCTCTGCTCTTTCAGACTTTGGCTGCAGACCAGTGGCATCTTTTAGGGCTTGAATGTTCTTCAAGGAGAAGGGCAAGTTGTCATCCTGCAGAATTGAGTTAACTGTTCAGGTAACTGTTCAGGATCAATTTGATTTGGTAGCTTGTTACCATAACCACACTTATTCCAAAGATTTGGCTATGTGAAAGACTGGGTATTCTTATTAACATAACTTGCATTCTATGACTCTTTGACTAGAGACACTTAACTTCATTCCTGGGCTGGTTTACGTTAAAGCATCTCCCTCCCATCTGGGAGATGTCTTTGACAGTCTGCTGGATTCTTTTGGAACCTTACAGGTTAGGTCTACAGATCCTGGAGAATACAACCCCCTTCCCCAGAGCAAAAGCCCTTTGATGCAGTAGTCCCTAAATGGTGCCACCTTCACTGTGTCAGAGGGCTCCACAACCTTATAGGTACTGTACTAAGTTGTTGTAGTATGGCTAAATGTGGTAGGTCCAGTGTAGACAAGTGACTTACAAAAGTCTTCTACAGAAATATTATTTCTCACACTCACTAAAATTTTAGTTGTCAGCCAAAAAAGACCAACAATATTAAATCTTGGAAAAGATGTGGCGCAACTGGGATGCTCTTATGTAGCTGTTGGGAGTATAAAATGGTACAGCCATTGTAGAAAACTGATCTTTTCTAATACAATTAAACATATACATATTGTGTGATACAACAGTTATAAATATATATGTGTATAGTCTCCAAGGGAAATGAGTACATATGTATACACAAAGACTGACACATGAAGGTTCATAGCAATCTTATTTCATGAAAGCAAACATTCCAATGTCCATCAACTAGACAATGGACAAACAATCTGTGGCATATTTATATAGTAAACTTCTTGATAATAACAAAAGAATAAACTATGGATGCATGAAACAACAGAGATGCTCTTAAAAATATTATATGAGGCAAAAAAATCAGACACGAGTTCATACTGCATGATTCCATTTCATAAGTTAAAGAACAGGCAAAATTAATCTAGGTGTAGAGAAATCACAATATTGGTTACCTTTTAGGGGAGAATTGACTTTTAAGAGGCAAGAGGGGAATTTTGTAGGGGTGATATCAATGTTTTTTATTATAATTTAGTGGTGATCAAACATTAGTGTATACAAATGTGCAAAGTTAGTAAGTAATGTACATAATGTTTGTGGATTTTTAATTTATATAAATTATGGCTCAGTAAGATACTGCTAAAATCTCCTTTCTTCTCCTTCGACTCCTCCAATTAGAATTCCATTTGGGTTAACCGGCTCTTCTTTTTTTATTATTCTGGTGGCATTAGGTCACTCTGGAGTCTCTTAGTGTGAAGAAGTTGGTAGGAAATAGGAAATTTCCAAAGGCAACCGCCTCCACTTTGTAACTTTACTCAGGAGTCAAGTGGTGGCAAGCTCCTCAAATGTCACAAAAGAACATCTCCACCTACTCCTCGCCTGTGCCCGGATGGATGTGGCTGGAGAAAAAGCACAGCTGTGCTAATTTAGTCTCATATTACATTTATCCCTACAAATCTCAAGTGGGCCCTCTGCAAATCCTTGCAGTTCTATTATATTTCATAGTAAATTTTCTTTCCTACTTCCTAAGATTATCTCATACCTTAACTGTCTCTTTAGATCCATAGTAATACCCTCCCAGCTCAGAACATTTTTATTTTATTAAGAAAATAGCAAATTGCCTGATTTTCTAATTACCAAGTTGATCAGACTACAGTGGACCCTTGACTTACAAACTTGATCAGTTCCAGAGGGCTGGTTGTAACTCAAGTTGGTTGGAAGTCATGTAGATAAATCTGGATGTTTACCTAGGTGTTCACTATAGATAATAAGAGGCACACGAATCTTCCATTAACTTAATTAACCCAAGTTTTTCATATGTCAGGCTGGTCATAACTTGAGGGTCCACTGTACCTGCATTTATGCTTCCATAACTAGCCTTTGCTTCTCCTGTCTTAATGCATTAGTTATTCTCAGCACTGGTTATGCATAAAATTTAAAAATTATTAGTACCCAGATCCCACTGGAGATTTGGAATTAATTAAACTGATATTGGACATCGTTTTTTTTCCTTCTTTTTAGTTTTTTTAACCTGAGGGAATTCTAATATATAGGTGAAAGTTAGAACCAGGAATTTAAAATGTCTGAGCTCCCAAGGACAATGCCCCTACTTAAAGAGTAGATCCTATTCCCTCTCACCTCCTCAAAACCTTGTTCCTTCAGTGATCTTCCCTTTGCCCCTGATGATTGGTTCTTTTTTTTAAATCACCCCTATAGTATACAGATGTGCTCTATTCTTGTGTTAATATTATCAATTCCTTGACACTACCTTTCCTTTTAGTTGCTCCCCTTGCAGCATAATTCCTTCAAATAATTGTCTATACTGATATCTTCTATCCCATAATCTTTAATTTTCTCATTAACCTACTTTTGTCTCTGTCTAGTGTTGAAATCATTAACATCCTACATGTTGGCAAATCCAATGAATCTTTTTTAGGCTTTGGATTATTCCACTTTTCAGCAACATTTAATAAAATCTTTTGGAGCACCCTTTCACTAGGCTAGGACATCATTGTCATTTTCTTTCTTCCTTACCAGTGCTTCTCCTTAGATATCTTGGCTAGCTTCTCCTCTTTTCCAACCTTTGAGCCCAAGATGATCCCCCCCGGCTCAGTTCCTGTCCCTAATCTGCAGCAACACTGTTTCTCAGGGTAATCTCATCCAGCTCCATCTGGGTGGTTCATGCACATATGCCTTGAACTCTCGTCTCCTTTCTAAGTGCTTGGCTTGTACTCCATTGCTTCAAAATAACCACATTCACTTAGTTTAGGATCTGCATCTATGAAATGAAGAATCCTGGGAAGCTGACTCCAAGCATGGGATAAATCACCAGACCTATGAGGTCTCCAGCCTTGACAGTAGGTGGAACACTGAACCATAACATGTAGCAGAACAATTGCTAAGACATTCACCTATGATGAATTTGTCCACAGTACAAAGAAGGGGATGCACTGGATTTGGCATTGGAGAACTAGCAATTAGGAGGGCTGTGGAACTGGGTGATGATTGATAAGGGAACAAACAAATCCAAGGCAATCAATAATTGAAATCAATAAGTGAGAGTCACAGGGTCTCTTGGGAAGAATTTAAAGAGAACTCTGGTCTTCCATAGCTAGAGGGCACACACATCTGAAAAAGATACTAGACTTAATTGGAGAGTGGCAGTTGCACAGTAGGCTGAATTCTTAGTACCATAGTTAGGGCCCCAATAGAGATGCAGATCTGGACGGTAACTTCTAAGTCTTTTGCTTGAACATCTTAAATCCCTGATTTTCCCAAACCTCTGGGCTTGCAGACCTGGCTCCCTCCACCTTGCGGAAGATAGAGGCTCCATCTCCTCTTTGTGAAGCAATTCAGACACTGTGAATGAGCCTATAAGAAATGACCGGTCTTCCTCAAGGTCTGCCTCCATTTTGTTTTCTAACTGCTGAATCAATAACTAGGGTCAGATCTACAGTATGCATCTGCTGGGCTGATGGAAGGAAGTGATGAATTCTATGCCAAAGAACTGACTCACGTGTATCAGCAGAAATCAGAAAAGCATGCCTAGGACCGGATCCTAAGGCAGATGGATCAAGAAGTGACAAAATATAAAACTGAACATGGGAGCACTCTTTCACGACACAGAATTTAACATTTTTGTAGGGGCCTTGGAAGATGGTTTTTGTATGCTGTTATTATGACACTTGGAAGCTTGAAAAAAAATTATGATCCACTTTAAATAGAGGTGGGATACCAGAACTACCATGGTGGAGTGTAGAGGAAGGGATCAAAAGGATCAGAGATGTGGGAATGCTGGAAAGGACCCTGGAAACCCACTTTGACTTTGTTCCTTGGGAGGATCCAGTGGACACAATTTTCCAAGACAATAAAGAATGCACTAGTGAAGGGCAGCAACATCAGCAAGGATCTCAGTGGTGTCCATCCTCTGCAGGCCAGGGTTCCTAACAGCAGTGTGAATGTTCGGACCCTGGATTTCTAGCTGAGCCAGGTGGGAGTGCCTTGCCGTCAGAAGCTAGGTTGGGATAGTTACTATAATGGGCAGCAATACAGGAATGAGCAGGAGATGCAGACCTGTAGGATCTTTGGAGATGGTGAATAACAGGGATTATGGTATTCCCAGGAGGAAGAGAAGTGTATTACTTATTAAGCAGGGTATTACTTAATGTATAATTTGGAAAGATTAAAAATGAACAAGTGAAAGGCTGACATCATAATATCTCACCCAAACCCAGACCTGAGCCAGTTATCAGACCCAGAAACTCTTTGCTGAATCAGAGTCACTATGGCCCTTGCCTTACTTACAGAGTTTATGCAGTAGTGATCCCCTCACCACCACAACCCAGTCCCTCCCCAAAGAGTATGTTGGCCTTTTGCTCAGGTAACCAAATAATGGGGAAAGGGGAGTATTTACATATTTTACATATCTCTTACAGTGCCTTATGACAGCACAGTCTGAGCCTATTGATCTGAGTGTTCTTTCTAGAGAACATCACATTTGTCCACTGACTCAATGACATCATGTTAACTGGATTTGTTACCTGGATTCTCAAAGGAGAAGAGAAATCTTGCAAAGATTAGGGATCTGCTGCATCATTGAATTTTTTAGGGGCCCAGTGTCTGAGACATGGTCTCCAAATCAAAAGTAAGTCAGTGTCCCTTAAGCCTGCTATCAATATGAAGGAAACCTGAAACTTGGTCAGACTCTTCAGGTTTTGGAGGGAGTATATTTCACATTTTGGGACAGAGCTCCAATTCATTTACCAGGTAATGTTAAGAGCGCTAGTTTTAAGTGGGCCTTGGAGTAAGGAGGAGCTCTGGGTCTACAGCAAGCTGCAGCATAAGCATCTCTATCATAGTAGCAATATCATATAGCAGAAGCCCTGGTATTAGAGATATCTGGGTATTAAGTGATGTTATGGAAACTCTATTAAATCTCAATAAGAGAATAACAGCACACATAGGGTTCTGAAGCAAGGAAATGCTTTCTGCAGTAGAGAATTATATACCACTCAAAAATTAGTTCCTGGTAGAGGTGGAGGCTATGAATGGACCCAACAGTACTTGTGATTAACAGAGTACTGATCATCCCAAAGAGGTTCATATCCTGTTATGGTTTAGATCTGAAATGACCCCTCAACCAAAGTCTCATGTTTCAAAGGTGGTGGTTGACTCAAGAGGCAGTATACATTTTAAAAAATGTATTAGTATATTTCTGAGTGGATTAAGCCATTGATGAGTTCATAGCTGAACGTACTGGTGAGGAGGTGGTGCATAGTTAGAGTAAGTGGGTTACTGAGGGTATGATCTGGAAGGGTATATTCTTGGCCCTACTTCTTCTTTTTCTCCCTCTTTTACCTAGTTGTCATAGGTTGAGCAGCTTCCTCCACCAAGCCCTTCTGGTGTGATATTTCTGCATTGGAATCAGCCAGCAATGGACTGAACCTGTTGGAAATTGTGAGCCAAATTAACTTCTTCTCCTTTAATTTGTGGGTGTCTGGTGTTTTGTCCCTGAAATGAGAAAGTGATTAATACACATCCTAATCTCTTGAACCTGTAAAAATGTTATTTACATGGCATAGGGATTTTGCAAATATGATTAAGGATAATGAGATGAAAATTATACTGAATAATTTGGATGTGTCCAAATTTTTGCTTAAATTCTTTTATTGCTACATTTTAGGTATACAATACATTTACATTTATCATTGACTTCTTGTACCTGTACATGATGTATCTTGGTTCTTATATTTTTCTCCATTCCCTGTGCTCCCTTTACCCTCTCCACCTTTCCCTGTGCTCCCTTTACCCTCTCCACCTTTCCCTATTTACAAAAACTTTGTTTCCATTTTTTTGGTTTACTCATAATTTTTCCTTTCCCTTCTTTCCTTTCCCCTTCCCCTCCCACTAACCAAACTGCTTTGGACCTTTTCTTCCTATTTCAAAATATCAATTATTCATTTTAATCATTTTAATCCTTATTTACACTTTCAGTTTCTCACACTAGAGAAACTATTCAGTATTTATACATATGTGTCCTATTTAGTTCCCTTAAGAGTATGGCCTCAATATGCATCCATTTAGCTATAAATGACTAGTTTCTTGTTCTTTATGGCTGAGTAGTACTCCATTTCATTAAAAAACACACTTTCTTTATCCAGTTTCCAGTTGATGGGCACTTGGGCTGTTTCCAAGAATTAGCTATTGCAAACTGTGCTGCTATGAACATGGGTGCACATATATCACTGTGGTATGGTTCTTTTAATTCTTTTGGGAAGATACCCAGCAGGGGAATAGCTGGGTCAAATGGGACCTCTAGTCCTAGTTCTCTGAGGTATCTTCATACTGACTTCCACAGTGGTTGCACCAGTCTGCACTCCCACCAACAATAAAGAAGGATTCCTTTCTCCCCGCAACCCACCCAGCATTTGATATTGGTTGATTTCTTGGTAGCAGCCATTTTTGCTTGGGTGAGGTGGAATCTCAGGGTTGTTTTCATCTGTGTCTCTCAAATGACCAGTGATGTTGAACATTTTTTCATATGTTTATTTGCTCTTTTACTACTTTGTCTGTTCATTTCAGATACTCATTGTTGAATTGGATCTTTAAATTTGGGGGGGTCTGATTTTTTTCAATTCTTTATATATTCTAGTTAGTAGTCCTTTGTCTGAGATACAGCTGGTAAAAATTTTTTGTAGGTTGTCTCATAGCTCTGTTGGTTGTTTCTCTTGCAGTGAAGAAGCTTTTTTTTTTATTTTTTGGTATCGAGGATTGAACTCGGGTCCTTAGCTTGAGAGGCAGGTGGTGGAACCACTGAGCTAAATCCCCGGCCCTAAAATTTTTCTGTACTACAGATTTTTTGTTGTTGTTGTTTGGTGGCACCGGAATCAAACTCAGGTCCTTGCACTTGCAAGGCAGGTGGTGGAACCACTGAACTAAATCCCCGGCCCTGTGAAGAAGCTTTTTAATAAGATGACATCCCACTTGTTGATTCTTTGTACTAATTCCCATGCTACTGAGGTTTTGTTCATAAAGTCTTTTCCTATGCCAATGTCATTGAGAGTTCTACCTAACTTATCTTCCAGCAAGTTTAGTGTTTCTGTTTTAATATTTAGATCTTTAATCCACTTCAATGTTAGCTTAGTGCATGGTGATAGATATGCATCTAGTATTACTCTTTGGCAGGTTGAAATCCAGTTTTTCCAACATCATTTATTAAAGAGGCTATCTTTCCTCCAGTGAGGATGGTTGGGTCCTTTGTCAAAGATGAGATAGCTGAGTATGTTTGGAGTTGTTTCTGGATCTTCTAATCTATTCCACTGATCCTCAGGTCTGTTTCTGTTCCAGTATCATGCTGTTTTTATCACAGTAGCTTTGTAGTATAGTTTCAATTTGGGGATTGTGATACCCCCAGCCATGTCTCTGTTGCCTAGAATTGCTTTAGCTATTCTAGGTCTCTTCTGGTTCCAAATGAATTTTTGGATTATTTTCTCTAGTTCTGTGAAATATATTGTTGGAATTTCAATCAGCATTGCGTTAAATCTATATAGCAGTTTTGGAAGTATGGCCATTTTCACTATATTTGTTCTTCCTATCCAAGAACAAGGGATTTCTTTTCATTTTCTTATATCTTCTTTGATCTCTTTTTTCAGAGTGCTGTAGTTTTCTGTGTAGAGGTCTTTTGCTTCCTTTGTTAGATTGATTCCTAGATATTTCATTTTTTTGGATGCTATTGTAAAAGGAATTGTTTCCCTAATTTCTCTCTCAGTGAGTCTGTTATTTGTGTACAAGAAGGCTATTGTTAAATGAGTGTTGACCTTGTATCCAACTACTCTACTGAATCTGTCAATTAAATCTAGAAGACTTTTGGTGGAGTTTTTGGGGTCTTCTATGTAAATTATCATATTGTCAGCAAATAATGACAGTTTAAGTTCTTCTTTTCCTATCTGTATTCCTTTTAGATCTTTCTCTTTTCTAATTGCTGTGGCTAATGTTTCCAGAACTACTTTGAACAGGAGTGGTGATAGTGGGCATCCTTGTCTTGTTCCTGATTTTAGCATGAAAGTTTTCAGTTTTTGACCATTTAGTATGATGTTGCCTATTGTTTTTTCATAGATAGCCTTAATCAGGTTGAGATAAAGACCTTCTATTCCAATTTTCTGTAGGCTTTTTATCATGAATGGGTGTTGGATTTTGTCAAATGCTTTTTCTGTATCTATTGAGATGATCATATGGTTTTTGTCCTTGACTGTGTTAATATAGTGTATTACATTTATTGATTTACAGATGTTGAACCATCCTTGGATCCCTGGGATAAATCTGACTTGGTCAGGGTGTATGATCTTCTTGATCACTGTTTGTATTCTGTTTGCCAGTATCTTGTTGAGGATGTTTGCATCTATGTTCATTAGGGAGATTGGCCTGTAGTTCTCTTTTGGGGTTGGGTCTTTCCCTGGTTTTGGAATCAAAGTGACACTTGCTTCCAGGAATGAATTTGGAAGCCTTGCTTCCCTTTCAATTTCTTTGATGAGTTTAAAGAGTAATGGCATTAGTTCTTCTTTAAATGTCTTGTAAAATTCAGCAGTGAAGCCATCTGGACCTGGGCTACTCTTTGTTGGTAAATTTTTAATTACATTTTCAATTTCACTCTTGTAATTGAGGTGTTTAGAATTTCTATATCTTCTTCATTTAACTTTGGCAATTTGTATGTATCCAGGAATCTGTCCATTTCTTCTGTGTTTTTCATTTTATTAGAGTACAGGTTTATTAGAGTAGATATTAATGATCCTCTGGATTTCTGCTGGGTCCCTTGTGACTTCACCTTTTTTGTTCTTAATAGTATGGATTTGAGCCTTTTCTTTCCTTTTTTGATAAGGTTGGCTAAAAGTTCATTGATTTTATTTATCCTTTCAAAAAACCAACTCTTTTTTTCACATTAAGTTTATTGGTACATTTTATGTATACAGTTACATTCATGATTGGGATCTTATACCATTACATGAGTATCTTTGTTCTTATTTTTTTCCCCTTCCCTTGCTCTACCTTCACCCCCTCCACCTTTCCCTATTTGCAACAACTTTGTTTCCATTTTTTTCCTTTTCTCATATTTTTTCTTTCCCCTTCTTTCCTTCCCCCTACACCTCCCACTTCCCCTGTTCCTTTAGACCTTTTTTTCCTATTACACAATATCAATTATACTTTTTAAAAATTACAATATCAAGACTTGGGGGACATTACCACAGATTTTACAAAATTTAAAAGTATATAGAAAGCATATTACAAAAATCTTTTTTGAAATAAATTCAACAACTTCTAAGAAGTACCTTGGATGACAAATTAATGAAACTAACTTTGGAGGAAATATAAAATTTGAATAGCACCTATTAAAGAAAGTATATTCCTAGCTTGAAAACCTACAAATATGACACCAACAGGCTCATATACATTTTAACTGATAAATTATATCAAACAATTAAAGCAGAAAAAAGGAGGAACACTTCTCCCCTCATTTTAGGAAATCAACATTGTGCTAATCCTGAAACTGGGTAAAAATAATAGGAGAGAAAAGTATGAACATAGATAGAAATTTGGTTAACAAAACAAACTATTAAAAGTCAGATCTGTCAGTTTGTAGAAAGTGGTTTTATTATAGGGATGGCAGTGCTGGCTTAGCATTGGAAGATCCACACCCAAAAGTCATCATTTTAACAGAGGAAAAGAAAAAGCCGTATGATCCTGTCACTAGTTGGAGAAAAAGTATTGGACTAAATTCCACAGCTGTTCATGGTAAAAGCTATCAGGAGACTATAAGTAGAAGTGAATCTTCTCAACAGAGCAAAGACATGTGCTCCATTCTTTCAGCCAAAACTCCTTATATGAATGGAGAAGATACAATGGTTTCTCCCTAAGGTAGGGAACAAGAGCAGATATGCCTACTCTTCATCTGTCCATTAAACTTTGAAACATAGCCCTAAACCAAGATAGTCTGGCAATAAAATGACACAATTAGGATAGGATTGGCAAGGTAGAAGTAAAATCTTTATATGTAGATGAAATGATCATCTACAGAGAAAATACTAAGAAATCTCTAGGAGCCCCTAGATCTTGTATTTGAATTTAGGAGGATTAGAAAACACAAGGTATATATAAAAATTCAAATCTATGTATATTTGCTAGAAATGAAGAATTGGATATTGAAATTTAAAAGTTAAGTAGGAGTACAAAGGACCTAGAAAAGTAAAAAGAAAAAGAAAAAAAACAGTGTTGGAAGACGTTTAGTGTCTAATTTTAAGGCTTCCTCTAAAGCTACAGTAATCAAAGCAGTTTTGGTGTAAGGAAAGATATATAGATCATTGGAATAAAACAGAGAATCTAGAAATAGAACCACACATATATGGTCCACTGAGTTATGAAAGATTATTTAACATTAACATTTTATAGAATATAAACCCAATTCAAGAGCATAGGAAAAGATAGTGTTTTCAGCAAATGGCGCTAGAACACCTGGTATCCCTATATAAAAAATTAGCCTCAACCCTTTATTTCCATACATAAAAATAACTTGAAGGGATCTATGAACCTAAATATGAAAGCCTAAAAGTGTAAAACTTTAAGAAGAAATTATAAGGGATAATGTTTATGAATTTAGGGTAGGCAAAAAGTACCTAGGATACAAAAAACAGGATGTATAAAAGAAAAAAATTGATAAATGAGATTCCATCAAAATTTAGAACTTTAAATGACATCATTAAAATGAAAAGTAGTCCTTAAACAGACCATATTTACAATGCATATAACCCATGAGCAGAATATATAAAGAATTCTTAGAGCTCATTAATAGACAACCCAATTAAAATGTAGACATAAGAAGATGATAAATAGCTAGTATAGCACAAGGAAAGGTGTGCAACTCTAGAATCAGAAAAATACTAATCAGTACAATAATAAGATTGAATTATACACTCATTAGGGAGATGAAGTTAAAAGTTTTAAAAGCCTTGTCCTGACTTTTTCTTTGTGTTGGATTCTCCCCTTTTGAATTTAATTTGTCATGCCCAATGGATTCATTCTGCTGGGCTTCCTGGGGTTGTGATCCTCATTGTCTGTTCCTAGGATATTGTCTAAAATTTTTTGGAGTGCTGGTTTGGTATTCATGAAGTTCCTGAAGTGCTCTTTATCATGAAAGTATATTATTTCTCCATCAATTTTGAAAGATAGTTTTGGAGGGTACATCAATCTGGGTTGGAAGCTGTTTTCCTTTAGGGCTTGGAATACATCACTCCAAGCTCTTCCTGCCTTGAGGGTTTGAATTGAGAAGTCTGCTGTGATTCTGATGGGCTTTCCTTTGTATGTGATTTGTTTCTTTTCTCTCACTGCTTGTAGAACTTTGTTCTTCTGTTGGGTTTCTGGAATCCTAACTATTATATGCCTATGTGTAGATTTTTTTTTGATCAAGGCTATTTGGAGTCCTATATGCCTCACTTATGTGTATGTCAAGTTCTTTTCCCCTCCTTGGGAAGTTTTCTGCCATCACTTCTGTGAAGAGTTTTTTTATGTCATCTGCACTCTCTCCTGTTTCTTCATTGACTCCAATCAGGCTTATGTTATTGTTCTTGGCATCGTCTAGTAACTGCTGGATTGATTTCTTTTGGTCCGTTACATTTTTAAAGCAATTTTTCTATTCCTGGTCACTAATTGCAATCTTATCTTCTATATCTGAAATTTTGTCCTCACATGGGTTCATTCCGCTGCATAGACTTTCAATGGAGTTTTTAATCTCCTGGAAATCTGTTTGCATCTGTTTTATGGATTCCATTTGTTTCCTACGTTGGGATTTCATCATGTTCCTAAGCTCCTCCATTTTTTTTTAATCTGTGTCCTTTCTAGATTTATTAATCATGTCTTGCACTATGAGCACAATCTTTGCCATTATCTGAGAAATTATTTCTGATTTAATTTTTCCCAGATCCTCTTTTGTTGCCAATTCAAGGAGTCCAGGTGGTTGACCATCAAATTGTTCTATCTCCTTTCCCTTTTGGGTTGCTGTACATGATCTGGAAGTTTGTTTTTGAGGCTTGTTTAAGTGTCTTTTCATTTCCACCATGGTGGTGGTGGGTGTTGCTGCTGGTGCCTGCATGGCTCACCTCCTCTGACCTGGGAGTAGTGGAATGGCGGCTGGGGAGCCTCCTCCTGGATGCTGGGATTGGCTCACCTCCTGTGCCATGGGAGTGGTGGAATCAAAAAACCAACTCTTTGATTCATTGATTTTTTTGTAACATTGTCTTAGTCTTCATTGCATTGATTTCTGCTAGGATCTTTATAATTTCTTCTCTTGTACGAGCTTTGGGTTTGTCATGTTCTTCTTTTTCTAGGACCTTGAGGTTCTGCATTAGATTGTTTATTTGAGCTCTCTCTCTCTGTTTTCCTAATATGGGCATTCACTGCTATGAATTTCCTGCATAGAACTGCTTTCATTGGGTCCCATAGATTCCTGTATGTTGTACTGGCCTTATCATTTACTTGTAGAAACTGTGTAATTTCTTCTTTAATTTCCTCTGTGACCCATTGATTATTCAGGAGAGTGTTGTTCAATTTCCATGTATTTGTGGAGGTTTTGTGGTTTCTTATGTTATTGAGCTCCAATTTTATTGAACTATAGTCTGATAATATACAGGGGGTAACTTCAATTCGGTCATATTTACTTAAACATGCCCTATGAGCTAGCATGTGGTCTATTTTGGAGAATGACCCATGTGCATCAAAAAAGAATGTGTATTCTGATTTTGTGGGCTGGAACACTCTGTAAACATCTATTAGGTCCATTTGTTCAATAGCTTGGTTCAGTTCTAGAATTTCATTGTTGATTTTTTGTCTAGATGATGTGTCTATTTGTGATAATGGGTATTGAGGTTCCCCACTACCATTGTATTAGTGCTTATTTGGTTTTTCATGTCCATTAATATTTGTTTTGTATAATTGGGGGCATTCATATTTGGTGCATATATACTTAGGATTGTCATCTCTTCCTCTTGGATTGTTCCCTTCACAAGGATGTAGTGACCATCTTTGTCTCTCTTAATTAGTTTTGGTTTGAAATCTACTTTGTCTGCAAATAAGATTGGTTCCCCTGCTTTCTTCTGGGTTCCTGTGGCATGGAGACCTGTTTTCCATCCTTTTACTTTCAGTCTATGAATTTCTTTTTGAGTTAGGTGTGTTTCTTGCATACAGCATATTGTTGGATTTTGCTTCTTAATCCATTCTGCCAGTCTATTTCTTTTGATTGTTGAATTGAGGCCATTAACATTGATGGTTATAATTAATAGATATTGACTCATCCTTTTCATGATGTTTTACTTTTGTTGGCTCTTTTATTTTTTATTTTTCCCCCTTTCCCTTTAGTTTCTTGCCTTGCCTGGTGGCTTCCCTCTGTTGGGCCTCATAGAATTGTGCTCTTCACTGTCTTTTTCTAGGATATATTTTAGAATTGTTTGGATTGCTGGTTTGGTGTTCATGAAATTTCTCAGGTGTTCTTTGTTGTGGAAGTATCTAATTTCCCCATTGAATTTGAAAGATAATTTTGGAAGATACAACAATCTAGGTTAGAGGTTATTTTCTTTTAGGGTTTGAAATACTTCATTCCAGGCTCTCCTTGACTTCATGGTTTGTGTTGAGATGTCTGCTTTGATTCTGATGAATTTTCCTTTGTAGGTGATTTGTTTCTTTTCTCTAATTGCCTGTAGGATTTTGTTCTTCTGTTGGGTTTCTGGAATCTTGGCTATTATATGTCGAGGTGTACTTTTTTTTTATAGTGGCTGGGTGGAGTTCTATATGCCTCACTTATCTGTATGTCCAATTCTCTACCTCTGTCTGGGAAGTTTTCTACTATTACTTCTGTGAACAGTTTTTTAATGACATTTGTACTTTTCCTGCTTTTTAGTGGACTCCTATCAGTCTTATGTTATTCTTCTTTGCATCATCTAGCAGATGCTGGATTGATTACTTGTGGTCCCTTAGTATTTTTAAGAAATATCTGTTTTCATGGTCATTAAGCACAATCCTGTCTTCTATATCTGATATTCTATCTTCAGATTCCCTTAATCTGCTGTGAATACTTTCAATGATGTTTTTAATCTACTGGATATCTGTTTGAATCTGTTTCATGGATTGTATTTCTTTCTTATGTTGAGTGATCATGGTTTCCATTTCTTTTTTATGCTGGGCATTCATGGCTTTCAGCATGGTTCTGAGCTAATGTATTTTTTTATCTGTTTCTGTTCAAGAGCCTCTAATCATGTCTTTCACTCTGCTCACCATCTCTGTATTTATCTGGGAAATTATTTCTGTTTTAAATTTTTCTAGAGCCTCATTCATCTGTTTTATTACTTCCTGTGTCCAGGTGGTTGATTATCAGACTTTTCCACCTCATTTCCCCCAGAATTTGCCTTTGGTGGGGTGGAAGTCTGAGTTCGTCCCTTGCTTAAATTTAAATGTCTTCTCATTTTTGTTTTTGGTACTGTCCTTGGTTTAACTCCTGGGTTGATAGTTTGAAATTGCTTATTGTAAGTATCTTTGTTGCTTGTATTCAGAACACTTATGGAATGATTGCTTCTCAGAGGTGTCTCCCAGATATAGCTGGTCTTTAGGTTTTGAGTCTCTAATGGCTCTGAGGATATCTCATTTACATTATACCAGGAAGGACAACTGATTAGATCAATCACAACACCTTAGCCCAAGTATTACAATCAACAACACTACAGCATCAAGCACAACTTAGAAAATGACAGTTTGTGGTAGTTATTAATCTATCACCTTTAACTGTGAATTAAATCAAAATTGAGGACCAGCCCAACATATGCTTATAGTGAATAAACTCTTCAATATAGCAACTTTACCTTTCAGGATGGAGAGTTAGATGGAGTGGGGGAGGGTAGAAGGATAGGGAAAGGTTAGCAGTGAGGCCAGAGGACCCAGGAAGATCACACAAACTCTGAGAAACTGTTGAAGACAAGAGGAAAAGACAGAATGAAAGAACAAGGACAAGGACAAAACAAACTAATAGCAATAGGGAGGCTAGAAACTGTATTTACTTTCCTTTGAAACTAATGACAATCAAGCGAAGGAAAAAGAGAAGAAAAGAAAAATAAAGAAGAAATCTGAATTAGAGCCAGAACAGGAATAAAAAGGGAGATGATGAACAATGTGGGACAAAGAGAGAATGAGAGAGAGAGAGAGAGAGAGAGAGAGAGAGAGAGAGAGAGAGAGAGAGAGAGAGGGAGAGAGAGAGAGAGAGAGGGAGAGAGAGAAAAGAGAAAGGAAAGAGAAAAGAAGAAGAGAAAAATAAAAATTTGAAAAAGTAGAAAAAATTAAAAATAAAGCAAAAAAAATTGAAAATAAAAAATGAAAATGAAGGGCCACCTTCAGAGTAAGTCTATGCAGTCACAGCAGACAATGTGGGCAGCAGTGTGGAGATATAAGTCAATGAGTCTCACCAAGCCAGTAGCAGACCCGTGAGATTTAGGCAGATTAATGGCTGCAACTCCCAAATTGAGCTCCCTGTCCTCCTCCAGGGTTTAATTCTGCTAGGTTCTACTGCATGTTCCAGCTGCCTTTCCCCTGAAGGTAGTCCAGGTTCCGATGGGAGGTGATGATCCCTCCAACTTACCAAGTACAGTGGTCTGGTGTATCTTTGTTGCAGAGATTCTCTTCACTTCCAGTGGGCTTCAGTTTTCATCAAGGAGCCTGAAAGAGGCCCTCTTTCTGTTGTTCACTTCTGTTCTATCTTCTGGAGCTCAGGACAGTGGCCTTTATGGCCCCCTGTGCCTCTGAAATGTGGAACCAGGTAGTGGCATAGCCAGCAGGCCAGAGGTGAGGTGTGTGGGGGAAGAGGCTGCAGGTGTGAGTGGCTAAGCTGGTCGCTGGGGGGTGGGGCACGGGGACAGAGCAGGGCTCCATGCGGTTGAGGTCCTCACCGTCCACTGGCTGGTTGCTGGGGGCTGGATGTGTCCAATTTAATAGCAAGTTCCCTTATAAAAGCGAGGCAGGCCCAGGGATGTAGCTCAGTGGCACTGTGCCTGCCTGGCAAGCACAAGGTCCTGAGTTCAATCCCTGCAATTGGGGAAAATAAAGGGAGGCAGAGGTGTTAGAATCAAGGAAGGGAAAGTGATGATTGTGAAAGGAGAGAGTGAGGGAAAGAGGGATTCTGTATTTTCACTGCTTACACTGCTGGCTTGAAGATGGATTGAAGATAGAGAGTTGCCATGAGCAAGCTGTAAGGAAAAAAGCAGATTTATTTCTAGAACTTCTATAAGGAACACAGGCCTTACTAATCTCTTGATTTTAGACCAGTGAAAATGGTCAGTTTACAAATTTGTGCTATTTTAAGCCACTAAGTACATGGTAATTTGTTACCACACCATGTCTACAAGCCATCAGCTAGCACCACTGTCACAGAGCATCTGATCTACTAACGTGGGATCCTGCACAGCACTGTCTCAGACCAAAGGCCTCACTCCACAGGAAAGGAGAAGCATCACTGAGCACATGACTGTGGGAGTCACTGTTCCTGCCATACTCCACTCTGCAGAAATTCTGTCTTCGTGGATAGGGACAAGGCCTCTTAAAGGAGAGGACCCTTGCACTATTTTTTTTTTTTTCCCATGGTCTGAGTATACATTATAACATTTTTTTTGCACTTCATTAAATTCTTTTATTGGTACATTGTAGGTATACAACAAAATTACATTTCTCATTGGGAATTGTACCTTTACATAATGCATCTTGGTTCTTGTTTTTTCCCCATTCCTAGCCCTCCCTTCACACCCTCCACCCTTCCCCCTTTACAAAGACTTTATTTCCATTTTTTCCATTTCTCAGCATTTTCCCTTTCCCTTCTTTCCTTTCCCCTGACCCTCCCACTACCTCTACCCCTTTGGACCTTTTCTTCCTATTTTGCATTATCGATTATTCATTCTAATCATTGGTACATTTTAGGTATACAATAGAATGACATTCATCATTGGAAACTTGCACCTTTACATAGTCTCTCTTGGTTCTTATTTTTCACCCTGGCCCAGCCCTCCCTTCACCCCTCCAGTCCTCCCTATTTACAAAGATTTTGTTCCTGTTTTTCCATTTTCTCATATTAATCTCATTCCTTTCTATCCTTTCCCCTAGCCCTCCCACTTCCTTCCCCTTTGCTCCTTTTCTTCCTATTTCACATTACCTATTATACATTTTAGTCCTTATTTACACTTTCAGTTTCTCACACCAGAGAAACCATTCAGTATTTACACATGTGTGTCCTATTTATTTCACTTAAGAGTATCGCCTCAATGTGCATCCACTTAGCTATAAATGTCTCTAATTTCTCATTTTTTATGGCTGAGTAGTACTCCATTTTATTAAAAAACCACATTTTCTTTATCCAGTCTCCAGCTGATGGGCATTTGGGCTGTTTCCAAGTTTTAGCTATCACAAACTGTGCTGCTATGAACATGGGTGCACATATATCACTGTGCTATGATTCTTTTAATTCTTTTGGGAAGATCCCCAGCAGTGGAATAGCGGGGTCAAATGGGATTTCCAGTCCTAGTTCTTTGAGGTATCTCCATATTGATTTCCACAGTGGTTGCACCAGTCTACACTCCCACCAGCAGTGCAGAAGGGTTCCTTTTTCCCCACAGCCCTGTTAGCATTTGTTATTGGTTGATTTCATGATAGCAGCCATTCTTTCTGGAGTGAAGTGGAATCTCAGTGTTGTTTACATTTGCATCTCTCGAATGACCAGTGACTTTGAACATTTTTTCATGTATTTATTTGCTATTTCTACTTCTTTGTCTGAGAAATGTCTGTTCATTTCAGATGCCCATTTTCAGATTGGGTCTTTAAATTTGGGAGGTCTGATCTTTTGAAGTTCTTTATAGATTCGAGATAGTAGACCTTTGTCTGAGGAAGAGCAGGTGAAGATTTTTTCCCACATTGTGGGTTGTCTCTTCACACTGCTGGTGATTTCTCTTGCTGTGCAGAAGCCTTTTAATAAGAAGAGATCCCACTTGTTGATTGTTTGTGCTAGTTCACGGGCAACTGAGGTTTTGTTCATAAAATCTTTTCCTACACTGATGTCTTCAAGGGTTCTACCTAACCTCTGTTCCAATTGGTTCAGAGTTTCTATTTTAATATTTAGATCTTTAATCCATTTTGATTTTAGTTTAGTGCATGGTGAGAGATATAGGTCTAGTTTTAATCTTTGGCAAGTTGAAGCCCAATTTTTCCAGCACCATTTCCACTGAGAAATCTATTTCTTATTTGTAAAACTATAGAATCTGTAGATCTTGGGTTTTAGAGAGGAGAAAATAAGAGTCTCAGTGAAGTTTAATCCACAGCCATTTCTGGTCTCTTTAGATACCTCATGCCAGTAAACATGTAGGCAAATGAAGAATTCCCATCCTGACAGGGGTATTTGGTCCTGATTATCATGGAGAGCCACTGAAATGTAATGAAGTCACAGAGGTGTATTGTTGGCATGGGTTGTCTCTTGGCATGCTCATGCCTAGGTTTAATAGTAAGTGTGAAATTACAGCAACCACAATCTAAAGAACATGGCAACCAGGGCCTCAGACCACTCCATGGTGAAGGCCTCACTATCCTACCAGGAAACTCAGGAGTGGCAGCCTAGGATGAAGTAAATCTAGAATAGGTTGGTAGAGAAAGGAGACCATGAATATCAGTTATATAGTCTTGAGACCAACTATATAATTTTGGGGCTATGTTTTTTTTTCTCTTTTTGTATGTGTCCCCAAGAATTGTGACAATAGAATTTAGAAGAAGCTATATCTGGATGGAGCTAACTTAGTGTAAGAAATAAGTGGGTCTGGGAAGTATAGATATGAACTTTAGTAGATGCTCTGGACCTGTTTGATTTGTATCATGGGACCATGGCTTCCATCTCTCAACTGCTGTGAATGTCAATTACTATTAGCAGTATGCATTCTTTTATACTTACCTTTTGTCTACTCAACATTATAATGATTATATCTTCTCATGTGGTTGTAAGTAGATGCAATTAATTTTTTACTTCTATGTAGCATCCAACTGTATGATATATCATAATATATGAAATCATTCTTCTATTGATGGATCTTTGAATTGTTTGCAGTTATTATTACAAATAATGCCACTATGTACATTTTTTTTAACCTATCTGAATATACACACATGTTTCTATTGGATATCTACTTTGGAATGAAATTATTGGGTCACAGGATATATAAATGTTCTATGATAGCAGATAATGTTAAGCAGTTTTCCAAAGTGGTTTGTGCTCTAATAGGAACTATTTCACAACTCTGTAGGTATAAAAATAGTCTTATGTCATCTTCTGGAAGCTTGTATTGTTTTCTTTTTTACCTTTGTATCAGTAGTCAACTTGGAATGGATTTTTGTATATGATATCTTGCAGGAGTAAGGTTTACTTGTTTTTTTTTGTATTGAAATCAATTGACCCTTTGATTTAAAAATTCATTTAAAAACTTTTTTTTTCCCTTGCTTTCTCCAACAGAGTATTATGTGATGGTTCATTTGTTGGATTTTTTTTCTAATAAAAGAGCTTTCATTTTAAGTAATTAGTGATTTGTCTGGGCCTCTTGTGATGTTAATATTACTATCCTTTTATTCTGAGGAAATGGAAGCTTAGAGAAGTTAATAGGCTCAGCAAACTCACCTTTTGTACTCAGATTCATTTTATTAAGTCCTTAAAGGAGGCAGAAGTTATTTGACTGATTAGTTGATTTATTTTCACAGGTAAAAATACAGAGAGTGATGAGTCAATTCCTACTAAAGATATGTTGTCCTTATGTAGTTCCAGCTCTGGCCCACAGGTGATTTCTTCAGCTCCCACAGTCTTACTCTCATTGCAGCCCAGAGGGATGAAAACAAGAGCATGAAATACATACATCTTATATAAAGGATGTTACTGGGAAATCACATACTTCCACTCATACTATTGGTCAAAATTCAGCTGTACAGCCACACCCACAGTGAAGAGACCCTGGGAAATGGAGTGTTTACTTTAGGTTGCCAGTGCTTCCCTGAAATTTGAAGTCTCCATTACCAAAGAAAAAAAGGAGAAGAAATATTAGAACAGTTGGCCACAGTCATGTATGAGGTTGCAGCACATCTGAGATTCTGGCAGAGGTTTCTGTAACACCCAGCTGTACAGCACAGTACAGCCCTTGAGAGCTAGCTACACCTGACAGTTTGCCTTTTGAAAAGCTTCATGGGATACGTTCTTATCAGAGTTTAATTCTTAGATGTCTCTCCATGTGTGTGTGTGTACAACATTTTATTAGAAGGTTATAAGATGAACTAAATTTATCAGATGAACTAAATTTAGAGACATCACTATTACCAGTGAAAAAGTTTCCAAAGCCTGCTTTAATCCTTCCTCTAAGACTTCACTTAATAGTTTCTTTCTTTCTTTTGTGATTTTTCTCTATCCTCCTTTCCTTCCTCCTTCCCTTGCTCTCTCCCTATTTCCTCCCTACCCTCTTCCCACACTTACCTCTTTCCCCTTTTTTCCCAAAAGTTGCGTTGCCCTAGCATTCCCTCTCCACATCTGACTTTGCACATTTTAACAAGGAATAAGCCAACAATGGTGGGAGTTATGGAGGAAGTGGAAGACAAGTCGAGAGTCAAACTGTCTCTGACTTTTACATATTTTTAAAATTTTTATTATTAGTTTTTATTACACAAGTAATACATGTTCATTGTAGAAAAATTAGAAAACAGAAAAGAAAAAAGAAAAAATAATCACCCATAATCCCACTACCCATTGATAACTGCTATTAACATTGTAGTGTAGGTCCTTCTAGCTTTCTTATGCATATATATAGGTATATTTATATATAATTTTCTTTTTTACAAATATTGTATCATACTATATATATATACTATTTTATAACATGTTTTTTCATTTACTGTATATTGTGAATATCATTGTTTATTCCCTGAAAAAATTATACAGATATTACATGCTCATTGTGGAAAAACTAGAAATTACAGATATGCAAAAAGAAAAAGTAATTGCTCCAAATCTCACCTCCCAGAGATAAATGCTGTTATGCTTTTGGCAATTATCTTTTCAGACCCCTTAATGCACACATCTATATATATGTTTTTAAAAAGGGATCATACATTAATACTGTTTTGTAACTTCCTCTTTTTCATTTCCTAATAGTTTGTACATTTCATTAAATATACATGACACTTATTCTAATTGGTCCTCAGTATTCCACTGAAAAGACATACCATATTTAACCAAACATATAATGTAGGCTTATTTATATTTTTCTACTTTTCAAGTAATGCTGCTATAAACATCCCTTCTTGCATAATTTTTTGAATAATGAATAAAGGCATCTTAGCTAATTTTTTTCTGTGGAATTTCTAAAAGGAGAGTTTCCAATAAGGTGGAATTACTGGACATGCAGAAAAACTATAATGCCAAAACATTTTTCAGAAAGGTTGAATCAACTTATGGTCCTGTTGAATACAAGACAACATTCATTTCCATCCTTTCTTGTTGTTTTTGGGAAGTTTAATTCTTTAGGCTCTCTGCCTTTTTGAGTTTTAAAAAGGAGTTTACCATATTAATCTGTATTTTTATTACTCATACATTTAAATGCTTTCACAGTTATTATTATTGAATTATTTTAGGTTGTGGTGCACTATCACATTATGCCCATAATTTTATTTTCTACTAGAAAGTTTGATTCTTTTTGAGTCATAAAATATAATTTGTCATTCATTCTCTTTTCACTCATTCAATAAATACGTTTTCAGTATTTGCTTTGTGTCTAGTGCTGTATTAGGCTTTGGAGAAACAATAAGCAAAATAAACAATGCTTGTTGCTCTGTACTTCCTGTTTAGGGGGATGAACAAACAAGAAATAATGAAAAAAGTACGGGGACTTTTATGGAAACTTTCTCAGAGTAGTGATTTTTTAAGCTCTTCATATATGTTAGAGATCTGGACTCTTTGTTCCGTCTGCCACAAATATTATTTTTATTAATGTGGTTTATTTTTTATTCTGTAGGAGTTTTTCATTTTTAATTGGTCCAATCTATTCGTCTTCTTTTTATAGTTCCTTCCTTTAGAATTATGATTGAAAGGCTTTTTTCCCCCTCACTAAAATTATGTATTGATTCATGTTGCCTGCTAGTCCTTTCATGTGTTTATTTATGTACTTTAACATTTAAACCTTTATTTCATATAAAATTTATTTTGATGAAAGTTATGAGGCATAGATCTAATATTTCTCCCACAATAACTTAACCTGATAGTCTAACCTTTTATTAGGTTTGAATTGTCATCTTGTAATATACTCAATTATTTTATGTACTTCGGTCAATCGTGGACTGCATATTTAATTCTAATGATTTATTCTGAGGCTAATAGTACTACTGCTTTTTCTCATTCTATCTATAGTTACCTGAAAGTTGAACATTTTCTGATGAGTGATATTCTAGAATACAAAGAAACAGTAGACATGGCTTAGGCATAGCAGCAAGGGGCAGAAAGTTAGGGTGGATGATAGCCTTAATCCTTTCAATATTGAGACTTTCAGAGTCCAAACTTTCAGACAGGATCATTATTAATCCAGTCCATTTGCTTGCTTTCTGAAATAAATTATGAGCTTTTCTACTCCTGTGCATTTATATTTTTTCCTCTCACTCCAAAGCATAGCTTTCAGTAGGTGGCAGTATTGCCAAACACTGAGCATCCCAACTGTTTTTACAGGAGCATGGAGGAACATAATGGTCAACAAGATTTTAGAATTTCCCCAGGAGCATTAATTAATTAGAGGAGGCAGTTAGGGCTGTGCTACTTTTAAAACTTTGTTTGTAGCCATGAACAAAAGCACAACCAGAAGTTTGTAGTTAGTTTTACACCTAGATGCATATGAAACATTACTGGACAGATATTTAAAATGACACATTGGCATCATGGGCATTTTATCTGTCTTATCTAAAAGTCCCTTCAGACCTAGTCCCTTACTGATTTAAAGCCCAAAAATGTAGTTTTAAATGTGGAGGGATTCAGGTGACTTTAACTTTTGTTATATGGTAATATTTTTCAAATTTACCGCAAAGAGCATGTATTGCCTTTGTAATTTGGAAAAATAACAACGGGGGTTATGAAAAATTGGGGATAAAATGTGTGAGTGTGTGTGCCAAGTTTATGTCATTTTCTGTTTCAAGCATGTGGGTACACATGAGAAAGCAGGTTCACTGTTCTCTTCTTACCTTTAGAGACCAGCTCATGGTTAATTGCTAATCTCAAAGTAAATTCCAGCAAGAAGCTAAGACAGCAGAACTTTATCTCATGGAACTATACCTGAGAAAGTCCTTGGAAGGTGGAAGGAGAGAGGGGCAGCTCCGAACGGGTGCACTGGCATATCTAATGGGAGATGGCGAATCACCTATTGCAACTATGAGCCAATGTAGATTATCAGAGCTTTCAGTACTAAATGTAATTTTAGGACCTGCTACTGAAAGAATTATCTATAAATCTTGGAGTATGTCTGTCTACAGGAACTATAAAATTGATCGAAGTCTGGAAAACAGGCACTATGAATAAAAGATAAGGTGGCTGAGTATATTATCTTTGATATGGAAAGTCTGGCTAGGTAGACAAATTCCCATCTCCATGAATAGCTACTACAGCCTTCGCAGACATGGAGGTGAGATCTGAATTTATTAACAGTCTTTAGGTGTACAGAGGACAATTGCACATAAGATGTTACTTTCACACTGAGACTAAGGCGAGAGTGAACTCAAATTAACCAAGCAAAAATGATTTAGGTTAGGCATTTAGAAGAACCTGCTGAATACAAGGTTGGGCTTATCAATTAATAACTTTTCATGGATTAGTAGGAACAAGATTGAGGCTAAAGTTTCAATATGGTCAAAGGTAGGAGAAGGCAGAGACAGGAGCTGAGAGCATGCCGATTTGGCCTACTTCATAATCTTGAAAACAATGGCCCTTAAATGAAATAACATTCCAGATTCAGGAAAGAATATTAAGCTTTAATTAAGCTTGATTTATGAAAATCAACGTCAGCAGACCAGGTGGGTCTGGGAATAGTTACTTGTAATAATATACTATCACAATTGTTTTACAAGTTTTTGATTTAGAAAATTGTGATTTTTCTCATATAGCTTGTCAAGGATACTTCCTTTTGTGAAGCCAGGCATACCTGGAACCTTGCATCAAATACCAGTTTGTTGGAACACAAGTGTGGAAGTCAAGATCAAGGCCAAGTAACAGCTGGTGTAATCAAAGTAGGGACCCGCGTGACCTTTTGAGATGTCTTCTAGTGTTTTAATTCTTTTACTTGCACATCAGATACTAGGGAGAATTATCTGAAACTGCCATTTTTATAGATCGAAACAGTCAAATATCAGCAATTTCATATAATTCAACCTAATACAGTAATTATTCACTTTCTTCATCTCCATTTAAGCTAAAAATATTTAGTTTTTAGGTAACGATATTAGTGTATATATAAATGCCTTTGCAGGGTTGAGATTGAAGGTGAGTTTTATGTAAACCACATGTGGGCATTAGGGTCATACTTCTGTTGTGCTGGACACTGGTGCCTCCTGTCCAGATTTTCAAGATTTTTCAAACTATAGAAACAAGAAAAGAAGTGCAAAGACTTGATATCTCCAACCATGGGAAATTCTGTCTGGAAATGGGTCAAAGGAGAAATGGGAAATATAACAAAATTTGAATCATATTACAAGTTTAGTGGAGGAAGATCACAACAAAGCTGTGAGCAGAAAAACAAAGCACGTGACTTCCTCCTTTCTAAAATATAATATTGCTTAATGTGTCCTGCTTTCAGTATTCTAAGCATAAGACAAGACACCAAGTACACATTGGAAAAGTTATATCTGCATAGTCATCTAAAATGAGACAAGCTTAGCTTAACTAAAAATTTTTATTAATAATGTAAAATGTTAATATTTTTACGATCTGAGCTAATTCCAGCATGCCCTATGAGTTTAACACTATGCTGATGTGCAGACACCATGCTTCAGATTTCAATTAGAACAAAATGTGATAATATTCAATTTTACATTTGAGGGTAATTGTATATGTTACTACACCATTTCCTAACTTCATTCTCCAAGAAGCTGAAAAGACACTGTTGGCTCAAAGGGAAATTAGTCTCCCATAGCATTGTGCGAAGGTATTAGGATTATTGTGTATTTACAAAATGTATTTCTCATATATGATTTTTGTTGTTATAAATTAAGATGGTATTTTTATGTTGAAGGTTTAGATTCTGACAGAATGGAAGACTAAAGGTAAATGAGTGCAGAGAAAGAAATAAGTGAGGTGGTATATGTTTGGTTACATTATTTCTAATGATATTGATATATTGGAATTTTAAAACACAATTTTGTAGTTTTAAGTAGATTTCTATGTTTAAAGACTTCTTTCATGTATGATAAGGTGTTAACATGAGATCAGCAGGAGCTATAGATATAGATATACTATTATATGTGAAATAATTTTTCTCTATAATACACTTAAAAATCTTTAAATAATTTAAAAATCATAATTCTTGCATCTGTCATGGCATGGTTTGGAGCAGACATGCACAATGTCAACTTTAGAAATCCTTTAAAAAAACAGCCTGCTTTTTAAATCTGTTCTTTTTTCCTTGATGGCAGCTGCTTTCAAGTGTAAAATCATTGAAAAGGGCAGGGAGAGGCGGGTAAAAGTAATAAGGAATCATAGAAAACTTAGTCAAAAATCAATCACTGTGTGGTTCAGCTGTCTGGAGGTTCTCAGGTTTCGTGATTCTTTATTCAGGTGTTCCCAGTGGTGGGTTTCCAGGAGAAATCGCTTAGCTTGAGACGAGACAACACAGCCCAAAGAACCTTCTCTTCCGTCTTCTAACCAAGGGGTAGGGAGTTAGATTCAGAAGGCTGCTGTCATCTGTGGTGAGACAGAATGTACATAGGAATGAGTAACAGATAAAACAAGCCACTTTTAAAAAGTGGCTTTAAAAATCCACCATTCTTTAAACCAGTGTTCCACAGTCTCAGTACTGTTGACTTTTTTAAATTTTCAGTACTGGAGATTGAATCCAAGGCTTTCACACTGAGCTATATACCCAGTCTTTACATTATTATTATTATTATTATTATTATTATTGTTGTGTGTGTGTGTGTGTGAGACCTCTCTAAATTGCTCAGGCTTGATTCAAACTTGTGATCTTTCTGCCTCAGCTTCCCAGAGGGCTCGGATTACAGATGTAGGCTACCATGACCAGCCACTCTTGGCCTTTTGGACCCAATAATTCTTTGTTGTGCGAGGCTGTCCTAGACATTGCAGCATGGTTAGCAGTCTCCTTCTACTCATTAGGATGCCAAGAGTACACCTCTTCCAGTTGGGACAACCAAAAATGTTCCCAGCTATGGAAATGCCAAATGCCTTAGAGAAAGGGCAAAACAGCTCAAGGTTGAGAATCACGCAAGTTGGGAGCAGTAGGTAGTTTATTAGAAAGATTTCATGCCTTGGAGTAAAGTTGGCATGTTTTCTAAACTCACCTCTGCTATTTACTAATTCTGTAACTTTGAACATGGAACTCAAGCTCATTAGGCTTCAGTTTTCTTGTCTGCAAATTAGAGTTTTATAATTAAAATTACTCACCTTAAGTGAGGATTAAATGAAATAATCTATGAAAAATATTTAGGTTGGACAGGTTGCTTAGTGCCTAAAATGGAGGAAATTCTCAGTTTAAAATATAGCTATTATTACCTAAGAAAGCATTTAGATCATATAGCTATCATTAATTATTTTCCTTTACATAGGACCATTGTCTTGGCTCCGTTTACTTCCTTCATAACTCCAGAAGAAATTACAGCTATTCTTTATTGAATCTTTTCCTAACATTTTCTGTAGGTTTATGTGCATAAAGGCATTCAGAGATGGATGATAACTGCTGAATTCATAAGTTTTGATTTGAAATTTTTAGCATGTTAACAAGTAGAGGAAGAAATAAACCAGTAAACCAAATCTGGTTTAATGAGTTGGGTTTTTAAAAAAATAGTATGGTATTAAAGAGAGGCAGGATAGGAAGATCCTGTTGGAGTAGAATTGGCCAGTGTGGATCTCGTGGCTGGAGAAGAGCTATTGCATAAGGAAATAAGCCAGAAATTACCATCTGGTGAAGTGCTAGTACATGGCCTCAGTGGGACAAAATGGCTGGTTGGTACTGGTGACTATTAGGTACCCTTTCTGGGCTAGGATAAGAGACTCTTTTTCCAAACTAATCTTAAATGAGACAGAACCTTGGCAAAAGTCATAGAATCAGTAGTTAGATGAAGATATGGATAGAGTGAAGGAAGTCTCTTACCTCAGTAGAACTAGTTTTTTCTACAGAGGGTTTGTTTTTCTTGATTACTGAACCTAGATGTTCTAGAAACTGTCAAGAACAAAAACATGTCCTGGCTTTCTGGTCTTCTTACATAAGTGGTGTCATCCAAGTGCCTGGTATTTTCCTTTCTGTCCCTAAGGGCTTTCATGTGTCATATTTATTTGTAAGTGAATATCATCCACCAAAGTTGACAGTGGTCCTTGGAAAGATGCATTATGCTATATATCTAGGAAGAACTTGAGACATAAGTCCATATCAGAGGAGAAAATGGATGCCCCAATTGTGCATGTCAAGCAACTCAGACACAGTCCCCTCTCCAGTCTCCACAAATTAAAACCCTCTCTCAAAACTTAAATTCTGTTACCATGGAGAAAAACAGGGCTATTCTCATCATTTCCAGAGTGGAAAATAATTTACAACAATCTGGGCATCAACATTTTGAGAGCTAAAATTAGGACTTTTTTTTATAGTTAACTTGTCCCCAAAGAGTTAAGTCACTGAAAAGAATGTCAGATACTATACATGAGCCTTTTTTCTCAGGAAGATCTCTCAGAGATGAATCATGATATATTTGGAACAACAACAACAACAAGAAATCATACCTTACTTTTTCATCATTTCTATGACTTTTATTTTAATCACCCAGTGATCAATAAACTTAACCTAATTGGATATGGCAAATATATAGCATTCTCTGAAGGGTAAAAATTTTTACCTTCAGCCTCTTTTTGGATACTGACTACTTTACTGAAACTTAAGTTTGCTAACAATTTGATGCTTTCCTGGAACAGAGTCATCAGAACTAGGAAGGCATTTATTTATATTTCTAGATTTCTAAGACTCAGAAGATCTATTTTCAAAATTAATTTACCTCCTTCCCTTTCACCATAAATAAAACAGATTGGAGGAGGGACTTACCTGATCTTTATATACAATAAAATATAATTGTGATGTTTATTGTTCCTACTCCATGAGAAAATATATCTTCCAATATTGTATTTACAAAAGAAACTACAGTGTGTATATTTTAGTCATATATTTAGTCATATTCTCTCTCTTTAAAATATTTGAAAAGCACAAAGGTATTATATAGATATTATTAGATTTTATTATGACTGCATCTTGTATCTGTTTATTCATTACAGTGAGTCAAAAAGCTTTTCAATGTACTGCCTTTTACAGTATTGAAATTCTTCTTTGTCTGATATATATATGCATATGTGTGTATATGTGTATATGTATTTTATACACACATATGCAGCTATGTATGTATACATGACACATACATATATACAGGATATGTATGTTGAATACGCACACATATATTTCACTCACAAGTGGACAGGAGTTGATGGGAAAGTGATTAAGCAAAGGGCAGGCACCTATTAAGGATGACTGATGGTTTGGGGCAGCATTGTTGTGCATTTGTGACACCTTTGCCCAGCCAGGAGCTTGTCTGATCATCACCTAGGGCCAAGGAGACACGGAAGCTCAAAAATTCTTGGCAGAAATTCAGAGCAGTTTTCCACACCATAGGAAGCTGACACCTGCAGTAAACACAGAAATTTACCAAGCAGCAAGTATGCCTGGAATGGTTTGAAGTTGACTCAAGTAAGGATGTCTCCACATGGATTGAAATCTTGCCTCCAAAGGGCTGTGCATGGGATGTGAGCATAATTGAACATTTTCCCACTTGTTCTAAATTTTCTGGGGTAAACCACTTGAACCTGTTGGGTAATCTTTGGTCTTTTATTGTGAATGTTCATTGGATATGGTGTATTAATTAAAACTTGTAGAGCATCTTTTATTCAAAATGCACAATCTCAGGAAAAATGTAACCAAGGACAGCTTTAAATGTGAAAATGAAAAGTGGAAAAGGGAAAGAGAAAAGGAACGCATAGGAGAAAGTGAAAGAAAGAGCAGAAAATTCAACCATCAGCGAGTATGAACCTTACTCATTTGATGTTTAATACTAAAACTAGGGACATTGGAATCTCCTAAAACACAAAGATACCATTTCTCTATTGCTTAAATTTATTTTGTTGCTAAAAGATTTCTTATGTAAATGAAATGTTGAGGAAAAAAGAACATGAAAATGAGAACTTTTCAAATAATAAGCTGAGTTTAAAGCTGTGCACTCAGATATAATTAAGAGAAATGCTCATAGTGAAATAGTAGTTACAAGTTTCTATTCCAGGGAAAAAATAAAACATAAAAAAAAATTAAAAAGAGAGAATTTCATTGAACTCAGTGGTTCTCAAACATTAGCTGCCTCAGCATCATCTGAAGCCATGTTAAAGCACAGATTGTTGGCCTCAACTCCAGAGTTTCTGGATTAGTAGGTCTGGGGTGAAGCCAGAGAATCAGCATTTCTTACAAGTTCCCAGACATGCTGATGCTGCCAGTCCTGAGACCACACACATTGAAGACCTGGTAAGTGCCAGGCTTTTTGTTGGGTACTGAGGGTAATACCAAGATGGGTCCTAATAGAAAAATGATCCCTGCTGCAAAGATCTTTCTGGGAGCAACTATGAATCTTCATTAAAAATGCCATTAGAGAAACACAAATATAGTGCTATGAGAGTTCCTATGGGGGAGGTATAAAGGGAGATTTAGAGAAGAAGAAAAATGTTTATAGAAGATCCCTGGAGGCCTTGATGATCATTCTGGGCTACAAGGAATGAGGAGAGCTTGAATGATGTTGAAGGGGGTAGGCATTCTGATAAAGGGGACAATATGAACAAAGATATGGAAGTGATCAAAGGCAGCTTAATTTGGATCCAAGTAAAGAAACAGTCCAGTCTGCCTGGAATGAGAGTTTTTGAAGGAGGGGATGGTTCAAAACAACCACTTAGAATTCCCTAAATATGCTTCACTTTCCCTTGCCTCCCTTCTATTACACATGCCATTTCTCCTTTTAAGGAGAGTCCTCCCTCCTTAGACAAGGTAATCTTCTCTTCAAGATTAGCATAAACATTTTTTTTTCTGCAAAGTCTTTTGTGATTGTGCCATGCATCTGCATTCTTTCTTGTTCCCATCCCTAATATAAACAATTGCTACAGCACTTAGCACATTATCTACATCCAGTCCTGTCTTCTCACCACTCCATAAACAACTCTTTATGAAAATCCTCATGCATTTACCCTTGCTGCCCCAGCTCTTCATCTCCCACTCACTTCCAACCTTCCTTAACCAGACTTCTATGCCCCAAATTTCACATCAGTGGTTTATGCCAACAATGCCAATGAGTACCTTGCTGCTAAATCCTGTGCACACTTTCAGTTCTTATCCACTTTAATCACCCTGTACTTTTAGCCATTCCTTCCTCTCTGCCTTGGATTTATTTCATAATGCTCTTCTGATTTTCTTCTCAGGCCCCTTTGTAAAGTATATTTTTCTCCCTCCAACTTTAACTTTTGGTATTCCAGGGCTCTTTTTTATCTGCACACTCCCCATGGGTGGTCTCTTTATAGGGCTTCCATTACAACTGTGATGAAGATCTTAGATCTGTTTCCAGTCCTCCTAGGTCACATCTCACCTTGGCATCATTAACAACTGAGCATTGCTTTTGGAATTTCCCCATGTCTCAAACTTTAATTTTTCTCTACCCCTACTGCTTCTCTTCTCGTCTCCCTAATTTAACTACTGACACCATCATTCCCTCACTTTTCAATTCTAAACCCAGCTTCATTCTTGATGCTGTGTTTTTCTTGATGCACCACATCTAGCTGGCCAGATCTTCCTCTCCAATCCCTTGGCTTCAGGTGAGATCTTAGGCACTTCTCACCTGGATACTGCACCTGTCTCCCAACTGAATTCTTCCAACAGTGGCAAGATAAAATCCAACTATCTTAATTTGCCTTACAGGGCACTTGAAGATATAGCCCACCTACCTTTCTCATCTCCCTTAAGCCTCCATATAACCACTTTCCCAACTACTGGAGACTACAGTTCATAGAAATACCCTGCTCTTTAATCTCCCCATGTACCTGCTTACATCCAGAGTCTTCTGCTTAGCCTGTCTTTCTTCATCTTTTTTTTTGGTAACTCTTACTTATTCTAAAAAATGTTAGCTCAAAAACTTTCAAAAAGCAAGCTCAAAAAATCCTCCATTTTCAACTCAAATCTGGGTTAGGTGACAATACACCATGCTCTTGTAGTCACCTATGTCTAATTGTTATGGAATTATTTATGTTCTAAATGCTAATTCCTGTGTCTTTCTAATAGTGTATGTGTGTGTCATTTTCAGAATTCACTTGTCTAGCCTGAAGGCTCACCACAACCTCTATGAGGGGAGGCATGTGCCACCTGGAAGAGCTTCCCAGGCGATTCTATCTGATTCTGCTCTGGTGAGAGACAGCCTCCAGGGCAAGAGGCATCCTTAGCACCTGGCACAGAATTTGTAACATCACAGGTGACTCTTACTTGTTGGATGATGATAGGGCAATGCATTTTGGGCAAAGAGGTCTGTTTTTCTTCCATTAGAAATTGAGTAGACATTTAACATTTGTGAGTAAGGACTCAGGATAATCACAGCAATGCACTTGAAAGTAATGTGTGGATTAGATTGGAGGAGAGCAGGGGGATTATATATGTTATACTAAATCCTGGACAAAAGCTTGCACAGCTACTGGTAAAACCGCCCAGAATGACCTTCAGATACCAACTGGAAGCTTAGGAGGGCTTCATATGAGATGGTGAGGAAAGAAACTAAAGGGTCAGTTCTAGGACAGAGGGTGGCCTTACTCCAAGTATTCTTTAGCCAAGTGTCCAAGGACTCTTCTGCCTGAGTGGCCAGTTTGGTTCTGGATATGGGGTCCAGATTGGATCAAGTAGGGGTGTAAGTCTGGGACAGGTGGTGGTAGACTCAATTTAGTCTGGAGTAGTGCTGTTCACAGGAGGGCACCCATTCAAGAAGATTCAATTTCTGACTTACCTACTTCCAGACAAATTCTAATGCATGGTATCAACAACCAAATTCTATGCAAGAGTGAATACACCAACACACTCCACAGCAGTCATTAAGGCAGAATTTCAGAAAAGGTGCAACTGTCTTTCAGGCTCAATTTATTTCTGCAGATTTGTTTTGTTTTACAACAGAGTCCATTTAGAAGGTGCTTGTCCTTCACTTTCCAATCTCCTTTTAGCCTTTGTCAGTAACCTTGTGGGTTGTCCACAGGTGGTTCCATTTATAATCCATTTGACACAGCAAGATGATCATAATTAATGAAGCTCCCCACAGCACTGCCAGTGACCCAGAACCTAGGACAGGAAGGACATGGCAGCAGGGGAAAGAGCAGCAGGTTGGGAGTCAGGAGACCTGGATGGTGCCTGGAGCCTGCTGGGGATCTGCAGTAGGATAAGGGTTTCCTGCTCTTCTTTTGTGCCCTTGTTTGTCTCCAGTCTTACACTGGAAGGATGAGAAAGAAAAGGCCTCATCTAAGACAAAGGCCAGAAGGCTAACCATTAAAATTCCTGCCCTTGGCTACCCTCCTTCTCCACTGAAAATCAATTTAAACTTTTATTAATTTTTAATGTATGGGAAAGGGGAAAGATATGGTTAAACCTTTAAATGCTCAAATGAACACAGAACAGTTTTTGAGTGAGAGCTAAGATGGAGCCTGGAGAAGAGGGGAGTCTGAGTTGGCAGGTGTGCATATGGTCAGAGCTCAAGGTAGGAAACACCAGGACCAGTAGTGGCATCTCTGCTGTACCCCCGTCTTTGTTCCAAACACTCATATAAATTAAATAAAGAGAAAAAGGAAATAAAAAGCAAGAAAGAAACAGATGGCTTTCAGTAATGGATTTCAACTAGTAAAAATCATGTTTTGACAATAAAATTCTACCAAAAAGAGCTAGAATAGTTTTTTCACATTTCACCCCACACCATTTCCTGTGCCTATTACTCCAGACCTGTATAATAAATAAATCACCTGAATGGAGAAGCCTCTGTGGTCTATCCTGGTCTATGCAGTTCAGGAGAAGAATCTGGATGATTTGTTCATTAAAATGGCACCATAAGCATCCGTCAAAAAACATTCTTGGTGGGACCCTAGGAGCCCTGTACTCCTGCTTCTGGTCCTCTCTAGAGCAGCCAGTCCCCTTCCCCACCACTCAGCTCACAGTACGCATGCTGGGGTGCATGTTCAGCATGTATGCAACAGAGATGGATCTGCATATGCTCGGGGTTCCATTTCTCCCCCACTTGAAGAAACTTGAATTTCCAACAATATATTACCTTCCCCTTTTTACTATTATTAAACTGTTATTGTACCACTTCCTTCAGAGTAAAACGTCCTTGTATCTCCTAGCTTTCTCCTTTTCATTCCCCAAGTACATGCAGGGATTGAGACATGCTTTCATTTTTGGGTGAAAATTCTCTTTTCACTTACACTTTCCCTCACTATTCCAATGTCTATTATTCTTTTTCTATTTTAAAATGTATTTAAAATTCGAATTACTTTTTTTTACTAAAGTAATATGAAGTTATATAAAATATATATATTATACTTTTTATGATTATAAAAATGACCTAAGTAAGATGAAAATTTTGATTTTTCCCATTAAAGTGTAGTTCAAACCTACTGCATGAATTGTTGTTACTACATGTGGAGGAAATATTTAAGAAGGTCTGATTTAAAGATAGGTTTTTTGGTATCTGTGAAATTCAGGCTGGGGGATACTGGGCAGTGGAGTGGGAGGTTCAGCACCCCTGGGTACTGTTGTGGAGCTTGGGGAAGACCTACCAAATGCATTTAGACCCTGGGAATCTTCAGACAAGATTACCAAGTCTGAAGTCCCAGGAGCCAATGCTGTGAACCGTAGGCCTAAGGTCAGCCTTACTTGGACTGAGCACTCAGTCTCCCCAGGGTGAGTAGCAGCAGGGATTATTCTATTCTATGTTGATTTGGCATTCCCCTGAGCAAAGCTGGGTGGGTCAGGTGATAAATAATACTAGTGATGACAGTAGCAACAAAAATACAAGACTGCATCTGTCAAGCATTTGCTCTCTGCAAGGTCAGTAGTAGGCATATGAGCATTGCTTCATTTAATCCTTACAACCACCCTCTGAAGTAGGTAAAGCCACTGTCCCCTTTTCAGAGATGAAGTAACTGATATCTTCAGAAGTTAAGCACTTGCTCCAGAGTGCAAGGTGTGGGGTCAAGACAGCATTTGGACTCAAGGCTGACCTTAGTCCAAGGCAATGAGTCCTAAATACCATGCTTATTTCTAGTAACAATCTTCTAAGCTGTGATTGGAACAATCTCTCATTACAAACAGGTTGTCTACTTTTTTTGAATACTACAAAGCACTACACCTATGACTCAAGCCAGCTGGCCTTGGCAACCAAGCTCATCTAGGGTCACACACATTTCCCTGATGTACCACATCCCCTGCCTCTTTTCCTGACCCCCAGCCCATGCAGTTCGGCCTCACTGCCCTCAGCCTCTTTGTCTGGTGTTCTCATTTCCACCTCTCCACCTTCTGCTGAGCTGCTTCCTGAGCCAAGAGGCACTTTAGCTCTGCTGCCAAATTCTCTTCTTCCCCTCCTCCTCACTCTCAGGCAAGCAGCACCCTGTCCTGCTTTGCTCTGTAGAAACAAGGGAGTTTCTTTCTTGCTTCTAAAAAGCCTTTCCTGACTCTCTATGTAGCACTTTCTGAAGCTGATGCTTTCCCGTGGGTGCTCTAGCTACATGTGCTTAAAGAAAGTGCTTGCTGTTCGTTTGTTTGTAACCATTCTTAGTCCAAGGGCTGCAAGGTTAGGTGTAGATTTGACAAACATTTATTGTTTAGGCCAGTGTTATTTTACTATGTCTCAGGCTCTAGATACTGGGGATATGAGAGTTAACAAAGGTGTAGAGAGGGCTTTCCTTCATTCTGCTGCAAATCCCATTTCTGTGCTGGGATGTGTACTCCTAGGCTAGCTCTGGAGATGGGCTGCCTGGGTTCACTCCTAGATTTTTCCTCTTACAGTCTGTGTGATTTTGGATAAGTTGAAAAACCTCTCTCTGTCTCAGTTTCCTGTAAACTGGGAAACAGCAATAGCATTTCCTTCAAAGCTGTTATAAGAATTAAATAAGGGGGCTGAGGATATAGCTCAGTGGTAGAGCACTTGCCTAGCACCACAAAATAGTACAAAAAATTAAGTTAATATAGTAGGGGCACATTGTAAGTTCCTAATATATGTTAATTGTTACTATTTCTGTTTAGATAATTACACATGTGGATGGCAGAGATCTTCCTTTCCTAAATCTCCTCTACTAGGCTATAAAGCTCTTAAAGGCAAGGGCCAAGTCTTCGGTCCTTCTGTGTGACTGCACCTGATGTAGCATGTGACAGGCCCCCAGTCTGGAGACAGGGAGGGGGCAGAGAAATCTGCTTCCAAGTCAAAGTGTTTCTTGGCCCCCTTCAGAGCACCTGAGAGACACAGGTCTCATTATTACATATTTTCAAAGAAAGACAAATGTAAGCTCAATACCTTCTACTGTTATAAAGTAAAAAAAACTTGCTTTAATTTCTCCAGAAACAAGCCCCATGTTTATCATGTTCAAAACATCCTCACCTCAAAGAGAAATGATGAGACTTACCTTGATTTTTCAATGGTAAAGGCATAGTTTCCCTGAGTTTGCTTAAAAGGTTTTTCATTTCACGCATGTCTCTGTAAAATTGATAAAAACAAAGAATAATCAGCTGAGAACGCTCAAAATAAAATCTCAAAGACTGGTCTATGAGACAAGTGAAGGCTAGGATGAGATTCTGTGCCTAATTGTACTAGCTCTAGTTTCCAGTAGGCAAATATTGAATTTATTTTGTTTTTATGAGAAAAAGTCTGAGCTGTGTTGGCCCTGGAAGGAATGACAGAGACTAGCAAACATTTCCATCAGGGCTTTCTCCTGCAGGAGCCTCCTCCTGACCCCTGAGCAGACCTGCTGAGACAAGAAAAGACCCTTTGGTAATGAGGACGGTACTTCAGATTTACAGGGAGAGGCCAAGAACACACAACTGGAGCAGCGGGCTCTGGGGAAAGCCAAGGCTGAGGGATGATGCCACCAAGGCTGTGATCAGAGACCATGGTGCCTATGCAGGTCCTCCACTGCTGCCTGCTTGGATTTAAGTCTTTCCTTACAATTGGATTTCAGCATAACACATATGTTAAATATTTATGAGTACCAGTGCTAGCAAATTGAATGATATGAAAGTGATAAATTCTAAGCCTCCAGAAAAGAGCTTCCCATGGTGAGAGAGAGAAGGATGAAGAGGGAGAGGGAGAGGTAGACAGGGAAGAGGAGGTGGGGAGAGGCAGGAAGGGGGGAGAGGAGAGAGGGAGGGAGGGGAGAGAGAGAGGGGGGGAGAGAGAGAGAGAGAGAGAGAGAGAGAGAAAAGAGAGAGAGAGAAGAGGAGAGGAGAGGAGATCTCCCTGGGGACCTAGTCTGTCTTTCCTGGCTTCCTGATGCCTCAACCCATGGCAGACAATACCACTGCACATTTCCAACATCTTCCTTTATCTTACAGGGCATATGATCATGAAACCCCAGGACTGTGGAGCAGGCAGCTGTCTTAGCGGCTTCTAAACTAGCATAGTGGGAGAGCTGCCTTTCCCAGCCCTGGGGAAAGTGGTTCACATACAAATTCAAATGGTCATACAATGAGGATTCAAGACATAGTGATAGATTCCCTCTAAAACAGAAAAAAAACCCCAAAACCAAGACATATCTTTAATTAACTACAGAATGGACAAGCATTAGCAGGCATCATGATTTAAGAAACTTTTGAAGGGAAAATTCTAAAGTTGAAAAACTTTTTACCCACTAATTTATTTTTCTTCTGGCATTTGAAGAAAGAGAGGTGGCATTTAATTTTAAGTACAAAATCTTTCAGTCTATTTTATAAAATACAACTGTTTGTTGAACATGGTTCCAGAGCCACTGTCTTTAGGGAGGCCAATGACCCCTTCTCAAGAATATGGACTAGGATGTAAAAAGGAGCTCAGGTGTCAGGAACTGGTGATTTGAGAAGGAAGGGAAAGCAGCCTGGAGGGCCTGTAGAAACGTTGCTGTGAAAACATTAGGAATACTTTCCCAGATGAAGTCAGAGACTGAGGCAGGTGAGGGAAGCAGCCCACCCTACCCCCGCCCCACTCCATAAAGTACTCGGAGCACATATGGCTTCATGGGAGATCTGCAGGTAGGTAAGGCAGGAAAGGATTAGGAATGCGCTACTGGGATTGTGGCACAGTCTTCCCAGAAAGCAGCAATTGACACCTGAAGAACCGGCTATGCCCCAGCCCATTTGGAGAGATCCAGGTACAGTTGGCTTTTTGATGGGGCCCAGACATCAGTATTTTTAAAAAACTCTCCTAGTGAGATAAATGCAGAGCTGGGTTTGAGACTCACTGACTTCAGGGTAGAGAGCCAGGGAAAGCCAAGGAAGCTGCATCCCAGGTGTCCTGTGCCTGCTTCACCCAATCTATCCCATCTCTGTCTGGAATGTGGACTTCCAGTCTGAGCAGAAACACTGCTGCCTCTGTGGGCTGTCCTACCCTATGCTTTTTGCATCCACATCTTGCTTTTTTAAAGCTTATGAGCCATGGCTATAGCTCCTATGCAAGGTGTCTGAAAAGGAAAATGGCTTTACTGATGAATTCTGCCCTGATTGTGGCATTCTGGCAGATATATCTCCCCTCCCCCACTGGGAGTTTTCTATTTTATAAACTAAGACAAACCATTCCTTCATAATTTGTCTATAATTCTATCAAACAGCCAAACAGCTTTATTGTTTGAATTCTTGGATATCCAAGCTTATAAAATTCAAGTTTATTAATAGGACATAATTACCACATGCTCCAATTTTCTATAAACACAGAAATTCAGTAATTATCTATAGAATTATATTACTCTCTGAAAGTATAACCACAATGGCTATAATTGTCATTGTGTGTTACATTTCTAAAAATAAAGAATAAAATGTTCATTGTTTCATCAATGAGTCAGAATTGCCCAGTATTCACTCAGCTGCTTTGGACCAGCTCTGAGGACGTTAGTAGCAAATATCAGATGAAGACCTTATCTTTCTTCCTCACAGAAAGTCATTTTTAGCACCTAGATGGGACATAGCACTGATTAGTAATTATTATTGCCTTCTTTTCCCAAATAAAATAGAATCACCACAGAATATCTTCTCCAGAAGGAAACTCCCTCTCTAGGAGTGAGCTACTGATACTAACATAATGCATTGACTCACTTTGACCACTAAGGGGCCATTAGCTACGTTCTGGGACAGAAAGGGAAGAAACTTCTTGAGAAGCCCTCTGTGAACCACACTGAATGCTAAGCCCTTACCCGGCAGCAAAGCAGGCCATTTTCAGTACGTGAAATCCAAGAATCTACTAAAAGCATCTTTACAGGATTTTAGATTATTTTCCTTTCAGCAAATTTTGGGGAGCAGCCCAGGGGGTGAACTGTGACAGTATGTAGGTCCCTCTTTCTCCCTTCCAAAGAAGCACACTTTTTTGGTTTTCTGTGGGGTCACAGTGTGCTGGAGGAGGATGACTTGAGCCTAGGACTCTGCGTCCGTGGCAGGACTGAGACTACTTTCTCTAACCTCAGTCTTCATCTGCAGGTTAAGCAGTCTCCAAGGTCTCTCCCAGCCCTGTGTTTTCTGTGGAGAACAAGGAGAGCTCTGTTTCTTCTGGACCTGAAATAGAAAACCCTCCCCCTGGCCCTAAGAACACTCACTGGAGGAGTACTGTGGCAGTGTATGCAGTGTCCCTTCCCACTTACCTTTCAGTATTCTCGATGTCTGTGGAAACCTGCCAGGAGTGTTGCTGACTGTCAGTGGGAGATGACAAGGAGTCCTCTAGGGCAGGAGTTTCAACACTCTCTTCAATTTTGCAGTCCAAACTCTTTGTTCCCCCACCTGCTTCCTTTCCTAAGGGAGAAAGGTTGTTGGGAAAGAGAAGGGGATAAGAAATCTCAAATGAAAGTTCTGTGCCAGTATGTTATTGCAAAGAGTGGATGTGCTCTGAGTCAAATGCTACATTAACACTAATAACTTTCCATGTAATTAAAAAGTGTGTGTGTGTGTGTGTGTCTGTAGCATGTTTTGTAATACTCTGAGAAACATTGTTGAGGTCAAAATACCCTAAAGATAGAGATAAAATATTAAAGCCCCTGTTTTGATTGATACCTTGTAACCTATTATGAATTAGATCAAGTTTGCTTTGGAGGAGAAATAAAACCATGCTGGTTTTGGTCTCACATTTAGGGTCAGGTGAAAAGGGCCTGGAGTGAATGACACTTGTCAGGAAGAATGGGAGCTCCTGCTGTTGTCTCTGATTCGAGATGCTGGCTCTCTTGGCCTACAACAGAGATCATGGATCCTTTCAATTTCTCGGCTCTCCAACCTCCTTTAGTACATCCTTCTGTAAGGCTGTATGATCCAACCTTATCATGCTGAGACACTAAAGTGCTTTGTACTAGGTAGCTGTCCATAGCGATGTCCTGCCAATCCATGAAGACTAGTATTTTTAGCATGATTGATCTCAAGTAAATAAACCAAGACTTTCTGGAAAAAGTCTCCAAATAAGTTCAGCCCTAAATATATAGGAAATTATGTGGGGGATTATAGTGCAAGGGCTAAGCTTACTCTAGTAAAGTCATTTTTTTTTGCTTTGAAAATCTTTTTATTCACAAAGGGGTATGTATCTCGTAACCTAGGTGTAAATGACCTACAAATAAATTCATTTATTATAATTTAATGTAAATTAATTTATAAATATTTCTTGAGTGTCAGCTAGTACTAAGCACTGGTTTGGTGCTAGAAATATAAAACATAAAGTACCGGAGATAGACAATAAAAAACTATACAAATAATTGCAAAGCTGTTGTATGACATTATGTAGTCTACAAAAGAGTAACCTAAGTCTTTTACTGTTTCACCCAGTTTCATTTTTATTATGTGGCTACAGCTTTAGACTAGTTAAGAAATTGTTACAGCTCACATCATTGAAGATAACTATATCTATTACCGCTTAGTCTCCCTAATTTTGCTGTGATTTTTTTTTTCCTTAAAAACTTAAACTTGTGAAGAGGATGGTTGTTCATGGTAAAATTTAGCAGGAAGCTTTTCTCTTGGATTCTGATTCAAAAGGAATTAGCAAACATTTTGTTCCTGTGGTTTCTAACCTATATGGCAGCAACACAAAAAGAAAGAGACAAGTGGTAACTGCAGCATCAAACTGCAGCAGACACACAAGTTTACTGATGCAAAATTTTGATCCTTTGCTGTGTACTTTCATGCAGGTTGATTCTAGGGGATGGAACTTGCCTGAGGAATTGTTTTTGCAATTTTGTGGTAGCTTTTGGGCAAAAATTAATTAAGCACATAATTTAGCACATTACCATTTCACAGTTGGAGGGCAATGACCTCTTAAAAACATTTGCATTTTGCCTCTTGGTAGAGTGCAACAAATGCAGTCAGTCCATTTACCACCCACATCTGGGCAGAGTTAGCCTTAGGATCTGAGCTTGGGCAGGGGCCACTGAGATCTGGGAGAGGGACAAAACGGGGGACTCTGCCAAAATAACCTTCTACTTTTTAAACTTCTGAAGGGTAGAACATCCTGAAAGCATAAGTGGAGCATATCTTTGACTAATTATTTTGGAGGATGTCTGTGGAATATAAAACTTCTCAATCTTTACAAGACTGAAAATACATTTCCCTTTCATTCTTCTTCTCTGTGCTCACACTCAAATTGTCTTGCCTAGGTACATAAATCTATGTTCAAACTAACCTTCTCTAAGAACCTGGATGATATTGTTCCTTTATCTTCTATTTATACCTAAGGATGCTTTGTAGGTAGCCTATTTATGGCTCTCTGAAAGTTTTTCAGGATGTAATCTTTTAAACTTTTGAATTCTAAAGTGGATCCTCAAAATATCTAGGCATGAGTCCTTTTTTGCTAAATTTTCTTGGAATTTGCAATTTATTTTTCCTAATTTTTTATTTTTGAAAAAATTTCATATCAGTTTTAGTTATAAAATATGTTATTTTATAATGAGTCATTTAAGAGTAAGTTGCAGACATTAATGACATTTTATCTTAAATATTTCAGTATTTATCTCCTAAAGAACAAGGATTATATAACTTTAAAATAACTTTCACACCGATCTTTAAACTTTGATTAAATATGATTCAACACAATTTGATGCAGAACTATTATTTAACTTATAGTCTATATTCAAATTTCCTCAGTTTTTCCAATATCCTTTATAGCCTCTTTGTGAAAATTGAGGAACCTGATTAAGAACTATGAACACATTTTGTTGTCATGCTTTTAAATTTCCTTTTTAATCTAGAAAGCATTTTTGGCTTTTTTTTCATTTCATGGATAATTTTTATTTTGTAGAATGTTTTTCCATTTGGATTTGTCCAGTTGTTTCCATGTGTCCAGATTCACAGTAAACATTTTTGTCAAGAATGTTATAGAGGGGGTGAAAGGAATGCAATGCAATAAAATTGATAAATAATACATAAATAAATAAAGAGAAATGGACCTAAAACAAAAAGAATGTTATAGAATAGTGGGTCCTTTAGTGCATCACCTTAGAAATCACATAAGAAATCACATAATCTTACTCTTAGTGATGTCAACTTGGTTAAGGTGGTTTCTGCCTGCTTTTGATATGGAAGATGTACTTTGCTCCTTTTGTAATTATGAAATAATCGACTAGGTGATTGAGATAGTGTGCTATTTTTAATTCATTTTTTGCTATTTTTAATTTAAATATTTATTTTTTTAACTTTGGTAAAAGCTTTTTTTTTTATTATCTACTACTTCTTTCAATTTCTCTATTCTCTTAGAATTCCTGATTCAAATTTGAATCTCTGGCTCTATCTTTCGCATTTCTTAACCCTCCTCCATGGCTGGTATTTATCATTTGGACTGAATTCTGAAAGAATACCTTAATTTGGTCTTTCAGTTCACCAGTTTAGGCTCTCAGTATTTCCATCTGATAATTGTTAAGAATTATGAAAGTTCTGGGATTTCACCCTATGAAAATTAGCTTGCAACAATTTCATGGAGAGTGGAAGATGCCATGATATTCCTGGGTCAGAGACAAAAATAACTTATTACTCCCACGATAGCAGTAGCCAGCATATCAGTATTTGTACTGGTTTCTTGAGTCCTAGTTTCCATAGGGTGATGCAAATGGGGCAGATGATGCCTGCATACACAGTAGGGTGTGACAGGAGAAGAACCCCTGGCTCAGGGTTCCAGAGTCTTTTATTAGCATGTCTGCCTGCTGCCCCAGATGGAGACATTTTCATGATATTCATAGTTGGCATATGCTTTGCTCTGGAGGGAGACAGTCTCTATTTTCCAAAGTATTTGCTAAATAAATATCCTGATAAAATAGTGCAAAACAAAGGAAAATCAATGCCTCACTTTGTAAGATGTGTAAAATGTAACAGACCAATGGAGAATCGTCTGCGAATATTAATTAACAATTATTGTTTTATGGTTATAGCAGACTCATAAATCTCTTTGGATATGATACATGTATTTAAAATTTTGCATCATCTTAAAATTCATTCTTCTAGTAGTAGTTGTATTTGGTGTCATCATTTTATAGTGCTGTTTTTTTTTTTTAACCTGGTCATTCTTGGCTGTTTATTCAGCTATGTCTTTTAGGATCTTTATTTTCCTATTATTCTAATAACACTATCTGTATGGTAATTTTAAAGAAGAATCAAGGTGTGTGGCTGGAAAACAGTGTCCAAAGCCTTTAATCTGAGTGAAAAGGTTTCCTTTCCCATCTCCAGTGTTGTTTCCTGAACACCCTGTTTATTCTTTAAGCCCCAGGTCTACTCCAAGCTTCCTGGTCAGAATTTTAATTCCATCAAGAAATACTGAGCACAAGGGCACATAGGTAATGGGGGAAAAATAAGAACTAAGATACATCATGTTCAGGTACAAACACCTAATGATAAATGTAAATGTAAATGTATTGTATACCTAAAATGTACCAATTAATATATAAAAAAAGATATCCTGAGCAATTTAGCCTGGCAAAAGCTCTGTAGCACTGAGCTCACTTTCTTTTTCTTCTGTTGCTATTCTTGTGAAGGCCCAGAATGATTTCACACTCTCTTCTGCTTTGCTGCCCAGGACTGACATTCACAGTAGGCATCATCCTGGGGCAAGCACTGATAGTCTCTGGTGCTCAGTGTGGGGTAGCCTAGCTTTTCCTAAATGCAATTTCCAACACTAATTTTCCTAACAGAGGTTCCAGAAGTCTCTCCTATGACTTGTATTTGTTAGCTGAGTTTGAAGTATCCCTGGAATTGATTTCATTATTGCAGATATTTTTCCCACTTGATTTTTTTCCTGTGTTTCTTATCTGCTATGGATTCTTCAGTTCATTTGTTTCCACCAATCCAATCTTAATTACTTCCTAGCTCAAATTTTCTGGTTTGCTGAATTCACCCTTCTTTGTTTTTCACCTTCTATTTCCTTTTCCTCCTATAATTGAACAGGATCATGTGACTGAATTATGGTCAAGGGGCTCTTAGCAGGAACATGTCTCTGCCAGACTGACCCCTAAAAGTCTTCCTTCAGGATACCATCATGCTTTCTGACCATTGGATGGAGGCCAAGATCTGCCTCCCTCTGACTGTTGATAGATGCCAAGAACAGAAAGAGCAATGCCATTTACTTATCGCAGCTCTAGAACTGGACTATGATTTGAGTGAATAATGAACTCATTATTATAATCCATTGGGATTTGGTATTATCTCACACAATAGTTGCCCTACCCAGAAATTATAACAACTAATATGGATTTATTCTTTTCATTATATATTTTTCTCTTATGTCAGTGTACTTTTCAGTAGGAAGGGGAATATACATGAGTTCGGTCCAAAATCTCTGGGTAAGCATTTTCTCTAATTCTATTCCCTCTCTTGATAACAGATGTAGAGTGAAAGCAATTCATCCACTTATCCAATAATCATTAATTATAGCTTTACTCTGCCTCAGGCACTGTGCTAGACGCTGGGGATACAATGATGAACACATTCAAAGTCAGCAAAGTCTACAGAGAACAACAGATAAGAAATCAGGCAATTACCCCTTAAGGTAACATGTGCTATCATCAGTGCCACAGAAATGTCGGGGGATGCATTGAGTGGTCATCAGTTCAGCCTCGGAGGGCCCAGAGAACCTTCCCATAAGTCGCGTCTAAATTATGACCCAAATAAAGTGCAGGATGGGCCAGGTGAAAAAGGTGGGTATGAGGTTGGGTAGGATGGGTTGTATGTCCCAGGAAGAGGGACAAATTGGAAAGAACTTGTAAATTGAGGTCTCTCAAAGTAGTTTAAGATGCCGTATGTGTGGTAGGGCAGTCCCCAGCTTCTCCTCTTTGGCTGTCCTCGGAAATGAGCACTTGTTCTCTAACACCAGGTAGGCTTTCCTACCCTACTGTTAGGAAAGGGGTCAACATGCTGCTACACAGTGACTCCACCTCCATATTTTGCTTTGCCCAAGAGAGTAAATGGGCATATAAAATCATTTATTTTGAAATGAAAAACTCTCCCCTGAAAAATCAATTTCAGGGCTCAGCGAACAAATATTTGCTTGGGGAGTGGATAGGGTAAGGGGAAAGCAAGCCCTTAGGGTACCTTGAAATCATACTAAGCTGGCCATGCTTAGAACTAGAACGTTAAAATTTGGCCAGTTTCTTTAGGGTCCTGCAAAGCTTTTTGCCTTCAGCTCCTTGGAGATTTCTTTGTATTTTTAGCCTGCTTATGAGTAATATAAGAGGCATGTTGGAGGAAGACTTAAGAGAAATCACCCATGAAGCACATACCAGATTGAAAGTTTGGTTATTCTTATATTCATGAGAAATGGCCAGTCACTTACAAGGAACAAAACCATATTTGGTTGTGGGGCAGTTCCAGAGTGCCTCAGCTTCAGAAGATTGGGCTGCGGTCCTTTATTACACCCAATCCAGAGATATTTTTTCTTCTCTGATTTCTCCTATCTCTTTTCTTTTCCTCTCAGTGCTTGCTTCCCTGGCAGTCTTCCATCTGCCAGAGACAATAGAAGTTGCTGCCATAGACAGTATCTCATTGGAGCTCCTTAGATGGGTCTCCAGTATCCAACAAAGCCAATTTCATCCACTGGATTACATTTTTCCAGAAATCAAAAGAATCTTTTCTGAGCTGTCACTGCCCTGTCATTTCCTTGGAGGCAGGGGCAAATTTTGCCTATCCTTTGTACTCCTGGTGCATTATCTGCTGTCATACCACACACAGAACAGGCATTCAGGAGAGTTTCCATATAAACTGAAAGTGAACAACAAAATGAACATAGCCCACAGCAGATGCATGGGTATTTATCCAAATAGCGATTTTCACTCTAACTGGGAGGTGTCTTTTAAAACTCCATGCATTAAAAAGGACTGGGAGAATGTAGCCTATTGGTTAAGCAATCCATTTTTACTCTCTCATGTTTCTAAAAAGTATGTAACTTCAATAAAAATAACAAATTATATTAAGTTAGCTAGTTGTTTATGCATGTTAAAAATGGTTTCAAATACTTTTTTATACTAGAGTAAGGAGATATTGTTAGTACCATAAAATACATGGTACAAAATATTTACTCTACCATACACAGAGGTCCATTCTTGTTCATGAACTGGGAAATAAATATTTTCCCAAAAGAAGAGATAGAGTACTGTCCCCTCCACTATTGTCGTACATCCTCCTCTGTCTTTCTTAAGGCACTGTAGTTCCATCAGTCCCCACAGAATCACAGCTGTCGTGGTGGCACTGTGTAGCAGTGTGAGAAAGCAGAAGTACAAGATTCCTTCAGAACACAGAAGACAGACAATAGAAGCCACATTCAAAGGAGGTCCCTGTAAAGCTTTGCTCCAATTCCAGCCCCTAAAGTAGAGCACAAAAATTCACAGGATATATTTACTATATAATTAATTAATTCCAGCTTCTCCATAATGGATATCATGACTAAATCATGCTCCTTATCAATCTCATGAGTGGTTCACTTCATTTATTTTTATTACATATTATGACTTCTTAGAATTAACTACTTTATACAATGTAAACTATTTTGGAAATTATTAAGTGATCTATGGATTAATATTCCCGCCAATCTTAAAAAGTAAGTCTACAAAATGAGTTTTATTTTGCAAAGAAACAAATACGCAATGGATTTTAGGCATTGAGCATAGTTTTTAAAATACTAATTAATCATGAAATAAACAAAATCTGTATATAAAATTCAGCCACTGTTCTACTATTTTTCTTTTTCACCATTGATATGTCCTCCTGCCCTGTGTAGCATAGTGGGAAGAGGTCAGTGTGGTAGAATAGTTACACATTTTGCAATGGGCCCACAGTGCTATGTAACCTTGGATAGCTGACCTCATTGAGCCTCAGTTTTTTATCTGTAAATGGGGGGGGACATACTTGAGGATAAAATGAAACAACACACATAAGGCATCTGATAAGAAAAAGTACACAACAGGTGGAAGCTTTTATCATTGCTATTATCCTGTTTTTTAGCTGACATCTCCTTTGATGAAATGTGATAACACAATGTTCAGTGTATTAGTATTATGAGGACATGAGGATAGAGTAAAGAATAGTTTTAATTATTCTGGAATTACAGAAGTTGGTTATGTTTATGTTCTTCAAACATAGAAAGCTTTTCATCTTGTCTCATTTGTGTCAGATGTGAAAGTTCATTACCTCATTTTTTTCTTTCATGTAAGTCAGATTGAAGGTTATCTGATGTTTTATTTTTATTTTTAAAATTAATATTGTTGGTACATTCTAGGGATACAATGTAATGACATTCATCATTGGAAAACTGCACCTTTACATAACCTCTCTTGGTTCTTATTTTTTTCCTCATTCCCCTGCCCTGGCAACAAAAGAGGATCTGGAAAAAATGAAATCAGAAATAATTTCTCAGATAACAGCAGAGATTGTGTCCATAGTGCAAGACATGATTAATAAACCTAGAGAGGACACAGATTAAAAAATATAGAGGAGCTGAGGAACATGATGGAATGCCAACATAGGAAACAAATGGAATCCAGATTTCCAGGAGGTTAAAAACTCCACTGAAAGTTTACACAACAGAATGAGCCAATGTGAGGACAGAATTTCAGATATAGAAGATAAGATTGCAATTAGTGACCAGGAAAAGAAAAACTTCTTTAAAATAGTAAGGGACCATGAGAAATCAATCCAGCAGCTGCTAGACAATACAAAGAAGAATAACATAAGACTGATCAGAGTCAATGAAGAAGCAGGAGAGAGTGCAGATGACATAAAAAAAAATGTTCACAGAAGGGATGGCAGAAAACTTCACAAATAGGGGAAAAGAACTAGACATAGAGAAAAGTGAGGCATGTAGGACTCCAACTGGCCATGATAAAAAAAAAATCTACACATAGGCATATAATAGTTAAGATTCCAGAAATCCAAAGGAAGAACAAAATTCTACCAGCAGTTAGAGAAAAGAAACGAATCATATACAAAGGAAAGCCCATCAGAATCACGGCAGACTTCTCAACGCAAACCCTCAAGGCAAGAAGAGCTTGGAGTGATGTATTCCAAGCCCTAAAGGAAAGCAGCCCACAACCCAGATTGATGTACCCTGCAAAACTATCTTTCAAAATTGATGGAGAAATAAGATGCTTTCATGACAAAGAGCACCTTAGGAACTTCATGAATACCAAACAAGCACTCCAACAATTTTAAACAATATCCTAGGAACAGACAATGAGGATCACAACCCCAGGAAGCCCAGCAGAATGAATCCATCAGGCACGACAAGAAATTAAAGCAAAAGGGAGAATCCAACAAAAAGAAAAAGTCATGACAAAGATAAGTCAATACATATCAGTTATAACCATCAATGTTAATGGTTTCAATTCACCAATCAGAAGAAATAGACTGGCAGAATGGGTCAAGAAGCAAGATCCCAAAATATGCTGCATACAAGAAACACACATAATTCAAAATGAAACTCATAGACTGGAAGTTAAAGGATGGAAACAATACTCCATGTGACAGGGACCCCCCAAAAAGCAGGAGTAGCTATCCTCTTTTCAGATCAAGTGGTTTTCAAACCAGCACTGATTCAGAGAGACAAAGAAGGACACTACATCCTTGTAAAGGGAAAAATCCAAGAGGAAGAGGTGACAATCATAAAAATATATGCACCAAACACTAGTGTGCCCAACTATATAAAACAAATACCAACGGACATGAAAAATCAAATAAGCACCAATAAAATAGCACTGGGGGACCTCAATAGCCCACTGTCACAAGTAGATAGATCAATTAGACAGAAAATAAACAACAAAATACTAGAACTCAATCAAACCCTTGAACAAATGAACTTAACAGATGTTTACAGAGTGTTCCACCCCACAAAATCAGAATACACATCCTTTTCAGCTGCACACGGGTCTTTCTCCAAAATAGACCACATACTTGCTCACAGAACATGTTTAAATAAGTGCAAAGGAATTGAAGTTATCCCCTGTATATTATCAGACTATAGTGTGATGAAATTGGAGATCAATAGCAAAAGAAACTCCAAAAATTTCATAAACATGTGGAAATTTAACAACACACTTCTGAATAACCAATGGGTCACAGAGGAAATTAAAGAAGAAATCAGACAGTTCCTTCAATTAAATGACAATGACAATACAACATATTGGAATCTATGGGACACAATGAAAGCAGTCTTACGAGGGAAATTCATAGCAGTGAATACACATATGAGGAAAAAAGAATGAGCACAATTAAACAACCTGATGCTGAACCTCAAGCTTCTAGAAAAAGAAGTGCAGGACAAACCCAAAGCTCATGCAAGGGAGGAAATTATGAAGATCACAGCAGAAATCAATGCAATGGAGACTGAGAAAACGATACAAAAAATCAATGAAGCCACGAGTTTGTTCTTCAAAAGAATAAACAAAATTGACAAACCCTTAGCCAACCTCATCAGAAAAAGGAAAGACAAGGCCCAAATCCATGAGTTAGGAATGAAAAGGATGAAATTACAATGGACCCAGCAGAAATGCAGAGGATCATCAATACCTACTTCGAGAACCTACACTCCAATAAGATGGAAAACACAGAAGAAACGGACAGATTCCTAGATACATATGAATTACCAAAGTTGAACCAAGGAGACCTAAATATTCTAAACCACCCAATATCAATCAATGAAATTGAAAATGTAATTAAAAACTTACCAACTAAGAAAAGCCCAGGTACTTATGGCCTCACTGCCGAATTCTACAAGACATTTACAGAGGAACTTCTGCCGCTACAGTTTAAACTCTTCAATGAAATTGAAAGGGAAGCAATACTCCCAAATTCATTCTTGGAAGCAAGCATCAACTTGATCCCCAAAGCAGAGAAAGGCCCAACCAAAAAAGAGAACTATATAGGCCAATCTCACTAATGAACATAGATGCAAAAATCCTTAATAAGATACAGGGCAAATAGAATGCAGAAGATCATCAAGAAGATCATACACCCTGATCAAGTGGGATTCATCCCAGGGATGCAGGGATGGTTCAACATATGCAAATCAATCAATGTAATATACTATATCAATAGATGCAGGAAAAGCATTTGACAAAACCCAACACGCATTTATGATAAAAATCCTGTAGAAAATTGAAATAGATGGTCTCTACCTCAATCTGATAAAAGCTATCTGTGAAAAATTAACAGCCGATGTCATACTAAATGGTCAAAAACTGAAATCCTTCACACTACAATCAGGAACAAGACAAGGATGTCCACTATCACCACTCCTGTTCGGAAAACAGTAGCCACAGCAGTTAGACAAGAGAAAGAAAGCAAAGGTATAAAGATAGGAAATGAAGAAGTCAAATTGTCATTATTTGCAGATGACATGATACTCTATACAGAAGACTCCAAGAACTCCACCAAAAGTCTTCTAGACTTAATATCCAACTTCAGTAAAGTAGCTGGATACAAGGCTAACCCACAAAAATCAATAGCTTTCCTCTACACGAATGACAGACTCACTGTGAGAGAAACAGGGCAAACAATTCCTTTCACAATAGGATCCAAAAAACTGAAATACCTAGGAATCAACCTAACAAAAGAAATCAAAGAACTCTTCTCTGAAAACTATAGCACTCTGAAAAGAGAGATTGAAGATGACATCAGAAAATGGAAAGACATCCCTTGCTCCTGGGTACGAAGAATCAACATAGTGAAAATGGCCAAACTTCCAAAACTGCTAAATAGATTCAATGCAATTCCAATTCAAATTCTAGCAGCATACTTCATGGACCTTGAGAAAACAATCAAAAAATTCATTTGGAACAAGAAGAGACCCAGAATAGCAAAAGCAATTCTAGGCAACAGAGACATGGCAGGGGGTATCACAATCCCCAACTTGAAACTGTACTACAAAGCTACTATGATAAAAACAGCATGGTACTGACAAAGAAACATACCTGAGGACCAATGGAGCAGATTAGAAGATGCGGAAACAACTCCAGACACACTCAGCCACCTCATCTTCGACAAAGGAGCCAAATACCCTCACTGGAGGAAAGATAGCCTCTTTAATAAATGGTGCTGGAAAAATTGGGTTTCAACTTACCAAAGATTAAAAGTAGACCTATACCTCTCACCAGGCATAAACTAAAATCAAAATGGATTAGAGAGCTAAATATTAAAACAGAAACGCTGAACTGGCTGGAACAGAGGTTAGGTAGAACTCTTGAAGACATTGGTGTAGGAAAAGATTTTATGAACAAAACCTCAGTTGCCCATGAACTAGCACAAAGAATCAACAAGTGGGATCTCTTCTTATTAAAAAGCTTCTGCACAGCAAGAGAAACCACCAACAGTGTGAAGAGACAACCCACAATGTGGGAAAAAATTTTCACCTGGTGCTCCTCAGACAAAGGTCTACTATCTAGAATGTATAAAGAATTTAAAGAACTGCGTAAGTGCAAGGACCTGAGTTCGATGCCCAGTACCAAAAAAAAAAAAAAAAAAAGAATTAAAAAAAAAAATCATACATCCCAAATTTAAAGGCCCAATGCAAAAATGGGCATCTGAAATGAACAGACATTTCTCAGACAAAGAAGTAGAAAAAATAGCAAACATATGAAAAAGTGTTCAACATCACTGGTGACTTGAGAGCTGTAAATGAAAACAACACTGAAATTCCAACTCACCCCAGAAAGAATGGCTGCTATCATGAAATCAACCAATAACCAATTGTGGCGGGGCTGTGGGGAAAGAGGAACCCTGCTTCATTGCTGGTGGGAGTGTTGGCTGGTGCAACCACTGTGGAAATCAGTATGGAGATACCTCAAAGAACTAGGACTGGAAGCCCCATTTGACCCAGCTATTCCATTGCTGGGTATCTTCCCCAAAGAATTAAAAGAATCATACCACAGTGATATATGTGCTCCCATGTTCATAGCAGCACAGTTTGTGATAGCTAAAACTTGAAAGCAGCCCAATTGCCCATCAACTGGAGACTGGATAAAGAAAATGTGGTTTTTTTAATAAAATGGAGTATGACTCAGCCATACAAATTGAGAAATTAGAGACATTTATAGCCAAATGGATGCACATGGAGGCCATACTCTTAAGTGAAATAAATAGGACACACATGTGTAAATACTGAATAGTTTCTCTAGTATGAGAAACTGAAAGTGTAAATAAGGACTAAATAGTATAATAGATAATGTGAGAAAGGGAGAAAAGGGGCAAAGGGAAAAGGGAAATGGGAGGGGTAGGGGAAAGGAAAGAAGGGAATGGGATTAATATGAGAAAATGTAAAAATGGAAGCAGTCTTTATAAGTAGGGAGAGATGGAAGGTTTGAAGGGAGGGCAGGGGAATGAGGAAAAAATAAGAACCAAGAGAGGTTATGTAAAGGTGCACATTTTCAATGATGAATGTCATTACATTGCCTCCCTAGAATGTACCTACAATATTAATTAAAAATTACCCATGCCAAAGCCTCAACCACCTGTAGAGGAGGTGCAGTCAATTGGAGCCAATATACTCCCTTTTGGGTTAAACCAGGGAATGAGATTTTTTATTACTCATATATTTCCCTCTTATTTGTTGAGGTCTTCTAGCTTTTATGTCTTTGGGACAATATGTAATTTGTCTTCTTGCAACTTACTTCATTTAGAGAAATACCAGCACACTTGGAAAGCATTTATTACCTTATTAAGATCATTATATATTTTTGCTGCTTATACTGAGTCTAATGAAAGTCATGTTCAGAAATGGTAAAATAATAAATTCAAGAACTGTTCCTACCATCATTTCTGTTCAAAGCTAGTAGTGCTGTTATACACTTAGACAGCAGTGATGTGGACTTTTTATTACTCCATCTCCCAAACACTTCCTGAATATTTAAATTCATTCTAATTGTGTGTAGATAAATTTTTCAGTGTTTCTGGCAGTCTACTAAATGCAGGTACCTTTTCGATGCAACTGAAGAGACCCCAGCAGACAAATGGATTTTAGCATCTCTGTCGTGTACATTTCTAAGCAGCACTGCAGCTGTATGTAAAGCCGGCAGATTTCTGGATGTATCTCACCATCTTCTGGGCTGCAATAGAATAAAAAAACAAAAACAACAACAAAAAAATTGTGAACAGTCTGAAGATTTCACTCATCGGCTCTGCGAAGGGAAAATGCTCAATAAAGATTCCTTCAAGTTTTGAGTCTAAAATACAAGGCTTCCTGCTTTTAAACCAATAACCGGTGTGACAGTTCTTACATAAGTGTCTTTCTGACTAACTGCTCTTAACTTTCCCCCTTCACAGCAGACCTCTGCTGGGAGCTTAAAATCATAAATGCTTTAAGTAACTGAAAATATCAGACATTTTCAATTTTACTGTTGGAATAAATTTCCAAAATATACTTAAACCATAATAATCTCCTAGCCTGAAAAAAGAGATTAAAAACTCTTGTTTTTAGAGAAATGAACAAGATCTATTCAATTAATGTTTATAAGATAATTCTTTAATATTAGGGCCACAGCACAATATGATTATAGAGCCAATTTACCAATTTTTTTATTAAGGTTTTTTTTTTATCTCAGTCTAAAGGTTATTCCTCTTTTTCTTATGGCTCATTTATGAATGAAAGGCCAAATATTTTTAATTAAAATACAAAAATTTATGAAAAAAGAGAGAAGCAATCAAATTCTAATAATTATGTTTAACAACTTAAGCTAAATAAACATTGAACTTGCTTGTTTTTTTTTTTGTAAACATGTGGCATTATCCTCAGGGTTGTTCTACCACTGAGCTACAGATCCAATTCTTTGTAATTTTAAAAAATTTTTATTTTGGGATAGGGTCTTGCTAAGTTGCCCAGGTAGGACTCAAACTTGGGATCCTTCTACCTCAGCCTCCCTAAGAGGTAGGATTACAGGTGTGTGCTACCACGTCAGCTGAACACTGAATTTGTGCTTGAAATTTTGTTCTAAATTTTATTTTCTGGGTCTTTCTGAGTCTTTCCTTAGTATACATGATAAAATTGGAGTGATCACTTTTTGTTTTTGATTAAGAGGAGAGAAATGAGCACGGCCTAGTGGTCTGGGCCTGTATTCTCAATACTCTGGGAGGCTGAGGCATGAGGATCACAAGGGAAAACCTAGCCTGGCAATTTAACACCTTAGCAAGTCTCTATCTTAAAAATAAAAAAATAGATCGGTGATGTAGCTCAGTGAGAAGGACTTACATTCAAGGTTTAACCCCCCAAAAAAGAGAAAATAAGTTATTGATAAAATAGTACCTTTATTTTATATGCAACTAAAATGGCATGCTTAATAACAGAAACTAAAAAAGGGATAAAGTTTGATGATACATTTGAGATGAAAGAAAGCCAAAAAATGAACTCTGTCAAATGTCCTAATGTGTTCTTTACTTCTATCCCCATTTATTTAAAATGCAATGCATTCTGATTAAATAATGTAGCATTTGGATTTGATTCCTTTGTAAAGTGGGTCAGTGGCAAAATGTCAGTGATAAAATATCAGAAAAAATGGTAGCTTCATTTTTAAGATCTGAAAGCACAGTAAAAAGAATTTGTATGTACACAACACTTGATAATGATAATTAGTTTTATTTTTTAATACTTATTTAGTGAATGAGCAAGAGACAAGAGCTTATCTAACCATATGGCTTATATAACTCAGGGAAAATGCAAAATTCCTTGCCTCCGTATCTGTGATACCTGCAGTGTCATCTCAGGTCTTTCCTGTGTCAGACAGAACAAAGTGCCTCAGGGAGCCTACAGTGAAATCTGGCTTTATCTGGAAATTAAGACTACCTTACTTTCTCATTTGTTTCCTGCGGTCCAGCCCTAGACTGACATTGGAAGCAGGTCAACTTGAGGGGAAGTTTTTCTCTTAGACCTTCCTCCTACAGGTGCCTTCTGCCTTCAAGTCCTCTGCCTGCTACCAGGAGTGCCCCTCAGCCCACCACAGCCCAGCCCATCATCCCCACAAACATTTTTTTCATATCATCTTTAGCACTGGAGATGTCTCTGTGTCCCATTTCCTAATGGCTCTGCTAGATTCTGAATGCTAACTGTAAATCAACAGTTCTTATAATAAAAAATGATTCTAGTATACTATCTGATAATACATTGCTTTTCTTAGAACAATCTGAAGACTATGTCTTATTCCAAAGGCAAGCTAGAGAAAAAATATTTTAAGACAGGAAGGTCTTTTCTGTGTTTCTTCATCATCCCAATTACAACTGCCTATTTTCACCTATTCAGAACATTGGCCCTGGTGGTTCATACGCAGATTAAAGAAAAAAGAAACAAAGCCCTATAAATCTTCCATGTGTGTTGTACATTTTATGAGTGAGACAATTAGTATGGCCTCATCCCAAGCCATAGGGTATTCTTATTTTCAGAGGTACAAAATATATGCCTAGTGGCTTAATTCCAAAAATATGCAAACTTCATATATAGATGACATTTTATGCAATTTAAACAAATGATGACTGCATTAATGTATCTTAAGAGTCAGTATATTTTGATTATCATTTATTAACTAGAGAGAGATAAAGCAGTGTATAAAATGCTACTGAAAAAAGGCTAGTCAGAATAGAGATGAAAATGTCTAATTCAAAACATTTCTGTAGATACCATCTCCCAGGGCCTCTAACTCACGGAGATTCAAAAAGAGGTAGAGCCTTCATGCTCCTTCTACATGTTGTGGGAAGGAGCTGACTATGTGACACCAGTAATATAATCTTGGAAAACTGAAGTATAGAGAAAGAAAGGAACAAATTAAAGAGCAGTAGAAAAGCTGATACTTTTTATGTTGTTAGTGTGTCAGGCTCCCTAGACTAGCTTACATTATCCTCTGGACTTATACAACTTATGTCTCTATTTTAAAGCTCTAAAATGCTTCCTTATTACTGATTACTAAGAGTGATTAAAAGACAAATTGACCAATGGGCTATAATATGTCTCATGTTATAAGTAGTGAACAAAAAATACTTCTGAGCAGCATTAAGTGCCTTTAGGTCATTTTCATAACAAGTGAATGAGAGTTGGAATATGGAGACTAGGGACAAAGCAAAAAATAGCAATTTGAATGCTTTTGAAATTTCTTAGGGATAAATTATAAGACTTAATATTTATATTAAAATAAAATTAGACCTGTGGGCTTCCTCTGGAGCCTAAAAACAACTTAAAGTAGAGGCAACTCTACCGCATTATGTATGCTTACTCTAAAATGATTCACTCTTATTAATCAAAGCTTGGTCTATGGGAGCCACCCTGGGGTGATGTTCATTTATTTCAGTCAGACTTTATGAGTTAGTGACTAGATTATGATTACTTATGTTTTCTATTGAGTGTAAATCAAGAGATAATCTGATCATTTTGATAATTTCAAAGCTTTAGTGTTTGTAGAAAAACACCCCACAAAATTGATTTCAACAAAATTACAGAGCTCAAGTTGGATCCAAAAGCATTTAAAGTAACCACCAAATTATGAATCTCCTTTCAATTAGCAATTTAAGGAACTGGAACAGCTATAGGAATGGGAGGACATGCAAACAAATACTGCCTCAGTCACCCTTTGAAAATGGAAACACTCCACTGTGAATATTCTTATTTTGTAATTCAAAGAGTAATATGACAATGATCTGCCAGAATGGCTAAAATCCTAAAGACTGATAGCACCAAATGTTGGTGATGACATGGAACAGAAACTCTTATACATCATTGGTGGGAGTTAAAATTGATATAATTCCTAGGTGGTGCATACCTATAATCCCAGCACTTGGGATACTGGGTCAGGAGGACTGCTGTGAATTCAAGGCTGGACTGGGCTACATAGCAATTTCAAGGTCAGAAATACATAGCAAGACCCTGTCTCAAAGAACTAAAGTAAAATAAAATAAAATAGGTACAACTCCTTAAAAAAGTTCTGGAAGTTTCCTATAAAACTAAGCATACATTTATGACCTAGAAATTCCATTTCTATATATTTACCCAATTGAAATGAAAACATTCACAAATAGATCTTTACAAGAGTTTTCATAGTATACTTATTTAGAATACTGAAGAGTGGAAATAGCCTTGGTGTCTAAGAAGAAAATAGTGGCAAAAAGTAGTGTATTCCAACAGAGCAGTATCCTCAACAATTGAAAGTAGCTAACTCCTTTTCTTCAAAACAACATGGAGGAATCACAAAATTATTATCTTGAGTGAGGAAATCTTTACATAAAAGAACAAAATAAGATTCCGTTCACATGAAGTCCTAGAATAGGTAAAATTAATGGTGAGAAATCTTAGAATGGTGGTAGGGAGTTGACTAAGAAGGGATATGAGAGAACTTTCTGAGGTGAAGGTGATAGTTCACATCTAGACAGAAGTTTGAGTGACATGAGTGTGTACTTTTGGCAAAACTTATTGAATGGTGCACTTAAGATTGGTGCATTTGATTATATGCAAATTTTACTTTAATACTGAGGTGTACGTAACAATATGCATGCTGAATTGTTTAGGGGTAAAGTTTACTGATGTCTGCACCTTCTGAAAAGTACATGGACTGTTGGTTGGACAGAGGTGAGATGACACATGGGTGGCTTAGGCTGGCTGGGAATCGAAGTGCGTCGGAATCCCAGAATCTACGCAGCTCCGCAGAACCACCTCTGCAAGCTCCTTATGTGGAGTTCTCGCGGGTTCCAGCCATATGTGGAATGAATAAAAGGATACAAACGCCATGAAGAGCTCTCTATTGTATCTCTTCATAGTAGCCCGCTCTCATGCTGTAGGTGTACTTTTATTTTATTTTGATTTGTATTTTTTCTTTTCTTCTACTCAGCTCAAGCTCACTCTGCAGAGCCAGTTCTCACTTACCCCTCACTTTTAATTTTTCCTACCTCAAATAAATGTGAAACATTGCCACCATTTTTGCTTGTTTCATTCAATTATTTGTTCTAGACAGAAAGAACCTGGAAACCACTTAAATGCCAGCACCCTAAAACCTAGTAACAAAGGTATGATCAGAGAGATAGGTATTAAAGCAAGTACCTTATAATAAGACATTAATTGTGGAATGTATGCGGCGGGTATTTACCTAATGGCTGACAATTTACATTTTGCCAAATAATCACAGACATAAACAGAACAAAATAACTGGGAATCTTTATGGCTGGTAAAATCAAGCTCAGGGTTGTACTGTTATGCTGAGGATTTAGTTATGAAACGTCTTGGCCCTGCATCTGTCTGTTCTTTTGCTGAAGTTGCCAGACTTTGGTGGACTGTGCAGCTGCTAATAGCTTTTTAAAAACCAGCAAAATGTTTGTTGTTTTAATAGTCTGTCCCTAATGTAATGATTTGTATATTTAATTGAAAGCAGTAAGACAAAGAAAGGAAAATGAGTTCTGGGTCAGAAAACTTACATTGGCATATAGCTTTGCTGCTTAGAATTGTGATCTGGGAAAGCCACTTCAACTCTTCTGAGACTCAGTTTCATCTTCTGTGAAATAAGGATAACAACTATACAAAGTATGTCAAGGTTGCTGCAAGGATCAAATGAGATTGTGTGGGGGAAAACAAGTAAAGAATATGAAGCATATTAAGAAAATGGCTGTGATCCATCTTAGAGCAAAGTTGTGTTTACTTAGCCCTATGCTTGCATATAGTCCTTAGTCATTGAAATTATCTGCTATTCTGTAACAGACTTTATTTGATTACAGTTCCCAAGTATGGAATTTGGTTAAATAAACATGCCATTAGGCTGACCAAAGAAGATGTGACCCCATTGACAACCACCCAGCATTTCACAGATTTTAGTGATAACAGGTAAACACTTGGGGTTTGTCAGCTAGCAGAGATGGAAACTAGAACTCCTGAGGCAGCAAATATATTCAAGTTTCTCTTTTTGGAATTAATTCCACTGTTGGCTATTAAGCCTGGTAAGGAAAGATTCAGGAAGCTGAAAGGGATGGTATATTTTGCTTTATTTTTTTCAGAGTAAATAGCTAAGCAGAAAGGGGATTAAATTAGTTTACAAGGAGAATGGTCTCAAAGCTCTCTCTTCAAATAGCCCCACTAGTTCCTCTCACATGAATTCCCTTTACAAGGATATACCCTAATTCTGTGCCAATTTCAGAGCTCAGCCTTCATATGGCTTTAGTGAAGGAAATTTTTCAAGGTGGTCCTCTAAGTCTATGTAATCAATAGATAGTTGAGGCAAGGAGGTACAAATGTATGTGTGTGTGTGTGTGTGTGTGAGTGTGATATCCAGTTGTTATTTTAGATTTAAAATTCTTAAGTATAATTATAGAGTCTATCCAAGTTCATAAACACAGAACAGAAGTCAGGTACCTTCTAAATGATTACTATTGTACATTAAAATAAGCACCACCATAAAAAGAGAAGCCCAGCCCAGCTAATCAATAGAAACAAGACATTTCCACCTATGAACATATAATAGTTCATCCTCCCCATTGTCTCCATTTTACTCAGTCTTCCTACTATGAGTTTTTTTTTAAAATGAAACTTGTGCTTTAAGTGGAAATCTCCTGTGTTTTCCTCATAGACAGTCTTAGCAAATTTGGTGCCCCCAGAAGCCTTTGAAAAAGTGATTGCTGCAATTCCCCTCACTTCACAGCTTGTCATTTCATGGGAACATATGGCTGGCTCTGTGGCTTCCTCCTCACTGTATGAGAGCTGGGATCAAACTCTGCCCTGGAGCTATTTGGGTTCAGTCAGGAATTTAACTTGACTTTTGAAAGCAAAAGGAAACCCAAAGTGCACCTGAATTATCTTTTGGCTTTTGACTACCTTTATGTAAGACAGTGGAGCTGAGTGGTCAGCAACTTATATAACTCTGGGCCATATTCTTCCGGTCTTTATCTTCTGTCACTTTTTATTTTCCTTCTGCCAAGACCTTTGCCATTTCTTTGCAATCCATTGGAGGAGTCAATAAATAATGGGTAGCAATTACCAAATGCCTTATTCATTTTTTTTCCATTTAGAAAGCAAAAACAATATTCAAACCCTTAAAAAATCCATAGCCATCATTTTCCTGACATAATGATACTTATTATGAAATAACACTAAAAATACTACTATTGAATTACAAACCTTTTATTTATCTTAAATGTCACTGATTAAGGCAATACTGGGAAAAGCTGAAAATAGGTAGTGACGTTTGTGGAGATTCTGAAGGGGCCTTCTGGGAATTTCTTGAGGCATGAGAGGTTGAGGGAGTTAAAGGGCTGCACAATACAAATTCCTGTCTTGTTACAGGAGTAGCTCTCCTAAAGCTTGTGCTTAGGAGCCCAGAGAAAACTAACATTTACAAGGCAACATGCTTCAATTTTCAAAATAAACCATCTTTCTCATTTTATCTTGGCTTCTTTTCCTGACTTTTTACTTTTTTTTGACTTGAGTCTATTGGCCTCTCCATTTTCCCTCTGGCTTTCTTAATCTTTTCCCTTTATGGTCTCTGCCTGGGAATCATATGTTGTCTGAAAATAGCTCTTTAAGTTCTGGTCTTACTAGGTCTTAAGATTCTTGCAGGAAGCAGGAGCTGTGGCTGATGGAGTCTGAGTCCTAGATTCTTAAGTTTCTGTTAGGATGAACATGACACCATAGATTACATATGAGAACACAACCCTGTCCCACTAGGATCAGTTTATTTTTAAAGTTATATAAATGTATGTATATATAATATATATGTAAATGTACATGTGTATGCATTTACACATAGGTATTTGTATATTTATATATATTTTTAAAACTCAAGATCAATTTATTTTTAAAGAGATAATCATATATTTGTATATATGATTTTAAAAGATATATGTTTACATTAAAGAAGCATATACATATATGTTTCCACGTTTTAATCTGAAAAAGTATTTTTGCATCTAAAATCAAGAAGTTCATCCTCTGAAGGTTACAACAGTAAGTCTGATTTCTACTGACTCCAGTGATCTTTGAAGGTCAGTCATCACTCAGTTATCATGTGTTATACTGGACAGAATTCAAGTCATTAATTTTCATTATATCCAAAGTCTGAGTCATTCATTGCAGCATGCAGTTAATTCATGCTTTCATTTACTAGAATTTTAGGGCCCAACATATTAAACTGTTGGTTTATTTAAATAGTATTTAGCCTTTGATCCTTAATTACATTATTAGGTTACGTGATGTTGTAGCTCTCCTCAGTAAAGCTATAGGCTTCATTAATATTGCAAAAAATAATGACAGCTTTAAAACAACCTGAGATAAATGGGCTGACCAGATTTAACTTATTCAATTAATCAAAAAGATTTTTCAATAAAAGCAATTATTTCATCATCTCATTTAACTATAACAGCACAAAATGTTGATCAATACTTCAATAATTAATTATAACCTGTAAGTTGTACAGTTATAGAATAACTAATTGTCAAACCAATGGAAGTTACCAGCATCAATGACTTTCTCTTATATAGGAGAGACTGTTTATCTATAATGATAATTCAAATGGTGACAAAAGATTATAAGGGTCCCAAATGTGGACCACACAGGACTGAAATCCTGTTCACTAGACACACAAGAGGATAAAGCAAGAAACCACACAAAACAAATCAGAAAATAACTCTTTGGGAGGGTTTAGGAAGAAAATGGGAAGATGGCATAAATGGAAAGGGGATCAAGAGTTGGAGGGAGGCCATAGTGAGGAAAGGGGATGAAAAAGGAATTGAGATGTATTATGTACAAGAACCAACTTTCCACAGGAATGTAAACATTATGTACTGCAAGCATATACTAATAAAAATAATGAAAATAACAATAACAGAAAGTACATATAGCTTCTACTATGTGCTAGAATTTCAGTTCTGCTGGCTTAGTTCTCTGGTTCCTGCTTTAATCTTCTGTATGAAGAATTTAGAACAGAGTTAGGATTTTTTTGAAAAAGGATTTTGCAGTCTCTTTTTTTTAGCTTTAGATCCAACGTTGAGAGTTCTGAAAATGTAATAACTAATAGGATCCTGTGGTGTTATTGTGCCTTTCTATTGGCATGCAATGATAATTTCCATTTTGTGCAAACTGTCAAAAGATGACACTTCTTACTAATATGGAATTATGCCTTTCTAGACAGATGTAAGAGCTATTTTATACAAAAAGGCAACTGCTTTATGCAAATAGAAGAGGCTAGTGTATATATATATATATATGAACTCATGTTCCACCATGATTTTTTTTCCAATGGACTAGAAAGTCCTTGAAGTCAGAAAGCTTATCTTACATACCTCTATAAGCCCCAATACTTAGACTGTCTGGGACATAGTAGGTTCTCAGTGAAATAATTTCCTGGGTGGCTTAAAAAGATAGTGCATATGTGATGTGAGTATTTGCATGGCTAGGGTCACAGTGCTGGTTTTACCATTATCAGCTCCATTTGACTATTATAGACACTGGTTTCTTAAGAATTTCTGCAGCCCTCTTAAGAAGAAAAAAACTATTGGGTTTAGGGATACAGCTTGGTGGTAGATCACCTGCCTATCATGCATGTGGCCCTGGGCTTGGGAAAAACAAAATAAAACTATTTTATAAAAGTAATACATATTAACAGATATTTAAGCAGATAAGTAGAAAGAGGAAAATATGACTTACATCAAACCAGAGGTAAATATTACATTTCCTTCCAAATAAAAACATAAAAATATATAAATATAAATATGTATGCAAATATATGTGGTAGGGGGCTACATAGTATATATATTATTTTGAAATCCACTTTTTACCTAACATATCACCTATTAACTTTCCTTTTCTGTGTTAAACTCTCAGAATCTTAGTTTTCTTATCTATAAAATGGGGCTATGAAAAAAAGCAAACAAAGTCTCTGTAAATAGGGAGGGATGGAGGGGTTGAAGGGAGGGCAGGGGAAGGGGGGAAATATAAGAACCAAGAGATTATGTAAAGGTGCAAATTTCCAATGATGAATGTTATTATATTGTATACCTAAAATGTACCAATAAAAGGATACATAAAGGAAAAAAAAAGAAAATAAATATAAGTTGGGGCTAACAGTGACTATCTGATGATGTTGGGACAAATGAAAATGTCTCATGGAAGGCTTGGCATATAGTAAGCTCTCCAGGGTGATCACACATGGAAAAGGATGAAGCATTCAGATATTGGTCTGAGTGTCTTCTTTACTTGTGGTATTTTGACGCAAAGCTTTCACACTAGTGGCATGTGGTCCAAAGATAACCACAAGCTTGCTTTGTTTGGCCTGCAGCAGTCAGCTTTCTGCTCTTGAATCCATGTAACAACCTGGGCTGTCTGTGTCTCTTAGAGCCCAGAGATCTCCTCAAGGCCTGCTCTCTGGAATGGTGGTGCTCATCTGGCACGGAGGAGCAGCTGCCGTGTCAAGAAGCAGAAGCTTCTCATTTCCCTCAGGACTCCTGCTCAGCTTGCTTCACACATTTCCCTCATCAGTGTGGCTCCTGCTGCAGCTACATTTGATAAAGACCAAGGATGAATGAGCACACAGACTGTCCCACACTTAGGATGGTTTGACTTTCAGTTTTTGACATTAGGCTGGTGTGAAAGCAACATGCAGTCAGTAAAAACTGCTTTCAATTTTGATCTCTTTTTGGGTGAGCAATGCTGGGTAGCAGCAGTGAGCCTCAGCTCCCAGTCAGCTATGAGATCAAGAGGGTAAACAACAGACACCATGCAGCAAACTGTGCTGTTAAGTCAGGATGGTTTATAGATCAGGAATATTAAATAGATTTTTGAGTTCCAGGATTTCTAACTTACCATGGGTTTATCAGGACATAACTTCTTGTAAGCCTAGGAGCATCTACATATAAAGAACATTCCACATTTTGGGAGGTAAGTTTACAGTTACAAATGTTTGCATTAGTTTTAGTCGTATATAATTTCCCAGATAAAAAGCTTTCTTTGATATGAAAAACAATATTAGAGATCTAGAAATGCTAATTACTTAAGGAGGTATAAAAAGATCACTACAATCTGTACTCTCCTAATCAAATGTGAATCATAACTGAAGTAATTATTTAAAAGTTTTAAAGTCTTTTGAGCTGAAATCAAATCTAAATCATAAACTAAGTCATATATTTGAAAAATAACAAAATATGCCTTCTTATTTTATTACAAGACACAAAAACTCAATATACATCACTTAACCAAGAAATAAATTTTAAAAAACCAACAATGATCCTTGAAACTGTGTGCACTTGTCTTCAATATTTCTAAAAACAAGACTTTGGAAATATTTCCATAGCGGTGGTCACTGAAGGGTCTGCAGCGTTTGTGGGTATATTGAAGCAGACATTACAAGAGGAAGATGGGATATAGGACTGTGCTAAGAGGTAGGTAGGGCTGCAGACTGAATGATGGTGTGAAGTTATTTCCAGGTCTCTGGTTTGAGAATAACCACTTCAGTCTTGGTGAACTTAATTCACCATCTTGAAGTTGAAAGCTCAGGGAGCTAAGTCATTTGAATAGAAAATGGTGCTAACACTAGAAAAACACCAGCGTTGACATTCTGATACTCTTTAGGTGAAGTGCAAGACTGGACTACTCTGAGAAGAAGAAATAGGAAACAAACACACAGTCACTAAAGGAGGGCAGAAATGTAAAACCAAAGAGATGGAGGCCATGATGTCCTGTAATAAAAATTAACACATTTTGAAGAAAATAAGTCTTTTGTATTCATTTGCTAGGGCTGGTATGACAAATAACCAAAAACTGGGTGGTTTGAACAATGGAAATGCATTTTCTTACAGTTTTGGAGGTTAGAAGTCCAAGATCTAGGTATTGTCAATGTTGCTTTTCATTGGGGACTGTGAAGAAGAGGCAGTGTCATACCGCTCACTTACGTCTCGATAATTTGATGGCAATTATTAGAGCTCCATGTTTATAAGAACATCACCTCTGGCTGCAGGGTGAGGACCCTGGCATGGCTTGGAGCCCCTACTCCAACCCTGTTCTCTGCTTAGCCTCGCAGGCACCTGCAGGACCCAGTCCCATCCCCACCCCGCCTCTGACCTCCTGGCTCTTCTGCTACCTGGTTCCACACTACAGAGGCATAGGGGATCATAAAGGCCCTTGTCCTGAGCTCTACAAGATAGAGCAGAAGTGAGCAACAGAAAGAGGGCCTCTCTGAGACTCCACGATGAAAACTGTAGCTCAGGGGAAAAGTGAAGAGAATCTCTGCAACAAAGACACACCAGACCACCATACTTGGTAAGTTGGAGGGATCATCACCTCCCATTGGAACCTGCAGTATCTTCGGGGGAAGGACACCTGGAACCTGCAGGAGAACCTTGCAGAGTTCAACCCTGCAGGAGGACAGGGAGCTCAACTTGAGACTTGCGGCCAGAAATCTGCCTGAATCTCACAGGTCTTCTATTGGCTTGCTGAGACTCATTGACTTGTATCTGCATACGGCTGCCCATGTTGTCTACTGTGACAGCAGAGACATACCCTGAAGGAGGCCCTTCATTTTTATTTCTTGTTATTTGCAAAAAAGAAAAAAAATTTTTTCTCTTATTTTTAATTCTTCTTTCTCGCTCTCTCACTCATTCTCTTGCTGTTCCACATTGCTCTTCATCTCCCTTTTTGTTCCTTTCTAGACTGAATTAGAATTTCTCCTTTATTTTTCTTTTCTTCTCTTTTTCCTTCTCTTATCATTAGCTTTAAAGGAAAGTAAATACAATATTTAGCCTCCCTATTGCTGTTAGGTGGTTCTGTTCATGTCTTTGTTCTTTCATTCTGCCTTTTCCTCTTTCCTTCAACAGTTTCTTAGAGCTTGAGTGATATTCCTGTGTCTTCTGGCCTCACTGCTAACCTTTTCTGATCCTTCTACTTATCTGTTCCTCCCTCCCCAACTCCTTCTAACTCCCCATCCCAAAGGGGAAAGTTGCTATATTGAAGTTTATTCACTATAAATATATGTTGGGTTGGTCTTCAATTTTGATTTAATTCACACAGTTAAAGGTGATAGATTAATAACTACCACAAATTGTCATTTTCTAAGCTGTGCTTGATGCTATGGTGTTGCTGAATGTATCATCTGGGCTAAGATGTGATTGCCTTCCTGGTATAATGAAAATGAGATAGCCTCAGAGTCATTAGAGACTCAAAACCAAAAGACCAGCTATATCTGGAAGACACTTCTGAAAAGTAATCATTCTACAAGGGTTCTAAACACAAGCAACAAAGATACTTACAATAAGCATTTTAAAAATATCAACCCAGGAATTAAACCAAGGACAGTACCAAAAACAAAAATGAGAAGACATTTAAGCAAGGCAAAAACTCAGGCTGTCACCCCACCAAAGGCAAACTCGGGGGAAATGAGGTGGAAAAGTCTGATAATCAACCACCTGGACACCCTGAATTGATACCACAGGAAGTAACAAAACAGATGAATGAGGCTCTAGAAAAATTCAAAGCAGAAATAATCTTCCAGATAACTACAGAGATGATGAGCAGAGTGAAAGACATGATTAGAGGCTCTAGAACAGAAACAGAGAAAAAGAAATAGATGAGCTCAGAACCATGCTGGAAGCCATGAATGCCCAGCATATCAAAGAAATGGAAACCATGATCGTCCAACATAAGAAAGAAATGGAATCCATGAAACAGATTCAAACAGATATTCAAGAGATTAAAAACTCCATTGAAAGCATGCAGAGAGGACTAAGAGAATCTCAAGATAGAATATCAGATATAGAAGACAGGATTGTGGTTAAGGACCACGAAAAGAGAGATTTCTTAAAAATAGTAAGGGACCATGAGAAATCAATGCAATGGAGATGAAGAGAATGATACAAAAAATTAATGAATCAAAGAATTGGTTTTTTGAAAGAATAAATAAAATCGATAAACTGTTAGCCAACCTTATCAAAAAAAGGAAAGAAAAGGCTCAAATCCATGCAATTAAGAATGAAAAAGGGGAAGTCACAACAGACCCAGCAGAAATCCAGAGGATCATCAATACCTACTTCGAGGACCTGTACTCTATTAAAATGGAAAACACAGAAGAAATGGACAGAGTCCTAGATACACACAAATTGTCAAAGTTAAATGAAGAAGATATAGAAATTTTAAACACCCCAATTACACTGAGTGAAATTGAAAATGTAATAAAAAATTTACCAACAAAGAAAAGCCCAGGACCTGATGGCTTCACTGTTGAATTCTACAAGACAAGACATTTAAAGAAGAATTATTGCCATTACTCTTTAAACTCATCAAGGAAATTGAAAGGAAAGCAATACTTTCAAATTTATTCCTGGAAGCAAGTGTTACTTTGATTCCAAAACCAGGGAAAGACACAACCTAAAAACAGAACTGCAGGGCAATCTCCCTAATGAACATAGATACAAAAATCCTGAACAAGATACTGGCAAGGAGAATACAGAGGGTCATCAAGAAGATCATACCCCCTGACCAAGTCAGATTTATCCCAGGGATGAAAGGATGGTTCAACATTTGTAAATCAATAAATGTAATACACCATATTAACAGAGTCAAGGACAAAATCCATATGATCATCTCAATAGATGCAGAAAAGGCAATCAATAAAACCCAACACCCATAATAAAAACCCTACAGAGAATTGGAATAGAAAGCCCTGATTAAGGCGATCTATGAAAAACCAACAGCCAACATCATACTAAATGGTCAAAAATGGAAAACTTTCATGCTAAAATCAGGAACAAGACAAGGATGCCCACTATCACCACCCCTGTTCAATGTAATTCTGGATACATTAGCCACAGCAGTTAGAAAAGAGAAAGAAATAAAAGGAATAAAGATAGGAAAGGAAGAAGTTAAACTGTCATTATTTGCTGATGATATGATACTTTACATAGAAGACCTAAAAACCTCTGCCAAAAGTCTTCTAGACTTAATTGACAGATTCAGTAGAGTAGCTGGATATAAGGTCAACACTCAAAAAACAATAGCCTTCTTATACACAAATAGCAGACTCACTGAGAGAGAAATTAGGGAAACAATTCCTTTTACAATAGCATCCAAAAATGAAAGATGTAGGAATCAATCTAACAAAGGAAGCAAAAGACCTCTACACTGAAAACTATAGCACTTGAAAAAGGAGATCAAGGAATATATAAGAAAATGGAAAGACATTCCTCGTTCCTGGGTAGGAAGACCCAATATAGTGAAAATGGCCATACTTCCAAAACTACTATATAGATTTAATGCAATGCCAATTGAAATTCCAACAATATACTTCACAGAACTAGAGAAAACAATCCAAAAATTCATTTGGAGCCAGAAGAGACCTAGAATAGCAAAAGCAATTCTAAGCAACAGAGACATTGCAGGTGTATCACAATCCCCAACTTGAAACTATATTCCAAAGCTACTGTGATAAACATCAGCATGGTACTGTCAACGAAAGAGACCAGAGGATCAGTGGAATAGATTCGAAGATGCAGAAACAACATCAGACATACTCAGCCACCTCATCTTTGACAGAGGAGCCACCCATGCTCATTGGAGGAAAGATAGCCTCTTTAATAAATGGTGTTGGAAAAACTGGATTTCAACCTGCCAAAGATTAAAATTAGACCCATACCTCTCACCTTGCACTGAACTAAGATTGAAGTGGATTAAAGATCTCAATATCAAGACAGAAACACTAAAGTTGCTAGAAGATAAGTTAGGTAGAACTCTTGAAGACATTGGCATAGGAAAAGACTGTATTAACAAAACCTCAGTAGCACGGGAACTAGAACAAAGAATCAACAGTTGGGATTTCATCTTATTAAAAAGCTTCTGCACTGCCAGAGAAACCACCAACAGAGCTAAGAGACAACTTACAATGTGGGAAAAAATTTTAAGCAGCTGTACCTCAGACAAAAGATTACTATCTAGAATACATAAAGAACTGAAAAAAAATTAGACCTCCCAAAATCAAAGACCGAATTCAAAAATGGGCATCTGAAATGAACTCAGCTATTCCGCTGCTGGGTATCTTCCCAAAAGAATTAAAAGAATCATACCACAGCGATATATGTGCAACCATGTTTATAGTGGCACAGTTTGTAATAGCTAAAGCTTGGAAACAGCCCAAGTGCCCATCAACTGGAAACTGGATAAAGAAGATGTGGTTGTTTTATAAAGTGGAGTACTACCCAGCCATAAAGAACGAGAAACTAGAGTTATTTATAGCTAAATGGATGCATATTTTTAAAATTCTTTTATTGGTACATTTTAGGTATACAATATGTTTACATTTATCATTGGGTGCTTGTACCTGTACATGATGTATCTTAGTTCTTATTTTTTTCCCCATTGCCATTTCCCAATTTCAGATAAAATACCTGAACATACTTAACCTACTTGATAAAACTGACATATAAGACCCATATTCCCAACAACACCATATACTTCTGTTTGAGGGGACATTAATTATTTTAGAGAAAACCATATTCTGGATCATACAACAAGTATCAAAAGCCTCAAGGTGCTATAATTTAAAGAACATTATCTCTGGCCATAATGATTTTAAATAAGGAATCAATAAGAACAAGATACAGTAACTACCAAAGTTCTAAGTGTTCAGATGTTAGGTAACAAAAATCTAAATGAGCTGTTTGTCAAAGAAAAAAAAATCAAAATGGAATTTTGAAATGAATAATAATAACAACAGAAATTGTGTGAAATGAAAGATAAAGAAAAGCTTAGACGTCAATTTATATTTTAACATGTATAATAGAAAATGAGAAAGATTTAAAAATAATCAAGTTTGGTCTAAAGAAAAGGTAGGAAACAAACACTAAATTAACCTGAAGTAAAGAAGAAAGAAAAACTAAAACAAAAAGCAAATATACAAAAAAGAAAAATGCCATTTATGTTAGAATTTCACTCACTGAAAAAATTAACAAAATTGACAAACCCTAGTAAGACTGATTGAGAGAAGAATTATGAATAACAAAAGCAAAAAAGAAACATCACTATAGACCCCATCAATCTTTAAAGGATATCTTAAATACCCTCCTGCCAATTAAGTTTCATTTTAATCTTTATTTACACTTTCAGTTTCTCACACTAGAGAAACTATTTGGTATTTACACATATGTGTCCTATTTATTTCGCTTAAGAGTATGGCCTCAATAATTGAGCATAAATAAATGTAAATAAGGATTAAAAGGATTAATAATAAATAATTGATACTTTGAAATAGGAAAACTTCCAAAGGGGTAGGGGTGGTGGGAAGGGAAGAGGAAAGGAAAAAAGGGAAAGGAAAACTTATGAGAAAAGAAAAAAAATGGAAATGAAGTGTATGTAAATAGGGAAGGGTGGAGGGGCTGAAGGGCACACAGGTAATGGGGGGAAAAAAACCCAAAATACATCATGTACAGGTACAAGCACCCAATGATAAATGTAAATGTATTGTATACCTACAATGTACCAATAAAAGAATTTAAGGAGAAAAAAACCACATCACCTTGATCTGTACTTTTATCTACACAGGTTGAGAGAGAGAGAGAGAGTCTACACTTTCTTTTTTATTAGGACATCAGTGCCATTGGATAAGGGGCCCACTCTACTACAGGGCTCATCTCATCTTAACTAATTATGTCTGTAATGACCTTATTTCTAAACAATGTTACATTCCAAAAAGGATTAAAACTTTGATATATAAATTTGGGAATCATGATTCAATTTATAACATATTGGTACTTTAAAAGCAGTTGACGAGTTTCAGAAACAGTACGAGATTGTCTGGGATCAAGGTATAAACTAATTCAAGGACAAATCCATTGATGAGTGATTCATATCTATAATATACTACTAAGGTTTTTAAGGGGCTTTCTTTTTTTAAGAGGTCACTTCCCTTTCATCAAGGAATGTCCTAGATTTGAAATCATACATGTGTGTCAGTGGTAGATTTCCAAAGCAACTTTTCATCAGAATCCAGGGAGAAGGCCACTAAAAAGAAGAGAAGGAAGGAGCACTGGGGAAGATAATCAGGAAGGGAGTGTGACCAAGGGACCAGGGGCAACACTTTTAGAAAGTTTTTCTGTCAGATACAGATGATGGACTCAGGAAACTAAGAAACACCAAGAAGGGAACCAAATTCCCAGCTCAAAAAGAAAATCAACTCCCAAACAAAAGCTCTCCAAAGAGGGAGCACTGTAAACAAGTTAGACTCATTCCATCCGTGTTCTTTTCCTTTATAGATTACTATGTCCCCAGAGCAGAAAGTTTTATTGACTTTTTCTCCAGCACCTAATATATTGCCAGGCTCACTGAGGCTGTTCCTCCATGTTTATAGAATTAAATCCTGCTGAACATTCAAGGCTGACACTGTGGATCAGTCTTGCTTGCCTGCCAGCCCGCCCAGTATCACTGTTGGAAACAGCACTGGGCTGGTTGGACCATGGATATGAGTCCAAGCAGTACATGGGCAGCCTCAAAGGGTCAGGCCTAGTTAGTGAAGGAAAGCAGCAGTAATGTGACAACATGGGGAGGAGAGTCTACTGTGGTAGTTCATGGTTTCTCGAAAGGAGAAATGGATATTAACAGAAAGGAGCCTCCATGGGACACATACATGTTGGTTTGGAATCAGTCATAGGCTTATGTCTCGATTTTGTTACTTGTAACTGTATCTTTGTGCAAATTTCTTAATCTCTTGGTACCTCAAACACTGAATCAGGATAGTAATGCTTACTTCATAACATTATCAAAAGATTTAAGTGAAACCATATATGGGAACTATGGTTTGTATCTGTGGATGAATGAGAGACATGTTCCAAGGAGACAGTTCTGCCCATTATGCCTAGGCACTTTTGTTACAGGCTTTCTCCCTACTTAAATATTGATTCAAATAACATTTATTGAGTTTCTGCTATTCACAAAGGAGTGAATTTGGGGAAAAAGAAAAGAAAACTATGACTTTTCTAAAGCCCTCTCTTAAGAGTTCATAAAAACTCCCATTATTATCCTATGATGCTTTTATTTGATGATAACATATTGTAAAGTCTCCTCTGAGACAAATTAATTTTTCTGAACAGGGATAGAAAACTTGCAATCTTTTATTCCTTCCTTGATGTGGTATCATTTTACTGCTAACAAGATTTCAACTAAATGTCTCCGTTGTGGAGATTGACATATTATTTCTTCCTTCTATTTTAATGATGAAGTATAATGTGCCACTAGGTGAAACAGAATGAAAAGATTCTGCACCTCTGCCAATGGTTAGCTCAAGAACAGAAATAGCTCTTCAGGCAGACCGACATATGGGCAGGAGGAGATAGCAATTAGTAGATGTTTAGGTCAGTATCTCCAATAGAGGCATTACTTTTGATTTTCACAGCAGCATAAATTATGCAAGATCATTAGCCCGCGGCTGGGAAAAATTTTTAGAAAGGGCTGGTGAGCTACACTGATGAAGGACTTGAGAGTAAGAACATGCTTTTATTATTTCTTGGCATTTGACTCAGCATTTGCAAAATACACTATAACTAGTGTTTATTGTGAATTTATTATGTGCCAGACATCATGCTAAGCACTTACATCTCATTTAATTCGCACAATGAATCTATGAGATAGTTGATATCCTTTCCTCAAATTTGGATTGAGGAAAATGAAGCTTAAGAGAGGTTATGGAACTTGCTAAAGGTCACACCAATAGTAAACAGTGTAATAGAACCCAAACTCATATTTATGTTTTTACCTACTAGGTAACATTGCCCATACAGAGTGCTCAGAAACAGAGCTATATTTTTATCTTTATTCATTCATCCTATGCATAGTTATTGAAAGCACACTTCATGTAAAACATTGTGCTAGGAATAAAAATAATCATTTATTTCTACTTTTGAAGCCCCTAAATTATTGTGGTTTAAAAATCTGCCCTGCTCCTACTTCCTCCACTTTTCCATTTATAATAAGTGTAAGTGATATTTTCTGCCTGGCTCAGAGGAATGTGTAACACAAAGGAGCCACAACTATCTAATGCAACAAACCTCCCAGACTAGTGCCAGCTATATAGGGAGGTAGAAAAGCTGCCCGGGAGAACAGAGTGCTCTACCCCACTGCCCAGAGATCTCTCCATCTAAGCAGAGCAACAAAAATGGAAAAAGGAAAAGGACGTGGCCTCTTCTGCTCACACAAACATTAATATACTGATAGTGGGAAGTTGGCATTGATGCTCTCTGGGCCATCATTATTCTCTCGTGAGAGAGGCGAGAGTCCAGGAAGCAGTTCAGGGGCCCTTTCTCATCCCTTTACTGAGAATGTGATGGATCTCTGTACAAGAAGAGAAGAAATGCATACCGCAAATTGTTTGCAAAGTGTTTTAGAAGTGAGATAAATGCATTAATGCAAATATATGACATTGTTGGTGGCTAATGGCTCAGTGAGATTTACAGCATGAATTTTGAAATGTTAAACAAGTGGCCTTCAAACTTTGTAAGTCCCCCATCCCTACCAATAAAATAGTTAAATGTGCACTCCTAATATACAATAAGGATTAATAAAATCCTTATTCTACATATTAATTATTAGATATATTTTATTTTATTTTATTTTATTTTTTTGGTACCAGGGATCGAACCCAGGTCCTTGAGCTTGCACAGCAGGCAGTGAAACCACTGAGCTAAATCCCCGGCCCTATTAGATATATTTTAAATGCATAAAGTAGAGATCAGGAAAGGAGAATATGAAATACAAAGTTTCATTCTATTTTTTCAGATTGTCTTCTATTTTTCACTTTGACATCCACGGCTTAGCTTGGAGGTTCTCAAAATTTAACGTACTGTATATCAGAATTACCTAGAGGGCTTGTTAAACTATGAGAATGCTGGGTTTTGAAATCAGTGGGTATGGAGTATGACACGATAATTTGATTTTTATCAAGTTCCCAACTGATTCAGTCTCCACACTTTGAGAACCAGTGGATTAGCTTATTATAACTATACCCGAAGTGAACACATCAAAACAAATTTGTTGTAAAGTGCTGGTTACAGAATATGATCAGGTTAAATTTCAGTGCTATAAAAAGGAATTTCATAGTTTTTAGCTATTTGTAGGAGATATAAGAACTGAACCAATGTTCTTATATAAAACATGGCTTCATTTTCACAGATTAGAACTCAAGAATCTGAAATAATGATGTCTGAAACATCAAAACTACTCTCAGTAAATCTTTCCTCATTCAATTCTCTCAAATAATTCTTCCTACACTTTTGTCCAACCAGTTTAAGGAAGGCTTTTCACTGTATTTTCCTTTTTTCCAGTACTGGGAATCAAATTCAGGACCTTGTGTTTGTCAAGCAGGTGCAGCATTGCTGAGCTACAACCCTGGCCCTTCACTGTATTTTCAACTGGCAAATTGTTTCTTTTTAAAACCCTTCCTCTAAGCTTGATTTTGTAAATATCAAATAAGTACACACATGTGTCAATGGGTCACCATACCATCCAAGTAAAATTTAATTGTTGGAAGGAGGATCAGCACCTGACAAAATGATTGTGTGTGGAAAGTTTGTTTTGCTCTCTTTCACCTTTTCCATAACTTTTCTCCATTTTTCCTATTTTTATTACATTCTTCTTCTTTCCTCCCAACCCTCCATTACTCCTCTGTAGTGTTCTTGCTTATATTTTCTATCCATTAACATCAGGTAAAAGGCTGAAGTACAATGTTCCCATAGATGTTCACATTTAAAAGCACCCTGATGCCAGCATCCAAGGGAAAGAAGAAATAATGCCGGCATTCCAGCAGTAAGGTTGATATTTAAAGTAGATGACCCTATGGACCCAAATTATACATTACTCACACCCATACAGCTGATTCCATGGAGCAAAGAGTAACTTAATTAAACATCCAAGCACATTCCAAATGAACACATGGAGAGAAAAATGTTTTCAGATGCCATTCAAGGTACACATTAGAGAAATCTTAGGAAGTAGATCCAAACCCACACCTTAGTTCAAGCTTCAGCAGACTTAAGACCCCAGGAAGCTCCAAGACCATGGTGATATGGCATTGCACATGACAAGCACCCCTGAGAAGCCAAGCATTGCTTGGCAGATTATTTTGCAAAGCCTCCTGGAGTGTGTGCATTCATCTTGCAAATCCTATTTGGTTTGCACTCCAGGTTTTACTGTGCAAAGTTTTATCTTGATTTTTAAAATATCTTGTTTAAAAATTTTCACTTTATTTTGGTGTTCTTTCATTTCTTGTCCTTGAAGTCCTGCCACAATTGTCTTACTATGAACAGACATTCTGTTGCAAATCAAAGGAAATGCAGTAATACCCACTTTACAAATTAGTGCATGAGTTAAACAAGAGACACAAATGGTGAGATCACTGGTAAAGGGCAGTGTTCTGGGCAAGGGCAGGAACAGCAAAACTTAGAGGCTTTAGTTTTAGGGGAGTTCATTTGGAAGCACCTGGGAAGGACAGAGGATTATACAAAAGCTCCTTATTGCTTACTACCTCAAATTCCAGAGATCCAAAACAGATATTCAGTACACCCAGAGCTAAAGAAAATCGCTTGAAGGTTGCAGTGTGAGCTGGGTCTGCAGTCTCAGAGAAAAGGTATAAAAGACAGCTCGTTTATGTTTTGTTCAAGGCTGTGCCTTATACCTGCTGCAAAGATCACATGTATCAGGGATGAGAAGCATCATTCAGCAGAGAGTAGCAGGGAATTTGGAAAAGTTGGTCCAAGTGGGAAGTGAAAGAACAACAGCAACACGTTTGGCTGACATAGGCAGAATTAAAGAATCATTAGGGCGCAAATATGCTAGGGTGTGTGGGGAAAATTAACTACATTTGTTAGTGGAAGTTTGCACTTGTTGGCTGCTAATGCTTCATGAAATAATCTTATAGAATGTAGCCCATTAACTTACAAGGATTTAGGTGACCATGAATTAATTTCTATTCAATTTTTGCACTCTAATTTCTCTGTGGTTTGTGAGTGTGTGTGTGTGTGTGTGTGTGTGTGTACAAACAGTACAGTTCCACTTGTTGAAAATGTAATTTCTTTTCCAAGATGACTGACTACTTGGAAGTCTGAGTACCAGTGTGTCTTTAAGCTCCATTTCCAAAACATGAATAAGCAAAATCTAGTGATGTGCACAAATTCATTTCTCTCTGCTATGAATTATGAAACAGTCTCCTTTGGAATTTAAACATGTTGTCTAATTAAATAGACAAATCTTGAAATGTCTTCTTTTCCTGTATCACCATTCTATCTTGCTTTCACATACATACGCACACGCATTTCTTTTTAGGTCAAGCACACAAAGTTCTACCAGAAGAGAGTAATGTCAAATAAAAATAATATCAGGGATAAAGAAAAATAATCACTCAGTCTACATGGAGCCAAGAGAGAGAAAACAAAGAAGTTGTAAGGCAAATTTTTTAAACCTCATGGAAAATTATACTTCTTTTGCCCTTTGGAAATGAGAAAAATAGTATTACAGCAACATTAAAATGATTCTTAGATGAAAAGTAAATTACCCCAAATTCCACTAGCTTAATGTATTTGGCTATCATAACAAATTTTCCAAATTTTAACCATCTGGATATTTCATTTTACTTAATTAAAATTGTTGTAGGCCAATTTTTAGTGAGGAAGATTGTTTTTGTTTTACTTATTACTATATTGTAATCATTTCTCCAATCTAAATAATTTCAATATGGTGTTGTGGAAAAAAACACACACAGGATACTCACAGAAGAAAAATATGAAAGGCTAATAAAGATGTAAAAACTTAGAAACTTCACTAGTAATCAGGAAAATGTAAATTTAATTTGCTGAGATATGTCATCTCATATCCATTAGATTGGAAAAATAAAAAATAGGAAAATAGTGTTTAAGAGGCGATGGAGTAATATCTACAATTATCCACAGGAGGGTCAGTTGATACAACTCCAGGAAAATAATCCTGGAGAATAATGGAAGTTGTGCATATTCAACAACTCTTCAATTTTACTACTATGTTCATAGTGTAAAGCAACACTATTCACTGCAATTTACTTTGATGATGGAAACGGTCTCCTGTGCTGAGCAAGATGGTAGTAAAGATGGCTTTACATGGCTATTGAGCACTTAAAATGGGTTATATAACTAACAAACTGAATTTTCTATTTTAATTATATAAATTTAAATTTCAGTGCCCTTAACAATATATGGATACCAATTTTACCACAGAATTACCAGAACTGGATGTTTTCATTTTTTGAAAATTTGCTAATTTATAATCTGTAAAATTCTATTTCTTATTTACTATCTGCCTTTTCAACTATTAACAGAGTTGAATATTTTTCCTTGTGTTTACTTTAATCATCTACGTATATTTTTTTGAGTATTTTCAGCTGAACTCTTTGCTATAAATCTCAACTAATCTGTTTCATTTTATCTGGTAACAGTTCCTACTGATTTTTTTCTAATTTATATCCTCTAGAACTTCAGTACAGTTTCCCACTGTATTTTTCAGTAAGCACTAAAATATGGCATTTTTAGTTAGTTTCTTGCTTGAAGATTAAAGCCTCTGTAGTTAAGGTCAACACTTTAAATTATACAATAACTTATCATTGAGACAAAATCAAGATGCAGACACTAGATTGCATTGCATAAATATGTTTGCCTAAAATATGAAGAAGTCATTTAGTTTGTAAGGAAACAAATGACAGAAGCACAAAGAGTCATTGTTTATTTACCAAGTATCTGCTAAACATTTTATTCCATTGTTACTGGCTTCTGTTTTTTTTTTTTGGTACCAGCAGGCGGTGAAACTACTGAGCTAAATCTCCGGCCTTGGCTTCTGTTTTTGTTGTAAAGAAATTTGCTTCCAGTTTACTGTAGTTCCTCCTTAGTAAAATATTTTCTCTCTTGTTGCTTTAAAGATCTTATTTTGTCTCTTGTCTTCTGTGGTATCATTCTATTCTCTTTTTGCTCTTTCTGAAATGCTTAATAGAAATATATTGGACCTTTTTCTAGTCATCATGTCTCTGTCTTCTTTCGAGAGTCTTGCCAGGATTCACCATTGACTAATTCCACTGGCAGCCAGAAGACAAGAGAGCTCAGTGACATAGGATAGAGAAAAGGACAGAGGATCCAGAGGGGCAAGGAGTAAGTGAGTCTTCAGCTCTAATTTCTGTGCCTGAATGACATTTCAACTCCAAGCCCCTCATTAAAGGAGCCGGGAAATGATAGCATTGTCCATGCTGCCTGCCAGCCCTTGTCTTATTCCCTCTTTTTGTGTGTTCGTGTCTCACACAGTTTATTGAACAACAGGTAATAAGAAATCAAACTGGACAGGCTATACAGCAATCCAAAGCTTGTATCTATAAGCAATTAACTTTAATTGCAAGATTTACAACAGTTGACAATTTTTGCTATTTTCAAGTTTTACAGAAAGCAAGATATTGTGTTTGGGGTTGGAGGCAGGAGGAGGAGGAACAGAAACAAGGAACCCCAGGGAGACTGCAGGTTAGAATCATCCCTTTGGATGACTTCTTACTTTCTTTTTCATTTTTTTCCTTCATAACAAAACTTTTTAGAAATCACGATTTATAATACATTGATTTGGCAGTTGCTTCTATTTTTAAAAAGTAATTTTCCTCTCTACATGCACAAATAATTTTAATACTTGGAAGTTTTACATTCAGACTTATAGAAAATTTTCAGAAGCACAAAAATTGACTCAGGGAGGAAAGGAGAGATTTTTCTTTTTCTTGACCATCACACCAAATTTTTTTTTTAATGATTATTTTAGCACCACAGGGAGAAACTGCCATTTTAATGATTATGTATGTGGGATGTATATTTTTCAGTAACATTAACCCCTGCAGTACTTTGGTTTTAGAATTTTAAAAAATTCTTCCACAAAGTGAAGAAAATAAGCAAAAATTTCCACCTTCTGAACCAGTACATAATAACTATTGATATTATGTATTCTCCTTAATTAAAAAAAAAACTGATGAAACCTATTTGAGGTGAAACGCAGGAGCATATGGGGCCTTCAGACCTCAGCCTTCCCCCAGGGCACACCGACATACACATACATACACACTCGTACGGGAGAAAAAGGCTGGGGAAGCAGCCAGAACAAAAATAAATTCCGAGTATTCTGTCATCCCTCAGGCTCACCTGGCATGTTTGCTTTAAACCTCAAATGGCACTGGGCATAGTGGCACGCCTGAATCCCAGCACCCTGGGAGGCCAAGGGAGGACATCAAGAGTTCGAGCCCAGCTTGGGCAATTTCTCAGTGACTTATTGAAACCTGGCTACAAAACATGATAACTAGGGTGGGGATGTAGCTCAGTGCAAAGGCCCTGGGTTCATCCCCCACTACTGCAAATGAAATGAAAACAAATCAAAAACAACCTCCACAAATGACTATTGCACAATTCTTAGGTATTCTAAAGAAAAACTGTTTCATAGGCTAAGAAAGATTCCAAAAAACTGCATTCAGTTCAAAAAGTCTTAAGAGAAAATATTTTTTTCTGCTCCTGAAATACTACCAGGTGTCTAGTATATGTCTGGTATATTTTATGAGCCATCTGAATTCAATCTGAGCTATCAGTGCTGAGTCCCAGGTCCATGATGCTTGCACCATGGTTTGCCATGCCTGGATGGCTAGTGAGGTGAGAGCATCAGATTCTGGTCTGGGCTGGCAAAATGCCTTTGTTCCATGGGGTTGGAGGCCTGGGCAGTAGCCAGATCAGGATGTGGGGACCTGGTATGTGGGGAAACATGGTGTGGAAAAGGCTGAAGCTGTATCTTCAGGGTTGGGGACAAGATGGAGGAGGGGGGCATCTGGAACTGTGGCCATGAGAAGGGATGGGCAGAAGGGGATCACGCTTGATTGGTGAGAACTAGGGATCACCTTGGAGGTGTGGGAACTCGGCCTGGCTTGGGACCATGTGCTGCTGAGGGGTCATGGAGTTGGGATGAGAGGACTCCATCTGCTGCTGGAGGAGTTGCTGCTGATAGGCCTGCAGACTGGCTCTTGCCTCTACTCCCAAGGCCTGGGGCAGATGTCCCAGCTATCCCACATTTCCTTATTGCATCTGCTGCATGTGATGCTATTTCTGCTGCTGCTGCTGTCACATCATCTGCTGTGGTCTCAACATGTCCCAGAACTGGGAAGACATGCTGCTATGATTCATGTTCATTGAAAGGGCCTGGAGGCTCATCCCTCATGGGTGCTGGAGTTGCTGCTGGGCGAGGCCAGCCCTCTGCATGCCTCCTGCACAGGATTCATGTTCTGCATGGCTGGACTTGAGTTGATGCCCTGCTAACCTGGCATGGCTGGTGGCTGCAGCTCTGGCTGTCCCTGGGGCCATGCCAGGCTGTCCAGTGAGAGGCTGGATTAGAGTTGGCATATGTGGATCCCACTGTTTCAGGAATGTAGCCAACAGCTTGGGGTGGGCACAAGAGTTGCTGCTGTAGGGGAGAACTAGGAGGCCTGAGTCCACAGGAGGTTTTGTAAGGCTTGTTGAGACACAGTGCCTGGTTTGAGTGGGCTCACACCTACCTGGCCCAATCCTGGCTGTGGAGCCATGTTCAAGGGCTGCTGGTGTTGGGCCACAGACACCATGGCTGGCCTTGGCACCCTGGACTGGAGTTGCTGGGGCTGAGGCAGTCTTCCTTGGTCCCAGGGGGTTGCTTTTGCATTGCTGTGGGCCCCACCCCTGGCTCCAGATGCCCACTGGCACCTCTGGTCATGGGAGGAAGGTGGGTCATGGGAATCATTTGGGGGATCTGGTGCTGGACTGGCCTCTGAACAATTTACAGTGTCTCAGCTGCCGTCTGAATCTACACTGTCATTTCTACTGTTGTAGATGGGGGCCCTGGCAGGGGCGGCCAAAAAATTGGTATAGAGGTTGGAGTGTCACCAGGGCTGTTTCTAGAAGGGGTGAGCTGGGGTGTCTGCAGGGTTGTTAGCTGTTGTGTGGTTGACAAGGTTGGAGTGGCAGGGGTTGGGGAGGGCAGGCCCTGTTGCTGCCCCACTGTATGGGTAAGCTACATGCTGGCCATTCTCCTGCGCACCATCCTAGACTGCTGGTGTTGCAGCTGCTATTGTTGGAGCTTTTGCTTGATTCTGAAGCAGAACAGCATGGAGCAGTTGTTCTCTTGGCAACACTTGCCATGGTAGCAGCAAAGGGGAATGAGCTGCCTGCAGACGGGGCACCCACCAATCGCCTTTCACTTGCATTCTTGGTATGTTCTACAACTGGCTTCATCTTCTTGCAGGATGGCATGGAGCAGATGGAACTGTGGCACTGGCGGGCATGGATCAGGGATTGGATGCTGCGCTGGATCCTTTGGCAGTCAGCATCTCCTGGGTTCTGGATGGCCGCATCCTGCTGGTTGCTGCTTTCACCATCTATGCCAGGACCTACTTTCTCCATTTTGTGGTCATGATTTTTAGTGTAATAGCAGGGGACACACAAGACATATTCCTGGCAGACAGTGCAGTGCCAGTGTGTCTCCATTTCCTGCCTGCACTCACTGCAGATGTAAGAAACATTGCAGGTGCTGCTCCTCTGCAATACAGGGTGTGGGCCACTGGGCTCGGAATGAAAAGAGCTCCAGGCACTTGTCCCTGCATCCTGCACATCAATGAGATCGCAGGGGACCAGAGGGTCTGGATCGGTGCTGGCCATCATCCTGTGCAGCATCAGGGCCTGTTGGATCCGGAGCTACAGCTGTGGTTGCTGGAGCTTCTGCTTGATGGTGAAGCAGTAGGGCACAAAGTACCTGTCGTCTTCTGGGCGGTTCCTGGCATGGTACCAGCAGAGAGCAACAAGCTTCTTGCAGACAGCACATCCAGTGCTGTTCTTCCATTTGCAGCCCTTGGTGTGCTGGATGACCCACTTCATATTCTTGCAGAAAGACAGGAAGCAGTTGGCATTGTAGCACTGGCAGAAGAAGAAATTGCTAAGCATAAAGGAATCAGAATGTGATGACTTGGAAAATTCTTAGCCTACCTATATTGTAAAAAAATATGAAAGCTTGTTCGGAGAACACCACAGGTGTGACTGGATTATCACTTTATAAAGAGCTTGTGGTATTATATAAGCAGGAACATTGCTAGGTTGGACAGGGATAGAAATGGGACAAAATGAAGGAAGGATGTAAGACTTCTCAGACTTGAAAGGAAAGGATAATAAAGTTATTTACTGCTTGTGCTGTGCTTCAAGAAGTAGGGAAAATGACCCTGAAGGTGATTCAGAGGTCATTAGGCCCACTGCCTTGGATTCTCCAAGCCAGATGGCCTCTGCCTGAAGCTTTGGCAGAGCCATGGGGGCAGGACCCTGACACCCCAGTGAGTCTGGAGGACAGAACACCGAATCAATGAAGATTACTGTAAATCCTCAAGATCCAATTGAATTTGCTTTGCTAAGTTTTGAACTTGATGGTTATGCCTTCATTCTTTTCTAATTCTCCCTTTTGGGATGAGCAAATCTATTGTGGGCTTGACCTACCATTATGTTTTGTGGTTTCACACGCTCATATCTAGAGAGGAATTTTGCCTTGAGCTGAATTGAGTCTCTTTCATATCTCATTGAATCTTTGGAAAAAAGCTTTAGTGTAAGGAACACAGAAAAGCCACCCATAATCCCACACAGTAGCAAATATTTTTTTATTTTCAGATGTTTTTCTAGATGAATATATATTTAATGCATAATTTTATAATGCATCATATAAATAGTACAGTACTTTATGACCAGGTTTTTGAACAGTGCCACCAGGTGAACACTTCCACATTAATATATTTATCGTATTTCATTTTAAGGAAAACTTGTTTACAAATCTTTGCAACTGGTAAGAGTATTTCCTTAGGCAGTTATAGGTGGAATTTCTGAATCAAAGGTAGGAATATTTTTAAGAACTCTTGATAAATTTTGCTAAGTAGTCATTCATCAAATTTAAATGAATTTATGTCCTCTACCAGCCATTTGTTTCATTGTTTATTGGTACATTTTAGGTATACAATATGATGATATTCATTATTGGAAATTTGTATCTTTACATGATATATCTTGGTTCTTTTTTTTTCCCCATTCCCTGACCTCCCATCAACCCTTCCACTCCTCCCTATTTACAAAGATGTTTCTAAGACTATATTAATTTCATAACTTTTTCATTCTTTGATGATCTAAATTGCATTTCTTTGATCACCAATGAGTGAGGACATTTTAAGTTTTCTGGACATATTTTTTCTTTTGTGAAGTGAAATTCCTTGACTTTTGCTTGTTTTATTCCTGTTTGTCATTTTTGCTAATCTGTAAAAGTGTTAAGGGTAAGTTATTAACTTATTTCTGAAATGCTAGAAAATATTTTTCTTAATGTTTATCTTTAAATTACTAATTAAATACCAACAAAATTAAATATAATGAATTATACAATTAATTAAAACAGAAAACATTCTTAACAGTCCCTAATATATTATCAAATATTTCCAACTGTCCTTAAATATATTTTAAAAAGTTTTAAATCAAGAATCAATCAAGATTCACACAAAGTTGTTATGTATTTTTAATCTATTTTTAATCTAGAATAATCCCTTGCTTTTCCCCCAGACATGGACTATTTTTTTAAAGGCAAGAGGTGGGTTCCCTAGTAAAGTATTTCAAATTCTGAATTTATGTTTCTGTGTGGTGTTAACTTTTATACAGAAATATTAAAGTATTATATAATCAAATGTGACAAAAAATTTTTGTGCTCATTGGTTTCATTGTCATTTTAAGAAGCCTTCTCCACTCGATATATATGTATTAAATATGTATTATTTTAAAATTTTAATTATAGATTTTGTATTTAAATCTAACATCCTATTTTTGTGAAATAAGTGAACAGATTTATAAAAATACATTTAGAATATGTGTGAGAATTAAATGATTAGGCAATGACGTTGATAAGCAATTTTGTATATGATATTAATGAACAGTATTGAACAAATAATAATATCGAATATAATATTGAATAAAATTTAATATAACAATAAATCATATAATGTTATCTGAGTATGTCACATATTTATTTTTGTCAGGCTTCAGATACTGATTGTACCAAACAAAAGCTGCATCTAAGAGAAGGAAAGACTGTGAACCAAAACATAAAATAATCATATTCAATTTTATATTAATAGTTTATTCCATTTTAATTTCTTCCAGAAGATCCACTAATATTCTTTGAGATAATAGTGTTTATAATTCTGATGATAGTGAATAATGGATTCCAATATAGTTCATTAAATTGAAAATGAGAAGAAACCTAGCCATTATCTCTGAACTCACTTCTAATATAGAATGGAAACTGCAATGGATATATCACTGAGGAATTTCCATCATTATAGGATCTAAGTTGTCTCTTAGTAATATATTGGTAATATTTCTTACATATTCATAATTAAGGGTGAAACTCTTTCTGATAGGACTTTCCTGATCATTATGTTATAATTGAGCTAATTGCAAAGGAGAATTAAATTAGTTTTTTCCATAAAACATCTAGAATTGTGTTTAAATGTTTTTAATATTAAATTTGGTTTACTAAAGGGCAGTAGCCAGTGATGGGAAATGCTGAAGGTAGAAAGCTTTGAAATTTGTGTAAGTACCAACTGAGAAACTGTGATTTATAATCTCAGAAAACCTGACTTTCAAAATGTCTCTGCTTACTCGAAAGCTAACATTAAAAAGACAAATAATACCAAGCTTTAGTGAAAAGAATTCTCATGCATTGCTTTTGGGAGTGCAATTAACACTACTCCTTAAAAGCTGGCTGCATTGACTTTGTTTCTGTTTTTTCCTTTTCTCATATTTTTTCTTTTACCTTCTTTCCTGTCCCACTTTTCCTTTCCCATCCCCCCCACTTCTCCTTCTCCGTCTCCTTTGGACCTTTACTTCCTATTTCACATTATCTATTATACATTTTGATCCTCATTTATACTTTCAGTTTCTCACAAAAAATATACTAGTAAAATAAGTGGCTGTATTTACCCAAATATATAACTACCCAATGATCCATCATTTGCTCCTAGACATTTACCCAAGAGAACTGGAAAAACCTATGTCTATTATATATATATATATATATATATATATATATATATATATATATATATTCTTAGCAGCTTTATTACAATAGCCCCAAACTAGAAACAATTTAAATGCCATTCAGTGGTAAAATGGATAAATTGTTGTACATTCACATTGTGAAGTATTCCATAGTAATAATTTAAAAACTTCTGTCTCTTGCAACATATGAGAGAATTTCAGAAAATATACTGAATGTTTTTATTTACACGAAGCCTAATAGCTGGCAAAACTGATCTATGGTGATGGAAATCAGAATAGTGGTTATGTACCTCTCAAGTGTGAGGCTAACTGGTAAGAGGCACAAGGCACCCTTCTGGGTGCTAAAAGCATTCTACAGCTTGACCTGGGTGAGGATTACACAGGTGTACACACATGTTGGAATTAAATGAACTGTTCACTTAGATTAGTGTATCAGCTCACTTTACTGTATGTATATCCTTTTTCATAAGAGAAAAAGCTCTGTTATTGATGGTTTTAACTTCAGGAAAGTTGGAATAAACATATTCAAGTTTCTCTCCTCTTAAAAAAAATCCTTAGCCCCTGTCCTTCCCCAAGATCTGCCTATCTCTGCTCTTTTGTTTACAAGGTTCTTTCAAAGATGTCTGTGATCACTTTCTTTGTGACTCCCAGTCTTGCTTCAGACACTGTCCTGGTTCCTCTCTTGAAACAGTCCATTCCAAATCTCGACTACCTTGACTATTAAATTTAATGAACAATTTTCAATTATTTAATACTTGTCTGGAGCATTCATACTCTTTTTCTGCTTATTTATTACTAGCCCATGTTTGCAGTACATATTGATTACATTTACGTCACAGGGAGTTGGTATCTGTACATAACATCTCTTAATTCTTTTCTGTTCCCTTCCTTTCCCTTCCTGCTCCTTCTATCTCCTGGTCCCCTTCCTATTTGCAATTTGTATTTCCCATTTTTATTTTTATTATTTTTTAAATCCCCCTTCCCTCCCTTGTTTCCCCCCTCCCTTCATTTCTTGTTCTCCTTCCCATTTGCAAAAGCTCTCCTTACTTCCTATTTTCTGTATTTTATTTTGATCTTTATATTTTGGATTTCTCACATAAGAGAAACCATGTTATATGTAAGCTTATGGGCCTGATTTATTTCACTTAATATTATGGTCTCATACGCTTAACCTCTTCTTGCTCCTTGAAAGTCTCTCTTGTTTTTGTGATGCTGCCTTTCATGCTTTTGTTAACCTTATGTTGTGTGTTCACAGATTAATTCCTTCACATTTGTCATGTTCAGAGGGCAACATTTGTGAAATATTTCTTGTCATTACCCTAGTTATGGCTCTAAAATGATGATTATTTTCAAAGCATTTTTCTAATGTACATTTACACTAATGCTTTTTATACAAAGCAACTAGAACAGTGAATTCTTTGTTTAATTTAGAGTTCTAAAGATTTTGTTCTTTTCAATTAAGTAGACTTTCTATGTTGAGTAGTGTATTTCTCTGCATATATCTTTTTTTACCATAAGCATTTGCATTTAAACATAAACATGCATTTAATTATGAAAAAGACCATAAATGTGACATTAATAGGCTACTTCCACATGGAAGAAAATACTTGAAATAGGAAAAGGAGTCTTCTCTAACATTGATTTCATAGAGTTGTGTGAGCCAAAAGGAGATAGTGCACGAAAAAGAAATGAATATCCTCTGCTTATTAACTTTTTAAATTTATTTCTTTGTTCATTCTTGTCGTGAAAATGTGGTGCCATAAAATAGCAATTAATTTAAGCAGATTCATATTATTCAACTCATGGTGCTGGAGGAGACATAAAACAGACATACAATAATAGGTAATGCGAAATAGGAAGAAAGGGGGCAAAGGGGAAGGAAGTGGGAGGGCTAGGGGAAAGGATAGAAGGGAATGGGATTAATATGAGAAAATGGAAAAACAGGAACAAAATCTTTGTAAATAGGGACGACTGGAGGGGTTGAAGGGAGGGCTGGCTAAGGGTGAAAAATAAGAACCAAGAGAGACTATGTAAAGGTGCAAATTTCCAATGATGAATGTCATTATATTGTATACCTAAAATGTACCAATGATTAGAATGAATAATCGATAATGTAAAATAGGAAGAAAAGCTCCAAAGGGGTAGGGGTAGTGGGAGGTGCAGGGGAAAGGAAATAAGGGAAAGGAAAAATGCTGAGAAATGGAAAAAGTGGAAATAAAGTCTTTGTAAATAGGGAAGGGTGGAGGGCGTGAAGGGAGGGCTAGGAATGGGGAAAAAACAAGAACCAAGATGCATTATGTAAAGGTACAATTCCCAATGAGAAATGTAATTGTGTTGTATACCTACAATGTACCAATAAAAGAATTTAATACAAAAAAAGCCAAAACAAAACAGACATACAAGACAATCATGGATGTTTCCTTTTACTGATAAATCCAACCATATTCACAAGGGAGATAAAGGATTAACAATAACCTTGAGATTCTCACCCTGCAACTAGGGGAAAATGATCTCAACCAGGCCTCCTTTTAAACATCCTTATACTATTTACTAGTGGAAAGATACCACAGAGTTCCTATCTGAAATAATGCTTTTTGGCAGCATAGACCTGGTCTGTCTAGACTGTGTATTTTAAATAAACCTGCAGTTTATGGATTTATGGGGCATAGCTGGCTGAAGATTGAAAGGTAGTCATGTAAGCATTTTCTACCTAACTAAAAAAGTATAAAAGTGGGAACCTCAGAATCAAAATGGATCTTTTTAGAACAACGTGTTCATTTGCATTGTTCAGAACTCAGCTGTTACCCTAAAATCAAAACATATCCTCATGCCAAAGAAACAATTTTGGGAAGCCGTGTCTGATAGACTCCTCTGGAAAAGAATACTCCAACTGTGTTAGGGCCTTGCTAGTACTCTTGTGTCCTTAGTAAAGTCTAGGGTTGGATAAGATATATAATACTCTGGAATATCCTTGGAACTTTCAACTTTTTGGTCAACACAGCAAGTATGGATAAGAAATAAATGGATGATAAATGTGACATATTCAAACAGAGTGAAATAGATTATTTCTGAAATAGTACTGTGAAAATTAATATCTAAAATAAATGAGATACTTGAGAATATGGTAGAATATGGTAGAACAAAAATAAAAAGAAGAGAAAATCATTTAAAATTAGAATAGAAAAAGTACGAAATTATTTCTGAGTTTTATTTAAGGAAAGTCTTTCTAAGCAAAAAATAAAACATCAAAAGAAGAATCAGGAGAGAAAGTCTTGATAGACTAAGAACAAACTAGGGAAATATATTGCAACATATTTGAAAGACACGAATTTAGTATACTGAGTTAAAATTACCACAAGAAAATTAGTGTCACCATAGGAAAAGGCAACGGTGATAGATAGGTAATTACCTCAAATGTAGAAACACAAAGTGTCAATGAACATAAGTGCCACTATATTTATTACTAATTAAGGAAACTCAAAATACATTTTTAAAAATGAGATGCTGTATGACTTTCTCTCCATTACACAGGCTGCACTTATGAATGGTAAGAATACCCCAAGGTGACAACCAGGGACCAGTGATGAAGTCATGCTCCTACACACTGATGGTGGGAAGTAAATGTTGAGGTCATGGAGGAGAGGACCGAAGGAATGCTTTTGAACAGTAAAAAGGCATTCAACAATATGAACTAGTCCCAAGGAAAGTGCATTAGACTAAGAGAAAGAAGCCAGACTCAAAAGGGTATATGCTATATGATTCCATTTAAATGACATTTTGACAGCAAAATTGTAGTGACAAAGAGCAGAACAGCATTTGCTGTTAGGGACTGGGGGTGAGGGAGGAACTGACGACAAAGTAAGCATGAAGGGGTCTTGGGGGTGATAGAATTCTTTGTATCTTGATGGTGGCCATACACTCCACGCATTTTTTAAAACTCATAGAAATGTGCAAAATTAAATTTTATTGCAAGTTAAATTTTAAAGGATTAAAAATAAAATAAAGATAGTAAAAGAAAAAATGTTGGGAATTGTTGATTATTGAATTTGAAAAAAATAAGTTTTATTGAAGTACTAAAAGCTTTTATAATAATATTAACAAAAATTATCTCTATATGGTTTAGGCTAATTGGATAAAATAATACATATTTATTGGGCTTATCAACTTTTAAAATCCATAAATTCACAAGAAAACAAGTCAAACAGAGGGAAAAAAAAGTTTTATACTTAATTGTTGAAACATGATTTCTCTCTTTTTTCTTTTCTTTCTTACACTTCCAGTGTTCACTTGTGGCTGCCTGTAGGTGTTTAACATTGAGAGAAGTTTATAATGTGGCTCTTCATGTACCAGGCTCGAAATAGCATAATGGGAAGCTTAGATAGCAGCTTAACAGAGGATGTAGAAATATTCTTCATGTTATAGTCTCCTTCATAGACCATTGATAAAAGTTAAGAGACTAACAATAAACTTGCATATCTGTGAAAGGAGTGTCCATTATGATGTACAGAAAAATGGTTGGTGACAGAGCTTTCAGAGCTTTGTCTTGATCCCTGGACAGAACTTAGATAAACTCATATTCATAGCTATCTCTCTTGAATATAAATGATTTAAGCTAACATTCTAGAAAGAAGTAAAGCTTAATGGTTTTGAAATGAACATCCTTAGCAGGTACAATAAAAACTCTTTTACCTATGGTCACTGAGCCTGGTAAATTGGATGGTTAATAAGTAGACTACAGCTTTATATCTTACACTGTCATTTTAAGTTGGGACACATAATTGTTCATTTGCCTAACAGTCTTCTTGTAATAGGCTGATGTTTCCTTTGAGTATAGATCCATTGATTGGAGTTTGCCGTCTAGCAAAACCCACCCTCATAATATATCATCTCCAATTTCAAGTTTCAACTTATATAAAGTACAGCAAGAAATTAAAGACAAGTGCAATGCGCACCAAGTGCAGAAGGCTTTTAGAATTTTATGATTACTCTTCATACCCTTTTATAGTTATCTTGTCCACACCAAATTTGACAGTAACTTTTTCTTTTTACTAGCTCATTGATTTAGCTTTCATACTGGGGACTTTCTTTTTGCCTTCTTATTTTACCAAAAATACTACATCAAAATTATACATCATAAACATTTTTTGGAACCCAACATAATGGACTATTTATAACTCAACTGGTGGGACAGAAGCCCCCCGACTCATAGTAGAAGCAGCTTGCTAACCTAGTTATGAGTCAGTAAGTCTACAGAGGGAAATGGAGAGTTTTCTTTATTTTTTTCTTTTTCTTTTTTCTTTTTTTTTTTTTTTTCCAGTACTGGGGATTGAACTCAGGAACTTGTGCTTGCCACACAGGGGTGGTGCCACTGAGCTAAATCCACAGCACAAGAGTATTCTTTAATCCAGTGATAAAGGTAAGTGAAAGTCAGTTAAAAGAATATCTATGATACCTGAAAAGTAACTGTTCTGTGTCATTGATTGACAAGTATGACAGGTATGACTTAAACATATTTTGTTTTGAAAAGTAAAGTGTATATGCACACAAAGCTGAATTGTAAAATATATGTAAATAGGATCAAGATTTTCATTTTACAATAAAACAAGTGTTACTATTATTATTAAACCTATTTGGATTTTTATAATGAATTTGTGTGACAATAAATTCAGAAGAAACATAATTTCCATGGTTAACACAATTTATTTTTCCCCATCTCCTCTATCTGGGATATCTAATGCCTGCTACGTTTTTCACTTGGGCCTTACGAGAATCTCCTGTATACTCAGCACTTCCTCACCATGATCACCACCTCTTGTTCTCCACTGAGGTTTCCTCATAGAATTCAGAACTATCTTCTTTTTACTGCTATTGCCACAGCCTTCTGTCTTCAAACACAACCCTGGCCCTAGTTGTGAGCCACTTTCTGAGTGTTCCTTGATGTTTAATGAGGATATTTCCAACCAAACAGACTTCCATTTCTGAAAGTTCTGCATTTGGGGCATGACTACTTTGACTTTAAGGGTGACAAATTATTCTTCTTTGTAAAACAGAGACTTAAATTGGCACCTCAGAACAATTCATTTCAGTCCCTACTGTACCTCCCAAAGGGCTTGTCTATAAGGATACCCTGGATCAGTGGTCCTCAACCTTTTTGGCACCAGGGACCAGTTTTATGGAAGACAGCTTTCCCACAGACAGGGATGGGATGTTTGGATGATGCAAGTGCATTATATTTACTGCCCACTAAATTTCTATTATTGCTGTGTTAGATTCTTATAAGGACCGCACAACCTAGATCCCTCACATGTTCAGTTCCCAATAGGGTTTGTGCTCCTGTGAGAATCTAATGCCATCCCTGACCTGACAGGAGGTGGTGCTCAGGTAGTAATTCCAGTAATGGGATGCAGCTGCCAATACAGATGAAGCTTTCCTTGCTCACCCACTACTCACTTCCTGCTGTGCAGCCAGGGGTGGGGCATGAGGGTGAGTATTGGTGGTGGGCAGAGGGAATCTCTACCCTAAATAACTGTTTGAAACTCATATTGGCCAATTTTATTCCCAAGACTCTGTTCCAAAAGAGTAGACTTTATATTGAGCTCTTCCTCTAATGCCAACTGGCCAAACACATGCAACTGCTTCATGCAGTAGCAGTTAGTGTGCACCACAGGGATCTTACCCTAAATGGTGCTGGCAGGACCATTTGATCTCCAAAAATAATATGTCTTCCTGTGTGCTATGGAGAAGAGTGAATATCTAGTATAGTTAATGCTATATGAATTTATTCATGTGTTGAGTGAAAATGGAAATGTGAGAAAGCCTTACTTTATACTCTTTAAGAAACACATATTCTAAGTTGGATAGCCTTTCTTGACATATAATAATCAACCTTTCTTTGTTTTATTTTTTTTAAATTCATTAAGTTTATTGGTACATTTTAGGTATACAATATGATGACATTCATCATTAGGAATTTGTACCTTTAGATGATATATTTTGGTTCTTATTTTTTTTCCCCATTCCTGGACTTCCCTTCAGCCCCTTCGCCCCTCCCTATTTACAGAGACTTTGTTCTCTATTTTTCCTTTTCTCATATTTATTCCTATAGCCATTTTAAGGTGACCATGTGTTTTTCTCTTTGATTATGACAGTTGGTTGGAGAGATAGAGCTTACAGGAAGTATCTTTCTGGCTGTTGTTTATGCATGGGTTAAGGGCAGAGCCAATCCTACCCAAAAGATTCAATGAAGCTTGTGGATGCACTGAATATAGAGCATTCAACCTGAGATCAGGCACCTAAAGTATCCATGTATTCTCTAACAAGAAAAATGCACACATTCTAAAAGATCTATCTATTCACAAGTCTAAGTAAGTACAGAGAATAAACACATACTTCATGAAAGAGCTAAACTTCTTGGAAAGTGTTATCAATAGCCACCATCTCTACTTCCTCATATATTAGTGTCTTTTCAAGGATCCAATCTGGATTTCAGGCCCCAGTGTTCACTTGCTGTTTAAATCAAGGTCACCAAGAACCTCTCTTGAAAAACCCACTGCTCCCTCTGTCTTCCTCTTATTTGACATTTCTGCAGCATTTGGCACAACTGTCGTATTTTACATCTTGGTATATTTTTCTCTTGACTAGGGTCCTGCACTCCCCAAATCCCTGGCCCTTCCTCAGTCTCCTTTACTGAATCTTTTTCTCCTCCCTAAACTTTGAAGAGTACCTCTGTGCTTAGTCCTTAGCATTCTTTCCTTTTTCTATTGAAATTATCTCCATAAAAGATCTCATCTAGTCCCAAACTTTCAAATGCCGCCTCCATCACAATGTCTTCCAAATTTAAATCTATAGCTCTGACCTTTCCTTTGAGCACCAGAGTTTTCCTAATGGATATTAGCTTCTAATGGATATTAATGGATGCCTAAAGGAATTTCTAAGTTATTATACTCAAACTGAGCCTTTGATTTTTGCTTTCTCATTTCCCAAAGTGCACCTTATCTGGATGTTCCTGTTTCATGGCATGACACCCTCACCAAGTCAGTTGCTCAGGCCAAATCAAAGGACTCATTTTTTATTCTTTCCTCTCCTTCATCCTCCTCATCCCTCTTCTAAACCTCAAGCCATCTGGAAGTCCTGCTGGCCTCACCTCTACAACAATACCTCTAAAATAAGCCACTGTCACTGAAGCGACTGAATCCTTTCTTGACCTGTATAGTCTTTTCTTATACAATTTAAAAACATAAATCTCTTTCTCTAATGGCGTTCTCTGCATTTAAAATCAAGTCTACTCTTGCCTGTGACCTGACATGGCCCTGCCAGGCTGGCTCCTAACTCCTTCCTGACCTTGTCTTTTGTCCGGCTCTCCTACCTCTTATCATACACCATTCTGTCAGGTTCTGGAAGTGGCCAAGTTTGCTCCTGCCTTCCCCAGGGTCTTTGTACTCTCTCCTACCTCTTATCATACACCATTCTGTCAGGTTCTGGAAGTGGCCAAGTTTGCTCCTGCCTTCCCCAGGGTCTTTGTACTCTCTCCTACCTCTTATCATACACCATTCTGTCAGGTTCTGGAAGTGGCCAAGTTTGCTCCTGCCTTCCCCAGGGTCTTTGTACTCTCTCCTTCTGCCTGGAATGCTCTGCCCCAGATCTTCACATGGCTAACTCCTTTTGTTATTCAGGTCTCATCTCCACTGCTACTCCTCAGCGAGGACTTCCTGCCTAGCTAAAAGTTGCTCTTCCTCTGCCCCCCAGCCATGAGGGATACGTGCTCATGAACATGTTCATCCATGTCCTCCCACTTTTTCTCCAATGTTAGTCTCCATTGTAATCACCTGGGGAATTTGAGCCTTACCCTCCGAGATGCTGATATAATTGATATAGACTGCACCTTGAGCATCAGCAGTTTTTCAAAGTTTTCCAGGTGATTGTAATAAACAAGCCAAAGTTTTTAAAAACATGTTTGTGTATTTGTTTTCTTATTTATTGTATATCTCTTCTAGCAGATATAAATTGCACCAGGGTGAGTCACTTTTGTTTTATTTCCTGGACTACCCTCGGTGTGTGTTCTAGGGGATATTTTTGGACCTCATGAAATACGCTTTCCAAGTCCCATGGAATCAGAAAAAAAAAACCCTTTAACTGAAAGCCATTTAATATAGGGTTCTGCACCTTATTGTTCATTAAGACAGCTGGAGTTAAAAAGCTCTAATTCATCCTGGCTGAGTTTCAGCATCATCAACCACATCAATCTCCCCAAAGTTGAGATGGCAACAAAAGAGGTTGGTGATGTTTCAGAAGAAATGAGAAGAGAACTAAATACAGGTGTGGGATAATGATCCACTCAAGAGGAAAGAAATGAAAGGGCTATCTACGTGATTGAACTGGGAAATTGGTTTGGTTATCTCCTGGGCCATGTCAGTAGATGGAAGAGTTCTCAGGGATAGAGATGGGAGGATGCTGGGCAAGAGGGACATTAACTGGTAATAGCATCCTGTGTCTGTGCAGACACAAGAGTGAGAGTCAAGATCTCAGCCAGTGTGTGCAGATGGATGGATCTGTGAGCATAGTGGTCCCATGACACAAGAGCTAAGAACTCTATTGGAAGGGCCTATCTAGCAACTTCAGAGCTTCAGGCTGAAGCATGGCTGACAACAGTGAATGTGAGACCAGGCCCCTGCTGTCCAAATACACTTGAACAGAATGGCTTGGCGTGAGGTTTTGTGAGGGTGTGGGGGACACCAGATTCTGTAAAGAATGGGAGATGGGGGCTCAAGCTATTTTCCTTAGGTTGTAAATTTAAGAGTATCTCCAAGGGCTTGGGGGTATAGCTCAGTGATTGAGAGTGCACTTGGCATGCGGGAGGCCCCAGGTTCGAGGCCTAGCACAGCACTAAAAAAGAGTAGGCCCCAGGAACTGAAGAATTTGGAGAAACTTTGTTTATTATTTATAGAGATACTTAAACAAGTGATGCTTGTACTTTCTCCATAAAGTAGGAGACTACATCATCATTCCTTTTGCTTGTTTTTAAATGGAGACAGCCTTCCAACTACCTAAAAATGCAAACATAGATGTTCCTTCCAGAAACATTCAACTTCCAGAAACAAAAGGTTATTATTTTGACACTTGAAAAGGTATATACACAATTTCTGCTAAGAATAAATGCTCTTTATAAAGCTTATTCTGCTCTCTATGCTTTGCCGATTTAGCCTCATTATTCCAGGGAGCTCTTGTCTGTTTGGGTTTATGAAAACAGACACTGAGCTGATTGAACCCAGGTATGGCTCCAGGATATCATAACAAATTGTGGTGGTGCTTGAATTGTTTAGAAAATGATTTAAACCATGATAACATTAAGTCATTGTGCAGCTCTTCCCATATATAGCTCTAGTTTAGTTTTTATCACCTAAATTAGCCCAACTTTAAGTATAAATCTGTCTTTGGTGAGCTTCTTCCTTTTCATTTTTCTAAAAGATAGCAAGCAAGCCAAAAAGATTTATGGCACAAAATCTTTCAAGACGTAAGATTCTCTTTAAAAATAGCACTTAGTGATAAGGAAGGAGCAAGTTTTATTGTTAGCTATACATATGTGCATACAGCAAAGAAAGAAGAAAAAATCCTAGCAGGGTGGAAACTAGGGGATAGGGCAGGAGGGTATTTTTCAAGATCATGAGACATTTTGGCACTGTCTAAACACATTAGTATTTCTGCCATTCCACGGTTATCAATAAAGGGGTTCTCTAAATTACCTAAGTACTCTATGTAGTGTGAAGCATTAAATTATCTGTAATTCTTGCATAGCAACATACTCTCAAATCACATGAGGATGAATGCAACATACACATGTACAAACAAGATATTTTGTTTTTAAGGATCTATGAGTTTTTATGAGTTTTCTCATATAAGGATCTATGAGTTTTCTTCATATGTCCAGAAATAGGTACTGAAAACTTTAGTGTCAACATTCAGAAGATTACACAATAAACATAGGCTGAACAAGGAATGAATGAATGAATGAATGAACAAGGAGTATGTTTCCAGACTCTGATCTACAGAAGCTGTGACCCTCTTGCATGGGGAAGCTTCTTCATGTCCTGGAGCTGGATTAGAAAACTAATGAGTGTAGCTTGACAGATCCCTAACTTTGAAGATGACAAATAACAAACTGCCCAGGTGCAGACTTTTGTTTTCTGCTCAATGTGAAAATTGATTGACATCGCTAATGACTTCAAGTTATCAATCATAGATTTTATTTTTAATAAAAGGAATGAATTAGGACCTTCTACTGCTCAGCAGTAGAAGAATGCTTGTCTAGCATGTGTGAGGGCCTTGGTTCAATCCAAGCACTGCAAAAAAAAAAAAAAAAGGAATAAATATGCTTTCTATAATGGTTTGTAGTTTTTCTTGGAGGTCTGTCTTATGAGATTTTTCTAATGCTGCAAAAAACAAAAACAAAAACAGAAAGAAGAACACAGATATACCTTAAGTCAGTGTTGCTCTGCAGATTTCCTCTGGCTGTCCAACATTCAACCCTCCTTCCTCGACCCATACTGATGAGGCTGAGAGTTTACTGTGTCCACTGTGGAAGCTGAAATTGGGAGAACCTCTTTACCCCTACTCTCTGTATCCAAGATTCTGCACTTCACCAACTGGGCCCTCCTACTAGAGTTTGTAAGCTCTGGAGTGTGTGCCTCAAGATTAAGGAAAGGTTAGGACTCACTTAAAGCAGCAGCATCCACCAGGGCATTGGCTGTGGCAGTGTCCTGGCCATCCCACTTTTGCTGTGTAGCCTGTGCATGCTCTTTGACTCACATCCACTTTCTAGACCCTTTTCTCTTATTTCCCCATTGAACTATATGAGCCCTCTCCCTAACCTTCTAATATATCCTCCTATTTGCCTACGGTACATACAGCCTGATGCTCTTGTTTGCAAAATCCCCTAATTGGCACATCTTTTCAATTACTAATCAGTAACAAAACTAAACCTATTCCTGGCTGTTATAAATAAAATGAAGAGAAGGCAAAAAGTTATAAATTGTCTAACAGATTTGAACTACATTCAGCCATTATTTGTGTTCTTCAAGTCACGGCACAGTGGAAAGTCTGGTGGCCTTTGAAAGAGGAGGATATGTATTCAAGCACTGACCCTACCATTAACTGACTATATGACCTTGGGCAAAATACTCTCTATGGGCTTCCTTTTTCTCACCTATAGAACAAGAATAAAAATATCACACAGGTATGTTACAAGGACAAAGTGAGACTATTTTTTTTTTTATCATGAAAGCATTTTTAAATCATGAAGCTATTTTTATCATTCCAGGCCAATAAAATCTTTTCTATATAATCTCATTTTGTATACCATCCACATTCATTATATATTTCTCAGTTTTCTTTTCAGATAAAAGCTGGGAGGTGAAAGGCTCCTGGTTTCAAACTCTCATTTAAAAAAGGACCTTATATCAATACTTCCAATATAAGCAATAAATCCTAAACCATGTTGAAAAGAGAAATCGATGACTTCCTTCTTCCTTCTTATTTCAAAAGTTATGTTCAAAACCCAGCTCCATTTTCTGGTGATCCTCCAAAGCTGCCATCCAAACATATTGGTTTCTCCCTTCTTGGGGGCTGTACTTGCTCCAATAGATTGTCTATGCCCATGACTCTCAACCTTGTGTGTACATCAGAATTCCCCAGGGATATTTAAGTAATTCTGGAGCCCAAGCTATGTCCCAGATTAAGTGAGGGAGGTGGGGGAGGACTCAGACAGTGACAGTTTTTGAAGCTCCTTGGGTAATTCCAATGGATATTACAGATTTTGGAACTATTTGGTCTATGTTAATCTGATAACCTATTTATCAAATCCTGTGATTGAAACCATCATTATCTTTTCCCCCATTCTTCCACCCAATCTTGGTTTTCTTCTACCTTGAGCCTGACAGCAAAGTCAAGGTATATTCACTATATTATGTGCATAGAGTATGCTGTTTTGAAAGCATTTTAAAAGGACAAGTCACTTTTATAACAGAAAGATACTTGCCTTAAACCCAGTCATTTTCCAGTGTAGTAGCCTTTGCCGGTGGTTCATCATTTTTCTAAGGCATTCTTTCTGAAATGAGAGATCTTATTCTTGGTGCCAGACCTCAGAGGAATTATTTTTGAACACTTCAAACCATTTAAAAAAATACTGAAGTGGCAAAAAATTACATTTTTCTAATAACAATATAATCTCCCGAACTATTTTTATCACTTTATATGTAAGTCTCTTTTTCTGGATTACAGTGAAAGCATTATCAGTGCCTCCAGTAGTTTTTATTAAGGAATGCTAGAATAACAATAATAGCTGGCACCTATCAAGCACATATTATATGTTCAATGTTTTGCTTAGTGCTTTACCTACATCACATCATTTAATTCTCATGGCAACCCAGCAAAGTTTCTGCTATTATTATCCTCAGTTTTTCAGGGGTAGGAACTGAGGCTTGCAGTGATAATTCTCTGAGGTCACTCATTTGTTAAATAACAGTTATGTTGTTTATTTCACAGAGGCATCTATGAGTTAATGGAAATTTATTAAACAACTGTGTGCCGAAATGTTTGTCCTAATCTCTTTCACTTATGTCTCTCATTGTATCTTTATAACCACCAACACACCAGGCAAAAAATATGACAGATGCTCTAGGGGAGAAAAACAGATCAAGAGCTTTCTCCTCTGGTTCTTTGGCCTCCTGACTTTCTTACTCCTGCTTCCTCTCTCATTATTCTTCCCAATGAAATGAGGGCAACTCCACCAGGACTCAGAACAAATCCTGCAGGAGAAATGCCCTCTCCATCCTTCATCCTCTCCCTTGATCTTTAGTCTCTAAATCAGGAAGAAAAATGAATCAAAGGCTAGTACATTTTTTAGGTAACCTAGAAGACAAGCAAAACACCAGGTTTTGCGTATATGTGCCTAATAAATATAACCATAACTTAGTGGTGGGGGAGAAAGCTTGTGGCTAAGTAGTAGAGTGCTTCCCTTGCATGGATGGTTCCCCAGCATCAAGAAGAGATGAAAAAACCCCCTAAAACTCTACCTATGCAAACATAAACGTGTTTGAGATTTTCTTATAACTCTGTTCAACACTGATATCCATAGCTTGGTATGCTTGAGTACATTTTTCTTTTAATATTTAACACAGAATATTTAGAAACATAGATACGTAAAAGGAAGAAAAGTAAAGTCACTTACCTAGAAAAGAAAAGCTGTAAAGATTTTGGTGTATATCCATATATATATATATATATATATATGTATATATAATTTTTTTCAAAAATGACGTCATAGAGTAAAACTATTTTATAATCTTCCATTTCACTTAATATCATTTGAAGTGTTTATACATAATTGGAGTAATTGTGTATATTGTTACTTGTTTCATTAACCCTCTATTGAATACTAGCTTATTTCTCATCTTTCACTTTACATACAGATTTTTGCAGCTAAAAATTTTTTGAGATAATATCAAAACTATAGCTCAGAGTTGTCATGGAATTGATCAAATTTAGCAGAACAGCTTGGCAGAAACTCTAACTGGGATCTTCTGATGACCAGACCTGGCCTCCTTCCCTGTAGTCTAGTTCTCAATTCCTACTGCAGGTTTTCAAATCAGAGATTTTCTTCTTCCTTTTTTTTAAAGCACCATTGTCCTCTCTTCACCCCTAGACTTCTGATTTAATTGGTCTGGGTGGACCCAGGTATCATTATTTCTAAAAATTCCCCTGGAGGTTGTAATGTGCTGCAGAGTTAAGAGCTGCAGCTTTATACCAGGTGGCTCCTAAATCAAGACCTCTCAGAGAGGTATCCTGGGACCCTCTGAGCATTAGCTTCTGTAAATTAAAGAGGGCACTGAATAATAGAACTTCTCAAAAGATACTTCAATTACTTTCTTGAGCTAATAGCACCTGAGTATAACACTCTGATGACTAGTCAACTTTCAGGGGGTATTTATTCTTTAATGTTACACCAGAAGCGTGTATTCTTGTTACTGCTCAGCTTTTAGACAGCTCTGAATGTTTGTTTGAGTCTTTCAGGGGAAGGGCTCAAGAGCAAATAAGGATTGCAATTTAAGGAAAACTGGAGTGTCTCAGGCTTTCCCAGGGTACTTACAGCCACAAAACCTTTTGCTTTAGCCCTCAGATCTCAACGTTTCTGAGCCCCCCACCTGATTTCCTGTTTCTCTTCCCACCACCAATTGCAGCTTCTCCAGGGTTTTCCAGGAACCCCAGGATTGTATTTCTTTAAAATATTGGCAGGTGTCTAAATGACCCCATTAGTTGCACACTGCTACAATAAGCTGGCCTGAGCTTCTTCAGTTTCAGACCCCAGCTCTGCCATGGAGGAATCACTCAGACTAGGACCTGGCCATCACTGCCATTGCCACTTCCCGGCAGCAGTGGAGTTGGAAATGGTTTGTACCCTGACGTTAGGGAAAGTGGAGCTCACTCATCACTTTTCTAGACCAGAGTCTGCAAGCTAGAAAAAGACTGTTTGCTGTGTACTCCACTTATCTGGAGAAGTGTCTGGAGGCATGGTAAACTAGGCTGCAGAACTCTAGGATTTAGTGATTCAGCCTTCAATTCACACCCTAGGATCCCTTGCAGGGTCTCAGTTGAAAAAAGTTTAGATGCCGTGGTATACACAGACTACCACACTTGGAAACTACAGCAAAGTGCTATACTCCTCCCTTGTGATGAATTTGCTCCTGGGGACTCCTGCTATTCCTCTTGATCAGAATTCTTCAGAATTATAACTGAAAATGAATGAAGAATTAAAAATGGAGGAGATGAAATCCATTCACAGGAGATAGAAGAATTTGCCTAGTCTCAGCTCAAAAATTCTCCTAAGAGAAATAACAAGTTGATTGGAGAGGCTCTGTGGGATAAGTGGACAAGGTCATGAACTGCAATTCAGGAGACCTGGTTTCTCATTCCAGCTCTCATTCCAAGCTCCAAGCCTATGTGAGGTTACTCACCTTCCAGCAGGAGGTGTAGTTTCTCAGAGTTGTAATATCTTTATATGTGAAATGGGGAGAATAATCTTCCTAGCTCATGGAGGTACAGAAAGGAATAAAGCACTTTGTTGCAGGAATGCAGTAGACTATCCATAGTAATAGAGGGTTCTATTTATTCAGGAAAGGGTAAATGCTCCTCTCAGGAACCTCTAAGTTTAAAGAAATCAAGGGATATTACCTAGCACCATTATCTCTAAAATTGTAGTCTCAAACACTCCTACAATAGTAGTAGGATGAAGGACTTCATGAGATGCCTGGGAAGAAACATGAGCCCTGGGAGCTGTTCTTTTAATTGTGTACTTGATTCAACTAGCTGAGCTAGCATTGAGATGCTCTCAGATCAAGGGTACCCTCCCTTGTCTCTGGCTCTTTTGCTACTGCCATCCTCACTGCCATCACCAGAATTTGTACCCATGGATACCCCATACTTGAGGGTACTTCTTTTATTCCTGGAGGAGAAAGGATGAAGATTTGGGTGGGAAATAGACCAAAAAGAAAGAAGAGGACTGGTGGGGTTGAATGGTATCTGTTTATCACCGAGAATTGACTCAGCTTTGGCGGGGAGAGGGCATGCAGAGCTTTTTTTCAGTTCCAGAAGTGTGGCTTAGAGATGGCAAAGCCGTTTTCCACATTTCAGGGTGGCACCATCACCACTCTGTGAACCTAGGCACTGGTGGCATTCAGAGGACCTCCAGACAGCGCCCTCACCTGGATCTGTCCAGAGATGCCATCGGAGTGGTGGTAAGGGGCCTGTGGGCAGAAGGCAAAAAGGAGCAAAGCTGTTGCAGGACAGGCTGAGCAGGGCTAGAAGTTGCTTCATGGCAGCTGTAGGTGCAGACTGGTTAGTGAGTACATGTGCACTATTGTGTTGAGGACTAAAATAATAATAAATAAGAATAATAATAAATAAGAAAGTTTTTTAAAGAACTCTGAAAGTTTAGGAATTGGAGACCATACTAACTATAAAAACCACAGAAATTACAATTCCATTGGCAATATAATACTAGTGTTTGAAATGTTGATGTTGAATTACAAACACAGATGTTGAATCTATAATCAGAAGGAAATGTGAAGACCAAGTTAAATTATCAGAGAATTTGCAATCTTAGAGTTTTAATGAACTTATAGGGTAGTACAGTTGAAGCTTCCAAATACACAAATTTCTTCACTAAACATTTTCCCTCTACAGGTCACAGCCACATTTTTCTATCCCTAACACTTTTTGCCTTAGTCTCATTTCACCTGACTCCTTTATTGCAGGAGGGAGAGGAGAGTAGGGGGAAGGTCAAGAGAAAAATGAATCATCCCATTTTGAGTTTCAGGAAAAGGCACAAATTACCTATTGCAAAGAATATGTTTGATATACTCTTAACACCTGTAAGCAGAAAAAAGTGATCACAGAATGAATGCATTGATGGGAATTGTGAAACAGCTATATAAAAATGGCCATAACTTTTTTTGTATAGATTGCAATTTGTTATACAGTGTTCTTCTTTAGTTAAATCCTACCAGCTACTAAATCATATAAATACAAGAAATCAGGTTAATTTTTTTTCCTTTAGAACCTCATTTAGATAGAGTAAAACATGTAAGCCCAATATTTGGGAGGTTATACACAGACTGTTATACACCTGACAGGCTATTTGTCTTGAGCTTGCCCATAATAAGATTAATGGCTCCTGTTTGATGCAACAGATTAATATGTGAGCTATAGAATAATTTAAATAATTGCCTTCTTGGCAAAAGAGAGAGTCTTTTAAGCAATTTGACTTTAGGACAAATGTGCAAATATTATAACTTCTTTCCAGAGACATTTAAAAATTTCTTAAGGCTAATTAAATAGATCTGGCCTTCAGTAACTAATAACTCAAAGACAAAATATATTACTGTTCCCTCCCCCTATATTTGGTAGGATTTAAAAAAAAATGAGGTGAGAAGTGTTGACACATTTCAATACCACACAATATGTCCTTGTGAAAGCAACAAAGAAATCTTGAAGGTGATAAAGGTCACAGTGACTAATAAAAACTCAAAGTAATAAAACATTTGGGCCCTTCTACAATTGTTCACAACCAACAATTTGCCAATCTGAAATAACAAGCAGGTGATAATTAACAAAGGTAGACACCACCTATGGCTGCCAGCCATTTAGTCAGAAGACATTTCTGTTTATCATCATATAAAAATTGTCATATTTCACACCCCATGAGTTCACAGAGTCTCTTAAGAAAAACAAGTCACCAAAATGGCACATTCGGCCAATATTTCCACATGGGAATCAGTAATCAATGGAGCCTGGTGGCTGAATCCTGCTTCAGAGGCACTGCCTTGTGTTAGGCCACACCACACCATTCCTCACCTGCCTGGCCCATTACACTTGAGTTCAGAGATCTAAAATTGCACACTGCCTCCAATCCCTCACCCAGAGACTGGATAGTCTCTTATTTTTCTTCAGATCTATTCCTTTGTCTCTTGGCAGTACCAACTTCTTAGTCAGCAAACAGTTCCCAAAGAAATAATTCAGCCCTCCTTTCCCATTTTCTTTCTTGTTTTCTAGCTGAATCATTCTCCTTCTCTATCTTGTTCCCCCTCACATCCCACAGAATTTCCTTCTCAGAAGCTGGAGAATGCCTTTATAATGCTGAAGCGTGAAGCAAGACTTTCCCCTAAGTGAACTATGATGCCATTTCTTTTGGAAAAATTACACCTAAATACATACCTGAACTTACTTCCCATAAGATGTACAGTGGTGCCTGTACAATAACATAATAGGAACCTTTAGAGAATAACTTAAAATATGCAGAGCCTGATCAGATTTGTAGCTTAAAACATATTTCATCCCCCCAAAACAAAAGATTGAATCTAGGAATATAAAAACAGTTGATATGGCTTGTTTTATGGAAGGAACACTTGCCAAGTGATTTTGCACCATGGTGGATGCTGTGAGCTGAAATCATCTGAGCAGTTTCCTCATTAATCAATGATGGCACAATACTCAAACAGATGTAGCCATTCGACTGCAAATTTCAGAGAGTGAGAAAAATGGGACTTATGGGGTTTTTGGGGAGTCAACCAGTTTGGAAGATAAGGCTATCTCCGTCAAATCCTATTCTTTACACATAAAAATCCTCTCAGGAGGGTATTGAGCTGTGTCTTGAGTCCTGACTGTGTGTTGTCTGGCAGCAGCTGCCTCACCTCTTCCCTCTGGTGTGCATGCAGACAAAGCTTCTCAGATGTCCACAAGTGACCTTCCTACAGCTGTAGGAACACTACAAAAATTATGACTTCTGGGGCTTTTGACCACCTGCCACAGTCAGTGGAGCCGACTCAACACAGCTCTTTTACCCATCCTCCAGGGATGGGCATTTCTCTCAGCAGAGTGGACCGCTATCCTCACCCAAACTATACATTTCTCAAATCACCTTCCCAGAAAGATCCTCATCATTTATGTTGTATTTGCCTCATCTAGTTCACACGGGAATGAAGGACTTGCCCTCAGGGTAGGGGAGTTCCTTCTACACTGGTCACTGTTTACGAGAAAGACTTAAATAAGGGTGGTCACAACATTAAAACAAGTAGATTTTTATAAAAGTTAATAAAGTGCTAGTAAGAACAAGAACTCAAATCTTAAGGTGATTGATCCTTCACTCACTTTCTGGGTACTGATTTCTTACTCTATGGAAAAATTTATCCCCCCTCCTCCATTTTTCATTACAACAGAAAAGGATAAATGGGAGAACACTTGAAAAAAAACCCAGAAATTGTGACATAAAATGAAAAGTATTTGAGGTGTACAATTCAAGAAACATTAACTAGTTACTACATGTCATTTTGGGACCGTATTAGGAAAAAAATTCTATTTTTACTTAAAATTTTCCTATGTAACAAATATTTTGGTAAAGATAAATGGAGATGGCTTGTACTTTGAATATAAGACAGGAACATCTAAGGTAATGGGAATATAGGGATATGATACAGAAAATGAAAAAAAGAAATTTATCTGTAACTGACAAAGAATATGAGAGAGAGAGAGAGTGAGAGAGAGAGAGCATCAGTTTCACTTATATCCTCAGCTCAGTGAGTAGACAGCAAGAATGAAAGTGCTACTTTCTTCTAATAGAAGGCTTCTGTTACCCCATGGGAAGCTGTGCTCTGAAGGGCAACTGGGAGGCCAATGTTACTGTGGTGATGGGATGTTCTGCTCCTGCTAAAATGGCCTCTCCTGCAAGCAAGCAGGTTAGTTTTTGAAACACTTAGAATTCAGCCCCCCAGGACCTGGGCCAAAATCTGATCTTATGGGGTCATTTCTAGGACATGCATAGTCAACGAACCCAGAAAGAAGGTGCTTGAGAATGCAGCAATTTGAGTAAACATACTTATGGGGGAAGAAAGTGAAACACTGGGGATCCAGAGAAAAGTGATGAGGTTTCCATCTATATTCCTCTGGCAGCTTCGGTAAGGCCATATTTTGTTATTTTTCTTTCCTGCCTGTTTTTCTCTTCTTAGTAGCTGAAACAAACTTAAAAACTCTCACATCAGCTGTGAGCTGGCTGGAGAGATCCTTGTTCTCAAGTGTGTCCCAGGGAGAGAGATTCTGAGGGGAAATAATAGTTTGTGGCAGTAGAAGAGAAGGAGAGGACCCCTGAGGCAGTAAAAGAAAGAAAAGGTCTGTCTGGAGAAATAGCACATATGGTGGCAAGAATAAACACTTTGGCACTGGGGAGACAATGTACAAACCCTAGTCCCACCAAATATCTTAACTTTTCAGAACCTCCATTCACTACAAAATACAAAAATTTAAAAATATATATTTGGGTGCTCAGGAATGCTGGATGTGCCTTACCTAGAATACACCCCTAGTTTTGGTCTGGACAGAACCACCATCTTGGAACCATGAGGAAAAGTCAAAAGAATTCTGACATTTCTAAACTGGTAAAATAATCTCAGTTCCCACCCAAGTACACAGCTGGATCTATGATAAGGTCACTATGAATGCACTGAGTGGTCTCCATCATGTGCAAGTCAATGCACTTTCCACTCAACATACTAGGCTTTAAAAATATTATCTCACTGAATTGTAAGTAAATATAATTTCAGATGAACTTATTAATTATGAAGCAATGCATACAAAGGCGAATAGCACATAGTAGGTTCTTAGCTCATTTAAACTCTTATTTCTGGGTGGACATGGGATAAGCCTATAGTCTCAGCTTCTTGGGAAGTGGAGACAGAATTGTTTGAGCCCAGGAATCTGAGGCCAGCATGGGCAACATGATTCAAAAAATAAAAATAAATCCCTATTTCTGTTTCCTCTTGGCTTGAGACTAGCAAATAGTGTCTCCTAGGGTTTACTTAAGGCAGGAAGCCCAAGGCCACACAAATGAAAGAGAGAGGCCATTGCTATCTGCTCTTGAATGCTCAGCCCAAGTGGCATCATTCCCCTTCTGCAATCTTTTTCCCTGGCTACACTGACTGAGGCAGAGTGGGTTGCTGCCTCCTTTATGCCTCCACTGTGTTCTCTGGGTGTCTCTCACAGTGTTGATCATGTTGTTTTGCAATGATTTCTTTCCATGCCCTTCTCTATTACAGACCCTAGATGATCAGCTGCTCAAGGGCAGGAGATATGTTTTATTCATCTTTATGCTAGCAGAATGTCTAGCCTATGAGAGATGTTCAACGTTTAATGAATAAATGAAAAACTCAAGGCAGAGTCTGACAAGGAAATGGATGAGAAGGGGCTATAGATTCTCAGGGATCTCTTTCCACTTTCTACTCCCTACTCTAGTACCCCTTCCCTCATTTCTCACATCCAAGTTTTCTACTTCTCCTGTCTCTCCAGTTTTGCTAACAATCCTGTCCTAGGTCTCAGGAAGCATCACTTTGGCTTACAGACTAGGAATGTTTTGTTCTTACTAGACGACAGGTATGAAGGGAGATGTATGCAAATCGGGGCATGAAACTTGCTGCAAGAAAAGCCTCACAACATGGTCCTGGTCAATGAAATGTTTGTGGAAATTACTGTCTGGGGATTCTGAAAAAGTTCTTTGGAAAGGAACACATTTAATGGGCTTATGTTCTGCCCCTTTCTAATATCCTAGAACACAGGCACAATTTCTGGAGGTGCCGCAGCAATCTTGGGACTTGAGGAAAAGGCCTGGAGTACTACAGAAATCTCAGTCCTAATATCCTTGAATCATGAACCAATGCTTGCAACCCCCTGCCACTGGGTTTTTAATTACGTGAAAAATAAACCTTTATATATTTAGTAAACCTTTAATAAATGTTTATATATTTAAGTCTGACCTATGTTATAGCTGAAGACAATTCTGAATTGATAAATCTAGGCTTTACTTTCTTCAGACATGCCAAGGTCAGTTCTTAGGAGCAATATACTTCCTGTTCCCTCTGCCTGAAATGCTTTTCTCTCAGATATCACATGATTGCCCCTTTCTCAAAGTCAGATATCAAGGGAATATGTGATCTTCTCAGAAAGGCCTTTTGACTTCTTATCTGAAGACAGCTACCCACACTACATCCGTAATTCTTTAATAATACTGTCCGGTTTTGGTTTTGTCACTGCATTTATCCCTGTCTGAAGTGCTCCTTTGCTTGTTTTGTCACTTTTCCTTCCCCAAGCATGAATACAAGAACCTTCTGTTTGTTCCAAGCAGTTGTATCTCTAACATGGTATATAGTGGCTACTCCATGTTTGATTATGAGAGAGAGAGAGAGAGAGTGAGAGAGAGAGAGAGAGACACACACACACACACACACACAGACAAAGAACTTCTGGAGTTGGACTTGAATATATTTTCCCATAAAATATATTATATACTGTACTTTTGGATAGATTTATATTTTTAAATTTATATTTTAGGGAATGATGGGTAAAATACGGTCTATGACCTAACTATATAATGCTGTATATAAAATACTGATATTCAGGTTCACTCTCCCTGAATGAGCTCATTATGATTTTGACTATACTCTTGTACTCTATCCTCATATTCAGAAAACTTTCCCTGCCTCCTTGAGTTGCATAGCTGCCTCTCTGTCTTTTATCCTCCCCCATCTTTTATTCTTAACAGTTCATCAAATTGTAACTCCTCAGTGAAATCATTTTTTTGATTTATTAAAAAATTTTGAGTTCCACTCAATGTCAAGTAAGTTATTTTTTTCAGTAACTAATTTCTTATTTCTTGAGTGCCACTACCTACACTTTTTTAGGTTGTATCCCATTTCACATCCTGTCTTGTGAAAATTATCCTTATGTCCTTTCAAAGGCACCTGGCCTAACTTCCTCCCCTCCCAAGTTGTTTCTGAGCTTCTCTCTTTTATATGGGTCTGCTTAAAAGCAGCAAACTCTTTTTAATCCCTTTGGGAGCCTTCCCTCTGATTTGCAGTGTGAGGAGAATGGCAGACCATAATGAAACTACAAACAAGACCTTGACTTTCAGGAGAGTAAATTATTTCTTTTCTGGCTAACAAGTATGCCTTTACATACAGAAACCATATAGCTAGAGTAATAGGATAGGGCTATCCTGTTATATACACTTAAGGAATAAAAACAGACCAGTTTGAAGAAGTGGAGTGTTTAGAAGTTAAATGGTAAAAGATAAGTATATGAATGTAAGTTGGGTTCTATGACAGATATATTTGGTTTACCAATCTTCATTCTCTTCCTTTTTCATAGTATAAAGTCCTCATTTTATTTAAGGTGATAATAAGATTAGAAATACTGGCCAGTTAGGTGAATGTGCAGTTAGGTATTGACAAGGTAATGTAGTTCTGTAAGAAGCTCTCTTTCAAACTGCTTAAAGACAGCTGGCTCAGCTGAAAAGTGAGTTCTCTTGCTCTTCATCTTTTCCTCCCACTTCTCATTTAAAACCTGATAACTGGGGCTCCTGCTCTAATTTTGAATCATAAAATGAGGATGAGGATGGAAGCCATGAATTAAGTATGACTGGATCACAGAGCCACCGTACCCAGCTCAAATTTGCCCATTTAAAGGCTCTTCTGTCAGAGGAAAAGCCTGGTGTCTTTAAGCAACTGTTACTTTGCATTTTTTGTTAAATGTAGCCAAGTATACTCTTTTCTCCTACTGATGCTCTTGGAGGAAGTTTTAAAAAAATATGTCCAGGCTGCGTCTAGACCAATTAAACCAGAAATTCTGGGGATGGAACTGAGGCATCAGCAAATGTTTAAAGCTGCCCTGGTGATTCCCCGGTACAGCCTAGGTTGAGAATCACTGCGTTAGGCTGCAGTGTAGCATGTTCCAGATCTCCTGGGGGATGCAGTGATGCTTGTTAACAATTTGAGTTTCTAGGCCTTGTGCCCAGAGGTTTTAGTTACTTAGGTCTGAAGGCAGGTGATTCTGATACAGACAACCTAGGGATCACATCTGAAGAAACACTGCTTTAGGCAATGGGGAATCTTTGGAAGTTTTAAAGCAAAGAAGTAATAAGATCAGAGGAGCATTTGGCAAGGATTAGCCTGGATCTAGCGAATAAATTGAAGAATGTTGTGAGAGACTGAAGTCAAGGAAACCAGTTGGGAGGCACTACAATGTTAATGGCCTGAGGGGCTACATTTCTGAACTATGAAGGTGGTCACAAAAGTGCTGACTGAAAGGGAGCCACAGTAGATACTGGAAAAGATAAAACACTACAGATTTGGTAACTGAGCGGGTATTGGGTGAGGGAAAGTTTGAAATTCTTAGTAACTAAAGAATATACTAGGGAGTGTGGTATCTTCTGGGTTAGTAAGCATATCTCCCCCTTTGCTTAAACTCAGTTAAATTGGCATAGATTATTAGTTTATTATGTATCTATAACTGCAAAGCTTAAATTGATTTTTTCAACCTGATTGTATCTAGAATCTCCTGGTAGGTTGGGACCACTTATTTGCTAGATAAGTTCTATTTTAAGGTTGGATTTTTTAGGAGGTTTTATTTTTTAAAAATTCATGTCTTTTGGGCTGGAGATTTAGCTTATTGGTGTCGCTGCCTGCCTTGCAAGTGCAAGGTCCTGAGTTTGATCCCCAGTACCAAAAAAGAAAATGAAACACTCATGACTTCTAAAGCAAAGAAAATAAATAAGCAGGCATCGTAGTTACTGTTCTTGGAGCTATGCTGTATCTAGATATATCTCTTACAGTACAACTGGGCTCCCAAGGGCCAAAGGTTTAAAGAACACTTCTAAATGATGATCTCAACTGCAAATTATTATTTATTCAAGATAAAGCCAACTGAGAGAGGTTATGGTAATATATTGTGAAATAATCTAAATTAAAAATAATTACTTTATGAGTAATTCTAAAATATTTAATAACCACTGATTTGTCGTAAAAATGAAGTCCTCTACCTCAGAAATTGATATAAATTGTGATTTTCAAGTCCTACGTTATTTAAAAACCAACCTATTGGCTCTGGAGTTTGTAAAACAAGAAAAATAATAGTCAAATGCCTTAAAATGTAAATTAATCTCTTAATTTTTACTAAAGTCTGTATCAAGACACAGTTTCTTTTAAGTATAGATTTTAAATACCAAGCTAACTTAATGAGCAAACAAGACACATATCAAGAGCTTGCCACTCAAGGTACAAAGATGAATGAAATATAGCTTTACTCTCTTGCACTTCGTAGTATAAACAATAAAGTGAGGGTGAATTTCTCTCAAGTTCATTTCATTTAATTTTCTCTCTAATTGGACCATTTTTTAAGAAAACTCTAACAAGGTGAAAGTCATTAGATCTGTTAAAAAAATTAAAAGCCTAAACTTCACAGGCAATGGAGAACACTTGTCTAGATTCCATACCACATTGAGCTTAGTCGCTAACCATACCATTCTTTTTAAATTTGCTGTGAATCATTACCTTGTCACTTACTCCAGAGTATGCCATTGTCCTTAAGCAAAATTATTAGCAATACTGAGGGGCCACCCTCAGTGGCTCAGTCCTTCCATGCATGCCAGGGAAAGTGGACACCCCACACTGTCAGGTATCTCCCCTACTTTCTCCAGTATTCTCTCCTGCAGGTGGATTTTTGTGCCACCTCAGATACTAGTAACTAAAAATGATTAGAGTAAAATGTTAGCTACCATAGAGACTCAGTATTTTTGTGAATATAACCATTTCCTACAAAAATTATTCTATTCCACAGTCACAGACTCCACCCCTAAAATAAGCTACAATTTTGGAAATGCAAAACATTGGGTCCTGGGCCACCTTTGTGTGAAAGTGTGGGGGGAATAAACAGATACAATAGTAGTAGGGAAACAAAAAACAAAACACAACAGTGCCTCCACTGTATGACTCCAGTTTAGGATGTGTGCATTCTATTGCAGATGGCCCAAAGGAGTTTATTATGGGCTGAATTATGTCCTCTTCACAGCCAAGTACCTAACACCAACACCTAACACCAAATACCTCAGAATATAGCCTTTATTTCAGAAATAGGGTCACTGCAGGTATAATTAAATAAGTTAGAATAAGGTCATACCAGAGTTGGTGGGCTCCTAATCCAACATGATTGGTGTCCTTGTAAAAAGGGGAAATTTAGACACAGACACAGCCAAAAGGAAATGCCACATGAAGTTGGAAGCAGAGATGCTTCAACAAGCCAAGGAACGCCAAAGATGGTCAGCAAACCACTACTAGGAGTCAAGGGAGTAGCACGGAGTAGACTCTTCCTTATAGCCCTCAGAAGGAACTAACTCTGCCAAAACATTCATTTTAGCCTTCTTACCTCCAGCACCATGAGACAATAAATTTCTGTTGTCTAAGCCACTCAGTTTGTGGCACTTTACAATTACAACCCTGACAAACTAATTAAAATTATGTTTCCATCATTACCTGAATGGATAGCGCATACTTTTGGTATAGACATAACTTGCCTTTCAGTATTTGACCCATGAGAGTTAAAAATTTTAAAGCAAAACACCTATCATAAGATGGGAAAATGAAAGACAGTGGATGGCCTGGAATGCATGCCAACCACAGGTCTCTTGCTAACAGTGGAGGCTGCTGCTTCCCAATTAAATCTCCTCCATCGTGTGAATCAAAGAAAGCTGAGAAAGCAGCCTCCACGGTCACTGAGCCCTTCCATACTCTCCCACCCCATGTAACTGCTTGCCGTCTCAGCCACAGTGTTGGAAGGAACCTTACTGACTGGCTGCCATTTTCCATTGTCCCCCTCCTAACTTCCTAACAAACAGAACTAGGAAGTGGACCAGAAACTAGCTAGAAGTAGGACTGGGAAAAAGTAGAGCAGAAAAATTGAATACAAATAAACAAAACCAAAATAGACCAAGGAGGGGGTTGTGAAGAAGGAGAAAAAAAGAGAGAAACATAGGCCAGGCTGGTCAGGAAATCACTGCTGGAGGGAAAAACCTGCAATCTGCAGTCATGGATCTCTAGGGTATTCATTACATTGCTTCAGAAAGCCATCAGGAAATTAAGATTCTTCTTGTGAATATAGTATATGTTCAGAGCCCCTAAAACTATTTTTGGAATTTAATCATCAAACTCCTCGTGCTGTGCTTATTTTTTCATTGCTCTGTTCTGTAAACAAAATCTATGTGATTTTACACGAATTTATGTTGAATACTGGAATGATGAAGGCAAGAGACTGAGAAATCAGTCAATTCAATTCTCTCATTTAGGTGCACAGGACATGTAACAGACTTTTCCAGTGTCACACAGCTCATACCAGATCTAGGTAAAATAATTTGTAAGTATATTATGATTTATGAAGAATTTAGGCTGATTTATACAAATAAAATATTTCTAAACCTAACTTGTTTGTTTGCTTGCTTGTTTTTGAGATGGGGTCTCACTGTATAGACCAGGCTGACTTTGAGCTCACTATGTAGCCCTGTCTGGCCTTAAACTCATGGCATTTCTCCTGCCTCAGCATCTGAAGTACACGGATTGTAGGTGTGCACCATCCCACCTGACAACCTAACTGTTTTTGAACCTTCACATCCATTTATCATTGGTAAAATGTTTAAGAACAGGCCTTTTGATAATAGCCCTCTAGGAAATTTTAACAGAAAAATCCTCAGAACATAATGTAAGAAAGAAAAGCAAATAAAAATTTATTCCAGCCAAAACATTTATTTGAAAAATGTTTGGTGAATTAATATACATTTTTATATAAATGTATCTGGATAATTTGAATTTTAAATGCCTTAATATTTATGCAATAGGCAACTTTCTGAGCACTTGATCCTCACAAAACCTTGTGGTTTGGTACCATTATTTATTTATTTATTTATTTATTTATTACTTTTTTGGTAGCACGGATCAAATTCGGGACCTTGCGCATGCGGGGCAGGTGGCAGAACCACTGAGCTAAATCCCCGGCCCTATGGTGCTATTATTTATTGATCCCATACTGCTGATTCGGGAACTGTGACAGAAAGAGATAATACCTTTGTCCAAAGTCATGCTACTTGTGAACAGTAGCACTGCCAATCTAGCCTCAAAGTCTCTTTACTTAGCCACTGTATCAGGTGGCCACTTGCTGCTCTGTGAAGCAATTCGCATTATCAACTCATCCATGTGTTTTGGGAAAGTGGTAAAGCCAGCATTTTATCCAGATAAAATCTAATTTAGATTCAATACTCCTTCCTAGCATATTATTTTGTTTCTTACATTAATATGCTTAAACCTCATTTTTAAGATCTGGTGGATGCCCTTCTATACTATGACTTTCTTCAGCAGCCATTAACAGAAAGTTTTGGTGTGAGGCAGATTCAGTCTAACAGACAGCACAAGAAAGCACTAGAAAGGGAATCCCAACCACCAGCCCACCAGCTACAGCAGCTACCAGGGTTTGCTGGACAATGATGACTCTTGTGGGTCACCCTCCCTTGTGTGCTGTGCTCTTCATTTTACAAATGATAAGCGGATGCGAAGGTTCAAAAATAGGTTGCCGGGTGGGGTGGCAGATGCCTGTAATCCCAGTACTCGGGAGGCTGAGGCATAAGGTATGGTTGATGGAATAGTCATTAGACCAGGGAGAAAGAGAGCCAGGGTCTAGTCACAGAGAAGCCTTCAGTGGGCAACATGCCATGCAACAGGTTGAGCACATCATCTCTGCTCTATATACTGAGCTCCCTTGGGCTTCTCTTAACTACCCTATAGCATGGCACCCAGTTTACAGATGAGGGACTGAGAATCAGAGCATTAAGGCAATCAAGATCCTAAGTGATATTTAGGCCAAGTTTGTCCGACTCCAAAATCTTTATGTATATACTCTCCCAAGTTGCCTCTAAAGTCATTTTAATCTTCTAAATCTCAGACTCTTCAAATATAAAGTGCCATGCCTCACTAGGAATTCTTTGAAGATGTCTAAAAAGTCACTTTGGAAGCAAGTCCAAGGAAACCAGGGCCTAAATTACTGCCCACCCCTGATATGCATGCAGGCACATCACATGCGTGTATGCATGTACGCTCGCACGTGCGCCACTCAAACAGCACATGTGAGCTGATTTATAAATTTGGCTTTCCACATTTAGATTGAAGGGAAGATTTGCTGTTAAAAAAGTTTTGGGATCACTCTTACAAGTGAGTTTTAAGGTGCATTAAGCTTTAATGTCTAATATAGGGTTCAAGCTGCAAAGGTATAATAACTTTGGTAAGTCATACCAAAGACTTCTGATTCACTTGGCTGGGTTTAACCAAGACACTCGACACCTCTAACAGCCTGAACAGCTACTAATCCAAACACGATTTGAGAAAGTGTTTCATAGTTTCAGTGAACATGGCCTTCTCACCCAGGACCAGTGAGATACACATGATGGGTTTTTTCCTTGTGGTCACTATTATTCTTTGAGGGGTTCAATTAGTCAAAGGTGGAAAGGTTGTAGCATTTGTGGTTTAATTTTAATCCATAATTTTACTCTTTATCTCACTTCTTGTTCTTTTTAGTCTACCTTCAATTCTATTTCCCTCCTCTGGGCCTAGATTCAGCTGGTAGACTAAAAGGCTGATCTGCATTGGTAAGAAATGAGTGAATTCACTTAGTCCTTCAAGCCCTGCCTTTTCTCCTCCTGTATTCCTACAAAGAGCAAAGCATTGGTACTTAGATGATAGATAATGGGCAGGCATCTTGGTGAATGCATGGAGAGCCAAGTTTTATTTTTCTTTCATCCCTATTACACATAAACTGTCATTACAAGCTACATCTGTAGAAAAGAATAAAGCTAAAAAAGACCGAGAATTAATTGCAATGGTGATAATACCTTTAAAAAATTTACTGAGGTATTCTTTACATGTAAAATTGACTTAGTTTAGTGAGCAATGTAATGATTTTGAGTAAATACACAGAGTGGCACAACCATCACTTCAGTCCAATTTGGAAATATTTCCATCACCCCAAAATGATTCCCTGAGCATATTTTCAGTCACTACCTATTCCTACTTCCAATCCCAGGAAATCACTAGTCCACTCTCCGTATAAATTTGGGGTTTTTTTTTGGCATTTCATATACATAGAACCATATAATGAATGGTATTTTGTGACTGGCTTCTTTCAGTTAGCCTATTCTTTTTAAGGTTTACCCATATGTTAGCATTATTAGTATTTTTTCCTTTTTATGTAACACCTTTTTGAATGGCAGCATTACTTAGAGAAAAAAGAATTATTTCACAAGCATGGAAACATGAAGTTGAATCAAAGCTGTGACACCTCCTAGCTGGGTCTTTGGGCAAATACCTCAATCTTTCTGAGACTTACTTATAGAATAGGGGTAATAATCTCTCCCTCAGATGACTATTTATGAATTAGTTGGATTGTGATAGCAGACTGGGTACTCACATCCAGTTTTTCTCTCCACTTTTCCCAGAAATCTTTGTTTTTCTCACCACCTTTAAACTGTAAAGTGAATCTTTACACCCCAGTCTTTGAAGCTTGAAATGAGAACCCACATAGCAGGCAATATCAGAAAAGAAATTCGGCCAAAGGGAATCAGATCCTTCATTAATGGAGCCCAGATGGTGTGGAACTAAAGGGATTTCCTTCGATTACATTGCTATCATTTTTATAAGAACATTAAGCTGCATTTAATTTTTAAAGGGAAAAAATGTGTCAAATTCTACCTCAGACCATTTTATAGAGTTATCCTTACATTTAATGGAGTTATCCTTACATTTGCAAGGATCTAAGGAACACCATAGTTTCCCATTAATTCCTATAAAACTGCTCCCATTAATACCAGCTCTCAGATAACAGGTAAGCAAGTAGCAAAGGGCTACAAAGCCCAGAGTAAATACAGTCCACCTCTAATCTTCAAAACTCAACTTTTGGCCAATAGTTTTTCAGGCTTGTTCTTCCCTAATCCTTGAAAAGAACTGAATTTCATGTGATAGCAAAATAAACTGAACTTTCTGTTCATTTCTCCAGTCCACCTTCTCTGATTGTATGTACATTCTCTAGAATGTAGCACCATCCTGTAACCTTGGACATAAATGTTATGGAGATGCTTTGCCAAATCCCTGAGCATAAAACTCCCTTTCTAAACTGCTTTCCTTCTGGGTCATTGTTTCTCTATACTTTGCAGTTCATCACTAATCCCCTTCATGTTTCTCATTGTTTTTTCTCCACTTGTCTGGGATTTATCACAGCTGCATTTCTTGAAACACTTCCTCTTCACTTCTCAGATTCACTTGCTATTAAGTACAGAATAAAGGAAAAGGATAAAGCTTCTCAGTCCTACTAAAATAAGTTTGTAACCTTTTGTTTATCCTTTACTTTGAGGAAATTAGAAAGATGTATCTTTTTGTGATATACAATGTCTGTTATCAAACGTAAATTCATTAAGAGAGGCAATATATGGTTTTCTAATCTTTATACACCAGTAATAATCACTATACATATGCACTATTGACATTAAGGATGGCAAAGAGAGATATTAGGTATAATTCCTATAAGTGATCCGTCTGCAACATTATCAAGTGAACCTGACTAATTTGATTTCTATTTTAGTAAAGTTATATTCATACAGATAAACAGATAAAGACTGTCTCATGACTGCACCAAGAACCTAATTGAATTTGTACGAGGATTCCTGTGTTTCCTTGTTATAAGTACCTAGCTTAAAAAAACCCTGGCTAAGTTTTCTCGTAATATTGAATATATGAGATCCCAGTAGAGAAGTTTTAACTCATTCTATTATCACCTTACATAGACATAAATGTTATCAAAATGAATAAATATCAGGGAGGGACAAAAACAGTTGAAGTTTACCTAGATTTGTGAATTTCCCTATTCTATAGAAAATTAACTTATGTTAAAACTTCCCTTTCATATCACTACAGTGAAAAAAGTAACTTATATCCTAGACTTTATTTTAGGGATTTTAAGCGGTGTCATAGAAATTTATCTCATGGTATAATGGTTTTAGCAAAGTTGTTCTCTCTATAGCACAGATCTTACATTTGGTACCAGATGACAAAATAATCTTGAAGTATGATGATTTACCTTCACTTTGATGCCCAAGTATCTCCCTTAAATATTAAATACTAAATTCCAGTTTGCAGGCAAGTTAATTTAAAGTTAAATTAAAGTTGAAAGTTAATTTAAAGAAAAAAAATCACTTAATGATTGAAAAATCTCTCTTTCTGTGTGTGTGTGTGTGTGTGTGTGTGTGTGTGTGTGTGTGTGTGTCCTGGAGAATCCTAATCTCGGGGTGCTTGGATAAAATTCCCAATTTGCAGACATCGTCTCTGAGGCCTTGGTCACCATAATATTCTGTCAAACATTTATGCATCATGTACACAAATTACAAAATAATGCCAAAAGCCTCCTACCCTGAGATGGCAGCCAGTTTTTGGTGTGCCTGACGGGCCATTTCACAGCCTTTGGTTCTCGTCTTGTGCATTTCTGCCCGGAGTGAGGGACAGCTGACAGAGACGTCCCCAATAGAAATGACCAATTCTCGGTACAGGGCCACTTGTGTGTTGAACTCTTGGACAAGCTGGAAAAGAAGCCGATTTCTTCCATCACACACTTTTATCATCACAAAGTTTTCCTGTTTCGATGTCCATAAACAGGAAATCTCACTGACCTCTGAGCCAGCTCCCCTAATCTCCAGGTTTAGAAATCTGTAAATTGTTCAAAGCTTAAGGCACAAAACAAATGTCTGTTTTCCACCATCAAGCTTGGCCATTTGCAGATCTGTTGGCCCCCACCCCTCCAGACTCAAGTTTCTGAAGAGCAAGTGCATAGCGTATTTGGATAGCTATCCTGTCACTCCCAGGTCACTAGATAGAGATACTAGGGTCATTTCCCGCTGTTGCTGCTAGGACATGGATTTGAAGTGGCACTGGGGAAAACGACGGAGAGTAGGGTATAATAGGCAAACCGTTCACCTGCGGCTGGGCCCCTGAACACCCTGGCTGGAGCCTGACTGGCAGAGTGGCCACAGCCTCTGCGCTGGAACCTTCGTTCCCTCCGCAGCGCCCCGTGCGCTCTCTTTGGGGTTGTTTGCTACTGTCTCCCCACAAAGCAACGCCTCCACCTCCCCACCCCTTTTTCCCGGAGCGAGCCAGTTACCCTGCCTTTCCCCTCCACTGCTTTTCCAGGGGATAGAAACAACCTGTGTAGCCTCTGACCCCCAAGGCTCTGGCAGTGACACTTCTCTCCATAGGGCCATTATGAGCAGACCCGGGTGTCGCCCAGAATCGGGGGACTGCAGATTTAAAAATAGTACGTGTGCACGTGATCGGCCTGGAGGAGCCGAGGGTGGGAAGTGTCTGGCACTCAACCAAATGATTACCATAGATGACTCCCCCACCCCTTCTCAAAAAAAAAAGGTGCAGATTTCACCCACCATCTTGCAGTCGTCCAGGGTTCTTTGGGTTTTGTGGGCGCTTTCGGAGCCGCTGCCCCTGCGCTCCCAATCCCCGCTCTGCAGCGGGGGCTTGCTGATCTGGAAGATCGAGGAGCGGGTGGGCCGGCTGGGGCGCTTTTTGCGCCCATTCGGTGCAGAACTCATGCATACACATCCACCAAACCGAAGCCGCTGGTGCAGTGCGCCCCTGCGCGGGCGGCCCGGTGGTTGCCCTGCACGCCGCGGCCAAGCAGCCGGAGCCAGGACCCGAGGCGCGCTGCTCACAGGGCTGGAGTTGGCTGCGCGGGTGGGTAACCTTCAGCTTGAAGGAGAACCGGGGAAGCGCCGGCTGCGCCGCGCAGCATCGCTTCCACTAGCAGCGAGGAAGGGGCCCGATCAAGTTCTGCTCAGCAGCATTGCCGGCCCTGTCCCGAGAGCTGGGCGCTGGCGCGGACTCGCAGCACCTTCCTCTCAGCATGGATCGCCCTGCTGAGCCAGAAGGAACGCGTTGCCCGCCGGTGCCCAGTTTCCATTCAGATGGGGGAGCAGCTTTCAAAGCCTGCTCGTCAAGGTGGGGGGCGGGAGGGGGAGTCGCTCTTGCTTCAGTGTCTTCCCTCAGCGGTGCTCAGTTCATCTTTCCTCTCCCCTCGGCGGCCAGGCCTGGAAGGGCTGGCCGTCCCCGCAGCAGGCAATTGGCTCTAATCTGTTGCCTTAATCCCTCCTCTCTAAGGGCTCCTTGTTTAAGGATCCCAAAAGAATCCGTGGCGGGACTGGCAGACGCAGGAAATCGGTCTGGCTGACGTTGGTCGCGGCCCCGCACATTGATAGGACAGGAATACTAATGTGATCCGTCCACACAAACCCCTTCCCCCACCACAGTTTATGCACTTATCCAATCAAATCCCCGGGAACATCAATTGCAATATTACTTCATCTGCTCTATTATTAGAAACGAAAAGTGTCATCAGAGTGGAACACATTGCCACATGCTGAGATGTAAACATGAATTTCAAATAAACCAATGTGGAAGTGAGGCCCTGGACCTCTGAGACCAGGTGACTGCCAGAAAGAAGTGAGGATTTTGCTTCAAAAGGAAGATCTCCTGGTAACATAAAAGAAAAGCTTTGCTTCTCTGAGTTTTGTTTTTGTTTTGTCTTTGTTCATGGGAAAGGTTGATAAGGCCAAAAGCACAGAGGCTTTGCTTAAATTAGTCCTCATCCGCATCCCATTGCAACAAGTAAAGCTCTTGTCCTTGTATCGCAGTCTCAAGACCCGCTCTAAGAGTTTTTCCCAGAGACTTCTAAAAGTAGGAGGCAATAGACTTCCGTGGACACTCAAGGTGACCCTTTCTCCTAGGACATCAGTGACCCAGAGGCCAATAGAAGTGGTCCTGGAAAGAGGGATGGATGCCTTCATGAAGAGGGTAGGGTGAGAGTGAGGCCCTCAGCTTTTTTTTTAACAGGGAGAACGCACACCAAGTTTTCTTAGGAGTATTTACACGGGGCAGGCAGAAGGGAAGTCACACAGGGAGGCAGGGCAGGAGATTGTGGGTACAGGGCAGACGTGGGAACACAGAATGACCCTTTGACCACCCCAATCCCAGGAGGAGGGCAGCAGGTCCCAGGAAGACTGGGACAGGACAGCAATGGGACCCTAGTCCCTGGCCAGGGCTTAGGGCTGGTAAACATTGACCACTCTCAGAGGGGATGGGATGGGAGAAGACTCCTCCTACACTTCCTTATGGGGCTAAGGCCTCTCCAGGCTCCTGGGTCCCCCAACTCAAAGTCTCTTTAGCTCTGGGGGAAAGGGGCAGGAAGAGACAGGAAGTGTCCCCCCTTCCCCTGCATTGGCTGTGGCAGGGGCAGGGCAGTTACATTCAGTCACAACAGGAGTCTCCCCTACCCCTCTAATGCCTCCACACTGGCAAGAGGGAAGGGGGAGCTGGGGAGCCAGCAGCAGCAAGACATTTACCCCTGGCCCATCATCTCCTTATTGCTTTAGAGAGAATATTGTCTTTTCATGGACACTAACATTGTTGAAACCAGGGAGGAGCAGGTGGAGGGGCCCTGCCACCCCAAGGCCAGCTTTATCCCCAACACTGACCCAGTTGCCACTTTGGTGCAAAAAAAAAGAAAAAAAAATACTCTCTGGAGATAGATGGGGAAAGAAACTGGGGCAGCTCCCCACTTCTCCAGGGCAGTAAGGAGCAATACATTCATGGAGGGAGGCAGCAGCAGTCTAGCCCTGATACTGCACTCAGCAATGAGGTCGATGGGAAAAGTTTTATGAGAATGCAAAAGATTAGACAAACTACAAAAAAGAAAAAAAAAAAATGGAGACAAGCCCAGGCAGGGGTTAGAAGTCAGTGAGCAACAGGAGACGCACACCTCCACTCTGGACCTCAGCCTTACCCAGCATTTAAGACAGGTAGAGGGGAGGCCTCTTGGTCCTCTCCCATTTGGTCAATGAGGGGTCAGTCGCAGAGCTGGGAGGTCCACACCCCGCACGCACGGCCACGGCTGGCTGCAGGGCAAGGCTCTCTTGTGACAGTCCCCTGCTCTGCAGCCTCAGCCCTGAGCTGCCCACTCCTGGCCCTTCGAGGCTCTCCTGCCCCTCTCAACAGCAAAGACTCAGCCATGAAGTGGTGCCTTCCCAGCTCCTGGAGAAATCGCTGTGCCCCTTCTCTCGGGGCAAGGCGGGGGCTTGGGAACCAAAGAATACATTCATGTGGCAAGGCAGGGAGCTGGGGCTTTCGTCTCACACCAGGCCTTCTCCCAAATGGCAGCAGTAGGGGAAGCCCCTCAGCAGGCCTGAGTCCCAGTCCCGCCCTGACAGAAGGCAGTCACCAACTGGTCTTTCCCCATCTCCCCATCAGCTAGCGCATGGAATGGCAGCTGGGGGCTGGGCCCTCAGCTTCTTAAGTTCACCCTTCCCACTGACTTCCTCAGATCCTCAGGGAGGTAGTGGAAGTGGTATGGACATTCAACTCTATGCCCTGAGAATGCTTGTTCCCATGAATGGCTTGGAAGGGAGAAGTTAAAGGCATCAGCCACAGGACAATTACTTATGCTGAAAAGCCTATCAAAAATAAATCAGAAGTTTCTAGGGCTATGGAAAATCCACAGAGAGAGTCAGAAATAGCTAGGAAGGCTGACATCTGTGGTTCTAGAGGTTTTTGATTTTGTTTTTGTTTTTATAGGACAGGTGATATCTCATAAAAGAGATATTTGGCCATTGCCCTGGGTTCCTGGCACAGACTAAAACACCTGGAAATTACATTAACAGTAAAGGTAATAAGAGCCTCTTGTTGCCAGGAAGACCAACTAGAAGCTTGGAACTTTCAGCCCTGCTTCCCAACCTCTGGGGAAGGGAAAGGAACTAAGTGAGTGAAATAAGAGTGGCCATTACTCAGTTAAGCATATCTTTATAAAGAAAGCTTCATTAAAAACTCTTAAATGATGATGGACCTTCTGGATTGGTGAAAACATCTAGGTGCTGCAAGGCTGTCATAGCCAGAATGGATGTGGATGTTACATGCTCCCCCCTTATTTTGTCCTTGAATCTTTTCTATTTGGTTGTTTCTGAGTTGTAGCCTTCATAACAAACCACCAACAGTAAGTAAAATGCTTCCCGAATTTTGTGAGTCATTGTAGCAAATTATGGAACCTGACAGCAAGGTTTATAAGAATTCCTGAATTGGTAGCCAAGTTGGACAGAGGATAGGGTAATTGGGGGACCTAACACTGGCATCTGAAGTGAGGGCAGTCTTGCAGGACTGGCCTATAAAACTGGTTGAATCCATTGCTAACTCAGGGTTGTTAGTGACAGAAATGTGTTGAATTATAGGACACCTTGCTGGGGTCAGAGTAATGTTGGGAAAGACATCATGTATTTGGTTGGGGATGAAAAACAAAACCTAACAAGTAGATATATTCAGCTGCATTTGCACATTACTTCACAAAAGATAGAGTCAGTTTTCTCTACTAGACACTAGGGGAAGGAGGAGTTGCTCCCCATGCAGCCTCCTTCCATCTTTGTATACTGCGATCCTTTGGGTCTTTAGATGGCCCAGAGACCAGTGTGAAAAGGCTCACCTGTTGGCTTCCTCTCCCCAAATATAAGAAGGTAAAGAAGTTAACACTTAGCCAGCTCCTTGACTGTTTCCTTTGTCTCTGCTCAATTTATTCTCTCCTTCATGTGTAAGGAGCAGGAGGTACTGAGGGACAAATACATCAGGTGCCTGGAATTTGGTGGGGATGTGGAGATGGTGAGGAGAAAGGCAACTGAGGGGCTAAGGGGTTCTAAAGAGAAATGTGTGATAACTCATTTATAAATTTTTAAAGTCCCATGATATAAACCCCTTTCATTATAATTAACAGATCCCTCCAGTCCCCCCCCCAAGAGAATCTGCTCTAGCACATAGCTGATGGGATCTTTAGAAAATGAAACATGTATGTGGACATAAGATAGAGCGAACAGTCTACTGGAAATCTTTTGCTACTGTCTTTTTTCACCTTCCTTCTCTGCAAGAAAATAGTGACTTCTATCAGATTTGAGCATCTCAAAACTCCTCATACTAGAGTTTTACTCCAGCTATAACCATCTGTTTTCTACCCCCACCCACTTTTGCCTAGAGACAATTTCAACAAATTAAAAGAAAAAAACACACAATTGCGTTGCCCTGTTTCCATGCCACATTTCTTGCAGGAGGTGGGAATAAGGAGGGAAAATCAAGAATAAATGGGCCAAATGCAGTGCCACATTGGAAGGACTGCAAATGTGGACACCTACTGGGGGATTAAGCAGAAATATCATTTGCAGGTGCCCCTTGGCCTTCCTGATACTGACCAAATCATTTTCCAGAGAGGGGAGAAAAATTGCACCAATTCCAGAGCTGTCTCTCCCAGCAACAAATGCTGTAATCAGAATAGCAGCAGGCAGCCTGAGCTCCTTCACCTTCCCCCACACTCAAAAAGGCAGGAATTTGCATTTCTGGGGCTGTCTGATTGCCAAATAGAAGGGTAAATTGGAGTTGGGGATTTCAATAACAAGAGCATATTTTCTAGTTACTCAGACCCAATTTTGGCACATCTTGGATAATAGGTCCTCTATAGGTGTTACGGCTTTGAAAAGGGTCACATTCTAGATTCAACCTGGTATAAGATACATCTTCTATTTCATGTTCTGTCTATGACAGTTTAAGAGAATTCACTTTGATTTCCAATCTGAGAGTGAGAGAGTAAGAGAAAGAGAGAGAGAATATCACTTTAGAGTGAATATGAGCAACTAGTGTAGAGTGGTACCTCTGTTCAGATTTAATTCTTTCCAAAATTCTGGTTGCAAACTGAATTGGACAAGAACATAATCAAATTTCCTCATAAGGTCAACACTAAATGTAACCATTGGATTTGATTCGGTTTTCATCCAATTCTGTTTGCTGCCAGAATTGCAGAAAAAATTAAGTTTGTGAACCAAGGTACCATTGTATTTCTTCAAATTGGTGCTGTAAGAAACTTCATTAGGACTCAAGAGTTGAACACTTCAAACTAATCTGGACTCCCACAGAAGGAGACCTTGGGATCAGGTTTCATTTGGAAGTAATGTTCAAGGAGGTAACAAAATGAAAAAGGGCTTTATATGAATGGGTTTGTGACAGTGGCAGATTAAAAATGCACTAAGACGCTGAGTTCTAGAAACTGGGGTAATCTTAAGAGGAGTGATCAAGTTGTGTTAGCACCAAAAGGTAAGATACTGTTATTGTGAAGACTTTAGTGGATAAACTAATAGTTTATTTTACTCAAAATAGTAGGGAATACAATATGTTGGGAAATTTTATTTATTAATTTCAGAAACTTTTTTCAAGGTTTTAAATAGGGGCAAATCTAGGTTTTGTTGGTCTAGAAGCTTAGGTTTGGGAGCCAACCCACCTTGAAACAAGGTTTTACTATGTAGCTCAGGTTTGGCCTTGAATTCACTATGTAACCCCAGCTGCCCTCAAACTCACAGTAATCTTTCTGCCTTGGCCTCCTAAATGCTGGGATTACAGCCATGCACCACCAAGCCCAGCTGGGAGCCCAACACTAATAAAAATAATTCAAAACTTTAATACAAAATTAGATACACAATCTTAGAAAAAGTCTATGCAAGTGAGGCTCCCTAAAGTTTATGCTTCATAAGAAACTTCACAGTAAATTTCCACCTTTGGTGTCATTTTATATGTATAGTGGGCATCTGGTGTTTCCTGGATCAGGTGTTTTCCCATTCATGCTGATAGCATCTCACATTTTCTTCAAGAATTCAGCCTTTTCTCACTTTCTGCCCATAGGACTCTGTGACTGCCTTTATGACTAGGCTTGGCCAATAAGAACACTGCATTGCAGTGGCCACATTGATTGAAGAGTAGAGATGAAATCTAAGCTGGGCCAATGAGGTTTAGCCTTGAGATTTTTTCTGGAGATAGTAGGTTGAAACATGGAATTATCATTATTTAATTATTTTTAGCCAACATAAATGTCAATTTTATGTATTTAAACCTAATATTTAGGGTTTTTTTTCTTTCTGTGGATTGGTAGGCTGGTAACATGAAAGCCTGGAGTTTCTGATGCCTGCCTTGGCTACTGATGGTCACAGACTTCCTGAGACTATCTCAGAAGATACAAATCAGAAGAGAGATGGAAAAAAATTGATTCTTAGTAATATTATTTGAGTATGTTTATCCAGCTCTTAAGTCAAACTACATTGACAATTTCAGTTAGGTGAACTAAAAATTTCCTCTTTAAATCAAAGTATTTTGATTTGAGAAACTACATGCAACCAAAAGAATCCTGCTTAATATAAAATATAAAAATCATCCGAGGTTCCGAGTTGCGAGGAACATGCCGAATCAGCCCGCTGCAGACAGGCAGGTCTGTGCACGCCCTACTGAGGTCCTGAGTCACATGGAAGACACTGAATCACCCCACTGCAGACAGGCAGCCACTTGGTTCCACACTACAACGATGCAGAGGACACCAGACCACCAGACCACCAGACCACGGAACTGAGTCCTGCTGCTCCTGGCACAGAGGTAGGGCCTTCTGAGCCGCCATCCCACTGCTCCTGGTCCAGAGGAAGGGGCTTCCTGGCCACCATCCCTCCCACTGCTCCCAGCCCACAGGAAAGGGCTTTTGGGCCACCATCCCTACCACTGCTCCCAGCCCCTGTCCCACCTCTCCCACCTCAGAGGAGGTAATCCGCACAGGCGCTAACAGCCCCCCACCCAATTCAAAATGAGAAAACAAGTAAATAAGTTTCAAAACCAGACTTCCAGATCACCTACAGCAACCCCAAAGGGAAATGAGATGGAACACTCTAATACTCAACCACCTGGACCCACTGAACTAGCAACAAACAGAGATCTGGAAAAAAATCAGAAATAATTTCTCAGATAACAGGAGAAATTGTGCCCCTAGTGCAACACATGATTAATAAATTTAGAGAGGAGCTCAGGAAAATGATGCAATCCCAACATAGGAAACAAATGGAATCCATAAAACAGATGCAAATAGATTTCCAGGAGATGAAAAACTCCATTGAAAGTCTACACAGCAGAATGAGCCAGTGTGAGGACAGAATTTCTGATAGAGAAGATAAGATTGCAATTAGTGACCAGGAAAAGAAAAATTGCTTCAAAATTATAAGGGAACATGAGAAGTCAATCCAGCACCTGCTAGATGATGCAAAGAAGAATAACATAAGACTGATTGGGCTCAATGAAGAAACAGGAGAGAGTGGAGATAACATAAAAAATCTCTTCACAGAAATAATGGCAGAAAACTTCCCAAGCAGGGGAAAAGAGCTTGACATACAGATAAGTGAGGCATATAGGATTCCAAATAGCCTTGATCAAAAAAAATCTACACATAGGCATATAATTGTTAAGATTTCAGAAATACAACAGAAGAACAAAGTTCTACAAGCAGTTAGAGAAAAGAAACAAATCACATACAAAGAAAAGCCCATCAGAATCACAGCAGACTTCTCAACACAAACCATCAAGGCAAGAAGAGCTTGGAGTGGCATATTCCAAGCCCTAAAAGAAAACAGCCTCCAACCCAGATTGATGTACCCTGCAAAACTATCTTTCAAAATGGATGGAGAAATAAGATACTTTCATGACAAAGAACACTTTAGGAATTTCGTGACTACCAAACCAGCACTCCAAAGAATTTTACACAATATCCTAGGAACAGACATTGAGGATCACAACCCCAGGAAGCAAAGCAGAATGAACCCATCTGGCATGATAAGAAATTAAATGTAAAGGGGGAGAACCCAACAAAAAGAAAAAGTCATGGCAATGACAAGTCAATAAGTTTCAGTTATAACTATCAATGTTAATGGTCTCAATTCACCAATCAAAAGAAATAGACTGGCAGAATGGGTCAAGAAGCAAAATCCAACAATATGCTGCATGCAAGAAACACACTTAATTCAAAAGGAAACTCACAGATTGAAAGTGAAAAGGTGGAAAACAATACGACATGCGACAGGAACCGGAAAAAAAGCAGGAGTAGCTATCCTCTTTGAAGATCAAGTAGATTTCAAACCAACACTGATTAAGAGAGATGAAGAAGGACACTACATCCTTGTAAAGGGAAGAATCCAAGAGGAAGAGATGACAATCATAAATATCTATGCACTAAGCACTAGTGCACCCAACTATATAAAACAAATACTAACAGACAAGAAAAGTCATATATGCACTAATACAATTGTAGTGGGAGACCTCAACACCCCACTGTCACAAATAGATAGATTAACTAGACAAAAAATAAGTAATGAAATATTAGAACTCAATCGAACTCTTGAACAAATGAACTTAACAGATGTTTACAGAGTCTTCCACCCCAGAAGATCAGAATACACATTCTTCTCAGCTGCACATGGGTCATTCTCAAAAATAGACCACATACTCACACATAGAACATGTTTAAGTGAGTGCAAAGGAATTGAAGTTATCCCCTGTATATTATCAGACCATAGTGGGATGAAATTGGAGATCCATAGCAAAAGAAACTGGAAAAATTTCATAAACACATGGAAATTGAACAACACACTTCTGAATAACCAGTGGGTCACAGAGGAAATTAAAGAAGAAATCAGATAGTTCCTTCAGTTAAATGACAATGACAATACAACATATCAGAATCTATGGGAAACAATCAAAGCAGTCTTATGAGGGAAATTCATAGCAGTGAATATGCATATTAGGAAAACAGAATGAGCCCAATTAAACAACCTGATGCTGAACCTCAAGCTTCTAGAAAAAGAAGAGCAGAACAACCCCAAAGCTCATACAAGGGAGGAAATTATAAAGATCAGAGGAGAAATCAATGCAATGGAGACTAAGAGAATGATACAAAAAAATCAATGAAGCCAAGAGTTGGTTCTTCAAAAGAATCAACAAAATTGACAAACCCTTAGCCAACCTTGTCAGAAAAAGGAAAGAAAAGGCCCAAATCCATGCAATTAGGAATGAAAAGGGTGAAATTACAACAGATACAGCAGAAATCCAGAGGATCATCAATACCTACTTCCAGAACCTATACGCCAATAAGATGGATAACACAGAAAAAATGGACAGATTCCTAGATACATATGAATCACCAAAGTTGAACAAAGAAGACCTAAAAATTCTGAACAACCCAATATCAACCAATGAAATTGAAAATGTAATTAAAAACTTATCAACTAAGAAAAGCCCAGGCCCTGATGGCTTCACTGCTGAATTCTATAAGACCTTTAGAGAGGAACTGCTGCCACTACTGTTGAAACTCTTCAATGAAATTGAAAGGGAAGCAATACTCCCAAATTCATTCCTGGAAGCAAGCATCACCTTGATCCCCAAAGCAGAGAAAGACCCAACCGAAAAAGAGAACTATAGGCCAATCTCACTAATGAACATAGATGCAAAAATCCTTAATAAGATACTGGCAAACAGAATGCAGAAGATCATCAAGAAGATCATACACCCTGATCAAGTGGGATTCATCCCAGAGATGCAGGAATGGTTCAACATATGCAAATCAATCAATGTAATACACTATATCAATAGACCCAAGGACAAAAACCATATGATTATCTCCATAGATGCAGAAAAAGCATTTGACAAAATCCAACATGCATTTATGATAAAAACCCTGCAAAAAGTTGGAATAGATGGTCTCTACCTCAAACTGATAAAAGTCATCTATGAAAAACCAACAGCCAATATCATACTAAATGGTGAAAAACTGAAATCCTTCACACTCAAATCAGGAACAAGACAAGGATGTCCACTATCACCACTCTTGTGCAATATAGTTCTGGAAACATTAGCCACAGCAAATAGACAAGAGAAAGAAATAAAAGGAATAAAGACAGGAAATGAAGAAGTCAAATTGTCATTATTTGCAGATGACATGATACTCTGTATAGAAGACCCCAAGAACTCCACAAAAGTCTTCTAGACTTAATAACCAAATTCGTCAAGTAGCTGGTTACAAGGTCAACACACAAAAATCAATAGCTTTCCTCTACACCAATGACACACTCACTGAGAGAGAAATAGGGCAAATAATTCCTTTCACAATAGCATCCAAAAAACTGAAATACCTAGAAATCATCCTAACAAAAGAAATCAAAGACCTCTTCTCTGAAAACTATGGCACTCTGAAAAGAGAGATTGAAGATGATATCAGAAAATGGACAGAGATCCCCTGCTCCTGGGTAGGAAGGACTAAGATAGTGAAAATGGCCATACTTCCAAAACTGCTATATAGATTCAATGCAATTCCAATTGAGATATCAGCAGTATACTTCATGGACCTTGTGAAAACAATCAAAAAATTCATTAGGAGCAAGAAGAGACCCAGAATAGCAAAAGCAATTCTAGGTAACAGAGACATGGCAGGGGGTATCATAATCCCCAACTTGCAACTTTACTACAAAGCTACTGTGATAAAAACAGCATGGTACTGGTGAAGAAACAGACCTAAGGACCAGTGGAAAAGATTAGAAGATGCAGAAACAACACCAGACACACTCAGCCATCTCATCTTCGATAAAGGAGCCAAACACCCTCACTGGAGGAAAGATGGCCTCTTTAATAAATGGTACTAGAAAAATTGGGCTTTAACTTGCCATAGATTAAAACTAGACCTATATCTCTCACCATGCACTAAACTAAAATCAAAATGGATTAAAGATCTAAATATTAAAATAGAAACTCTGAACCAGTTGGAACAGAGGTTAGGTAGAACCCTTGAAGACATCAGTGTAGGAAAAGATTTTATGAACAAAACCTCAGTTGCCCATGAACTAGCACAAACAATCAACAGTGGGATCTCTTCTTATTAAAAGGCTTCTGCACAGCAAGAGAAACCACCAACAGCGTGAAGAGGCAACCTACAATGTGGGAAAAAATCTTCACCTGCTCTTCCTCAGACAAAGGTCTACTATCTCGAATCTATAAAGAACTTTAAAAGGTCAGACCTCCCCAATTTAAAGACCCAATCCCAAAATGGGCATCTGAAATGAACAGACATTTCTCAGACAAAGAAGTAGAAATAGCAAATAAATACATGAAAAAATGTTCAACATCACTGGTCATTCGAGAGATGCAAATGAAAACAACACTGAGATTCCACTTCACTCCAGAAAGAATGGCTGCTATCATGAAATCAACCAATAAAAATGCTGGCAGGGCTGTGGGGAAAGAGGAACCCTGCTCCACTGCTGGTGGGAGTGTAAACTGGTGCAAGCACTGTGGAAATCAGTATGGAGATACCTCAAAGAATTAGGACTGGAAGTCCCATTTGACCCCGCTATTCCACTGCTGGGGATCTTCCCCAAAGAATTAAAAGAATCATACCACAGTGATATATGTGCACCCATGTTCATAGCAGCACAGTTTGTGATAGCTAAAACTTGGAAACAGCCCAAATGCCCATCAGCTGGAGACGATAAAGAAAATGTGTTTTTTTAATAAAATGAAGTACTACTCAGCCATAAAAAATGAGAAATTAGAGACATCTACAGCTAAGTGGATGCACATTGAGGCGATACTCTTAAGTGAAATAAATAGGACACACATGTATAAATACTGAATAGTTTCTCTGCTGGGAGAAACTGCAAGTGTAAATAAGGACTAAAATGTATAATCGGTAATGTGAAATAGGAAGAAAACTGGCAAAGGGGAAGGAAGTGGGAGGGCTAGGGGAAAGGATAGAGGGAATGGGATTAATATGAGAAAATGGAAAAATAGGAACAAAATCTTTGTAAATAGGGAGGACTGGAGGAGTTGAAGGGAGGCCTGGGCAAGGGTGAAAAATAAGAACCAAGAGAGACTATGTAAAGTTGCAAATTTCCAATGATGAATGTCATTATGTTGTATACCTAAAATGTACCAATGATTAGAATGAACAATCGATAATGTAAAATAGGAAGAAAAGGTCCAAAAGGGTAGGGGTCGTGGGAGAGGCAGGGGAAAGGAAAGAAGGGAAAGGAAAAATGATAAATGGAAAAAATGGAAATAAAGTCTTTGTAAATAGGGAAGGGTGGAGGGTGTGAAGGGAGGGCTAGGAATGGGGAAAAAAATAAGAACCAAGATGCATTATGTAAAGGTACAATTCCCAATGAGAAATGTAATTGTGTTGTATACCTACAATGTACCAATAAAAGAATTTAACAACAACAACAACAAAATAAATAAATAAATAAATAAAAATCATCTACCTGTTGTCTGGTAGAAGATTCACCATGAGCATGGTACTCTGTTAAAGACAAAAACAGATAAAGAAGAGTAAAGCAATGAATCTTCTTTCAAGTGTACTCCTGCTTGAGAGATGAGACATAGAAACAAAAACAATGAAGAACAAGAAAATGTATAATAGCATTATTAGAAGTTAGAATCTGGACAGGTGGAGAAGTGTGGGAGAGCTTTTCAAAGGCTTACTAACTGCAGCAACAGAGGCACAAGAGTGTATGGGATGAAGAGTGTAGCCTGAATTGAAGACAAGGCAGAGAGGCTCGTGTGAAAGTGTTGTGGGTGAAATCAAGGAAGAAGAATGAATGGTCTGATTTCTTTGGCTTAGAAAAGAGAAAAAGACATTATTGGAGCAGCAGAAAGCCTAACAATTTTCCCTGGATGAGAAAATGCACATCATTTGAGGTCACATTGGAAAATACATGTACCTGAAAGACTAATCTAGCATCAACCATGGCCTTTCCATGGTCTTTCTATAGTGCTGCTAAAGTGGACTTGAAGGTTGAACTTCAGTGTTCTGAGGAATGAGTGAGGCAATCCACAGGCAGATGGGAGTTAATGGTAGCTAGGAATGGCAGGGCTCGTATTATGTACACGTTTAGAACAAAACAAAGGGGCTTGATCATGACACTGGAGAAATCATTTGCAAAAGAGTACAGTTGTCATTTCTTGATTAAGTGAATTAAAAAGAGGTAAGTGATGTTTTAAGAAAATTAATTTGGCAGTGAAATGTAGTATGCATTGGAAGAAAGAGAGCTAAGCCACTTGTTAAACTATTATAATAATCCAGGTGGAGAAGAAATCTAACAGTGCTGATAAAAATCAGGGAGAAATTTAAGAGAGTTTTAAGATCAGAGAATTATTTCACAACAGGACAGACTAGAAAAAGAAATCTGACCTATCCAAGTAAAAAGCAAAAGGTATCTCAATCTCTCATGGAAATAACAAAACTCATTGATGATTATCCCTGAAATTTGAATATAGCATTGGCTCTTTGTGCCCAGGATATGCACCCAATTAATCAGGCCCTCCTGTCTCCTTGCCATTTGACTAGATCTCTTTCCAGCCAGTCACAGTTCTGGCCTAAACCTAGTCTGTACCACACTATGCACAGACACTTGACATTCACTGCTTTGTTGGCCCTATTTTCTTAGTTTCACCAGCCCTGTCTGCAGTGTCCATTCTTCCAGCAAAGCTTAGTTCCTTTGGGGACACTTCTAGGCCTGGAAGTATGCTGAAACACACATTGAGGAACACTGCAGGGGACAGGCTGTGTCTGGAAAACCAGATCCTTAGCTGTCCTTTGACCCTTCTGTGCCTTGGCTCATTCTGGCCCTTAGTTTCCTGCCTTTGCTCCATTCTCCGATTGTTCTTCCTCTATCTCTCTGTCTCTGTGTCTCTCTTTGTATTTCTTATAGTCCATACAAATAATAGACTTGTCTTTTCCGATTTAAAAAAATACATTGCAAAATAAGGATAATGTCCTTTTTAGCAGCATCCCAGAATCAAAACATCAGTCTTTTCCTATGTCTCTGGAAATAATCCTTTAAGAGTTTACTATGTAAATCTTCTAGATTGTCTATGAGTCAATTGTATACTTATATCTTTTTTGAAAAAAACCACATAATGTTTTGCTTTTATTTATATATATCTGTGTTCTTATAAAAATGATATGTCATATGATATTTATTTTTCTTTCTACTCAGCATTATGTCTTTGGAGAGTCTTCTGTACTCATACATACTAATACATGGGTACGTCAACTTTGTGCTTTTGTACACTATTCTTGAATAATGGATATATAATAGTTTACTAAATCATTTCTCCAGTTGGGACATTTAGATTATTTTCAATGTTTTAATATTGTTGTTGTTGCTGTTGTTGTTGTTTTTGGTACCATGGATTGAACTCCAGACCATATACTTGTGAGGCAGGTGGTCAATATTTTAATATTAATAACAAGATTATAATAAAATTCTGAAGATTACCCTCCTTTTCATATGAAATTATATACTGCAAAAGTTTGTATGAAGAAGGGAAATTGCTAGGTCATTTGCATTTTAAAGAAACACTTTGGAAGTTTCTTTCCAAAGTGGTTGTATCAAATTACATGCCTGCTGGCTATTTATGAAAGTACTTATTTCCCCACATACCGACCTGTTTGATGTCATTACACTTTTAAATGTGTTCCAACATGACTTTCCTAATTCCAGTGCTATATTCGTACCTCTCAGCCATCTAGTTTCTCTTCCCAGACTTCCATTGATTTAGTTACTCTTACCAGGGGATCTCTATGGACTGATACTTGGTGTCTTAGTTACTTTTTTGTCTGAGACAAAATACCCAACACCCATGACTTAAAGGAGAAGTTTATTTTGGCTCACAGTTTTTAAAGAATTCAGTCCATAGTTGGCTGGCTCCAAGGCAGGAAGGGCAAGGTAGAAGAGTTTGGCAGAGGAAAGCTGCTTAGGCCGTGGCAGCCAGGAAGCAGAGAGAAGGGAAGAGCCAGCCTGGAAGGGAGATATGCACAGTGATTTTCCTCTTAAGACTGGGCTCCACCTCTTAACAGTACATTTAGTAGACTATTCCACCAATAAGTATAGCACCCTCATGATCAAATCACCTCCTAAAAGCTCCACCTCTGAACACATGAGGCTTTTGGGGGCCACTCTAGATCTATGGTAATGTTATTATCCATAGATGCAAACAGTCAATATCTCTGTGTCTCTCTTTTGCTCATATACTACCTTCTAATCTTTTACGGCTCTAAGATTACTGCTTGTGAGAGTAACTATGAGTAGGGGTAGTCTATCTCTGGAACAGTGAACTTCCATATTGCTTAATATTAGGGAATACAGTCAACACAGGGATGACAGAAAAAGAGTAAAAAATGAACTCGAATTACCTCATCTGAGGACTTAAAAAAAATATTGCTTTTCCTGATAGAACTGACAAACCCTTCAGCAATCTTATCAAAAAAGTAAAGGCCAAAATCAAACGGATACCATCAAAATCCAGAATATTATTAGTTACTATTCTGAGAAACTATATTCCAATATATTGGAGAATCCCTAAGAAATGGATAGATTTCTAGATACATATGAATTGCCAATACTGAACCAAGATAATAGGAAAACCTTGAATAATCCAATAACAGACCATGAAATTGAAGCAGAAAAAAACCCCTACCAGCTAAGAAAAGTCCAGGACCCAATGGATTCACCCCTGAATTCTCAAGGAAATTTATGGAAAATATAGTGCCAAAACTCCTCAAATTCTTTAACAAAATTGAAAGAGAAGGAGGGCCCCCAAAGTCACTTCTGGAAACTACAATAACCCTGATTCCAAAAAACAGAAAATGACTCAAAAAACAAACAAAAAAAGAGAACTACAGGCCAACTTCTTAAATGAATATAGACACCAAAATTCTTAAGATACTATTAAACAGAATGCAACAAATCAAAAGTTCATACATCATGACCAAGTAGGCTTCATTCCAGGGATACAGGGATAGTTCAACATGCACAAATCAATAAATGTAATATATCACATAAACAAGAATAAGGACAAAAATCAAATCATTTCAATAGACGCTGAAAAATCTTCTGACAAAATTCAACATCCATTCATGATTAATACCCTGAAGAAAATATGTACAGAAAACCATATCTCAATCTGATAAAAACCATTTATACAAGCCAATAGCCAGCATTACATTAAATGTGGAAAAAACTGGAAATTCTCCTTCTAAAATCAAGAATAAGACAATGATGTCCACTATCACCACTCCTCTTCAATATAGTACTCAAAACTTTAGCTAGAGCAATCAGGCAAGAGAAAGGAATAAAAGAGATATGTTGTCTTCTTACTTACTTTCTCTTTACTGGGACAAAATATCTGACTTCTGCAAGTCAAAGGAGGAAAGGTTGATTTTGGTTCACAGTTTGTAGAGGTTTCAGTTCATAGTCAGCTGCCTCCAAGGCAGGGTGGTGAGGGGCATGGCAGAGGAGAAAGAGCTTGTGGCAACACAGGCAGATAACATTAGAGATCTAGGTAGGATGAGGGATATATACTCTCCAGGCTATTCCTGCATGACTTACCTCTTCCCACTAGGCTTCATTTCTCAACATCATACCCAGCTATAAATCCATCAGCAGACTAATCTTGTATCATACACCCATGGTCCAATATCACACACCCATGATCCAGTCACCACCCAACAGCCCCACCTACCAGCATGCAAACTTTGGAGAGATATGTAGATGTAAACCATAACAGTATAGGAATGGAAGAAGTCAAATTATCATTATTTGCAGATAATATGATCCTCTACATAGAAGACCCAAAATATTCCACCAAATAACTTCTAGAATTAATGAACAAATTCCAAAATGTAGCAAGATACAAAATCAGCATACAAAAATCACTAGTGTTCCTATACACTAATAATGAACTCACTGAGAAAGAAATTAGGAAAATAGGAGGAGGGAAAAAAAAGAAATTAGGAAAATAATACCATTCACACTAGCATCAAGAAAAAATTAAATACTTAGGAATTAACCTAACTAAAGAAGTGAAACACTGCTATAAATGAGAAGTATAAAATGAAGATGAAAGAGAAAATCAGAAAATGGAAAGCTATCCCTGTTCATGGATAGGTGGAACCAATAGTCAAAATGGCCATACTTCCAAAGCTGTTATATAGATTTAATGCAATCCCAATCAAAATATCAATATCATTCTTCACAGACCTAGAAAAAGCCAATTTAAAATTCGTGCGGAACAAGATGAGACCCAGAATAGCAAAAGAAATCCTGGGGAACAAGGGCAAAGCAGGAGCCATTACAATCTTGCATTTAAGTTATACTACAAAGCTACAGTGATTAAAAAAAATGGTATTGGCACAAAAACAGACATGTGAATCAAGAGAATAGAATTGAGGTTGCAGAAACAACTCCAGGCACATTCAGCTATCTGATCTTTGACAAAGGGGCCAAAAACATGCACTGGAGGAATGATATAGCCTCTTTAATAAATGCTACTGGGAAATCTGGCTACCCACATGCAGAAGGTTGAGTTTTGACTCATATCTCTCTCCATGTACTAAACTAAACTCAAAGTGGATCAAAGACATAAATGTGACAACAGAAACATTTAATCTGCTAGAAGATAAAATAGACTCTCCAAGTCATAGGCACAGGAAAAGACTTTCTGGACCGAACACCAAATGCACGAAAAATAATATCAAGAATCAACAAATGGAATCATGTCAAGTTAAAAATCTGCACAGTATGCTGGGATATAGCTCAGTGCTTCCGCCACCTGCCTCGCAAGCACAAGGTCCCAAGTGTGATCCCCAGTAAAAAAAAAAAAAAAATCTGCACGGCAAAGGAGACAACCAACAAAGTGAAGAGACAATCTACAGAATGGGAAATATATTTTGCCAACTATTCCTTGGATAGAAGGCAAATTTTATATAGAATTTTTATATAGAAGGCAAATTTTATTATCTAGAATATATAAAATACTAAAAATATATGACCAAAGTGAAAAATGAGCAACTGAAATGAACAGACATTTTTCAGAAGTAAAAATGGCCATAATACATGAAAAAATGTTTATCTCTGGCTATTAGAGAAACATAAATTAAAACAATGTTAAGATTTCATCTTACTCCAGGAAGAATGGCTATCATCAAGCCATAAAATAATAATGGTGAGATGTGAAGGGAAAAGGAACCCTTCTACATTGTTGGTGAAAATGTAAGCTAATACAACCACTATAGAAATAAGTGTGGAAGTTCCTCAAAAAACTAAAACTAGGAATTTCATTTGACTCACCTATTCTCCTTCTTGGTATCTTCCTGAAAAAATTAAAAACATCATATTACAGTGAGACATGCATATGCATGTTTATAGCAGCACAATTCTTAACAGCTAAATGTTAGAAGTGGCCTATATGCCAACCAATAAATGAATGGATAAAGAAAATGTGGCATTTATACACAATGAAGTTCAATTCTGCCATAAAGAAGGATAAATCTGAATCATTTGTAGGAAAGTGGGTGCACCTTAAGGCCGTAATATTGTGAAATAAATTAGACACAAAAGCTTAAATATAGCATAGCTTATATCTTATATGAAAACCCAAATAATTAAAAAACCCATAAATAATTAAAGACCAAAATAAAATATAGATAATAGGAAGTAAGGAGATAGACCTTTTGCAAAAGATAAGGTGACTAAGAGATGAAAGGATGAGGGAGGGTGAGGAAGGGAAGGGATTAAAAAAGATGTGCTATGTACATGTACCAACTCCCCCACTATGAATGTAATCATTATGCACTGAAAACATGTACTAATAAAAATAAAATATTCACTAGAAAAAAAAGAAACTATTAAAATAGGTAATGGATAGAACTACAGATTTAATTGTAGAAAACAGAAGGGAAAAACAGAATCAATGTAGCTTTGAAAAAGGACATGTTTCCAAGAAGATATGAGTACAGGGATAAAAAAAGGCTGAGGATGAAAATTAAATTCTGAGGCATGTGAGCAGATAAGCGGGATGAAGTAAAGTCAGCAAAGATATGAGGGGACATCAAGAAAGACAAAGGAAGAGTTCACTGAATGCAGCATCCCAGAAACAAGGAAAAGAGTCACTTTGAAGGAATGTACTGCAGGATAGTAAATCATTAAAAAAATCAATAGCATTTCTATATGCCAATAACAAACTAGTTGGGAAAGAAATCAGGGAAACAATTCTATTCACAGTAGCTTCAAAAACATACCTAGCAATCAACCTAAGTAAAGAGGTGAAGGACCTACAATAGAAATGACAGCACAGTGAAGATAATAAATGAAGAAAGCCCTAGAAGATGGAAAAAACCCCTATATTCATGAATCAGTGAATTAATATTTTAAAACTTGACATATTACTGAAACTGATATGTGGATTCAGTGCAATACAATAAAAATTCCACAGAACATTTTTTAAAGCACAATTTAAAGCCTAAAATTCATGTGGAGATACAAAAATGCCAGAACAGTCAAAGTAATCATAAGCAAAAAGAACAAGGTTGGAGGCATCACAATCCCTGGTTTCAAGTTATGCTACAAAGCTGCAGTAACAAAAACAACATGGTGCTAATACACGAATAGGCTCATAGAACAATGAAATAAAGTAGAGGACACTGAAAAGAAAAATCTATACAACTACAACCATCTGGTTCTTGACAAAAGAGCCAAACGCATGTTGGAGAAAAGACAGCCTCTTTAATAAATGTTGCTAGGGAAACTGTATATCCATATACAGAAGATTGAAAATAGATCCCTGTCTTTCACTCTGTGTAAACGCAATTTTAAATGGCTCAAAGACCTAGGTATAAAACTTGAAGCTTTGAAACTGCTAGAAGAAAACGTAGAGGAAGTACTTGAACCCATTGGCACAGGCAAAGACTTCCTGAAATAGGACTTCAAATAGCATAGGAAATAATAGCAAAGATCAACAAATGGTACTACCTCAAAATAAAAAGTTTCTGCATAGCAAGGGAAACAACCAACATAGTGATGAGACAGCCTATAGAATGAGAGAAAATCTTTACCAGCTATTCTTCTGACAGAGAATTAATATCTAGAATATGTAAAGAACTTAGGAAACAACAACAACAAACAAATAGTTCAATCAATAAGTGAACAAACATATTTCTCAAAAGAAGTACAAATGATTAATAAGTGTATGAAGAATTTCAACATCTTTAGCAGTTAGGAAAATACAAATCAGAACTACACTGAGATTCCATCTCACTCCAGTAAAATGGCTATCATCAAGAGTACAGGAAACAGAGAGATTTTGTGGAGACGGGATGGGGCCTAAGGAGTAGGGGTGATGGGAGGAAGGGAAGGGAAAAGGGAAGTAAAAAGGATCAAGATGTGTTATATATATATATGTACCATTATCCCAAGATGAATAGATTCATTATATATTGAAAGCATATGCTAATAAAAATATTTAAAAAACAGTAAGTGCTGGCAAGGATGTGAAAAAGGAACACTTATACATTGTATTTGGAAAGTTAAATTAGTACAGCCACTATGGAAAACAGCAAGGAGATTCTTTGAAAACTAAAAATAGAACTACTGTATGAAGCAGCTATACAGTTCCTTGGTATATATCTGAAGCAAAGTCAGCACACTATAGAGATACCTGTATACTTATGTTTATTGTGGCAAAATTCACAATAGTCAAAATATGGAACCAGCCTAGCTTTCAAACAATAGATGAATAGATTAAAAAAATGTGGTATGTATATACAATGGAGTATTATTTAGGTGTAAAGAAAAATAAAATTATACCAGTTGCAGGAAAATGGATGTAAATGGCGATCATCATGTTAAGCAAAATAAATCAGATTTGGCAAGACAAGTATTGCATATTTTCCCTAATATGTGGAATCTAAAAAAAAAAAAAGACATAAAAGTAGAAGGCAGACTATTATTAGATGAAAGGAAGAAAATAAAAGAAGGGGGAGGGTGGTAAAAGGATGAGTACTGGGGGGGTGAACATGATGAAAATACAGTGCATACATGTATGAAATAATGTTAATTGTTAACCACCTGTCAGAATAATATTTGATGTTATAAGCGTAAACAAAACATACATTTAGGTCAGAAGGAGTCATTGTGGAAAGTTGTATATTTTTATATAATGAATGGAATGAGCAAAAATCAAATGATAAGTGAGTGGTGAGGTTAAAAGGCAGAAAAAGCAGGCAAGGTCCACAAGTACAGGGCCAAAGAGAGAAACTGGGCAACAGGCATGAGATTGAAATTCTAATTAGTGTTTGCTTGTTTTGGAAGGACATATTTGAAAAAGAAAAGAACCAGTTGAAAGCAAAAACAAATGTTGCTTTAATAAGAAGTCATAATTATAGGAAAAAAGGAGTCAGAGGAGAACAGAAAGAATGTGGTCCAATGCACAAATGAATGGAAATCTACTGAATTTTTTTCTTCAAATGAGAAGTGTCTTGGACAATCTTCCCAAGAGTCCTTAACAGGAATTCACTATTATTGATCTCAGTTCAATACTGAGAATAAAATCTAAGTTTGAAGTGTTTAGGTCCTTAGGATATGTACACAGAACTTTTTGTTGAGCAATACGGGGCAGCAAACCACATCAGTGGTGACATTGGCAATTGAGGTGTTAAGACACTTGAAATTTCAGTCTGAAATTCTGATGTGTCAGAGGATAGTAAAGAAGATTTGGAGTCTTCCACTAAGATGCCAGCTCAGAAGCTGGCTTGTGCCATTTCTCTGGGGCTGGTTCCGAAAGAAGATTCCACAACTTTTCTCAATAGGTTATCAGTAGCATCTAACAAACCATGCAGCTACACATTCTTCTTTATATTTATTTTAAATTTCTCCTTGGAGCAATTTAATTCTATTTCTTTACTGGATATAAGAAATAAATAGCATCTGTTTTCAGTCTTGAAGGAAGATGAGTTAAAATAAAAAATAGATTTTCACTATGATGGTGTAGCTAAGTCTTTTAAACTCCAATGGGAATGGGGAGAGAACTAGGTTGGGAGAGAATGTCTAAATCCACAACATGGACAACACAGGGTTTCTCTTACACAAGGGAACTGGGGCATAAGAGGGACCTTGTAGGGGACTGAGAAATGGAGGCCTCATCCTCAGTCTAGGATTGATTTCAGCCCCTTCATTTGGGTACTCGGTCCTCTTTCTATTTCTGAGGCAGCTGGAAGGACTTATCTGATGTCTCTGTTCTGGTAGTCTGGCAGAAGGAGAGTGCATCTGATTTCAGTTTGGCAGCAGATGAGCCACAATACCTCTGATTTTCTCAAAACTGCTAGTACAGAGTCCACCAAGTCTACTGATTTGTTACAGGACCATAGGTAAAAAGAGACCACTATCCTAAGGAACCCTTGCTTCCTTAGAAATTTATATGAAGTCATCTTTCAGGTTTTTTCCCTTGGGGCAAAAGTAATTTAGTTTTTTCACCCTTCCTCAAAGATGTGCACAATCATTTTTGTTATTTCCAAATACTTTAAGCTATATAATAAGGTCTCTAATACCCTGATTGAAATCAGTGTAATTTTGTTGTACCGTCATATTCTGCCTAATATCTTGAGGCTGTAACTACTACTTTTAAAATTAAACAACTGCTGTAATAATTTGTGTTGTCTTTGTGATCAGAGTGACAGATATAAAATATTATTGCCTTCTATGACATTAATAGGAGAAAAAATGTAATAATATGCATTTATACCAGGTCTAAAAAAGAGATGAAATAGATAAGACAGAAACAAAGGTTGACTAATTCAGAAATTTCAAAAGGAAAGGCCTTTATTTTATTATTTCATGAGTATTTTTGTCTGCATTTAAAGGAGCTAATAATTTCTTTTTATAATCTAATCTCGTTATTCTATAGTACAATTGCAATGAACGTTATGGAAAAGTTCTTGCATAAGTAGACTGGGAATTACTGGACATTTAAAGGAAGTATCTGAATTTGGCACAGTCTAAGAATATACTGAGGAATCAGAAGTTAATATTGAATGATTGACAGGTAATTCTTTATAAGGCTAAAAGATAATAGGATACAGGGAATTCATTACAATACTAAAAGATATTTTACTTTTTGCAATAAGCTCAACTCACTATCAACAAAACTTGGCTGTCTCATGTCTTTGGGACACTAGGCTATAAACAGGGACCCAAGAAATTGAATCCCATAGCTGCTCTATTCAGAGGCCTACAAACAGGTACAAATCCAAGCTACAAATGTTAAGTGTCATCACTTATGCCTGATTACAAGGCATTAGAATGAAGGGGAAGAGGAGAGACAAGTCAGGACTCAGATAAGGAGAGTTGATCCTTGATGGGGAACTAATTGGCTATTATGCTTTATCCAAAGAGACAGGACAAAATTGGCATGATTTATATCTACACAAACATTTAAGGGATCTAATTTTGTTAGAGTTTTTAAAATTCAAAATCATGAATCATGTTGTTACCAGGGGCTTGGTATTGGGGGGATGTTGCTCGAAGGATAGATAAGAGGAATAAGTTCAAGAGATCCATTGTGCAACATGATGACTATAGTTAATGATGTATTATATTCCTGAAATTTTCTGATAGTAGATTTTAAGTGTTCCTAACACACAAAAATGACAAGTATATGAGGTAATATATGTGCTAATTAGGATGATTTAGACATTCCATGATGTTTACATACTTTAAAACATCATGTCATACTTGATAAATATATATATTTTATTTGTTAATTAAGAAAAATAAATTAGTGAAAAGAAAAAATTAGAGAAAACTAAAATTGAGGAATATTGTAGAAAAATGATTAAATGCTTCACAAAAGTCAGGATCAAGGCTGAGGAATTATCAAAGGTGAGAGGAAACTAATGAGACATGATGCCTAAATCCAATGTGACATCTTTGATTGAATCTTATATCAGAAAAAAGGATATTTTGAGTAATCTATGAAATTTGGAACCTGTAATTTGGTTAATACTTCTATACTATTGTCAATTTCTTCCTTTTGATAAGTGTACCATGCATAAATAAGAGGTTGGCATTGTGGGAAACTGAGAAAAGGCCTATAGGATCTTTCGTGTTATTTTTGTAACTTTTCTATAAATCTAAAGTTATTCTAAGATAAAAAGTTTATTTAGAAAATATGACTCATGTATCTACTATGTGTTAATTGCTGGGAATATAAAGAAATAAGATTTACCACCTAGGAAGAACTTATAGCATCAGAATTAGAAATGGCAAGCCACGTATGTAGGATGACAAAATCATCTGCATCAGGAGTCTGGTGGTAATGAGTCTCTCAGCAAATGGGAAGAGGGAAGCAGGCTGACAAGAGCTCAGTAAGATTCTGAGATCACAGAGAAGTGGTCTGGGATTTGAAGCCAGCTTCATTGTCCAGAAGAAATTGTAGAGCTGAAGAGAAATTTGAAGCAGAAATTTAGTGCCATGGTCTATGCCCACACTAATGGAAACAGAGAAAGGCTGCAATTCAGTGACCTTACTGGTGTACAAACTCCTCTCTACCAAGTTTGTACCATTGGCAACAAGACTGGTTTTAGATCTGGAGCTTTCCTGTGTACTACTTGCCTCAAAGAAGAGTATCAAGGGCGCCAGAAGTAGAGCTGAATTGCCTTGTAACATTCACAGAGACTTATTTGTATGTGCTGGGGAAGAAAAGGGCTCTCATTTTGCTACTAGGTGAGTAGTGGTCAAAGTACTGGCAAAGTTTAGAGGAAAGGGCCAGCACGTTGTGGAAGTTGTAAACAGAAAGGTAAAACAAAACCAAACAAAAAGACTTCAGGCAGAAATGAAATTTGACATGAGTCTGAGAGAAAAGAAGTGGGAGTTAGACAAGGAGAAAACAATGGGGAGAGCATTCAAGGTAAGGGAGTCAGTATGTGCAAAAACACAAGAGTTGAAATGCATATTATATATGGGGAATGGTAAATATATTTGTGTGGCTGGATGAGAAGAATTACATAAGCAAACAGTAATCAAGAAGATTGAAAAAATGGATTGGAGCCAGATTATAACAAATCCTGAAATACCAGGCAAAGTATTTTGGATTTCATCCTATAAACAATAGAGAATTTTTTTTTTAATTTTGGAAGGAAAGTCAAGCTGTATTTTGAGAAGCGTCAGTATATAGGATGGATAATGTAGAGATCAAAGCAAGAAAGATTCTTGCACTAAGATAATGGAGGCTGAAATACAAAAACAGCAGAGGAAAAGGAAAGAAGGAGTTGAGAAATACATTAAAAAAGAAGATTTTGTAGGACTTTCAATGAAGAGAAAGAGCAGTATGAAGAATGCCTCCAGGATTTTATATTTAAGAGGTTGAATTGTGACTGAAATATCAAAATTCAGAGGAAGTATTGGTTCAGTGGTAAAATAATTAGCTGGCTATGGATGTGTTAAATTGAAGTGATAATGAAATTTCTTAGGAAAATATTCCTGTCAGTATAGCAGTAAATTCAGTAAAGGAATTATGTCAGAATTCTGGTAGAAGTGAAAGTTTAATCCCCTCACTTAATAGATGATGCTTCAGGAGAATATATAGAACACTGATTCTCTACTCAGGTTGTGTATCATCATCACTGGTGAAGTGGGCAGTTTATGTTTCTACCAGCCTTCCCTTTTCTGGTCACAGAATAGTTCTTTCCACTTTTGGAGCTGCCTCTATTCCTCTCTAAATGATTCTGGCTGGAGAGGCCCACTCTGGACAATCAATCACTGGATATCATGACTGGTCCAAAGATAGGGACTTGACTCTGCTCTTACCCCTATATTTTTCAACATAGAGACCAAGGTGAAGAGGGGCTACTTCTTTTCTTTGGAGTCATGGGATATTCAGATGATGGGAGTAAAAAGCTTCCTGTAGGTTCACTTTTCCACAATATAAAGAAAGCCTGCCTGACAACAATGTCAAGAAAAGAGGAGCAGGATCCTACTGCCATCATTTGGATCTTTATAACCAGACATTCCTGCATATAGACCTACCACATGTCTGCCAACAAGGCCACCAAGCTGCACTGGAGGCAGGGAGGAAGGGAAGGGTATTGAGAAGGGCTGTTATCAGTTTGCTGAATCATCTTGTCATTTGGCTCTTTGGAACTTTGTAATGATGGGATAGTTCTGTATCTTGATTGAAGTGGTAGTTATGTAAATTACATGTGTGATAAAATGACACCTATCTGTACACACACATTGTGCCAATGTTAGTTTCCTGGTTTTGATATTATACTATAGTTATATAAGATGTAAACATTGGGGGGAGCTGGGTGAAGATGCACAGACCCTCTCTGTTCAATAATATTTCAAGTTCCTGTGAATCTATAGTTACTTCAAAAGAAAAACCTAAAAACATCGCTGGCTATGAGACACCTAAATATAAAGATACAGAAAGGCTGAAAGTTAAAGGATGAGAAAATACATTCCATGCATAAATATATTAATGACAGATATAATAGATTTTAAAATAAAAACATCAATGTAAGACAATGAGAATCCTCCATGATGGTGAAAATTTTAATTCTTTGATTAGCTAGGAAGCTACTTAATAACACAATTTTGAAATATATGATGCAAAATTGACTTAATTAAAAGGAGAAATAGACAAAACCTCCATTATAATAGAAGATTTAACATCTTTCTCAATAATTAATAGATCAAGTTAAAAATTTAATTTAAAAAGGCAGATATGAATAGGACAAGAAATTGACATATGCCAGGATCTACAACTATAGAATGTATGGGTTTAGGAGTATTAACCCTGTGACTGGCCGGCCATAAAGCATTTGTCAATATTTTAGGAGTATAAAAAGAAAAAAACAGGCTTGAAATTACATTAAAATTATAAGTAGATAACTAGAAAATTCCACATATATGTACATTTTTTAAAGCATACTTCTAATGTGTCAAATAACATAATAGAAATTGAAAAATATTTATATTAAATTATGCAACAAACTATATCAAAAATTGCTTGATGCATCTAAAATAGTAATTGAAGCTTATTTAGAGCCTCAAATATTTATATTAGAACAGAAAAATATTTAAATTAATGAGTTAAGTATTCAGAACAAGATTTTGGGGAAATAACAGGAGAGGAAAAAGACTTCATAGAGAATATTAGGAAAAAATAATGAAGATAAGAATATCATGAACAGCCTGCCTAGCAAGCACAAGACCTGAGTTCCATCCCTGGTACCAAAAAAAGAAAAAAAAAGAATATCATGAACAAAATGATAAACAAACTGGCAATAAAAAGGATAAATCAGACAAGGTTGGGTTTTTGAAAATTAATACATTAGTCAAAACTCTGGCAAGTGTGAGAGAGCATATACGAACAATATTAGTGATTTTAAAAGAATACCATCATTATAGATATTACAGACATATAGAAGACAATAAGAAGCTATTATAAACAATTTTACGCTAACATATTCCAAAATGGACAAATTTTTATAAAAACTTATTTTAAGAAATTAATATAAACCATGCCAGGCATGGTAGTGCAAGGCTGTAATCCCAGCACTCAGGAGGCTGAGGCAGGAGGATTTCTTTGAGTTCAAGGCAGGCCTGGGCTACATAGTGAATTCATGGATAGCCTGAACTGCATAGTGAGAGACTCTGCCTCAAAAAACCAAAAAAAAAAAAAAAAAAAAAAAAAAAAATTACTATAAACTAGGGAAGTAGCTCAGTGGTAGAGTGTTTGACTATTATGTGTGAGGCCCTGGGTTCAATCTGCAGTTCTACAAAAACAAAACAAAACAAAATCACATAATACATATGGTCACTTTACAGCAAGTTTTACCCAACATTGAAGCAAAAACTAATTCCAATTTTAAACAAACTCTTTCAAAATACAGATAAGGAACAGTTCCTAACACTATTGGTTCCTAGTAACACTATTATAAATTTTACAAGATAGTACAAGAAAATAAAATTATAGATCAATCTTACTCATTAACATATACACAAAACCCTAAACAAACATTAAAATTTGAAATCTATGTATGAAAATATTAATATAGCATTGCCATGTTGGGTATATTACTTATAGGAAAGCTTGTCTTAATATAAGAAAATGATCAATATAATTTTTCATATCAGCTTAAAAAAGAAAAGTTATAACATAATTTTATGGGATAAAACCATTGATGAGGCTGGGGGTATAACTCAGTGGTAGAGTACTTGCCTAACATAGGCAATGACTTGGGTTCAAAACTCAGCACTGCACAAAAACCAAACCAAACCAAACCACAAAATACTCCAAAAGACATTGATAATGATTGAATATAAACACTTTAAAATAAACATTATATGAACAAGCTAGGAAATAGAAGAAAAATTACTAAATTTTATAGAGTATCTATGAAATCAGCACAAATATTATCTACACTGATGAAATACTAAAAACAATTCCTTTAATATTTGTAGAACTACTAGTTTATCTTCCATAAATACTGGCATGAGGTATTCTAGCCAGGATCTTCTAATATAGAAGAAATAAAAAGAATAAAGCTTGAGAAAGAATTATTTTTTTATAAGTACTTGTATGTCTTCTTTCAACTTTAAAAATTTATTTGTACAAAAAAATTTACTTGTACATTATACAAATACATACAAAAATTTAACCTAAGATATTGAATAAGTAACTCTTTCTAAGACACATTTAATATTGTATTATATGTCTGCAGGTTTTTTTTTTTGGTACCTGTGATTGAACTCTGGACCTTGCGCTTGCAAGGCAGGCACTGAAAACATTGAGTTAAATCCCCGGCTCCTTTCTGTAGTTTTGTAGTCTTGCCTTTTCTCTAATCATTTAAAATTAATTTAAAAAGTCATTTTACTATTATTCCATTGTATAGATGATAATAATTAGTCCTTTATTTTTCAAATGTTTAGGAGTTTTCAAATATTTCTTTTGCAAATAATCTAGTAATAAGTTATTTTTCTTCATTTTACAATGTCTTGAGATATATATTTTTAAATAAAGTCTATCTTAAAGGCCACAAAAATGTTCTAAAATATTGAACTGATCTCTATGCTGTATCAAGTTAAACTGCAATGATCAGATTTATAACTTTTCAATTCCCTAAATGCCCAAATAACTTAATGCTATTCATTTGAATTTATCTTTGCTATCAAAGGATACTACTACTACTACTCCAGGCCCAGAGGAAGGGGCTTCCAGGCCCCAGTCCATCCTGCCACTCCCAACCAGGAGGAAGGAGCTTTCAGGCCACCATCCTTCCCCCGTCCCCATTACCGGCCCAGAGGAAGGGGTTTCTGAGCTGCCATCCCACAGCTTCCAGCTCAGAAGAAGGGTATTCTGGGCCACTGACCATCCCACCACTCCCTGGCCAGAGGAAGGGGCTTAAGGGCTGCCATCCATTCCACCACTCACAGACCAGAGGAAAGGGCTTCTGAGCTGCTGTCCCACTGTTCTCAGCTCAGAGGAGGTGAGCCACATGGGCACCAACAGTACCCACCCCCTGGGTCAAAATGAGAAGACACATCTCAAAACCAGACTTCCAGATCACCTACAGAAACCCCAAAGGGAAATGAGATGGAACACTCTGATGCTCAACCACCTGGACCCCCTGAACTGGAAACAAAAGAGGATCTGGAAAAAATGAAATCAGAAATAATTTCTCAGATAACAGCAGAGATTGTGCTCATAGTGCAAGACATGATTAATAAATCTAGAGAGGAGCTGAGGAACATGATGGAATTCCAACATAGGAAACAAATGGAATCCATAAAACAGGTGCAAACAGATTTCCAGGAGATTAATTCTCCACTGAAGTCTACACAGCAGGATGAGCCAATGTGAGGACAGAATTTCAGATATAGAAGATAAGATTGCAGTTAGTGACCAGAAAAAGAAAAATTGAGTTAAAATTGTAAGGGACCATGAGAAATCAATCCAGGAGCTGGCTGCTAGATGATGCAAAGAAGAATATCATAAGACTGATGGGAGCCAATTAAACAGGAGAGGGTACAGATGAAATAAAAAAACTGTTCACAGAAGTGATGGCAGAAAACTTCGCAAGCAGGGGAAAAGAACTTAAAAAGGAAAAAAGAACTTGTACAGATAAGTGAGGCATACAGGACTCCAAATAGCATTGATCAAAAAAAATCTACTCGTAGGCATATAATTGTTAAGATTCCAGAAACTCAACAGAAGAATAAAGTTCTAAAAGCAGTTAGAGAAAAGAAACAAATCACATACAAAGGAAAGCCCAACAGAATCACAGAAGACTTCTCAACACAAACCATCAAGGCAAGAAGAGCTTGGAATGATGTATTCCAAGCCCTAAAGGAAAACAGTCTCCAACCCAGACTGATGTACCCTGCAAAACTGTCTTTCAAAACTGATGGAGAAATAAGATACTTTCATGACAAAGAGCACCTTAAGAGCTTCATGAATACCAAACCAGCACCCAAAAATTTTTAAACAATATCCTAGGAAAAGATAATGAGGATCACAACCCCAGGAAGCACAGCACAATGAACCCACTGGACGGAACAAGAAATTAAATGTAAAGGGGGAGAACCCAACAAAAAGAAAAAGTAATGACAATAAGTCAATATGTTTCAGTTGTAAACATCAATGTTAATGGTCTCAATTCACCAATCAAAAGAAATAGACTGGCAGAATGGTTCAAGAAACAAAATCCAACAATATGTTGCATACAAGAAACACACTTAATTCAAAATGAAACTCATAGACTGAAAGTTTAAGGGTGCAAAACGATACCCCATGAGACAGGAACCCCCCAAAAAAGCAGTAGTAGCTATCCTCTTGGCAGATCAAGTAGATTTCCAACCATCACTGATTAAGAGAGACAAAAAAGGGCACTACATCCTTGTAAAGGGAACGATCCAACAAGAAGATATGACAATCATAAATATCTATGCACCAAACAGTAGTGCACCCAACTATATAAAACAAATACTAACAGACATGAAAAGTCATATATGCACTAATACAATTGTAGTGGGAGACCTCAACACCCCACTGTCACAAATAGATAGATCAACTAGACTAAAAATAAGTAACGAAATACTAGAACTCAATCGAACTCTTGAACAATTGAACTTAACAGATGTTTACAGAGTCTTCCACCCCACAAAATCAGAATACAAATTCTTCTCAGCTGCACATGGGTCATTCTCAAAAATAGACCACATACTCACACATAGAATATGTTTAAGTAAGTGCAAAGGAATTGAAGTTATCCCCTGTATATTATCAGACCATAGTGTGATGAAATTAGAGATCCATAGCAAAAGAAACTGGAAAAATTTCATAAACACGTGGAAATTGAACAACACACTTCTGAATAACCAATGGGTCACAGAGGAAATTAAAGAAGAAATCAGACAGTTCCTTCAATTAAATGACAATGACAATACAACATATTGGAATCCATGGGACACAATGAAAGCAGTCTTACAAGGGAAATTCATAGCAGTGAATACGCATGTTAGGAAAACAGAATGAGCCCAATTAAACAACCTGATGTTGAACCTCAAGCTTTTAGAAAAAGAAGAGCAGGACGAACCCAAGGTTCATACAAGGGAGGAAATTATAAAGATCAGAGGAGAAATCAATGCAATGGAGACTAAGAGAATGATACAAAAAATCAATGAATCCAAGAGTTGGTTTTTTGAAAGAATCAACAAAATTGACAAACCCTTAGCCAACCTTATCAGAAGAAGGAAAGAAAAGGCCCAAATCCATGCAATTAGGAGTGAAAAGGGTGAAATTACAACAGATACAGCAGAAATCCAGAGGACCATCAATACCTACTTCTAGAACCTATATGCCAATAAGATGGAAAATACAGAAGAAATGGACAGATTCCTAGATACATATGAATCACCAAAATTGAACCAAGAAGACCTAAAATTTCTAAACAACCCAATATCAACCAATGAAATTGAAAATGTAATTAAAAACTTATCAACTAAGAAAAGCCCAGGCCCTGATGGCTTCACTGCTGAATTCTATAAGACCTTTAGAGAGGAACTGCTGCCACTACTGTTGAAACTCTTCAATGAAATTGAAAGGGAAGCAATACTCCCAAATTCATTCCTGGAAGCAAGCATCACCTTGATCCCCAAAGCAGAGAAAGACCCAACCGAAAAAGAGAACTACAGGCCAATCTCACTAATGAACATAGATGCAAAAATCCTTAATAAGATAATGGCAAACAGAATGCAGAAGATCATCAAGAAGATCATACACCCTGATCAAATGGGATTCATCCCAGGGATGCAGGGATGGTTCAATATATGCAAATCAATCAATGTAATACACTATATCAATAAAGCCAAGGACAAAAACCATATGATTATCTCCATAGATGCAGAAAAAGCATTTGACAAAATCCAACATGCATTTATGATAAAAACCCTTCAAAAAATTGGAATAGATGTCTCTACCTCAAATTGATAGAAGCCATCTATGAAAAACCAACAGCCAATATCACACTAAATCGTCAAAAACTGAAATCCTTCACACTAAAATCAGGAACAAGACAAGGATGTCCACTATCACCACTCTTGTGCAATATAGTTCTGGAAACATTAGCCATGGCAATTAGACAAGAGAAAGAAATAAAAGGAATAAAGATAGGAAATGAAGAAGTCAAATTGTCATTATTTGCAGATGACATGATACTCTGTATAGAAGACCCCAAGAACTCCACCAAAAGTCTTCTAGACTTAATAACCAAATTCAGTCAAGTAGCTGGATACAAGGTCAACACACAAAAATCAATAGCTTTCCTCTACACAAACAATACTCACTGAGACAGAAATAGGGCAAACAGTTATTTTCACAATAGGATCCAAAAACCTGAAATACCTAGGAATCAACCTAACAAAATTAATCAAAGACCACTTCTCTGAAAACTATGGCACTCTGGAAAGAGAGATTGAAGATGATATCAGAAAATGGACAGACATTCCCTGCTTCTGGGTAGGAAGTATAGTGAAAATAGCCATATTTCCAAAACTGCTATATAGTTTCATTGAAATTCCAATTAAGATCCCTGCAGAATACTTCACATACCTTGAGAAAACAATCCAAAAATTCGTTTGGAACAAGAAGAGAGCCAGAATAGCAAAAGCAATTCTAGGTAACAAAGACATGGCAGGGGGTATCACAATCCCTGACTTGAAACTATACTGCAAAGCTACTGTGATAAAAACAGCAAGGTACTGGCAAAGAAACAGACCTGAGGAACAGTGGAAGAGATTAGAAGATGCAGAAACAATGCCAGACACACTCAGCCATCGCATCTTCGATAAAGGAGCCAAACACCCTCACTGGAGGAAAGATAGCCTCTTTAATAAATAGTACTCGAAAAATTGGGTTTCAACCTGCCAAAGATTAAAACTAGACCTATATCTCTTGCCATGCACTAAACTAAAATCAAAATGGATTAAAGATCTAAATATTAAACTAGAAACAATGAACTGGCTGGAACAGAGGTTAGGTAGAACTCTTGAAGATATTGGTGTAGGAAAAAATTTTATGAACAAAACCTCAGTTGCCCGTGAACTAGCACAAACAATCAACAACTGGGATCTCTTCTTATTAAAAGGCTTCTGCACAGCAAGAGAAACCACCAGCAGTGTGAACAGACAACCCACAATGTGAGAAAAAATCTTCACCTGCTCTTCCTCAGACAAAGGTCTACTATCTCGAATCTATAAAGAACTTCAAAAGATCAGATCTCCCAAATTTAAAGACCCAATCTGAAAATGGGCATCTGAAATGAACAGACATTTCTCAGACAAAGAAGTAGAAATAGCAAATAAATACATGATAAAATGTTCAAAGTCACTGGTCATTCGAGAGATGCAAATGTAAACAACACTGAGATTCCACTTCACTCCAGAAAGAATGGCTGCTATCATGAAATCAACCAATAACAAATGCTAACAGGGCTGTGGGGAAAAAGGAACCCTTCTGCACTGCTGGTGGGAGTGTAGACTGGTGCAACCACTGTGGAAATCAGTATGGAGATACCTCAAAGAACTAGGGCCGGAAGTCACATTTAACCCAGCTATTCCCCTCCTGGGTACGTTCCCCAAAGCATTAAAAGAATCATACCACTGTGAAATATGTGCACCCTTGTTCATAGCAGCACAATTTGTAATAGCTAAAACTTTGAAACAGCCCAAATGCCCATCACTTGGAGACTGGATAAAGAAAATGTTTTTTTTTTCTTTCAATAAAATAGAGTACTACTCAGCCATAAAAAATGAGAAATTGGAGGCGTTTATAGCTAAATGGATGCACATTGAGGTGATACTCTTAAGAGAAATAAATAGGACACACATGTGTAAATACCAAATAGTTTCTCTAGTGTGAGAAACTGAAAGTGTGAATAAGGACTAAATGTATAATAGGTAATGTGAACTAGGAAGAAAAGGGGCAAAGGGGAAGGAAGTGGGAGGGCTAGGGGAAAGGAAGGAAGGGAATGGAATTAATAAGAGAAAATGGAAACAAATTCTTTCTAAATAGGGAGGGATTGAAGGGTTTAAGGAAGGGCAGGGGAAGGGGAAAAATAAGAACCAAGAGAGACTATGTAAAGGTGCAAATTTCCAATGATGAATGTCATTATATTGTTTATCTAAAATGTACCAATGATTAGAATGAATAATTGGTAATGCAAAATAGGAAGAAAAGGTCCAAAGGGGTAGGAGTAGTGGGAGGGCAGAGGAAAGGAAACAAGGGAAAGGAAAAATTAAGAGAAATGTAAAAAATGGAAACAAAGTCTTTGTAAATAGGGAAGGGTGGAGGAGGTGAAGGGAGGGCTAGGAATGGGGAAAAAATAAGAACCAAGATGCATCATGTAAAGGTACAAGTTCCTAATGAGAAATGTAAATGTGTTGCATACCGAAAATGTACTAATAAAAGATTTTTTTAAAAAAGAATGTCTTGATATGAGTTGAGAATGTTCCTCAGTGGTAGAACACTGCTTACCACCCATAAGGCCCTGAGTTTGGGCCCAGGGTTCAATTCCTTCTGCATAGGTTAAAAAAAATAAAATTAAAAAAGAAAGAAATTTAGCCAGGCATGGTAGCCTATGCTTATAAAATCCCAGTTATTGTGGAGGCTGAGGCAGAATTACAAGGTTGAGGCACGTCTCAACAAGATGCCCCAAAATATCCTGCCTCACCATGTCAACTATATTGAATTACAGGCACTTGAAAAACAGCAGGTACAATGGTGTAAAAAAGCAAAAAATAAAATTCCCATGTGAAACATGTCCTCCTTATACCAAAAGGAAAAGATCATTGTTTCATAAAGGATGAGAGGTTGAAGCTAAGGAAAACCTGTTTTTTAAACTAAATTTTATTTCATTTCATTCTATTTCCCCTCAAGCCCCCTCCCCTCCCTATATACAAGAGCTTTTCTTTCCCTTTTTCCTTTTATTTTCATTTTTTTCTTGTCTCTTCCTTCCTTTCTCCCTTCCTCCTCCCTTGTTCCCATTCCCATTTGAACACTTTCTTCCCATTTTTCAACATTGATTATACATTTCAGTTTCTCACACTAGAGAAACAATGTGGTATTTAAACACGTGTGTCCAATTTATTTCACCTAAGAGTACAGTGTCAAGGTCCATTCATTTAGCTATAAATGTTTGAAGCTCATCCTTCTTTATGGCAGAGTAGTACTCCATTGTATTTTAAAAACCACATCTTCTTATCCACTCCTCAGTTGATGGACATTTGAGATGTTTCTAAGATTTAGCTATTACAAACTGTGCTGCTATAAACATGGTGTGCATATATCACTGTGGTATGATAATTTCAGTTATTTAAGGAAGGTACTAAGAAGAGGTATAGCTGGGTCAAATGGAACATCTAGCTTTAGTTTTTTGAGAAATCTCCACACGGATTTCCACAGTGATTGCACCAGTCTACACTCTCACCAACAGTGGAGAAGGGTTCTGTTTTCCCCCACAGCACCTTCAGCATTTGTTATTGGTTGATTTCTTGATAGAAGCCATTCTTCCTGGAGTGAGAAGAGGTACGATCCTGCAACAGACTCAAAACTCAAAAGCTACCTACACCTGGAAGATACCTCTGAGAAGTAGTCATTTCCTAATTGCTCTGAATACTGACAATAAAGCTACTCACCATAAGTAATTTATAAGCATCAACTCAGAAATCAAATGTAAAAAAAAATAAAGAAAATGAGAAGATACTTAAATAAGATGCAACCCCCACAGACTTTCAGCTCACCAAAGGCAAACCCCATGGGCAAAGAAGTGGAACAGTCCAAAATCCACTCACCTGGACTCTCTGAAGTAGTAACAGAAGTAACAGAGCACATATACAAGGGTCTAGAAAAAAAATCAAAGCAGAAAATGTAAGAATTCCTATCCAAAAGAAAAAAAGAAAAAAAGAATTCCTATCCATAACTTCCTAGGTTGTTTCCTCAATTTTTACCATTGATCTGAGTTGCCTCTGAAACTTCTAAAATTATCAAAATCAATTTAATAGCCACATAATTTGAGGCTTCCTTAAACACTAGGCTATAAGTCATCTCCAATTTACTTTACATGTTGATTTATGGCCAGCTGCATTGTTCAACTGAGTTCATAGAAAAAAAGAATATCACCAGAAAAAAGTATAGCATAGATAATATAAAATTAACAACATAAATTTCCTAAGAATTAAAAATTTTCATCTCTTTTCCATTGTCAGATTTCCTTGGGGAAAATTAAAGTCCCTTTCCAAGTAAATGCTCCCTTCTAGTTATTTTGCCACTGAAATGTTAGTAGCTTCTTAGTACCACTCTCTCAAAGCTCTCATCTATATATACAGATTGAAAAAGGGCACTGCATTTCAGGAAAATATAATTAAAAAGATACAACTACACACATGTTGGCAAGACTTTTCCAATATTAGGATAAAGAAAAAAATCTACCAAGTTCAAATATAGAAAAAATAGATTAAGTACAAAATAACAAAAATCAGGCTGACCTCAGATTTCTTTTTTGCAATATTATACACCAGAGGACAATGAAAAAGATCTGCTGAGTCATAATGAGAAATGAGAAAAAGTCAAAATTTCCAAATTTTATACCCAATTTAGCTCTTTTACATATGAAAACAAAAGACATTTTGTTATATGTAATAACATATTCTTCAGAATAAAAATTATTGATAGATGAAGCAGAATTAAATTGAAGAGTGGAACAATATAAAAAACAAACTTAAATATAATTATTCTGGTGTTCCTAGTTATATAACTTATCTTTAAAAAGGCATTATGTGGGCTGAGCGGGGCCGAGTGGGGCTGAGCAGTAGCAAGCTGACTGGGATCTGCTTCCTCTGGCTTGCTCCACGAGCTTGCAACCGAGACAGGGTGAGGAGGACCCCCCCGGGCATACCCACCAGCAACAGCTTGGACGCGCAGACACCTCCAACAACAGGCCCCCCAACCCTGCCTCTGGCCTTTTGGCTGTGCAGCTACTTGGTTCCACACTGCAGAGGCACAGGGGGACATAAAAGCCATTGTCCTGAGCTGCAGAAGTGAACAACAGAGAGAGGGCCTCTCTCAGGCTCCCTGATAAAAACAAGCCCACTGGAAAAGTGAAGGGAATCTCTGCAATAAAGGGACACCAGACCACCATGCTTGGTAAGTTGGAGAGATCATCAGCTCCCATCAGAACCTGGACTTTCTTCAGGGGAAAGGCAGCTGAAACCTGCAGCAGAACCTTGCAGAGTGTAACCCTGCAGGAGGACAAGGAGCACAACTTGGGACTTGCTGCCAGAAATCTGCCTGAATCTCATGGGTCTGGGACTAGCTTACTGAGACTCATTGACTTATAACTGAACACTGCTGCCCACGTTGTCTACCGGGACAGCAGAGACATACCCTGAAGGAGGCCCTTCATTTTTAAAAGTGATAGATTAATAACTACCACAAATTGTCATTCTCTAAGATGTATTTGATGCTATGGTGTTGCTGATAGTATCACTTGGGCTAAGGTGTTGTGATTGATCTAATCAGTTGTCCTTCCTGGTATAATGAAAATGAGAAAGCCTCAGAGTCATTAGAGACTCAAAACCTAAAGACCAGGTATATCTGGAAGATACCTCTGAGAAGCAATCATTCCATAAGGGTTCTAAATACATGCAACAAAGATACTTACAATAAGCAACATCAAAATATCAACACAGGAAATAAACCAAGGACAGTACCAAAAACAAAAATGAGAAGACACTTAAGCAAGGCACAAACTCAGACTTCCACCCCAACAAGGGTAAATCCTGGAGGAAAAGAGATGGAAAAGTCCTATAACCAACCACCTGGATACACTGAACTGATAGCACAGGGAGTAACAAAACAGATGAATGAGGCTCTAGAAAAATTCAAAGCAGAAATAATCTCCCAGATAACTACAGAGATGGTGAGCAGAGTGAAAGACATGATTAGAGGTTCTAGAACAGAAACTGATAAAAAAAATAGATGAGCTCAGAATCATGCTGGAAGCCATGAATGCCCAGCATAACAAAGAAATGGAAACCATGATTGCCCAGCAAAAGAAAGAAATGGAATCCATGAAACAGATTCAAACAGATATTCAAGAGATTAAAAACTCCATTGAAAGCATGTAGAGCAGATTAAGAGAATCTGAAGATGGAATACAAGATATAGAGGACAGGATTGCGGTGAAGGACCATGAAAATAGAGAATTCTTAAAAATAGTACAGGATCATGAGAAATCAATTCAGCAGCTGCTGGATGATGCAAAGAAGAATAACATAAGACTGATAGGAGTCCACAAAACACAGGAGAAAGTACAATTGACATTAAAAAAAACTGTTCACAGAAATAATAGTAGAAAACTTCCCAGAAAAAGGTTGAGAATTGGACATACAGATAAGTGAGGCATATAGAACTCCACCTAGCCATGATCAAAAAAAAAAATCTACATCTAGACATATAATAGTCAAGATCCCAGAAACTCAACAGAAGAGCAAAATCCTACAGGCAGTTAGAGAAAAGAAACAAATCACCTATAAAGGAAAACTCATCAAAATCATGGCAGACTTCTCAACACAAACAGTCAAATCAAGGAGAGTCTGGAGTCAAGAATTTCAAGCCTTAAAAGAAAATAACTTTCAACCTAGACTGTTGTATCCTACAAAATTGTCTTTCAAAATCAATAGGGAAATTAGATACTTCCATGACAAAGAACACCTGAGAAATTTCACGAACACCAAACCAACACTCCAAACAATTCTAAGCAATATCCTAGAAAAAGACAACAAAGGTCACAACTCCATGAGGCTCAACAGAGGGAAGCCACTAGGTGAGGTAAGAAACTAAAGGGAAAGGGGGAAAAAGAAATAAGAGCCAACAACAGTAAAACATCATGACAAGGATGAGCCAATATCTATCAATTATAGCTATCAATGCTAATGGCCTCAATTCACCAATCAAGAGAAGTAGACTGACAGAATGGATTAAGAAGCAAAATCCAGCAATATTCTGTATACAAGAAATACACCTAACTCAAAAAGAAATTCATAGACTGAAAGTAAAAGGATGGAAAACAGCTCTCTACGTGACAGGAATCTAGAAAAAAGCAGGGGTAGCAATCTGATTTGCAGACAAAGTAGATTTCAAACCAAAACGAATTAAGAGAGACAAAGATGATCACTACATTCTTGTAAAGGGAACAATCCAAGAGGAAGAGATGACAATCCTAAATATATATGCACCAAATATGAATGCCCCCAACTATACAAAACAAGTATTAATAGACATGAAAAACCAAATAAGCACTAATACAGTTGCAGTGGGGGACCTCAATACCCCACTATCACGAGTAGACAGATCATCTAGACCAAAAAATTAACAACGAAATTCAAGAACTGAACCAAACTATTGAACAAATGGACTTAATAGATATTTACAGAGTGTTTTACCTGACAAAATCAGAATACATATTCTTTTCAGCTGCACACGGGTCATTCTCCAAAATAGACCACATGCTAGCTCATAGGACATATCTAAGACAATGTAAAAGAATTGAAATTAACCCCTGTATGGTATCAGACCATAGTGGAATAAAATTGGAGATCAATAACATGAGAACCTGCAAAACTCCCACAAAAACCTGGAAATTGAATAACACCCTCCTGAACAACCAATGGGTCACAGAGGAAATTAAAGAAGAAATTAGAAAGTTTCTACAAGTAAATGATAATGCCAGTACAGCATACAGCAATCTATGGGACACAATGAAAGCAGTTCTACATGGGAAATTCATAGCAGTGAATACCCATATTAGGAAAATAGAGAGAACTCAGATAAATAACCTAATGCAGAACCTCAAACTCCTACAAAAAGAAGAGAATAACAAACCCAAAGTTCAAACAAGAGAGGAAATTATAAAGATCAGAGCAGAAATCAATGTCATGGAGACTAAGAGAATGATACAAAAATTAATGAATCAAAGAGTTGTTTTTTTGAAAGAATAAATAAAATTGATAAACTGTTAGCCAACCTTATCAAAAAAAGGAAAGAAAAGGCTCAAATCCATGCAATTAAGAATGAAAAAGGGGAAGCCACAACAGACCCGGCAGAAATCCAGAGGATCATCAATACCTATTTTGAGAACCTGTACTCTCATAAAGTGGAAACACAGAAGAAATGGACAGATACCTAGATACATATGAACTGCCAAAGTTAAGTGAAGAAGGTATAGAAATTCTAAACCTCCCAATTACAATCAGTGAAATTGAAAATGCAATAAAATATTTACCAACAAGGAGAAGCCCAGATCCTGATGGCTTCACTGCTGAATTCTATAAGACATTTAAGGAAGAACTAATGCCATTACTCTTTAAACTCATCAAGGAAATTGAAAGGGAAGCAAGGTTTCCAAATTCATTCCTGGAAGTGAGTGTTACTTTGATTCCAAAACCAGGGAAAGACCCAACCCAAAAAGAGAACTACAGGCCAATCTCCATAATGAACACAGATGCAAAAATCCTCAACAAGATACTGGCAAGGAGAACACAGAGAGTTATCAAGAAGATCATAACCCCTGACCAAGTTGGATTTATCCCAGGGATGCAAGGATGGTTCAACATTCATAAATCAATAAATGTAATGCACCATATTAACAGAGTCAAGGACAAAAACCATATGATCATCTCAATAGATGCAGAAAAGGCAATCAACAAAACCCAACACCCATTCATGATAAAAACTCTACAGAAAATTGGAATAGAAGGTCTTTATCTTAACCTGATTAAGGCTATCTATGAAAAACCAACAGCCAACATCATACTAAATGGTCAAAAATGGAAAATTTTCACGCTAAAATCAGGAACAAGACAAGGATGCCCACTATCACCACTCCTGTTCAATATAGTTCTGGAAACATTAGCCACAGCAATTAGACAACAGAAAGAAATAAAAGGAATAAAGATAGGAAAGAAAGAAGTTAAACTGTCACTATTTGCTGATGATATGATACTTTATATAGAGGACCCAAAAAACTCCACCAAAAGACTTCTAGACTTAATTGACAGATTCAGTAGAGTAGCTGGATATAAAGTCAACACTCATTTAACAATAGCCTTCTCATACACAAATAGCAGACTCACTGAGAGAGAAATTAGGGAAATAATTCCTTTTACAATAGCATCTGAAAAAATGAAATGTCTAGGAATCAGTCTAACAAAGGAAGCAAAAGACCTCTACACTGAAAACTACAGCACTTGAAAAAGGAGATCGAGGAGGATATAAGAAAATGGAAAGACATCCCTTGTTCCTGGGAAGGAAGAACCAATATAGTGAAAATGGCCATACTTCCAAAACTACTATATAGATTTAATGCAATGCCAATTGAAATTCCAACAATATACTTCACAGAACTAGAGAAAACAATTCAGAAATTCATTTGGAACCATAAGAGACCTAAAATAGCAAAAGCAATTGTGGACAACAGAGACATGGCTGGGGGTATCACAATCCCCAACTTGAAACTATACTACAAAGCTACTGTGATAAAATCAGCATGGTACTGGCAAAGAAACAGACCTGAGGATCAGTAGAATAGAGTAGAAGACACAGAAACAACTTCAGACATACTCAGCCACTTCATATTTGACAAAGGGGCCAACCACCATCATTGGAGGAAAGATAGCCTATTTAATAAATGGTGTTGTAAAAACTGGATTTCAGTCTGTCAGAGATTAAAACTAGACCCATATCTTTCACCATGCACTAAACTAAGATCGAAGTGGATTAAAGATCTAAATATTAAGACAGAAACACTAAACTTGCTGGAAGACAAGTTAGGTAGAACTCTTGAAGATATTGGCATAGGAAAAGACGTTATGAACAAAGCCTCAATAGCAGGGGGACTAGCACAAAGAGTCAACAACTGGGATTTCATCTTATTAAAAAGCTTCTTCATTGCAAGAGAAACCACCAACAGAGCTAACAGACAACCTACAATGTGTGAAAAATTTTTTAGTAGGTATAACTCAGACAAAGGGCTACTATCTAGAGTATATAAAGAACGGAAAAAAATCAGGCCCTCCAAATTCAAAGACCCAATTCAAAAATTGCTCATTTGAAATAAACAGACATTTCTCAGTCAAAGAATAAAGCAGCAAATAAACATATGAAAAAATGTTCAACATCACTTGTCATTCAAGAGATGCAGATGAAAACAACCCTGAGATTCTACCTCACGCCAGAAAGAGTGGCTGCTATCAAAAAATCAACCAATAACAAATGCTGGTGGGGTGTGCAGAGAAAGGAACCCTTCTCCATTGTTGGTGGAAGTGCAGACTGGTGCAACCACTATGGAAATCAGTGTGGAGTTACCACAAAGAACTGAGGCTGAAGGTCCCATTCTACCCAGCTATTGCCCTGCTGGGTATTTTCCCAAAAGAATTAAAAGAATCATACCACAGAGATACATGTGCACCCATGTTTATTGCAGCACAGTTTGTAATAGCTAAAGCTTGGAAACAGCCCAAGTGCCCATCAACTGGAAACTGGATAAAGAAGATGTGGGTTTTTTTTTAATAAAATGGAGTACTACTCAGCCATAAAGAATGAGAAACTAGAGTCATTTATAGCTAAATGGATGCATATTGAGGCCATCCTCCTAAGTGAAATAAATAGGACACACATGTGTAAATACTGAATAGTTTCTCTAGTGTGAGAAACTGAAAGTGTAAATAAGGATTAAAAGAATCAATAACTAATAATTGATACGTTGAAATAGGAAAAGGTCCAAAGGGTAGGGGTGCTGGGAGAAGATGGGGAAAGGAAAGAATGGAAAGGAAAAATTATGAGAAAAGAAAAAAAATGGAAATGAAGTCTATGTAAATAGGGAAGGGTGGAGGGGTGAAGGGCACACAGGTAATGGGGAAAAAATAAGAACCAAGATACATCATGTACAGGTACAAGCACCCAATGATAAATGTAAATGTATTCTATACCTAAAATGTGCCAATAAAAGAATTTAAGCAAAAAAGGGCATTATATGGTATCAAAAATATAATACAAATGTAACAAAATAGTAATAATCCAGATCTTATTTGTTATACTTTGTTAATCAAAGATGATAACTACAAATGTTAAAATAGGACTAAGCATTGAAACCAGCCTAAACAAAGTTCAATGTAAGTTTTTATTTATATTGAAAGAGAACTTATACAGCATAAATGTAGTAATACGATAGCAATCCAGAGGTCAAATCTCAAACTTTGTTATGGTCAAATAAGTATTAGGGGATGGGTGGATATGGGCTAAAATGCACTACAATAATAGCATATCAAGAGAAATGATAGTCATATCTGACCACTACTCTTGCTTGCTTGCTTAGAATTGCTGATGCATAGTAATAATAAAAGTAGACCACTAAGTTGGTTTTATTCTTGTTTTTGAACTCTCAATATCATTTAAATTTCCTGAGCCCATTAAGACTGCTCCTGTTGACCATCCTTTCTGTCTATTCCATAGTTCCTAAGAATTTAAATATATTGTTTACTGTTGGTTGAAGAAAGAAAACTAAGTTAAATAATGAGATTAAAGATGGCTGTTAATACAATTTAGAAGAACTTTCAAACATGAGAATATTTAAAGTAAAGGGGAGGAGGGAAAATTTCTAATAAATGACTGGAATGAAATATTTCTGTGAAACAAACCACAGATAGTAATTATAACTGGATAAGGTAATTTAAAAATTCAATAAATTAAAGATATTGGAAAGCATCTGAAATAAACTAGAGGAAAATTTTCTCTTGAAAATCTGTAATAGGATGGGGTAAAAACTGCAAGGTTGTGGCTTGGTATGGAAAAGGCTTAGGCTGATGGTTCTCCCCATCCTCAAGAATGTTAAATTAGAAAGCCATAAATGTAAGCCACAGTCATCAATTCAAGGGGATAGATCAGGCCTTGCTGAAAAAGGAGCTGGCAATTTAAAGACAAGTTTCTTAATAGGGCAATAGTGAAGAGTAAGATAAAAAATCTGAGGTTGAACTCTGCCTAAATGTTTAAACTACTCATGTAGAAAACTCATGTGTACAGAACTCCAGCATACACAGCAAAAAGTAGGAAGAATTTTTGAGTTGTGATCAAAATATACAGTGAATGTTTACTTTTTGTAAAAAGTTATTACAATAAAAGACACATTGGCACTAACCACCTCAAAAATAGTTTCCCCTTGCTTCAAACACACTGATAAGATTGTTTTTGCTACTTTTTCAAGCAGTTCTGAAAGTCCTCTTTTGTGAATGATTAGATATATGGTAAATGCTGCTGCTGAGTGCCATCTGACAGGAAGTCAGGCTGGTAAAAAACATTACTATAGTGTAATCATAAAAGATAAATATTTTGAATCAATTTAGGACATTGAAGAGCCATGAAAGTACAACTAAAGACATTCATGAAAGAGAGATTGCAGAACTGCTTTAGAAAGTGACAAGACAGAAGGGATAAGGGTATGTGAAGTGAGGGGGATTGTTTTGCAGATTAAAGACATGTCCTTCACTGCAATTTTTTAAAAAAAATTAAATATTCACTGTATATTTTGACCATCCATTGAAGAGCTGTGAATTTTCTGCTTTTTTTTTTTCCTTAATGGAGTGCATTTCTCAATTGTGTGCAGCTTAAGCAATAATAGCTGAAAATTAAAGGCTTGAAGCATCACAGAACTGAGCCTGAGGATTACAGAGAAGTTAGAGAGATCCGTAGAAACAATGAAAGTCTAGGATGAGCTCTCAAATATGAATAAAATGTCTGTCCAAATCCTTGGATGACTTCAAAAATCACACAGGCACAGGATATACACCAGTAGCTGGGTGTCTTAGTTACTTTCTTGTTGCTGAGACAAAATACTGGACATCCAAAGTTAAAGAAGGAAAGGTTTATTTAGCTCACAGTTTGTAGAGGTCTGTCAAGCAGGTACTGCAGAAGAGAAAGAACATGGCATGCACAAAGTAACAAAATAAACAAGGGAAACTTAATAGCATCTTCCTGCTCTTTTTATATTATCTGGACTACTTAGGGAAGGTAACACACACTCTTAATCCTAGTGCCCTTGAGCCTAGCATTGTACCATGAATTATTTCCACCATCATACACTCTAGATCCAACCACCTCCAAAAAGCCCCACCTCACTGGGATGTGGCTTGGGGGGGATATCTAAAAAGTCATAACATTCTGCCCCTGGCCCCTGAAAGACTCACCCACATCCCTTTATGCAAAAGGCATTTAGTCCATCTCTATGAGTTGCCAAAGTCCTAACAGTTTCAGCATTGCTGAAAAGTCCAAGTCCCAAGTCTCCTGAGATTTAAAATGACTGTTTAGCTGCAAGCCCCTATACAAATGAAAAGTAAGGTAAACACATTCAACATTCAATGACACAAGATAGACATTTCCATTCCAAAATTTACAAACAGAAGGATACAAAGGAATGGGACGAAAGCAAGTCCAAAATCCAGCAGGGGAAACAATGAATCTCATAGTTCCACTTCCAGCATCCTCAGCAATATGTTGCAAGTTGTGAACTCCAAAGGGCTTGGGTGGCCCAGCTCCAATGGTACTTCCTGTGGTTATGCCTCCCATAGCTTCTTTCTGTGGCTGGCTTAGCTCACTCCTTGTGGCTTTCCTTGGATGATCCACATTCCTAGGTTCTCCAACTGTCTGGGATCTCCACCATACCTTTGGCTTCATATTCACAGCTTCACACATTGTCCTCTCAGAGGCACACTGCCTGGTCTTCCAGGCCTTCTTCTGATATCTGTGAAATTCTTCTGAATTCTGTGAATCTGTAGAGGCCTTCCTGACCCCACAACTCTTGCATTCTGCATGCCCATAAAACCAACTCCATGTAAATGATGCCAAAGTCTGTCACCAGATGGAGTAGGTTTCCTTCTCTCTTGGCTGTAGGGTCCAGTGCCTATGAACCAAATCCTGAGGAACAACTTCCCTAGGCTATTCCCATTCTGGAACATGGTGTGTAGGGAACTTGGAAAGGGGACATTACCAGAACCCTTGTCATGGGTCCTGGTCTCCTGTGAGCCATGAGAGCACAAGGGAAATTAAAGAATAAAGATAGGAAATGAAACTTAGAAAAGAAGCTGGGTTGTACACCTGATCAATGCTGCTCTGAGCAGCAAAGTCAAGGCATCCTGAGCTTACCACTATTTATTAGGTTCATAAGGAGTAACAGATGACTCAGGGGGTAGCAATAATCCTAGATTGATGAAGATCTTAAAATCAGAAGAAGTATCAGATGTCTTGGAGGGTGGTGGTAATCCTATGACCATGAGGATTTTAGGTCTATGAGGAGTTTAAATTGATTAGCACAATAAGATGAGCAAAGATGTTCTTACAACAGTAGGTGGGATGGATTAAGCTGATAACAAATTTGTCCCTTCCCAGGTGAAACCTTTCTCTTACTGTACAGTTTTCAAAGAACCAGGGCATCTTCAGCTGATATAATCTTGCCCTTGAGTGTCACAGCATCACAGAACCATTGAGGTCTCAGCTGTGACTGGAGGCAAAAATGGAGTTATGTTTCAGCATGTTATAACTGGCCTGTAGGCAATAAGACTAAGCCTAATCATAGTTTAATTGTGAAATGATTTTTTCCCCAAAATTACGTAGAATGGCTCCTGACAATGGTGCTCTGGCACTCTCTTCTCAAAGCAAAGTCTTCAACTTTTGCAGTTAGAGACTCCAAAGGGTGGAATCCTCCTGCTTCTGGTGATGTCCTCAGGCCATCTTTTCTATTCTCCTGTTCCTTCTCAATAATCAAGATCTCCTCTGCTCTATCTTTACAGGCTGCAACTTTACTAGAGTTTTCTTTTTGGCCAAACTCAAAATGTTTTAAGTCATTCTGCTGGGATCTTCGCTCTTGATTCTCAACATAAATCTGGCTAAAAGCCCCCAACAGTAGCCATGTCACAACCTGAACAGTAGACTGCCTTGAAATTTCTTCTGCCAGATTAATTAGTCTGCCACCCTTAATCTGAGTCTCAGGTAAAGTCTCTGGACATGAACAAATTGTAGACAAACCTTCTACCAAGCCATAACACATGTCCTCTGGCATCCAACAGCCAATGAAGTCCTTTTACCCAGTAGAAATCTCTTGAGCCTGGTCTTTACCATCAAGCAGCATTCTATCAGTCTTCTGGTTTTCTGGGCTCTGACCAGACTCTACCATAAAGTACAGCCAAAGGTGTTACAGCTCTACTTTTTCAGCTGGCATCTCTGAACCTTTCCAAACTCTTCCCACAAGTCAGTCCCAAAGGCTCCTGAACCACGTGGTTAGGTATAGTCACAGCAACAATTCCACTTCTTTGGTACAAGTCTTACCAAATCTTTGGTCTTAGTTACTTTTGTCATTGCTGAGACAAAAAATACCTGACAACCAAAGTTAAAGGGGGAAAGGTTTAGTTAGCTCACAGTTTGTAGAGGTTTCAGTCCATAAGCAGCTAGCTCCCAGGCAGGGTGCCACGTGGCAGAGGGGCAACAGTTCATGGTGACAGAAGACAGAAAAAGCAATAAGGAGTCTTAACAATATCTTTCTGCCCCTTTTATTTTACTCTGATTACTGGGATTAGAGTGGTCCCAAACCAATCAGTGGACTGATTTATTAATCCCACACTCTTAATTCCAGCATTACACACTCTAGATCTAGCCACATCTGAGAAAGCCCTATGACTACATGAGGCTTTTGGGGGACATGGAGACACAAACCATAACTCCAGGCTAGCAATATGGCAATAACCACAAACCCTGAGACTGGAACAATTTGAATTCAAGCAAGTGAACTATCTAGTAAAACAAAAGAATAACAACGTTCAGATAAATACAACAGCTTTCTAAATCACTGCAACATATTGATATATAATGTGTTGTTTGAATTGAATATTATTAAAAATGCAATGAAAGCATGGCCCATATTCCAGAAGAATGGAGTCAGTAAAAAATGACTGCAAGTGAGTTGTGATGCTTAATGTTGGTTGTCAACTTCAATGGATTGAGAAACACCTAGGAAATTAGTATAGCATACTTGTGGATATATCTGTGAGGGTGGTTCTAGAGGCAATTGACATGTAGGACAGCAAACTGAAGGGGGAGACCAAGTATAAATGCGGGCAGCACTATAAGGAGGAAGTCCCCCATCAGTGCTGGCTCTCTCATTCTCTCTGCTTCCTGGCTTCCTCTGACATGCCCTTCCATCATGATGTTTCTGCCTTGCCAGAGGCCTAAAAGCAATAGAGCAAGCCAACTGTCCATATTCTGAAACCTCTGAATCCATGAGCCAAAATAAATCTTTTCTCCTTTAAATTCTTTTTCTCAGATATTTTCTCATAGCAAAGCAAGGCTAACATGAGTTCAGATGTTGATTTAGCACAGCAAGACTTCAAAGCAACCATTATAAATATTTTCACAAAATCAAAGGAAAATGTATTCATTTTGAACTAAAATGAACTAAAAATAAATGAACTAAAAACAAATGATCTTGTTAAAAATTTTCTTGGCAATTCTGGTTCTTTCCTGTTACATATAAATTTTAGAATCGGCTTTTCAATTTTTGCGAAAATGCCTATATGAATTGTAATAGGAATTGTGTTGAATTTTAGATCAATTTAGAGAAAACTGACATCTTACTAATGCTTAATCCTCAAATCTCTGCAGATGGAATATTTTTTTATTTAGAACTCTAATTTTCTCAATAATGTTTTGTAATTTTTGATATAAAAGGTAGCCAAATCTAAATTCATTGCTAATTATTTTGTTCTTTTTAAATTCTATTTTCTTACTTTCATTTTTAGATTGATAGTATGAAGAAATAAGGTTGATTTTTCTAAATTTTTTTGTATCCTATAATTTTGCTGAAACTATTAGTTCAAATACATTTACTTTCTAAAATAAACTTTTAATTTTAAAAGATTTAGATTTACAGAATTATTGTGAAGATAGAACATTTCTGTATATCCTATTCAATGGAGGGGGGCGGGTATTTGGAACCCTTAGAATTTTCTACTTATACAATCATGCCATATACAAAAATGGTTTTACATCTTTCTTTCCAATGTAGATGTCCTTTACTTCTTTTTCTTGCCTAATTATTCTGGCAAGAGCATCCAATTCAATGCTGAATAGGATTGATGAGAACAGACATCCTTGCTTTGTTCTTAAGATTTTAACTAAGTTTTACAGAGATGCCCTTTTATCAAGTACGCAGGAAGTTCATTTCTATTTCTCATTTTTAAGAGCTTAATCATGGATAGCTCTGAAACTTTGTAAAATGCATTTATTGAAGTGGTCTTGTGGATTTTGTCATTTATTTTCTTAATCTGGTGTATTAGTCTTTCCCTTGCACTCTTTCTTTTCTTTCTCCTTTTCTTTTTCTTGTAGTGTTTTCCAGAATATTCACTAATCTGTTAAACAATGATGTCAATAGGGATAAGTCTTGTCTTATTCCTGGGCTTACAGGACACATATTTGGTTATTTTATTATAGAATTTTGCTGTTGGTTTGCCAAACTAAAAAGGCTCCTTTATTCCTTTGATTGGTATGAATTTGTAATAAAAGCTGCTTAATTTTATCAGACTTTTTTTGCATCATTTGCCATAATTACTTTTCTATTTTAATACATTAATATGGCAAATTACATTGATAGATTTTTCTTTCGTTGCTAAATCATTTTTCACATTCTTGGAATAAGTTCTAAGCAATGCCATTTTAAAATTCACTATTGGATTTAGTTTTTAAAAAGTATTTTATATCCACATTAATAAATGAATTTATGCATTTATTTTCCTCTGTTATCTGGTTTTGGAATCTCTATTACACTACCCTCATAAAATAGGCTCAGTGACTTTGTATAATTTACCTATTAAACATTTCTGTCCAATTGGTTTTGGAAGGAAAGAGCTTTGGGCCCCATTTCAATTAGTTTAATTTCACTCATTTGTTTTATTTTTCCTATCAATTTGGCCCTTTGTATTGTTCTAGATGTATTGATTTAATCAAAGCTCAATTGAGCACTTGATCAACTAGCAATATTATAGGGTGCTATAGCACTCTGGGGTAACTTTTGACTGACTGGATGAATTTTATTAGGCCATAATAAGTAGTGTAAAATATAATTCAATAGAAGTATTAGTTCATCATTTGCTCTATTCTCACATGGACTGTCAGAGCCCACAACCACGACAGTATTTCAGTCTTATTATTAGATGTAATTAAAAAAAAAGTACAGGTGAAGAATTACATGGTACATAGGAAGATAAATTGTGAATTGTGTAGATTTCAAGTAAGAGTGAAAGTAGAAAAAGTCATTAGGATTATGATACAGTCAGAAAAGGGCCCCCAGGATCATGGCAGTCCAGAAAGAGTGGGGTGGGGGTAAAATATCATTCTGCATAGTTTCCCTGAGGGAAAGAGATGGGTCTATTTTGTTCCTTTTGTAATCAGCGGTATGCATAAGTGCCTGTTGTATAGGTATTTTAATTATCTTAAATAATAAAAAATAGAAGAATCCCTCCTGTCCTCAAGACAAATGGGGAACCATGAATATGAGAGGAAAGGTTTTATTTAGAGTCCTTGACTACTAGTGTACTACTTTCCTATAAAGAGATCAAAATCCTTGGAGAAAGGAGGTATGATCATAGCAAAAATGTTTATACAGTACAACTGTAAAGAAATGTGCTTTCACTACATTCCCAGAACATGTGTACTGCTATATTGAATTCTGCTTAATGCATTGTACAAAAGAAGAAGCAAGGCCATTAGGCTTTCCATTAGCCTCTCAACTGCTTAATGAAAGCCGCAGGATGACAGGACCACTGATCAACTGTCTGGGAGTCAACGCTGCCATGTGTTGCGCATGCTCCCTCAGTCATGGAGTCTTCCCCTGCTCCAAGGCTGAGTGCTGCTGGGAATTACTTCTGCCTGGAATGGAGGCCAAGGAGGAGTCTCCCACGGGGACACCACCTCAGCCCTCAGAGCTGGAGACAGATCCCTCTCTGACAACCTGGAGTAGCCAATCGGGAGACATCAGCCCCTGCGAGTTGACTGTCCTTCATTTCAACAATGTTTACAAAGTGTATCCGAGCTCTGCGGAGCCCGTGGGCGGCGCCACTAGGTGTGGGTCGCCATCTCGCGCGCCAGATCCTGATGGGGAATGGGTGGGGCTGGGGGGCTGGTTTGGAAACGGTGAAGAAGGCTTCAGGTTTTCAGGGACTGACTCACACAGAGTGCCAGTGTTTCCACTTCTTGGTGGGCCCTGTTGCTAAATTGATTGATTGAAGAAGATAGGCCATAGGCTAAAGGGGAAAACTCTGAAACTGGTATTTGCACGTGTCAAAGGGGAAAGAAAAAAAATGTGAACTATGCGATTTATACTTGTTTAATCGAAACCTGGATTCAAAGCTATCCTTTCCACTGTTGTGGGATCTTGGAGAAGGACTTGAACTTGTTTCATCATTTGTAAAGAGAGTTTTTTTTTTTTCCTTTTCAGGATTAAATGAAATAATTTATGGAAAGCATCTACTACAGTGTTTATCTTGTGGTAAACAAGTGTCAGTTAAATTACTTTCCTCATTTTCTGTGTTACACAATGGTCAGTTCTTACTGAGATAGCTATAACTACTAATTGTGAGGGACTTTTTTTTTTTTTTTAAACATCTTCCTTTCCAAGACTGCTACAAACTGGTTAAGAAACACATAGCAGGTCTAGGGATTTAGTTCAGTGGTTCTGTTGGCTGCCTTGCAAGTGCAAGGTCTCGACCAAGTTCAGTCCCCCATACCAAGAAAAAAAAAAAGGGAGTATTAGGAGGATTAAAGACAATGTGTCTTTTACTGTACTAAATTTAAATTTTTTAAAAACATTCACTGTATTTTTCTATGACCCATTATAAATTATTTGGAGTACTTTGGGAGACATGTTTTCATTGTTTTATTTGTTCATTTATTTATATCAGCATTGCATTAATTCCCTGAGATTTGTGTAACAAAGTACAGCAAAATGAGTGGTTTAAACAACAATTATTTTCTCGCAGTTCTGGAGGAGCGAAGTCTAAATTCAAGGTGATTGCAGGATTGGTTCCTTTAAGGGTTCTGTGAGAGAATCTTTTCCATCCCTGTCTCCTGGCTTCTGGAGAAAGACAACAATCCTTGATATTCCTTGGCTTATAAATGTATTACTTCAGTCTCTGTTCTGTCTTCATGTGACATTCTCTCTCTGTATTGTTTCTGTGCCCAAATTTTCCTTGTTTTGTAAGTCATTGAATTAGGACCCACTCTAATGACCTCATCCTAACTTTCTTATATCTGCAGGGAACCTATTTCTAAAAAAGGATACAATCTTAGAGTTGGAGCTTCACATGTCATTTTGGGGGGCACAATTCAACCTCCAACAAATATGGATTCCCTGATGTCATTGATTTTTAACACATGGGCTTTCAGTTTTTGGAGAAGCCTAAGGAAAAACCTTGGGTTGATTTTTGAAGGATTAGAAACAATATATAGTGGTAACTCCATTCATGAATGTCAAATAATTCTGTTCACAAGCAGAAATGTTTGGCAAATTTTGCTTCTGTTTGCAAACTCTGCATCAGGTGAGGAACACAACCATGGCCATCTTTCCCAGAATTGTGAAACGAATTAAGTTCATGAACCGAGGTACTACTATAAGTCAGATGGCAGAATGCTATTTGGAAAATACATGTTTGTATGGGTTGTATAGTTCAATGTGGTTTTATTGCAGGATGTAATTTCATACCTCTTATTCAGATATACCACTCATAAACATATCAGTCATATTAGTTAAAATACTAGTGTCTTAGGCAAAGCTCAAGAAATTATGGAACTCAGTATCTTTGGAATGTCAAAGGTGTAATGCTTAGAGAGCATATCAAATGGTACCAGTGAATAGAACATATTGGTAACTGACCTTTGAAGGAAAAAGGAAGGGACTCATCTGATAGACTATTCTGATGGCAAAAAGAAACATGAGTTCACTGAGTGAATGCTGTTTTATGGTTGGTCTTTCTGGGAATATTTCCAAGTATAACTGTTGTTCTTAGCAAAGAAGTTACTGAAAGAATTGGTGTTTGTAGGGCCAGGGATTTAGCTCAGTGGCACTGTGCCTGCCTCTCAAGCGCAGGGTCCTGAGTTCAATCCCTCATAACCCCCCCCCCACACACACAAAGAATTAGTGTTTGTTTAGATTGATGAAAACTCTGAACCATTTTGACTTTGGTTATAGACTACTTTAAATATTTGTTGATATGTCCTAAAGTTTAGTATTCAGCTCTTATCCTTCTCTATACTGAAGCAGAGATTTATTCAGTATTCATTTAGTTCAACAAATATTCATTGATTATATACCATTTATTAGGTATGGAGTACTTTGCATGTAAAGTTCAATAAATATGTGTGAGTTATGGCTATAACCCATATAAAAAGTACCGTATTCAATATTAGCCAGTGAGCAGAAAGAAGGGAATGAAAACAAAATCCCTGCTTTCATGGCAGTTTGTGTTTTAGGTGGGAAAGAAGACAATATGTCACATAGTAAAAAATAATAAGTAGGAAAATAATGCAGGATAAGGAGAATAGGAAATGTGGAGAGTTAAAATTGGAAATGGCTGCTATTTTTAGAAAGTTATTAAGATGAAACCTCATCGATTGTTATTTGAGGATAAACAAGTGAATGATGTAATATGAGGCAGTTGGCTATCTATGAGGAAAGTTTTTCAGGCTGATAAAATTGCAAGAGCATAGGTTCTGGGGTAAAAATGTGGTTATTGGGTTTGAAGAACAATAGTGGCTGAAGCTGAGAGAGTATTGGGGGATATTAGAAGGTGAGATCAGGGAGGTGGCAGGAATCAGATCATACAGAGCTTTGTAGGCCTTGTTGACAATTTTGGCTTTTACCTTGAGTGAGCTGGGAAGCCACTGGAATGTTTGAGCAGAGGAATGGTGTAATCTGACTTAGATTTTAAGAGTCATTCTGACCACTATATTGATAATGGACATTAGAAAGAGTGAGAGGCTGGATATACAACTTTGAATAAAACTAGACCCTGCACCCAATGATCTCAGCCCCTGTGGACTATATACACTAGAATTAGGCAGACAAAAATATTTCATAAAGTAAAATTATCCTGTGATAAGTACAATGGGAGTGCCTAATAAGGCATTTCCTTAGTTAATTGGAGAGGGACATGGGAGTGTTTCTTTGGAGAGTAGTTAAACTGAAGGTTGAATGATGAGTAGCAACTAATTAGTCAAAATGTGTACCTTGTAAAGGACATGATTGTTTAGTTTTGAGGTTTGAACTAACACATATATTGCAAATGTACATTGGCATTTATCAAAGCATATTCCAGGGAGTCTTATAGTGCTTTGGGAGATCCTTCTATGTTATCATCATAGTGAAAACTATTTTCATAGCAGTCTTAATAGTCATTATTTGCCTTGTTGACTCATTTTATCATGAGTGTAGAGTTTGAAAACTTAAAGCATCTGGTTTGCGGTGTCACACTGAAACCAGTTGTTAAAAAATTGTCTTACTGAGTTTTGGTATAGTACTGTATACAAGAAAAATATTGACAATTATCTGGAAAGTTTGTTGAAATATATTTCATTTACCTGTGTGTGAGTCTAAATTTTTCTTATATGCTTCAACCAAAGCAACCTATTCCAGTAGGGTGAATGCAGCAGCAGATATGAGATTCCAGCTGTCTCTATTAAGCTAGTTGTGAGATTTATAGAAGTTCAGACTCCTAATTTTTTGTGTTTGAAAATATATTTTTCATAACGATCCTTTTATTGGATTTTTTGCTGTTTAAATGAGTTAGTATATGCATTATTTTCTTTAATTTCTGATATGGTAAATAAAAATAGCAATACTTTTTTGGGCTCCTTGATTTTTTTTTTTTTAGTCAAGGGGTGTTGAGACAAAAACATTTGAGAACCTCTGCTATAGATTCTAAATTACTGACAACAATGGCAGGGTTTAATTGTATTAATCTTTGTTTCCTGAAGAACTAGTAGTGTGTAGTAATTTGTACATTATTTTGGCATTAACTACTTCATGTATTTTGTTCCCAGATCTTTAATTAACCCTAATCTCTATTTTTGGTCTCATAGTTTTATCTGCCTGTTGAGTAAACCTACTTTGACATCTCCTTGAACAGGTCTCTAAAATCAAACTAATCAGCTTCTCTCCAAAACAAGTCTATCTTATAATTTTTATCTTACTTAATATATTGATTTTTTATCGCAAATAATTTCATAGCCTTTCCAAAGAGTAAAACTGTAATTATGTAATCACTTTTATAGAATTTACTTTTTGTACTTTCTTTCATAGCATCGGTTCTCAGTTTTTGCATGGATCAGAATTTCTCAGAGGTCTGTTAAAACACATATTTCTGTGCCTCACCTCAGAGATTCTGACTCTGTGGGTCTGGGATGGGTCCTGAAAATTTGAATTTCTACAAATTCCAAGTTATTCTCAGGCTCAGGTCTGAAGAAATACCAGAAACTGCTGATCTAAACCATGGTGGGTGGAACACACATTAATTTAATTTGATATAATCCTATTTGTTGATTCTTTTTTTATTTACCTTGTTGATATTTATTAACTCAGAAGAAAAATAAGAATGATGATAGAACTTATCAGTACTATTTTAAGTAAAACATTTTTTCAAGAGACATTTGTACTAACTCATACCCTTTCAGAGACTCGAAAACAGAAACATTGCCGATCACATTTGTCTTCACAGCACCAGTTACCTCAGTTGAACACATCAGAAATTAACCATTTAGAAAAGCTGACTCAGTTACTTTGTCTCAATAAATGTAGCTCTAGTCACATAATATTTTTAAAAATTGGGAGTAAGTTTATAGACTTTTCCATTTATTCAGAGAACAGCCATACTAGAAGATAACTGTTTAGAAGTGGCATATGTGAATCTCATGTTGTTGTTGTTGTTTTTTTTAAAATAAAACTCACAAACAAGCAGATTTGAACACAGAAAGGCAGCCCACTGACAGAAAATCATTATCAAGAATTTCTGCGGCATAGACACCAAAGCACCACTTCAGGCAGGTAATATAAAAACTTATAAATGAACACTCACTTTCAGATCTCTTAACGCTGAGTCAACTCATGTTCCCCACACACTATAACAGAAAGCCTGGCTCTATTTTATCTTCACTTCCAGATGCCAGTAGAATGAGATTATAATATACTGAAGCTCGTAATTAAATAAGAATAAAATAATGACAGGCAGGAAAGACATAGCATATAAAGTATCGATGAGTTACTTTGTCCTTAAGAATTGTTTGTCCATTAGTAGAATTGGATATGGTTTTAAATCATACAATTTTACGTCCTTTGTTGGTATGCAAATGATTTTGTTCCTATTTCAAAGATATAAAATGGAAAAGTTGCATCTATTAGAAGACTATATATTGAATTGTTACTTTTGTCAAAACTAAAAACAAAACCTTAAGTACAAAATTCACTTGTGACCTTTTTAACTAGCCCATTACTATTTTGCAAATCAAAATTACATACCAGATTGACCACTGTCACACTTATGATTATAAAAAGAACATCATATTTTGTAGATTTTATAATATATTTATCCATGAACAAAATCAGAAAAAAAATGTCTATTATTAGTATTACAGTTTAAATCTAAAATGTACCCCCCAAAGCCTTCTGTGTTCAGAAGGTGACTGGATGATGGGAGCACTATACTCATCAGTGGATTAATCCATAGTGAGCTTCTGTGCAGTTAAAAGCTGAGGCCTGGATGGAGGGGGAGGTCACTGGAGGAGTCAAAAAGGTGTGTTATTGTCCTGGCTTCCCCCTTCTCCCTCTCACTCTGCTTCCTGGCTGCCATGGGTTGAGCAGCTCTCCTCTGCCGTGCCCTTTCACTATGGCATTTATGTCCTGGAGCAAGCAAACTATGGACTGAACTCTCTGAAACCAAGAGCCAAAATAATCCTCTCCCCCTTTAAGTTGCAGGTGTTGGGTATTTTGTGCCAGCTATGGGAAATGGACCAATACAATTAGCTTTTAGTTACAATTAAAATAAATGGTGATATTTATAAAGCACAAGAAATTTTGTACATAAAGGCTACTTTATAAATATATATGTATGTGTATGTATGAACTATAGAAGCATTTTAACTCTTGGAGTTTTATTATAATAAATTTAGAAATGCAAGAGTATAGATTAAGGCCCGGAGTTATGAACAAGTTCTGTTCCAAGAGAATGTTCATAAGTTGGATCTTTCACGCTCCTCCAGAGAAAATCTTATATAGTACACTTGTGTATATTATACAGTATACCTGTGAAATTTTGCACCTCAAATGTTTGTACATTGGAGACTTACAGTACTAAACATTTATTTATAAAAAGTAAAAATTTTTTGGTGCTGGGGATCAAACTTGGGACCATTGCACTTGTGAGGCTGGTGGCAGAACCACTGAGCTAAATCCCCAGCCCTAAAAAGTAAAATTTTAATGCTACATTTAATTTGTAATTGTGACTTCAAATGACCCCAAAATAAATTCATTTTGTTTTTGTTTTTGTTTTTGGTACCGAAGATCAAATTCGGGTCCTTGTGCTTGTGAGGCAGGCGGCGGAACCCCTGAGCTAAATCCCCAGCCCCACAAAATAAATTTAAACATAGGATGTTCCTCACCTGAAATATTACAGAAAGGAGTATTCTTATATCATTATATCACATTTAAAAATTATAGTCTTCAATAACAACTGTTGATAAATCATTGTAATGGTAAGAGATAATATAATAAAATGTGCATAAAAGTATATTTAATACTATATTTTGAACACTAATAAAGAGGCAGTAAAAGAATGGAAAGAATAGGTTGTGAAAATTCTAAACCACGTTGGTTCTAGATTCCATCATAATCTTGTGTCACTTTTTTCTCACTACAGACTGTTTACAGAAAATGCCATCTAAGCATGTATACTGAGATAGATGAATCAACTTGGAATAAAATGTATTTTCTTTGAGAATGTTTTATATTTTTTCAATCTTTAAACTCTTTGTTCAGAGAAAAGCAGTTGAATGGAAGTTCACAGGAGACAAATTTTAAATTTTGTTACTTTTGAAACAGAGCCTTATTTTCAAATTATATACTCTCTCATCTTGTTGTTATCATGTTTATTTCTAAAGTTATACCTTGTATGCTGGAAAAGACAGAGTTCAGCAGTTAGCATATGATCTATTTTTCTACTAATTACTGAGAACACTTATGAGAATTAAAGAAGGCAGGTTGAGCAGGTCTCCTCTTCCAGTAAACACATTAGCAACCAGACTCCCAGGACTTAAATATCTGTAAATGGCATTTACTGGTTTGAGCCTTAATCTATAAAATTCTTTTAGTAAATATTCCATGATTGGGAATTTATGTATTTCTTGAAGGACACAAACCTCAAATCTATGTATTTATAGACCACATCTCCCTGAAGCTATCACAAAAGCTATGCAATTATTTGTGTATAAACTAGAGATGTTTCATAATCTACAATGCCCCCTGTGGAGGGATGTAACCCACACACTTTATAGAGAACTCTTATCACACTGGGTCAGACCTACATATGAGTCAAGAAAAAGGGAGCTTGGAAGTCCCTGGAGTCCCTGAGCACTCTTTGATACCCCAGTGTCCTCAACTGCCTGTCTCTTCAAAATCATCAATAAACCTTAACACATGGCTTGACTGGACTGTTTTCTCTCTTTCTTCTGCTCCCTCCACTCCCTGCCATCCTCCTCTTCTCCCTCTCTCCCCTTCTGCTTACATTATCCATCCATGAGACTCAAGCTCTACCTTTTTATGGTCCTCTCATCTTTTTTTTTTTTGGTTATTTTATTGGTACATTTTAGGTATACAATTCGTTTACATTTATCATTGGGTGTTTGTACCTGTACATGATATATCTTGGTTTTTATTTTTTTTCCCCATTACCTGTGCACCCTTCACCCCCTCCATCCTTCCCTATTTACATAGATTTCATTTCCATTTTTTTTTCTCATAGTTTTTCCTTTCCCTCTTTTCCTTTCCCCTTCCCCTCCCTTCACTCCTTTGTCTTTGGACCTTTTTTCCTATTTCAGATTATCAATTATTCATTTTAATTATTTTACCCCTTGTTTGCACTATCAGTTTCTCACACTAGTGAAACTATTCTGTATTTACACATGTGTGTCCTATTTATTTCACTTAAGAGTATGGCCTCCATATGCATCCATTTATCTATAAATGACTTCAGTTTTTCTTTATGGCTGAGTAGTACAACATTTTGTAAAAAAAAACATATTTTCTTTATCCAGTTTCCAGTTGATGGGCACTTGGGCTGTTTCCAAGCTTTAGCTATTACAAACTGTGCTGCAATAAACATGGGTGCACATATATCTCTGTGATAGGATTCTTTTAATTCTTTTGGGAAGATACAAAGCAGGGGAATAGCTGGGTCAAATGGGACCTCTAGTCCTAGTTCTTTGAGGTATCTCCATATTGACCTCCACAGTGGTTGCACCAGTCTGCACTCCCACCAACAATGGAGAAGGGTTTCTTTCTCCCCACAACCCTGCCAGGATTTGTTATTTGTTGCTTTCTTGATAGCAGCCATTCTTTCTGGGGTGAGGTGGAATCTCAGTGTTGCTTTCATGTGCATCTCTCGAATGATGAGTGATGTTGAAGATTTTTTCATACATTTGTTTGCTGCTTTTACTTCTTTGAGAAATGTCTGTTCATTTCAGATGCCCATTTTTGAACTGAGTCTTTGAATTTGGGGGGGGGGTCTGATTTTTTTAAATCTTTACATATTCTAGATAATAGTCCTTTGTCTGAGGTACAGCTGCTAAAATTTTTTTCCCATATTATAGGTGTCTGTTAGCTCTGTTGGTGGTTTCTCTTGCAGTGCAAATGCTTTTCAAGAAGATGATATCCCAGTTATTGGTTCTTTCTGCTAGTTCTCGTGCTGCTGAGGTTTTGTTCATGAAGTCTTTTCCTATGTCAATGCCTTCAAGAGTTCTACCTAACTTATCTTCCAGCAAGTTTAGTGTTTCTGTATTAATATTTAGATCTTTAATCCACTTCAATCTTAGTTTAGTGCATGGTGATAGGTATAGGTCTAGATTCAATCTTTGGCAGGCTGAAATCCCATTCTTCCAACACCATTTATTAAACAGGCTATCTTTCCTCCAATGATGGTGGTTGGGTCCTTTGTCAAAGATGAGTTGGCTGAGCATGTCTGGAGTTGTTTCTGCATCTTCTAATCTATTCCACTGATCCTCAGGTCTGTTCCTTTGCCAGTACCATGCTGATTTTATCACAGTAGCTTTGTAGTATAGTTTCAAGTTGGGTATTGTGATACCCCCAGCCATGTCTCTGTTGCTTACAATTGCTTTAGCTATTCTAGATCTCTTATGGTTCCAAATGAATTTCTGGATTGTTTTCTCTAGTTCTGTGAAGTATATTGTTGGAATTTCAATTGGCATTGCATTGCATCTATATAGTAGTTTTGGAAGTATGGCCATTTTCACTATATTGGTTCTTCCTACCCAAGAACAAGGATGTCTTTCCATTTTCTTGTATCCTCTTTGATCTCTTTTTTCAGAGTGCTGTAGTTTTCAGTGTATGGGTCTTTTGCTTCCTTTGTTAGATTGATTCCTAGATATTTCATTTTTTTGGATGCTATTGTAAAAGGAATTAATTCCCTAATTTCTCTCTCAGTGAGTCTGTTATTTGTGTATAAGAAGGCTATTGTTTTTTGAGTGTTGACCTTGTATCCAGCTATTCTACTGAATCTGTCAATTAAGTCTAGAAGTCTTTTGGTGGAGTTTTTTGGGTCCTCTATTTAAAGTATTATATTATCAGCAAATAGTGACAGTTTAACTTCTTCTTTTCCTATCTTTATTCCTTTCATTTCTTCCTGTTGTCTAATTGCTGTGGCTAATGTTTCCAGAACTATATTGAACAGGAGTGGTGATAGTGGGCATCCTTGTCTTGTTCCTGATTTTAGCGTGAAAATTTTCCATTTTTGACCATTTAGTATGATGTTAGCTGTTGGTTTTTCATAGATAGCCTTAATCAGGTTAAGATAAAGACCTTCTATTCCAATTTTCTGTAGGGTTTTATCATGAATGGGTGCTGGATTTTGTCAAATGCTTTTTCTGCATCTATTGAGATGATCATATGGTTTTTGTCCTTGACTCTGTTAATATGGTACATTACATTTATTGATTTATGAATGTTGAACCATCCTTGCATCCCTGGGATAAATCCGACTTGGTCAGGGTGTGTGGTCTTCTTGATGACCCTCTGTATTCTGTTTGCCAGTGTCTTGCTGAGGATTTTTGCATCTGTGTTCATTATGGAGATTGGCCTGTAGTTCCCTTTTTGCGTTGAGTCTTTCCTTGGTTTTGGAATCAAAGTAACACTTGCTTCCACGAATGAATTTGGAAGTATTGCTTCCCTTTCAATTTCCTTGATGAGTTTAAAGAGTAATGGCATTAGTTCTTCTTTAAATGTCTTGTAAAATTCAGCAGTGAAGCCACCCAGACCTGGGCTTTTCTTTGTTGGTAAATATTTTATGAGATTTTCAATTTCACTCATTGTAATTGGGGCGTTTAGGATTTCTATATCTCCTTCATTTAACTTTGGCAATTCGTATATATCTAGGAATCTGCCCATTTCTTCTGTGTTTTCCATTTTATTGGAGTAGAGGTTCTCGAAGTAGGTATTGATGATCCTCTGGATTTCTCTTGGATCTGTTGTGACTTCAGCTTTTTCATTCTTAATTGCATGGATTTGTGCCTTTTCTTTCCTTTTTTTGATAAGGTTGGCTAAAGGTTTATCGATTTTATTTATTCTTTCAAAAAACCAACTCTTTGATTCATTGATTTTTTTGTGTTGTTCTCTTCGTCTCCATTGCATTGATTTCTGTCCTGATCTTTATAATTTCCTCTCTTGTACGAGGTTTGGATTCATTATGCTCTTCTTTTTCTAGGAGCTTGTGGTTCTGCATTAGGTTATTTATCTGAGTTTTCTCTGTTTTCCTAATATGGGCATTCACTGCTATGACTTTCCCGCATAGAATTGCTTTCATTGTGTCCCATAGATTCCTGTATTTGACGGGCATTTTCATTTACTTGTAGAAACTGTTTAATTTCTTCTTTAATTACTTCTGTGTCCCATTGCTTATTCAAGAGGGTGTTATTCAGTTTCCATGTGTTTGTTGGGGTTTTGGGGTTTCTTATGTTATTGATCTCCAATTTTATTCCACTATGGTCTGATAATATACAGGGGGTAACTTCAGTTCTTTTATATTTACTTCGATATGTCCTATGAGCTAGCATGTGGTCTATTCTGGAGAACGACCCGTGTGCAGCTGAAAAGAATGTGTATTCTGATTTTGTGGGGTGGAACACTCTGTAAACATCTATTAAGTCCATTTGTTCAATAGCTTGGTTCAGTTCTAGAATTTCCTTGTTAACTTTTTGTCTAGATGATCTGTCTATTTGTGATAGTGGGGTATTGAGGTCCTCCACTACAATTGTGTTAGTGTTTATTTGGATTTTCATGTCTATTAGTACTTGTTTTGTATAGTTGGGGGCATTCGTATTTGGTGCATATATATTTAGGATTGTCATCTCTTCCTCTTGGATTGTTCCCTTCACAAGGATGTAGTGACCATCTTTGTCTCTCTTAATTAGTTTTGGTTTGAGATCTACCTTGTCTGCAAATAAGATTGGTTCCCCTGCTTTCTTCTGGGTTCCTGTGGCATGGAGACCTGTTTTCCATCCTTTTACTTTCAGTCTATGAGTTTCTTTTTTAGTTAGATGTGTTTCTTGTATAGAGCACATTGTTGCATTTTCCTTTTTAATCCATTCTGCCAGTCTATTTCTTTTGATTGGTGAATTGAGGCCATTAACATTGATGGTTATAATTGATAGATATTGATTTATTCTTGTCATGATATTTTACTTTTGTTGGCTCTTTTATTTATTTTTTCCCCCTTTCCCTTTAGTGTCTTACCTTGCCTGGTGGCTTCTCTCTGTTGGGCCTCATGGAGTTGTGACTTTCATTGCTTTTTTCTAGGATATTATTTAGAATTGCTTGTAGTGCTGGTTTGGTGTTCATGAAATTGCTCAGGTATTCTTTGTTGTGGAAGTATCTAATTTCCCCATTGATTTTGAAAGATAATTTTGTAGGATACAACAGTCTAGGTTGGGAGTTATTTTCTTTCAGGGCTTGAAATACTTCACTCCAGGCTCTCCTTGATTTGAGGGTTTGTGCTGAGAAGTCTGCTGTGATTCTGATGGGTTTTCCTTTGTAGGTGATTTGTTTCTTTTCTCTAACTGCCTGTAGGATTTTGCTCTTCTGTTGGGTTTCTGGGATCTTGACTATTATATGTCTAGATGTAGATTTTTTTTTATCATGGCTAGTTGGAGTTCTATATGCCTCACTTATCTGTATGTCCAATTCTCTACCTCTGTCTGGGAAGTTTTCCACTATTACTTCTGTGAACAGTTTTTTTATGTCAATTGTGCTTTCTCCTGTTTTTTCATGGACTCCTATCAGTCTTATGTTATTTTTCTTTGCATTGTCTAGCAGTTGTTGGATTGATTTCTCATGGTCCCTTAGTATTTTTAAGAAATCTGTATTTTCATGGCCTCTAACTGTGATCCTGTCTTCTATGTCTGATATTCTATCTTCAGATTCCCTTAATCTGCTGTGGATACTTGCAATGGAGTTTTTGGTCTCCTGAATATCTGTCTGAATCTATTTCATGGATTCCATTTCTTTCTTATGTTGGACAATCATGGTTTCCATTTCTTTGCTATGCTGGGTATTCATGGTTTCCACCATGTTTTTGAGCTCATTTATTTTTTTATCTGTTTCTGTTCTAGATCCTCTAATCATGTCTTTCACTCTGCTCACCATCTCTGTGGATATCTGGGAGATTACTTCTGCTTTGAATTTTAATAGAGCCTCATTCATCTGTTTTGTTACTTCCTGTGCTATCAGTTCAGGTTATCCAGGTGGTTGGTTATGGGACTTTTCCATCTTATTTCCCCCAGAAATTGCCTTTTGTGGGGTGGAAGTCTGAGTTTGTGCCTTGCTTAAATGTCTTCTCCTTTTTGTTTTTGGTACTGTCCTTGGTTTAACTCCTGGGTTGATAGTTTGAAATTGCTTATTGTAGGTATCTTTGTTGCTTGCAATTAGAACCCTTATGGAATGATTGCTTCTCAGAGGTGTCTTCCAGATATAGCTGGTCTTTAAGTTTTGAGTCTCTAATGACTCTAAGACTGTCTCATTTTCTTTATACTAGGAAGGTTCATTGACTAGATCAATACCAACACCTTAGCCCAAGTGATACAATCAGCAACACCATTACATCAAGTACATTTTTGAAAATGACATTTTGTTGTAGTTATTAATCTATCACCTTTAGCTGTGTGAATTAAATCAAGATCGAGGACCAACCCAACATGTTGTGAATACACTCTTCAATATAGCAACTTTACCCTTTGGGATAGGGAGTTAGAAGAGGTTGGGGAGTGAGGGACAGATGGGAAGAAGGATAGGGGAAGGTTAGCAGTGTGGCCAGAGAACACAGGTGAGAAGGAAAAAGAGAATAATAGGAAAATAAAGAAGAACTCTGACTGAGGACTAAAACAGGGACAAAAAGGGAAGATGAACAATGTGGGAGAGCAAGAGAGTGAGTGTAAGAGAGAGAGAAAGGAAAGAGAAAAGAAAGAAGAAAAGAAAAGAAAAAAAGGAGAGAAAAGCAAATATTTGCAAAGAGTAGGGAAACATATTAAAGATAAGAGGAGCAAAAGAAAAGAAAAGAGAAAAAAACCAAACTAATAAAACTAATTTTGGGAATAAAATATAACCATGAAGATGAAGGGCCTCTTTCAGGGAATGTCTCTGCTGTTACAATAGACAACGTGGGTTGCAGTGTGCAGATATAAGTCAATGAGTCTCAGCAATCTAGTCGCAGACCCATGAGATTCAGGCAGATTTCTGGCTGCAAGTCCCAAGTTGAGCTCCCTGTCCTCCTGTAGGGTTGAACTCTGCAGAGTTGTATTGCAGGTTCCAGCTGCCCTTCCCCTGAAGATAGTCCCGGTCCTGATGGGAGGTGAAGATGACTCCAACTTACCCAGTACAGTGGTCTGGTGGTTCGGTGTCCTCTGAGTCTTTGTAGTGTGGAACCAGGTGGCTGTACAGAGGAGTGTGTGTGTGTGTGTGTGTGTGTGTGGCGGGGGGTGTCCAGTGGATTGCTGCCAGGGTGCGGGCCGATTCGGCATGTTCCACATGACTCATGCCATTGCTACGGCGTCCCTGGGAATGTTTGTCAATGTAATGTATAATTCTAAAAGTTTAAACATAACATTGAGTGATAAAGGTGGCATTTTGAAGAAACATTAAACCAAAATGTAAATTGTTTTCTTCTATTAAATTACTGTAGGCACTCTTAGATCTGATCGAATACATCCAGCGAGGAATTTCACATTGCATGATCTTTTGGCTATTCTTCCCATAGTGGATCCAGTTTTAGTTGTCAGAGTGACAGGTACACAGGTCCTTGAAGCACTTGAAAATGGAGTTTACAAGTACCAAGATCTAGATGGGAGGTATGTACATTTCTACTAAATGGTATAGTCTTCAATTTTTTTTTATATAATGGAGTTAAGACTAAATTTAAATATGATTTAACATTTTAAAATTTAAACTTATAAAGCTTTAATATGTTAACATGGGAGGGTGGTTTAAAATTTTTAAATTCTAATTTTTCATAAAGACAAAATTGTCAAGTATTGGTATATAGAAATTATACTTTCTTGTGCTTGCTTCGGCAGCACATATACTAAAATTGAAATTATACTTTCTATTAAAAATTAGGGTTATTTTAGTTACACTTTTGTATATTGGTTTGGGTCTTGAGTTTCAGTATTTCAGTACCTAAAATTTTTATTTTTTCATCTTCCTTTTCTTATTTGAGAAATATGATACTACTTTGCTGGCTGGGTTTTTTTGTTTGTTTTTTGTTTTTACCCAAACCTCATTATAGAATTCTAAGATAAATGAGAATAAACTGGTAGAGTTATAGATTTATGATTCTTCTAATAGGTTTGGTTTCTTCTAATCCTTAAATATATAACAAGCCAGCAGTTGAATATTGTGAATCTACAGTGTCATTATGTTGTACATTCTATACTGTACCATAATGGCTGGAGTTAATAAGTTGATAAGAGTTAATAAGAATGAAACCAACTATCTGGAGAGAAAATATATAAGCAAAATCTTGTGTTTTTACAAAATGTTATATCAAATTTTGTTTAAAAAGCTTAATTGAGATATTACTCATTACCATGTAATTTATCCATTTAAAGTGTACAATTGGGTGTTTTTATTATGTTCACAGATTGTGCAATTATTGTCATAATCAATTTTAGAACATATCCATCACTCTTAAATGAAACCCTTCTCCATTTGCAGTCACTTATTATTTCTTCCAGACTCTGCCTTCTAGGCAAACACTAATATAATTTGTTTCTATAGGCTTGTCTGTTCTGTATATTTCATATAAATGGAATCATCTAACACATGGTCCTTTTATGAAGTCTTTTACTTGGCATGTTTTCAAGGTTCATCAGTATTATAGCATGTGTCAGTAGTTTCTATTGATTGCTAGGTAATATCCCATTGCATGGATTATACATATTTATCCATTCTCCAAGTGCTGACCATTTCACTGTTTCCACTTTTTTGGGGGATTATGAATAATGCTGTCATGAAAATTCATGTACAAGTGTTTGGATTCTTGGATATATATTTAGAATTGCTGGGTCATATGGTAACTCTTAAGTTCTTCTTTGTGAAACTGACAGACTGTTTTTCAAAGTGGCTGTGCTATTTTACATTAGAATTACTATAGACTTCTCAACACAGACCTTTAAAGCCAGTAGAGCATGGAGTGAAGTATTTCATGCCTTGAAAGAAAACAACTTCTGCTGAGCTTGATAGTGCACACCTATAATCCCAGCACTTGGGAGGCTGAGGCAGGAGGATTGCTGTGAGTTCCAGGCCAGCCTGGGATACATAATGAGCCCAAGGGCAGCCTGGACTACACAGTGAGACCTTGTTTAAAAAAAAGAAAGAAAACAACTTCCAACCCAGACTGATATATTCTATAAAACTATCTTTCAAATTTGATGGGGAAACAAGATATTTCCATGATAAAGAACATATTAAAAATTTAAGACCAACAAACTAACATTCTGTAAATTTTACTGGGATATCCTTTAAAGAGACAATGAAGCTAACAATGACAAAAGGGCTAATAGAATGAATACATCAAGCAGAATGAGGAGTTACATAGAAGAATCAGCAAAGGAAAATAGTGTAATGACAGGTTATGTTAATACCTTTCAATAATAACTCTTAAGGTGAATGGTCTCAATTCCCCAATCAAAAGGCACAGACTGGCAGGATGGATCAACAAAGAAGTGTCTAGTTGAGCAAAACCTTCAAACAAATGGACTTAATAGCTATCTACAGAGTGTTTCACCCAACAACAATAAAATATACATTCTTATCATCAGCACATGAGACTTGCTCCAAAATAGATCGCATACTAGCCAATAAACCATGCTTAATTAAATGCAAAAGATTCAAATAATACCAAGAATATTATCAAGTCATAGCTCAATGAAACTAGAAATCAGTGGTAAAAGAAACCACAGAATTTTACAAACAAATCAAAATTAAACAACATCCTCTTGAACAATTAGTAGGTTACTGAAGAAATAAGACAGTTCCTAGAATTAAACTATAATGCCAGTACAACATATCAGAACTTATGAAAGCAGTCCTAAGAGGGACATTCATAACTGTGAATCATCACATCAAAAAAACAGAACAAGTTCAAAGAAATAACATATGTAGATGCACTTCAAAGTCCTAGAAAAACAAGAACAATCCAAATTTAAAGCTAGTGTGAAGCAATTAAAAAATCAGAACAGAAATCAATAAAATGGACACTAAAAATAATACTTTGTATTAACAAAGTATCAATGAATTAAAGAGATGGTTCTTCAAAAGAAGAAACAAAATAGACAAACCTTTAACCAATCTTACCAAAATAAGGGAAGAAAAGATCCCAATCAATGAAGTTGGAAATGACAAAGATGAAATTACACTGGACACCACCAAAATTCAGAAGATTATTAGCAATTACTTTGCTAACCTGTACACCAAGAAATTAGAGAATTGAGAAAATGGATAAATCAATATGAACTACCAAAACTGAACCAGGAAGGTAGAAAAAAAATCCCTGAATTATCCAGTAACAGATAATGAAATTAAATCAGTAATAAGAAGCCTACCAACTAAGGAAAGCCAACGTCCACGTGGATTCACTGCTGAATTCTACAAGAACTTCAGGGAAGATCTATCACATATACTCCTCAAGATCTTTAATGAAGTTAAAGGTAAGGAATACTCCCATAATCATTTTGGAAGCTAGCAATAAATGTAATAAATGTAATATATCACATAAATAGAAGCAAGGGAAAAAAATCACAATAATCATCTGAATAGATGCAGAAAAAGCCTTTGGGAAAATTCAGCATGTGTTCATGATAGACATTGAAGAAAATAGGTTATGAAAGAAACTTATCTCAATTTGATGAAAACCATTTATAACAAACCCACTGCCAACATCATATACTTTTTTACTGCAGGAGTTAAAAAAGCTATTAAGTTGGAACAAATGTACAGAAAAGTATACAAATTAGAGCTTTAGAATTGTGAATTTTCACAAAGTGAGCATCCCCTTCCTATGTGGCTAACACCAGATCAGGAAATGATATATGAAGCCCTTTTAGAAACCACTCTCATGGCCCTTTTCAGTCACTGACTCTTATCAAGAAAATCATCCAACATCATAATAAATATGGAAAATCTAAAAGCTTTCCCTCTAAAACCAGCAACAATAGTCTTCAACAACTAGATACCTACATATGAAAGATAAGTTATTATATATCATATATCATATATCATATATCATCATCATATACCATACACAACTAACTCAAAATAGATCAAAGGCCCAAAGATAAAGCTAAAATTATACTTTTGGAAAAAACACATATAAATCTCTGTGATCTTGTAACAGCCATCAGTTTCTCAAAATTGCAATAAAATACAAATATAATAAAATGACAAAAACAACAAATGAAAAAATAAACTTTCTCAGAAATTAAAAACTTTTGTGCTTCAAACACCATCAGAGTACAATGACAAACCATAAAATGGGAAAAAATGTTTGCAAATCTGATAAGAGACTTTTACCTAGAAGATAAAAGTCACTCCTATATAACTCAGTAATAAAAACCCCCACTTTTTTAAAAGGCAGAAGATGGAGTTGTTTCTCAGAAGGATATATACAAATGGAAAATACACATATGAAAAGATGCTCAACATTAACAGCCATCAGAAAAATTGCCTGGTGAGAAGAGGTGAGTCATTGTGGGTGTGGCCTGTAATGGTGTCCATATGTATCCTGCCTTCTCCCCTGATGCTGCTCTGCTTCCTGTTTGCCCTGCCATGAACTGTTTCTTCCCAGAGCAATGGCCCTCTGCCAGGCAACCATGCCTTGGAAACAGCTGACTATGTACTGAGACCTCTATAACTTTGAGGCAAAATAAACCATTCTTCCTTTAATTTGTGAGTGTTGGGTATTTTATCCCAGCAACAAGGAAGTAACTAAGATAGATTTTGGTACCAGGAGTGGGGCCATTGCTGTGATGCTACCTGACCATGTGGTTCAAAGCCTTTGGAACTGGCTTGCTGGAATTTGGAAAGCTTTGGAATTGCCTGCTAGAAAAGCATCTCTAGAATGCCGTGAGTCAAGCTTGATGAGAGATTCTTGTCAGAGTTCAGTACACCAAAATGTTGACTGCAATGCAGCCAGAAAAGACCAGGGTCATGAGTAGACAGAATGATTTAAAAAGTTTTGAGTTTGGTCAAAAAGAAAATGCCAGTAAAGTTGCAGCTTGCAAAGATGAAGAACTTATTGCTGAAAAGATTAGCATTAAAAAGCCAAGTACAGTAGTGCCTTGGTTTATGAATACTCTTGTTCATGAACAATTTGATTGGCAAACAGAAGCATTTGGAAAAATTTTGCTTCTGTTCACAAACTCCACATCTGATGATGAACATGACCTTGGCCATCTTCCCCAGAATTGTGGAACTAATTAAGTTTGTGAACCACTGTACTTTGGAACAGGACAATAGAAAAGATGGCCTGGGCATCATAAGAGCCAGCAGGGTTCCAGCCTTTGCAGCCTCAAAATTGCAAAGATAATAGACTTTGCTTTTCAAAGAGTGCCAGAGCATCATTTTCCAGAATAGAGGCAACCTAGGGAAATTGTTCCTTGGGATTAGGCTCATGGCACTCAGCAATTCAGATACTCAACCCCTACAGCAAAGACAGAAAAAAGTCTGGCTACTGCTCCAGCTGGCAACAGACCTTGGTACTATCCACAGGGTGCTGGTTTTAGATGCATACAGAATGCAAGAGTTGTGGGGTCAGGAAGTCTTTCACCCATATTTCTGAAGTCCTGGAAAGCCAGGGTTAGGGTTACCAGTTTGTGAAGCTGTTTAAGTGTGAAGCCAGAGGTACAGTGGAGACCCCAGAGAATTGGAGAAGTCAGGAATGTGTATCATCTGTGGAAAGCTGCAAGGAGCAAGCAAAGATGGCCCAAGAGAGAGGCCATGAGAGCTACAACCACTGGTAGTGCCTAGGGATGGAGCTACTCAAGGCCTTTAGAGTTCACATCATGCCACAGATTGTACTGCATGCTGAATATGGAACTATATTTAATGTTTGCCCTGCTGGATTTTGGTCTTTCTTTTGTTCCCTTTATTTCTATATCCCCATTTGTACCTTTTGGGATGGGAATTCTTGTGCCATTGTATGTTGGAAGTGTCTGACTTGCTTTTCGTTTGTAGAGGGGTAAGAGTTTGTCTTAACATGTACAGGTACAAGCACCCAATGATAAATGTAAATGCATCGTATACCTAAAATGTACCAATAAAAGAATTTTTAAAAGAAGAGTTTTTCTTAAATCTTAGAGGAGACTTTGGACTTGGACTTTTAAGCAGTGTTGAAACTATTAATACTTTGGAAACTCTTAGAGATGGAATAAATGTCTTTTGCATAAAAGGATGCACATGAGTCTTTTGGGGGCCAGGTATAGAATGTTATGGCTTATATCTGGACGTCCCCCTAAAACTTTATTGTGGTCAAAGGTGGGGCTTTTGAGAGGTGACTGGATCATGGGCGTGATACTGCATTAGGGGTGTGTGATACTGGGTTAGTACACTAGTGGGTTTGTAGCTGGATATGATATTGGGAGGTGAGGCCTGGAGGGAAGATGTGGGTTACTGTGGGTGTGGCCTGGAAGTGTGTGTGTGTGTGTGTGTGTGTATTCTATATATATACACATTCTCTCTATATATACATTCTATGTATACTCTCTCTCTATATATATACATATACATATACATATACATATACATATACATATATATATACACACACACACACACACATTCTACCTTCTTCCTTGATGTTGCTTTGCTCCCTGCATGCCCTGTCATGAACTGTTTCCCCTCTGCTGTGCTCTCTGCCATGCTGCCCTACCTTGGAACCAGCAGACTATGGACTGAAACCTCTACAAACTGTGAGCTCAACTAAATCTTTTCTCCTTTAATTTGTGGGTATCCAGTATTCTGTCCCAGCAATGAGAAAGTAATATAAGACATACCTTTTATGGACTTTAATCTTTGCTAAATTGGTCATTTGTGTTTTGTATTGTTGTGTTTAGCCCAGCCAACCATTAGCTAGTGTCTTCTTTAAGCTTGCTGAATGTCAGGTAGTAAAGCCACTATGGAAATCAGTATGGAGATTCCTCAAAAAAACTGTAAATAGAAATTCCATCCAACTCAGCTATTCCCCTTCTTGATATCTTCCTGAAAGAGTTATGTTAAAGCCATACAACTCATAGTAGCTAAATCATGGAAGTGGCCTCTATATCCATTAACAGATGAAAGGATAAAGAAAATGTATTTGTACACAATGGAATACTACTTCACCATAAAAAATGATAAATGTGAAAAAAATGATAAATGTGAGACATTTGTAGAAAAATGGATGTGACCATAATGTTAAGTGAAATAAATTAGACATACAAACTTAGATATTGAATGCTCTCTCTCATATGAGAAAGCCAAAGAATAAGTAATTTAAAGAGCAAAATAAAAGATAATGGGAAATGATAGATCTTTTGTAAATGGGAAGGGGACCAAGAGTTGTAGGGAAGGGGGAGGAAATAGAGGGTAAGTTGATGAAATTACATTAAAATATCATGTATATTATGTGTGTTTCTTACATAAAATTTTAAGAAAAGATGTGATATTACTTTTTTAATAATATATTCTTTAGTTGTCAAAGATTTCTTGAGTATGGTCTGTATATAGTACTGTAATTGGTTAGGAAGATGAGAAAATGAATACAGGATGGTTTATGCTTGTGAGGTATTTTAGCTTGTAGTAGGTCGTATATCTATGTCTATATACATATATATTATTTTATAAGTACACATGTATGAATGTGTATGCATATATTTATATTTTCCAGGAGTTATAATACATTAATTTCTGTGACAAATATATATTAAATATAGCAATGACTAATTTTGCCTGTAGGAATTGTTAAAAGCCTTACAGAGTTGAACAACTTTCTCTGCAAAGGATCACTAGTTTAAGGTGAAAGGGGAAAGGGCTTTCTAGGCAGAAGATACAGAATGTTTGGTATGAAAGAGCCTGATATGTTAAGAGTTATAATGAAGTGGTACTTATTAAATGAAACGGCAGAAACAGAGTACAAATGGGAGAGCAGTTTGAGTCTGAAAAGGCAAGGTACAGTCTACTTGGGATGTTTTTCTGTGGGTTAAATGAACTTGTTATTTAATTTTAGTCAAGGGAATGCTATGAACTGCTTTGGGTCTTCGGTGGAGTGTGGAGTGATGCACTGTGGAGAATAACCCATAGAGGGACTATTGAGGATTGATGTAAGAGATATTTCTAAGGCTTAATCAGCCAATCAAATTTCACTTGAAATTTGATTAGGCTTGTATGTAGAGGTGTTGTCAGACATTTGATTAGATTTGGATGCAGAGATGTTGTCAGATATCTTTAAATAACATTGAAACAAAAGATATTTGGAGGCCAATTGAGGTCTTGTAATGTAGAATCTGATATTCTTCTTTTTCTAGGTGTCTATTTACTTTTTGTTTGATTTATTTTATTTCCTTTCAAAGTCTGTTTATAACTAGATTTAAAACTATTACCTGGTAACTGAACTTGTCCACACCCAGAAATGTCTTTTTCATACCCATAACAAGAGGGGTGGTTGAGTTGAAGACAGTATCTGGGTAAACCATAGAGCATAGACTTGAGACCAGAAACAGTGGAAGATGAGCAGGGTAATGTTCAAAGATAATAAAAAAGAATTGTGTATAATACTTTGCTTAAATGCTAATAATTTTATTTATGTGATAAAGTTAGTATTTAATTTTAAAATATGTAGATAAAATTATATACATTTATCATGTACATGTTTTGAATATAAATGCTTTGTGGCTAACTCTAGCTAACATATGCATAACCTCATACAGTCAATTGTTTTTGTGGTGCATACATTTATCCACTCTCATCATTTTTAAAGAATGCAATATATCAACATTAATAATGGTCATTATGCTATACAGATCTCTGGAACTTGTTCCTCTTATCTAACTGTAATTTTGTGTCTTTTGAAAAATCTCCTCATTCCATGATCCAGCCTCTGGTAACTTTCATTTTACTTTCTGAGTCTACAAAATTAACTTTTTGAAGGGTCCATACATGAGTAAGATCATATGCTATTTGTCTTTCTATGCCTGTCTTATTTCATTTAGCTTAATGGTCTCCACATTCATCCAAGTTCTTACAAATGACAGGATTTCCTTATTTTATGACAAAATAGTATAGTATTTCACTCTATTTGTCAGTCCAGCCATCTGTCCATCATCTATCTATCTATCTATCTGTCTGTCTATCTATCTTATCCACCTTTCTATCTATGTTCTAATCTGTTCATCCATTGATGGACACTTAGGTTGATACGATATCTTAGCTATTGTAAAGAGTGCTATAATAAACATATAAACAGAAATGCACATATCCCTTCAATATACTGAATTAATTGCTTCGGATATATATGTAGTAGTGGGATTGCTGGATTATAGGGTAGCTCTATTTTTCATTTTTTTGGTGAGATATATTCAATCAGAAATAATTATTGGATAAAAATAAAGATTGTTCAGGCTTTCCCTTCACAGAGTAGGGGACCCTTTGATTTTTCCAGGCCAGGGTTTAGTACCCCTCTTTTGTGCTCTTGAAATGCTAGGGCTCACTGAATTATTATCACTCTGTATGATCAATTCTTATACTTAGCAATCTCCCAAACTATATGACAGTATTTTTGATGTAGGCTTTGTATCTTTTTCACTGGATATTTCAAACATAGTTTCTGACACATAGAGGATGCTCTGTAATTAATTTATTTAAGAATACATTTCAAAATGTTGAAGAAAATAACAACCAATAGCAATAAATTCAAAGGAGAACACTTGAAATTATTTGCATATTCAAGTTGTGAGAGTTTGAGAAAGACAGGTAAAGCTTGTTAAGATGAAATGCTGTGTCTTATACTCTATTCCTCAGAACAATAATAATAAAAACATTTTTATAATTTCTGATGGTTTTCACTTTGAACATATATGAAGTTCCAAAATGGAAAACAGTTTGACGGAAAATTCAGTCTGCTCTTGAAACATTCAATTTGGTGATATTGTTTGAAACTAGGTCTTTTCTTTCTGTCCCAAGTATCTTATGTATGCCTAACCATTTGAAATTAGACAAGCTTCTTCTATCTTGGTTCAGTTATTCCGGAGGATTTTTGCCTCACTCCTACAGTGCTCCCCTGGAAAGCCCTAAAGTGAAATTCATCTTAGCTCTGTAGTCTATATTTGAAGTTAAGTTATCCCAGTCACGGCCTATAAATTATGGGTGGCCTCGCCATTTGTTAATGTTGAGGTAATAATAGGCAGAAATTAGGTTTTTCTTGTATTTAGGATGAACTGCAGAGGTAGCCACATTTTTAAATAGATATGTGCATTGCCTCCTCTATCACTGTATTTACTCTTTTAGAAACTGAGGATGGAAATTGGGACAACACAGTTTGCAGTATTTTAAATTGTAGAATAGAAATTCTTGAAATTCTCTTTGAATAGAAGAAAATAAGGAAAGAATTACTTAGTATTACAGTCTTCTTTGTATTTCTTGAAAACATAGGTAATTTGGCAAGTTCTTTCCAGCTGTGTAAAGCTCCCAACCTGGACACATTCTAGTAGTTTAAGTAGCACAAGATGTACTCACTTAAATTTTAATGCTTTCTCTTATTTATTATTACTATGTCTTCTGCAGAATTACCCAAGAATATATTTTAAAATTTCATATTTCCACAAGTTGCTGGAATAGAATTTGGATTTGATCCAGATGCAGAAACAGGACACCAAATCATAAGAGATACTGTAAAGGTTCAAGGACAATACTTACAGTGAAAAAAAATTTACCTTCTTGCTGTTAAGGAGTACATTGGAAATGTGAGATAAATTTATTTTGAAAACATTTTAAATAAATTCATTGTCTTATGTTAAAATGTATTCATGTATATACATATAAATGATTTGATTTTGATGATTTCAGAGCCTCTATAGTTTAAACAAATATTTTACATTGAATTTTTGTGATTCATAAATTAATTTTATCTTGTTATATGCAGGTATGATTTTATTGTTTTGTGTTATGAGATTTTAAAATACAGAATATCTAAAATTCATGCTTATTTATAGTATTCTATAAATGATTGGCAAATATAGCCAGAATTGGCTCAATATAAAATGCCATCATAGATTGCTCAATTTTCATTAAGTACTGCATTCCTAACTCATTTAATGTTCCTACTTTACATTTTGTTTGTGTCATATTTTGCTATGTAGAATAAAATTTTGATGAGTAATCTTTAAGGAACTTACAGTTTAATTCACAGGGTTTTTCAATAATCCAGTCTGGAGCAGTGTCAGGTAGTAGTAGGACACTTGTTAGAAGTACAGATTTCATAATTCTAATGAGTGCCATTTAGTAGGTTTCAGATGAATGTCAGAAATACTACTCTAAACAGATCCCCAAGCTGATCCTACTTCATTGCTGTGTTTAGGGAAAGGCTGCTAAGCAGTATTGCTAAGGACAACAAATTCAAAGCTATCATCTCTAACCCTTGAATGGAGTGAGACATGAATTAAAGCTTGTTAGTATACATACAATGAAATGCAGGTTTTATATATGTGCATGAAGTTCATTTCAGAGCCTATAGTAAATTTGAAATATATATTTTGATTTATTTGTAGATTTAAAAATTACAATACATTTTGATATTTCAGGGGAAGGATGGTTATAGTATGCTTAAAAGTTGTCCTCAGATGTTTGACACAGAAACTGCACAAGTACTTTCTACAGTACTTATGAATCACTTTGAATCGATAAAATTTTGCAGGGAAGGAAGTAATGCCTTTCAGGCCATTGAATGAGTTTAATTACTACTACAAACAAATCACCATCACTAACAGGTGGGAATATAGTTTTATTTTACAAGAAGTGCTTTTTTGAATAATTTCTTTCAAAATTCTGGGCAATGAATAAATAGTACTTAGCATTTTATGTTTGGGGAGATATGAATAAAATAAAGACTGAATTTTATTTGCCAAGGTAAAAAGGTAGATCTGAAGGAAATACAATTATAAGAAAGGGATAAGCAAAAATTCAAGGATAAAATACCATAGTTCCAGGAAATGACATATTTTTCAAATTATTTTATGTCATCTTAGTTTCCCTTTTCATTTTTTCTCTCTTCTCTTCTATAGGAGCCATTCTAATTAATAAAATTGGCTTACTAAATGACTTGTAAATCATCTATCTTTTCCTACTTGAGAAACATTATGCCTTGCCACATAGAGTTCATTTTTTGTATTTGATTTAGGAGTTTTGTTTTTTTTAAAGTCACTTAACAATAATTCAAGACCAGGTTGTCCAAATTCATAATGGATTTTATAATTGGCTAATTGTTTGGTAAATAATGGTCTTCATAAATATACACAATTTTTGAGAGATAATTTTGAAAGCAAAACTCATAGTTCTTTTATTTTTCAACACAAAGCATAGGTTTTAATACAATGATCATGCTTTTCATGTTTCCAATTGTGAAATGGGAGGACAGAATAAAAAATACCACATTGTAAAGCATATAATCAAATAAAGCTCTTTATTTAAATGAAGCCTAATACTGTTTATATTTTATATATAGTAATATTTTGAAAGAATTTTTAAAAAATTGACACATAAAATTGTACATATGTATGGGATATAATGTAATATATATATATATGGTAATGTTCAAATGTTTACCTCCTCATTTATTATGTCTTTAAATGCACAATATTTTAAACAAGAATGAACTAGGGCTGGGGATTTAACTCAGTAGCACTGTGACTGCCTTGCAAACACAAGGTCCTGGGGAAAAAAAACGAATGTCCTTTTCATTAAATATAAACTTCATAATATCATCAATGAAATTTTATTCATTGTTGAACAGTTAATTGTGGAGAGTGGATATTCAAAGAAATTTTGATTAAAATTTCATTAACGTGAATTTTGTTCATGTAATATTTTAATAAGCTTTTAGGCATAATTTTTAGAATATTTACTTTGGGGTTCATCGTGTATTTTAACTGGTTTTACTGTACTTATAGCTTTTGAGGAAACCAAAACTGCCTTATTTTACTATTATGATTCTGATTTGGTTCA